>NC_086249.1:12311173-12942798 GCF_021018805.1 Prinia subflava | reverse complement strand
TACAGCACGAAGGAGCAAAATGTGTTTCCCTGAGGTACAGCATGATTCCTTTCAGAATCTAAAGGAATGGGAATTTGAACAGTCCAAACCCATGCTCTGAACCCTGTTCTGGTATTTTTGGCATTGTTGTTCATGGAGTCTAGGAGTAGGTCTGTAGGTCTGTAGGTGAATCAGAGAGCAATGAATGTGGCAGCAACGGGCAGCACATGCAAAAAGAAAAAAAAAAAAAAAAGTTTTATTTTTACAGATGTTTTCATTTTAAGTTTTTAAAGATTAAAGGTTTTATTGAAGATTTCATAATTCCTGCTTGGTTGTAGATATAAAGAATAATGAGATTAAAACCAGGAAGCAAAAAATGGAATTGTTTACAGCAGCACATTGTACATCATGCACAAGTCAATGATTGTGAACCTGATTTAGTCAGAATTACTTCAGACATTCTCAGGCAGTGGCAATGAGATAAACTCCAAAACTTTTTGGGACTACTCTTGAAGGGAGTCAGCATGAATGAAATTCACCTTTCTAGAAGAGACTACTTTTCTGTGTAACATACCTGCTGCAGTTAAATCATGTTCTGAATATGTGATGATCATTTACGTTATTAATGTTTACGCTTTGTTCTGTTCAAAGAACTAAGTCAGGAAATGTTTGCATTTTCCTGTGGCTGTGGCTCAGCTCAGAAGGGGTCAGGTGTAACTTGGGTTGTCTTCCTGAGCAAACATGCAGGCAAACTTTTCATCTCAAATTTCAATTACTCTTCAGTCCTTCCCCTCCCCCTCCATCTCCTTTAATGAGAAAAGAAGAATCAATGCACATTAATTCTTTTCCAGACCAAGTAATTTATTTCTGCATGTGGCTTGCTTACACTGGCTTGGTCATTGGAGGAATGAAATCATTGTTCCTTCAAGACTGCTTCAGCTTCTGTGCAGGGACTTGCAGCCTTGCTGAGTTCTAAAACAAGAACAGATCTCTCTCTCTCCCCCTCCCTAATTGCCTTAATAGAAGAAAAAAGGAATTGCTGGGTAATTCATGACGGATCCCATTATTATAATGTCTCTGGGATTTCTTGAGTAATATAATAATCTGCAATCTTTCAGAGAGAAGTCCCACTTTTTTTGCTCTCACTTGTGCTAATTTTACAGCAGTGTGACTTCTTTGAAGCCAAATGCATCCTATCTAGAGGGAAAAGGCTTGAGAAATCAAGTTATTAGTCCTCCCTGCCCCATTCTGGAGATTCAAGTATTTCTGTGCAGGGAAGTGCTCTTACCCTATTGACCCTGGCTTCAAAAATAAGTCTCCAACCAGCATCTGCTGAATGAGAAAAAGGCCCTAATTACATCTTTTTGTATGCAAAACCTCAAAGTTAATTGGCATTACTTAAATGTTAATATTGTTAATAATAAGCTTTTTCCTTTTTTTTCTTCCTTTTTTTTTTTTTTTTCCTCAGGGAAAAAGGGAAAAACTACTGTAACAGCACATTGCTGATACTGAGGGAAAATCATGAACCCAGAGTAGTGAGGCAGAAGATTCAGCGATCACTTTTCCAAAATCGTAAATATTTTCTCTTCTTTTTTTCTCTACGAAGCGTGTCTAGAATTGTAAAACTAGTGGTAGAAAATATCTGTTAAGCAGAGAAGTTGGGGTTGATGCTGGACCTCTTGTATTTTGTGGGTGGTTTTTTGTTGTTGTTGTTTGTTTGTTTATTTTTCCCACTTCCTGGCCTTTGTTGTGACATAAACTTCGGTTTATGCACTGTTATTCTACAAATATGTTTTTCTGCATTAAATGTTTAAGAGACTGTTGACATCCTCACAGTCACAGTTTCTGAGTGTATTTTTTGTAAGCTGAAGGAACTTCATTCCCACTTCAGGGCACTCTCACCTAGAGAAATAGTGCCTGAGCATTGTACTCCACCCTGGCAGAGAAATCCCTGGAAATGATAACAGTGACTTCTGGAAGGTTTTCCTAGGAGCCCTGAGCTGATGTGATCTTGCACTTCAGCATCCACTCTCATATTCCCCTACTTCAGAGCCCTGGCGCAGTATAAACAGATCGGAAGGGGCACATGTAAACTTCATAAGTGGTTTTGTGTCCAAAGGGCAGAACCAGCCCCTGGCTGGCAGAACAACCCTCAGATATGACTCAGGCTATTATTTGCTGCAAGCTAAGATTTCGTGGGCTGGCCATGTGTTGCTGCTGCATTGTCAGCTCAGCCACACCTGAAAATCCCATCTGCTGACTTTCTGGGGCATGGTAAAACACCAAAGGAAGATAATGCCGTGCCTGAACCCTGCTTTTCCTCCCACCACGGGCACTTTGCCTTTGCAATTTCCAGCTGTGAAGTGGCTTTCTGTTCTGTACCCCTAATGCCTCGTCTGGCTCCTGTCCAGACTCTTTTGTTTGCATGCTTCTCAACTTCATTCCTTGCAGCCATCAGAATTGGCTGCTTGCATGGCAGGCTGCCAAGGAATTTGTAGTGGGATTCTGGTGTATTTGCTCCCACTTACTGATGCTCTCAACAAGGTTTTTGTAGCACAATCCCCTTCTTACCGTGGCTCTCTTCAAGAGAAACACTCATAATTTTGCATTTCCTTAGCTGTAACTTACAAACAAGTCAATAATAGCCCCTTCATTGCTTGCATTCAATCTATTAGTGAGCAAATACCTGAGAAAATGGATATGTGACCTTTGCCTTCCTCTCTAAAATGCTGTGGACGTGAGCCTTGCTTGTCATGGAGTTTGTGAGGGGCTATATAGTAAAAGACAGACATAACGGCCCAAAAAATGTTTTTCAAGCTTTGTACTTAATTGTATGATGAGTAGTTTTATTGTGAATCTCTGCCTTTCAGCTGCTTTTACCTACCACTAGGAAACCCTTATTCTTTAGGAGTTTGAAAAGAAATCTCCTCTGAACAAATTTATATGCAGGTAATGTTTTAGAATCTGCCTGAAAGAGAAATATCATGTCCAATTCTGCCCAGTTGCTTTTCCATAAAACACTAATGCCTCAGGCCTGGAATGGACCTCACTGTGTAAAGCCAATCAATTTGCTGATGACTTATGGTAGGAAAATAACAGCTTCAATTAATCCAAACAATGTGTCTGTGGAAAATGGTTCCAACAAATTTTACAGTATATGGGTATTTTTAATAAATATAAGGAACTATGATATGATTATCTGCCTTTGTAAGGATATAATACTTGGTTATTAACACCTTTTTTTTCTCTCTCTCTCTTTTTTTTCTTTTTTTTTTTTAACCTTAGTCTAATATTTTAAAAAAGAAGTAAAAATCTGTGCTGATTTGAGTATTAAACAAACAGAGCTGTTTGAAATTTAGATTGATATTTGTATACTTGTGGGATGGGGATCTGTTCTACACTATATCCTGGATCCAACCCAAACTTTTCTGTTCATGGTAAAGTTTTCAATGTTAATATCCATTTTCCTGTTACTTGAAAGGCTAGATATAAGAAAGTTAGCACAGCATGGAGCAAGATAGTTAATTTTCTAACAAGTGGTATTGCCTTTTTAGAAATTTCTGAATTATTGGAAAGCAAACAAACATTTTTAGAGCTGAAGGATTAATGCAGTTACTAAGAGAGGTTTCTAATGAGGCTGAGAGGGGGACTCAGATGTTAGCACAGCTCATAGCATGTACAACCATGGTAATTTGTTACTAGCAAGTCCTGCAGATGCTGTGTCTGTGCAAGCATTTCAATAGACATTTTGTTAACCAGAAATTGCATAGTTTAAAATTTACTGGTTTATGAGAGGCCAGATTGTTCTGTGAACTGCTCGTGAATGAAAAAAAATACTAGAGCAGAATCACTGTTTGACTAGAACTGTGTAAACAGTTGGGATGAATAATTCATGCAACCAATTTATTTTGTTTTACCCTTAATGAGTTATCTATGGACAGCAGAAAACTGTTTTGATTTCGAACATTTTGCAAAATCCTTTAATAAGGGATTTTGCTGATAAGTCGTTGGCTTCCAGTTGATTTATTAAGAGCACAGGTAGTTTACTAAGAGTATTAATTATATCTACTATTTTTTTTGAATGTTAGTTTTTATTGCAAACAAAATTTCCACTTTTGGCCATTTTTTCTATTCAAAACAGATTATTGGGCTTTAAGTGAAACCCTTGAATGTTGCAAGCTCAAAATTAACTTCCAGCACACATTCTCCAGTATTTACTTAACTTGAAGTATTTTACTAATAAAAATATGGCTAGCTTTTTTTTTGTTGGTTTTTTTTGGGGGGACACCTATAGGGAGTAAATCAATATTTCACTGAGTGAGACTAAGCCATCTGTTGGTCTCTTATAGCATTAGAAATCTCAAATTCAAGTATTTCTTGGGAACTACTCCAGGTGTTCCAGGTGTTCTCAGCTTCCCAAGTGAAGAGCCATTACTACACTACATACAGGTGTAGCAACCTGCATATATTTGAACTGGTGGGTATCTTGTTTTATGAAATGTGATATTCTCACCTGCCAGTGTTCTTCAGTTAAAGATCGTTAAAAAAACAGATCTTGAAGGGACTTTATTTTTCAGGGGTTTTTAATGCTGTTTTGGAACACTGCCTCAAAGAAGAAATTTACTTGAAATATTTTTCTTTTATCAACCCTTTCTTTAAAGATGTGAAGTACTTGACAGAGAGTAGTGTTCAGGGAGACAATGTGGTTAAGGAAAATGACATAAATGAGGTATTCCTGCTGTTGCCACTTTGTCAGTACTCTGAATTGCCAAGTACGGATGCAATGCTTTCTCTGTATTACCTCCTGTAGTGCTCCACAGCCCTGTTGTGAGGAATTTAAATAAACTGTTTCTAAAGAGTGCTTTTTTGCAGAAATTTAAATAAAAGCTTATCATCACCCCTTCTTCCATTTGCTAGCAAATCTTGATGAACCATTTGCTAGAGGCGGTGTCACTGACTAGCCTGCCCAAATAAGGACAGTACAAGGTCAATGACTTTGCTGGTGCTCTCCACATAATTGGCCCTGCACTCCACAGACAGAAAGAAAATTTTAATTTCTGGAAGTGATGTCTAACTTTGGAAAATGATACCAATTTCCTGTATAGTGAAACATAAATGTGTGTGTGTGTGTATGTGTATGGACAACATATATTCAATGTCTTCTGCAGTATTGTTGTCTGGGAAAGTTGTATTTTCTGCCGACTGAAGAGATCCAGACTGAGCTAAATACTTTGTCTCCACTGTATCCTTAAATTTCTTAAGTTAGAGTTGAAGATATGGCCATAGCTCTGCCTGTACTAACTGGCATTGCTGCCATACTTTTATTCAAACAAACACCTCTCTATTTTCCCTACGTCCCTCTCATCTTCCTAACAATGTGCACTGCATCCTGGGTGGCTGTATCTGTTCAGTAATGTATTCTGTCTATTCACTGTGTCTTATTAAATTTTAAAGCCACCCTGTTGTAAGGTATTTTATGTATGTGTAGTTTTGGTCTGCTGTCTGTCCACAAGTAGAAGAAAACAAGCCAGTCTTATCCTGCAGTTCTTGTTCATGCTCTATAATAGCAGTGGTGAGCAGCAAGCCAAATGGATGCATTTGTTTCACACAGAAAAGGAATGAAAGATCTACTTAGGCAGAGCAAAGCAAGGTTCTTTCAGCAGAATTCAGGAAACTATTTTCCTTCTTCGTTCCTCTCTTTAAGATTTCTAAGAATAAAACCAGACAAGCCTGCTTCCCAAAAACAGACCCTGACTTACAAAGGTTTGGAATCAGCAAGAAATATATCCATTTCCTTTGTCATCCTGACCATTGTCATACAATTGTAATAGTAGCAGAAATTAAGGCAATGTTATTCTCATTACCTTGGCTACTGGTGAATGCTGAATTACAGCACAAAGGAGTTTGGTGACAAAACTCACCTCACCCAAGAAATCAAAAATTATATGAAGGAATTAATATTTTAACAGTTTAATATTCCAAACTATTACTACAATAACAATTATGCATTATTTGATATAATAGCCCAAATTAATGCAGAAAGACATTGCTGATATTAATAAGAATTTTAAATTGCTAGACAAGAAAACAAATAGTCACCCTTTTCTTTTGTGTGATATTCATCTTTCCAATGTCCCATTGGGGTCTATGGTTGAACAGAATCTGTATTTTCCTTGTTTATCCTTTATTTATAATTTTCCAAGAGAGAGATATTCTTTGGTAGCTCTGCTGAAGATTGCAAAGAATATCATGGCTGAATAACATGTCAAATCTTCTTCCAGATCATTTTATTTATTGGATATTTCTGTGTATTTGCATACTTCCTCTAGGTCCAGCTGGCCCTTCTGTATTAAGGTATTCCGTGTACTGGCTTTGGGGGCTTTTGGAAGCTCAGTACATTGATGCAGGAGATTCCTTCTCAGCCTTTTTCAGGGTGTTGATGTCAGGGCCAGATAGACACAGGCTTTTACTCCCTTTTTTGTTCCAGAAATTGAAATGTTTAGCTTCAAAACCATGAGTACAGGGAATACTTGTCTGCTTTCCATGAGGTCTCAACTGCTTTATGGAAGGGCATAATTTAAACTACCAATGTATTAATTAGCTAATTTAATTTTTGATAATTGCAGTCCTGTACCTAAAAGATCAAGGAACTTGGCTGCAATCAATTTAATGCATTCTTAAACAGAGAGCTATTTTCAATTCCTATTCTTTCATTGTATGTATCACAGCCAATGTGCTACACAAAATCCATTCTTTTAAGGATTGCTAATGACACAAACTAAGTGATCCTGAAAGACAAAATCATTGGTGTCATTTCCATTGATTTTGGCAAAACATTGAATGTGAAATCTCATTTGCCTTTTATTCAATTGTGGAAAATATTTCATTCTGGATTTTTTCAGATCAAGCTGAAAAATACATAACAACTTATCTGTTGAAGCACAATGCAGAAAAAAAACCCTGAGTGATGGGGAAATATATAATCTTCCCTTAGAATCTCTATTTCTTTATAAATTTATCAAATGTTTTTGTCTACTACGTAAAAAAATTGTTTCAGGAGGAATTAATATATTTCTAGCCAAATCTTTAAAATAGTTGAGAGTAATAATCCTATATTTTTTTTCCATAGGAAAGGACCTATTTTTTTCAGAGAGCTCTCTGAAGGCCACAGAGTTTTTATTTATCAGATATAAGCCCAGTGACTGACACCTTGGAGTTATGTAGCATCTCCTAAAGAGTAGTAGAATCCCTATACAGGAGATGAGTTCTGCTGATATTTGATGGATAAGAAGTGATGATGGACAGAGGAGACCAGCAAGCAATCTTGAAATATTTATGCTTGCATATTTTTATCATGCTTTGGTGCATTTCTCTTTATAGCTACAGAAATTTCTCAGCCACAGAATGCAGGAGCCATATCATAATGACTTTACTTTGTGTCAGCTAATTTTTCTGAGTTTGTTCAGTGTGATAATAATTTGGGAGCACAAATACCATGGAATGAAACAAAAGTCTGGTTAAATATTTTTGTTTCTTTTGAGGTAAAAGCTTTTGTTCAGTGCCATGTGTCCTTCTTACAATATCAGATATAACTGAGGAAGAGAAGCTGTAGAAGGACTAAAAATCATATTAAGTAAAGACTTGTGTTTTTCTTATTTTGCATATAAATCTGTATATCCATATATAACCTGCAAGGTTTTTTTAAGTTTCTCACCATGAAAAACTTCTCAAGTTTTTGAGCTGCTTTTTTAAGGAACTTGATAGAGTTTAAGCAGTCCAGTGCCAGATCTGCATATTTCTCAGACTTCACAAATATGCTTAAAGCTCAAAAGATGCTGTCAAATAGCTTCTGAAAAATAAGTTTATGCAGCTAACATGGTATCAGCATTAACAGACTTGCTGTTTACCTTTACTCTGTTTATTTACCTGGCTGGAAATTAGAGCTGGATGTCAGAGGACAAGCTTTTACTCTTTTTGAGGGAATTCAAACTTAATCTCCCTCATGTAGAGGGAGTTTCCAAATCAGGTTAATGCTCATCCTGGAAGAAAAATGTCCTTCAATATCAGACTTTGTGCCATTCCTCCTCCTACTAGTACTTCAGCTTTAGTTTTCCCACAAAAGTGTTCACAGGGGACAACATTCCAGTTTCAGATTCACCTGAGACAGGAGGGAGCTCTTAGGGTTCTAGTTCTACTTGTGCATTTCACATGAAATTGCAATTGGATAAAATAAATGTGTTTTACCAGAATTTGAACTCGAACATAGGCTTCAACCTCTTTGAAAAGGAAGAGGAAGCTTTGTGGTTTAGGATGGGGTGGTTCTGATTTTAGGATTATTCTGGGAATTTTTTTGTTTTCCCCAAAACTTCTAGAGAAACATTGCTTTTTGATCACATTTTCACAGAATTTTATTTTGTATTATTTCTAAGAAAGTATTAGGGTGAGTAAAGTATAATGACTTAGAAAGTAGCAGTCTGAATGTTATGGGTGAATCTCATACAACGCAAGACAATCACGGGGTTCAAAACCAGAAAACCTATAGTTGCTGCTGCTCAGAATTGACTAATTATCTTTAATGGGATAGCAAGGATCAAAATCTTCTTCTGACAACCCTCACAAATACATTAGGAATAACTCAAAACCAAACTCTGTAAGACACTACGCTGCCAGAAGCTTTTTAGCAGGTCAGGAAGAAAGGTGACTTGTCAAGGACTGTTCGGTAAAAAAATATAAATAACTCTTTGTCGTATTCATAATAGAATGTTCAATTAATGAAGTAAATTTTGAAATAATTTGACTAGATTTAAAGATCAAGGAATTGATGTCAGTATTCGTGAGAGAGATGAAACAGGGCATTCAAATCTAATTTCTTGAGCAATTGCTCATCTTATTTTTCCCACATCCTATTCAAACAGGAATTCTATAGTAATACTAGAATCAGCCTAAGGCCAGCCTTAACTTCCTCATGAGCCACAACCTTAGGACTTCCTCATCATGCACTGGCAGTCGTGTTACTGGGGAGGGAGGTTCTTGTTTGCAAAGGAGGACCTTTCTCAGAACTGCACCTTTGATAATGATTTTTTTTTGCTTTTTCAGTCTTGTCTCTATTTATAAACAGTAAAGAGTACAAGATGTAAGGAAAGGTACCAAAGAGCTGGACAAAAACGTGGTGACCTGGGATTGTAGATAGTGAAAATCTGTGCTTAAAGCCTGTAAGAAAATCCCCACCATCCTGCAGGAAGTGCTGAAGAGGCACTAGAAATATTTTGGTCAAAATCCACAGCTGGAAGTTTAACTTATTGAATTGACAGCCTCTAAATGGTGACCTGGCTTAGAGAGTTAAAGCACAAAAAGTTGAGGTGTCAGGGTCCTAGAGCAGTTATGATACAAGCTGTGCAGCTGCACTTCCATCTAGAATGTTGCATAATGTTCTTTTTTTCTGGTGCCACTGAACATCCCTTGGTTCAGCTTTTTGCAGCAGCTTTTTCTGGGAACCTCTTCCCTGCAAAAATCAGTAAATAAATATATCCTGTGACTACTATTAGGATTTACTTACTAGTTCTTTCTTATGAACTTCTTGTTGGCAAGCATTTGTGACACCCTTTCGTAAAAGTTTTCTTTTCAGTCCCTTCATTCTCATGAAGAAAATTCAACTTTGCTTTTCTATAAATGTGTGATAGAAATGAGGTAAGCAAACATAGCAAACACACAGAGGCATAAGAAGACAAGGAATGTTTAGAATTGTGGGCTTTACTTCAATAAAAAAGAGATTTCTAAGGGCTAAGTGATATTCTTTTCTATAAATCTCATATTCAACTTTCCTTTGATATTTTGAACATAGTTTGGTTTTATTTATGGCTCTGACAACATTTCACATTGCTTTCTGCACTACACATTGTTCATCACTTAGTTTTGAGTATTCACTGCTAGGTAAGTAGCATACATCAGACAGGAGGTAATAAAAGGTAAAATTCAACGTGTTGGTCTGTAAAAAAAACTCCAAAACTTTTGCAAAAAATTGGGAAGTGATGGATTCATAAATTTGTCTGGACCTTTCACATGGTTAAGGAAACTGATGTAGATATTCTACTTTTCTGAAAAATATTTCGTAGTACAATTATCGTTTAAAATGGGGAATCTTAATTTTATTTTTAATACATATGTCTAAGTGAAAATTTGTGGTAAATTTGATTTTCATTTTTCATTTTTCTAAAACACTATTTATATACAGAGCTGTTAATGGTAATAATATTTAGCTATTTTTCTCACATAGAAGATAGTAATTTTGAAATAATCATCATACAAATGTAGAATTTTGCTGATATTAAACAGTCAAAACTTTCCTTTGATGAAAAGAAGGAATTCAGCTTTGATTACACATTGCTCTTTTAATTAAAAAAAAAAAAAAAAGCATCATCTTTTTAGTATTGTTATCTCTTTGGTATTAACTTTCATGGTTTGTTATTTCATCTGAAAGACTTTTGTATGGAAATTAGACTTCCCATTCTGGTTGAACAAATGCTAATAGAGGTGCTCCACAATTACTTACTAAAGTTTTAACTGAAGTCAATTTAATTATTTTCGCACCCCGAATGTCATTTTCCCCTCCAAGCATCCCAGCAAACAGGGTTGCCAGGATGAATATTTACAAACGAAACAAGCATCAAATGTTTGAATATTTGAAATTTTCCTGCAGTTGTAATCACTCAAGATGGTGATTAATCAGAGAGCACCTGTACGTCAAAGTTAAATGCTGAATGCAAAGACTCCCAGTAGGTCCCACTCATCAGAAAGATCCATACTCAGAGATGCTTCCATCTGGGGGTTAATGCTGGGCTCTGAAATATCTGTATTAGGTAATATTTTTTTTTGGACTAGATGAAGATTTTTTTCTGAGATCTCTTTAGTGCAGCAGTACCAGATTTAGTGTGTTTGGTTGGTTCCAACTTGTTGCTGATTAATCGGCATTCAACTAAATAAAATTCCATCAAATCTCTTCCTTTAAGATAAATAACCTATGAAATACTATTATTTTAAGAGGTAATTCAGTAAAACAAAGTGTGTATATATATATTTTTTTAATGTTTTCTGTGAAATATTGTTGTCCTTCAAAGTTCCAGTCATTTAAAAACAGACATTCATTATGATCTGATTGCAATTGATCTTCAGATTGCTCTGTTGCAAGGGCAGCTATAATTTTTATTCCTTCTATGTAATTTTTTAATGTAGGATAAATACAAGAACTGAGTTCTATGATTTATGGCAGAAGAAGGACAGGGCAGAAGATGGTTGAGGTGGACACAGGTTAGATTTCCATTTTGAACTCAAGAGCTGTGATGATACACCAGAGCAATTTTTTGTAAACTATTTAATATATAATGATATAAACAAGATATGTTAAACAGAAAAGACTCTACCATTTGGTGAATGACTTTAAATTTGCATATGTTTTGAATTAGGCAAATACATTCTTTGTTTAAGAAGAATTTCTCCAAGTAAATGAAAGTTTTATACTTGCAGTTGGTTTACTCTTTTTCTGTCTTCTCTGTGAGTTGAAATGTTTTAGCTTTTATTATTATTATTTGCCATTTAGGACTGTATTTTATCCTCAGAAGTCATTGCCTTCTTTGTTATTTTTGGTTCAGGTTTTGTGTTTTTTAAAGTGTTTTCAGCTTCATCTAAGGCAAACATTTACTGCTTAGCTGTAAATGATGATAAAAGCTACAACACACAGAGAGGGATGTATTCCCCCAGCTTATCATTATGAAAGATCATTTTGATTTAAAATTAAATTTAGGAGGTAGGATGAGATTAAATGGAAAGCTCAAGTAGAACATTAAAGAGAACTCCATCAAAATACTGGTATGATTTTAAATTATAATAAAGGACTAACTGTTATGTTCTACAGTCCCAGTCAAATTTCGGGGATACTTTAAGAATAAATAATTCAAAAGGAATAGACCCACTGAACCAAAGAAAGAAATGATTCAAAAGGCAGTAACAGAAGATGGGAGAAAAATAAAAAAGATTTTACAATTGTGATATTGAAGATTTTTGTGTGCTCTTTGTTAAATAGGGCAATTGATCTTAATCCCAGTATCAGAGTAGTTACAACCAAATTTTTCTAAGTGATCTGCTGAGGCTGTATCACCACTTCTGACTGGGTCAGCACAGCAGATTTTGGGTCATCGTAGATCTTAAGTGATCAAATAGGTATTCTCAAAGATGAAGTACAAATGTCATACCTCGTTGAATTCTGTATGCTAATCCACTGGGAGAGGTCTTCAAAAATGCTTATTTTTCTACTCAAAATTATAAGATTTTTCTCTGTATGCCTAATTTGCATCATCAAAGAAGAAAACTTGGACAATGCAATGAAAAAAAAAATTAGGAATTGGTGTATTCTGTAGCTTCTGGAACATGATGCTTAGGGGAAAAGTTGATACAGAAACATTTCCCATGACATTCTGCCCAAACTTTTCAGCAGATTAAGTTAATAGTGCATATGACAGCCTCTCAATTTCTATGATGAAGAAATAGTTAACCACAGTTCATGTAAATACAAATTATTTATTTCACCAACCAAGTTTTACTCATCTTTCTTGTCCACTGAGGGTTTCTCTGTTGGGCACAAGACCGCAGGGGAATTTAGAAACCCTAGCATCCAAACACCTGAACATTTGCTTCTCCTCCAAATGTACAGCTCTGGGATTAAGTCCCCTAAAATTTCTAAAAAATCCCCTAAAAATGTGATTTTTTTTCTTTCTATAAGAAACATCTTACTGTTGTCAAGGTTATCACAGAGCTTTTATGCAGTGATGAGACAGGAAATACTCTCCTGCCTAAACTTTTCACCACAAGAGTCTCTAAGGCAGCTCAATCAAAAATTAAGCAAGGGGTCCTGTCTTTTGATTTCAGAGAAAAGTCCCGGTAGCTGTGATCCAAAAGGAAAGGTATAATCATGCCATATTTCACATATTTCTGCTGGAAAGGTAGCAAAGCACATCTTATTCTTCTTTCCCACTTCCCAAAATCCTGACTTGGTGGATGTTTCTTGCTCTGCTTTTGAAGGGACAACAGAGCTTGGAACCAGGTTTGGAAAACAGGGCTCAGTCACTTTCTCTTGCTGAGCAGAGCTCAGTCTGCATCTCCCAAAGCCACTAAAACAACCTGGGTCAGTGATGGTCTTGTTTCTTTCTGCTGTAGCTGCTTCCCTTTTCATGGGGCACTTAACTTTTCAGTGAACCCTTGACTTTCAAAGGACAAGATTTCAAGTGGGTGAAGGATTTAGGAGAAAGACAATGATGTTACCTTGTGCCTGGCACTTTACTTGAAAAATGGGTATTAGTACAAGAAATTATTGTGAGTTTTTCACTTCTTCTGAAAAGGCCCTTTGCCTTAATTCTCATAAGTTAAAGATTGGTAGACTTATCCTACTTGACAGAGATGTCATTTCCAGAGCAGGAAAGGCAGTTGAATAAATTACATAATCTGAGCAAACTGGAGTTTGGCTTAGCATTAGATTCTGCTTTAGTGTTTAAAGTGTAGATTAAAAGAAATAAACAAAACTGTTTCTTAATGTGACAGAAGAACCAGATCCTGAAATATCCTATCATATGTTTTACCTGTGAATTTAGAAGTGCAAGATTTTTCCCCTTTGATTGCCTAGTTGCTTTTCTGAAGCTGACTTATTGGCAGGTTGAAGCTGCTACTCCTGTGAAATGAGATCTTGTTTCTCTTGATGATTGTGACTCTAAGATATGTTATTTTGCTGTGCTTATGCAAGTCAACTATGTGTAGACCTCGAACTTAAATACTCAGTCTTGTGGGAGGTATCTCCAAGGGTGCAGACAGCTTTCTCTTGAATTGTGCTCTCCTAGGACCCATTGAAACTGCTGAAGGATGGTTTGGAGCTTGAGCTTCAGGCCTTTTCTCATGCAAATAGAGTAATTCTCAATTCTATGTGCAGTTATGAGGCTGAGCTCTGGGGAAACCTTCTTCTGCAGCCAAGTGAAAGGGCTGCCACCAGCCCAGGATTTTTACATGAATGAGCACTTAATGATTGAATCCAGTGGGATTAATTCTATGAACAACTACAGAATCTGAACCCTGAGTACTTTATAGTGAGGGCTTCATCTTTTGTGTTCTGTGAAGTGCTGCTCATATCTATTGTCCTGTGGAGAAACAACAGTCTGCTGTAATAGCCTGACCCTCTTTTGAACTGTCTATATGTTTGGGATATACGAAGTGTTCTGCAATTTATATATTGTTCTGCTTCCCAAATTCTTCCCAGCTGGGGACAAAATAACATTTTTAATCAGAAACTTCATTTGTTTATTTTTAATTCTTGCTGGTAGTTGTCATGAGCTCTGACTTAATTGGGTAGGAGACTAATTTTTTTTTTTTTTTTAATTACAGTATTAATTGAAAGAGCTGCTACATTCCGAGTCTAGTATGCCAACTTAAAATTTGTTTTTGTTTGTTTGAGGGTTATTCTGATTGGTTGTTTGTTTGTTTGGTTGGTTGGTTTTTTTTTTTTGGTTTGGTTTGGTTTGGTTTGGGTTTTTTTTTTGCCTCTCAGCTGTCACAGTTTCCCCTTTATTGTTTCTAGAGGCAATGTAAAAAAGACCTAATTTTTAATATTTAATGAGCCTACTAAATGCCAAATTTCCTTTATTCATGGAATTACTGCAGTCCACTGCCCATGAGTTGTCTTACCAAGCTCAATTCTTCATTCTGCCATAGAAAAATGTTTGATATAACTCTAAACACCTATGCAAATGAAACCATAACTGCCCTTTTTTATATTATCCTTTTACATATCTTGTAAAACTTTCCAATTTTGCTTATGCCACATGATCTCTGCAGTGTCTTTACCTTGGTTGCTCACATTTGCTTCTACTCACTCAGAACATTTTTACAATGTGTATTTCATATATCCCTCAATGACAGCCAGTGTTTTCATGACTTATGTATTCACTTTCCTGATGAGGTATTCCACAATCATAACAAATTAAATGAGTGGCACACAGTGTGCAGATACTTGTTTGCTCTTTGACTAGTTACAGAGAAACAGCTTGTGCTAGAAAAACAAAATATGTAGTTCTGAATTACTGCAATATTGCCAAGCTAAAGGTGCCACAGTTTATTTAATTTTATTCCTGTTTCTGAATGCTGTAGAAAAGGCTGCCTACAAGCCTCAATCATCATTTCTACTTGACTTTTGTGGAGAAGTTCTTTTAAAAAGTTTGATTTGTTCTAATATTGTGTAATTCATACTCCATCTCAATTAATAATGTATGCCTTTTATTTTCAGAAAAAGTTAAATGAAGGAATTCTTATATGTTTTTTGAGCAACTGGAGGACTTGGAGGGGTTTTTTTGTTTGTTTGTCTCTTTATTTGTTTTTAAATCTAAGTCCGCGAATCAACAATCTATAACATTCTCTTTCATCCTAATCAGTATACTTGGTGGTTGGAGGAAAGGAATTTCCAGGTTTTGAGTATATTTAGTCTTCCTGAATGATCAGAGGAAAGCTTATAACAAATTTCCTTTTTCTTATTTTATTTTCCTCTGTATTGTTTTCTTTTCAATAAGAAAGTCTCCTCATGTCTCCCTGCAGATTGCTCCCCACCTTTTGCTGACCATGCCTTTAACTGGAATTCTTACCAACTTTGTACAGCTGTAAAAATGAGGAATGGTATAATCTCCACTGTTTTCCTGCCATATACATTTTAATTATAGAGGTTTAACTTTTCAAAGCTATATTTTGTGCCAGCAATCCTAGTTTTCAAGTCCATAAAATAAAATTTCTTAGATGAGGTGGATGATATTCCCGCTACAGTGCTCCTGCAGATTACCAAAGGTGCAACGCAGGTAAGGAAGGAAACCCAGATTCTTGTCACCTGTGAGTCCTGGCTCTTAGGATTGTTCTGGAGAGCAAATCTCCTGCTCCTCAAGAAAACAGAGTCAACAACCTGTTCACAATGGAGCAGGATTAAGAGAGAATGATGAGAGAGAAATACCATAGAGGGAGATAAAAGTGATACCAGTTCTACACTGGATTCTTTTCTATTTGGATTTCAAACCTGTTTGATTTAGAACAGTAATCAACTTACTGTTAAGCAACTGTAATGTTTCCGTTGTTCCTTTTTGCACCATCATGTGTGGCTTTTAATTATTTTTTTCCCTGCAGGTGGTCTATCATTTATCAGCTTTCTTAATGATGTGATTTGGCGATTCTTGTTCTCAATGAGAATCTCAAAAATGTGAATATTTATGAATATATCTTTGTGAGGATAAAGGGTAGGGTCATAGATAGCTGTTGATTTATTTTAACAAGGCCAGATTTAACAATATGAATATTAGAATCTGAAAATATGATTAGTCTGACATTATTTCTTAGATTTTTTTAAAAAAATTCTGTTCATATTGTGTGCTGCAATGGTTCCTCTTGAACTGCTGAATTCCATCCTGCATAAGTTGCATCTCACTGTCTGTGCCAGAAGAAGCTCTTCAGCTGCCTGTGGTTCCTCCCCTATTTGCATGACTTAAACAGTACTCCAAGACATAACAGACTGGTCTTGCATAATAACACCATAATTATTTTTTTAAAGCATTCTGCACCTAAAACTGCAAGATAATGATGTCTTTCGATTCAGAATGGCAGTAGGGACTACAGAGAAATTAATTTCTTCTTATGTATCTTCAAAAAGTGGCTTGTGTGCTTTAAAGCATTGTCTGTGAATTTGGGGGTCAGGAAACCCTCACTATTCAGAAAGATAGACATAGCAGTAAAGCCTGTAACAAAACTGCAATAAAATCATAGCAGAGTAGAAATTCCAGCTTCCAAATCAACTGCTATACTTGTAATTTATGTGGAAATCAGGCTTCTTTGGATTCAAATTCTATTGTAAAACTCATCCCTTCTGCATGTTGCTAGAGCCAGTACATAAATCAGAGGATCACAGAGGATAAAGGAACACCTTGCTTTGACAAAAATATGGAGTTGGAACTGCTCTGCCAGTCTGCCTTATGGCCATATTGTCACATGGTTTTCCACAGGTGAAATTCTTCTCAAAACCGGTTTATTTTCGTTTTTCTGGATTTTGCTTCTTTACCTGACTGCACTTATTTTTTGGGAGCTATATCAAGCAAGAGATTTTTCTCACCCAGTGTTCTCAGGTTTCATGTACCTGTGTCTAAAGCTGGGCTGCAGCTGAGGCTTTCACACTGCTGAGGACACTTCTGAGTGTACTCCACGATGCATTTTTAATGTTGAGATTCCCCAATGATCAAAACAAAATTTTCCCTTATCTCCTTCCTTTCAGAGGTGTTCTCAAGACACATTTAATGCATCAGGCAGCGTACAACACAAATTGCTCTTTTCTTTTATATAACCTGAGGAAATGCTTATGCAATCCCATAACTTCTTTCTCTGCAATCCTGACCTTGCATGGGGGCATCTTCACAGGGTGTGTTCCCTGTGTTCCAAGGCATTTTGCATGTTCCTACTGGGATAAGGATTACAGTTTTCTTAGGCTAGTAATGGTTCTGGAAGGAAAACATATCTTGACTTCCACCTTACATGGAGACAAGGTAGATGTTTCCTGAAAATTCTAGGAAAACATTGTTTAAAACCAACACCTCTAAAATTCCTCTCAGAAATGTTTGTGTTTTTTTGTTTTTGTTTTGTTTTGTTTTGTTTTTTTTAATTGTGTCTGATGGACTATCTTCTAAAAAGGTCCACCCTCTTAAAAAAAAAAAAAAAAGTTTAAATTACTTTGTGGTTAAAAGGCCCCCCAGATAAAAAGTGTTGTATCCTCAGCATGATTATTGATAATTCTAAAGGCCCTTATTTTGATTCATATTTGGCTTTGCAACTTAAATTCTTTATCCAAATATTTATGCTAAATTCCTGGAATGGCAGCAGGAAAACAAAGATATATCGTCTACATTTGATTTTTTTTACCCCTATTTTTATCATTTAGCCGTATGTAAGAAAGAAAGTTGGTTGATCAAAGATTGGATTATCACTTGATTCCAGAAGGAATAATTTTTTTCTAGTTTAAAACAGAGGTTTGGAATATTACTTTAGTTCTTCTGGAATGCAAAGTGAAACAAACAAAACCTCTGCAGCCCAAAGCAGACAGAATGGATAAATGTGGATAATTCAGAGATATTTTGAGTTCACTCTTTTTATTTTTTTCTCTGCATGAATGTTAAAGTTCATATTCATATTGTATACATGATCCTGCCCTTCACTTTTGTTTTCTGTTTGTTCAGAGAGCCAGCTGCCTGTGCCCTTTTCCCTGAGTGTGGATGTACTTCTGTTTTGTGGGATTAAAGGAATCTGTGGTGATACATGATGCTCTGAGCTGGAGAGTGTAACTGCATGTACTTCTGTTTCACTTCACACAATCCTCTATTTACAGTACCTGGCAGTATTTTAGAAGTGATATCTATTTCTTTTGAAAGAGTTATCCTTTGTGAGGGATGTTTACATCTGCCAGCAAAGTGAGGTACCATTGTAACTTTTCAGTTGTTCTATTTAGTCTTCTTAAGAAATTTATTTAGTAAAGGGTAAAGTAAGGTGATAGATTACAAGGTGGCAAACATCTGTTCAGGGAGAAGTGTGATCTTAGAAATATGGATTGACTGACAAACTTTTGCCACAACCTCAATAATATTTCCTTTTCATATCAGTACTGAAATCACAATATCTTGTGGCAGTGTGTGTTCATTGCAAGCTGATGTAACCAGGTTCATCTTCAGGCAGCAGAGTGCATGAATGTAAATAAAACATATTTGATTTGTGCTGTTTATTCCTGATAAAAATATCATGGGTTTCAAATTCACTTTTTTATTTCTTTTTAATCCTTGGAAAATTAAAAAGAAAAAAAAAAAAAGAAAAAAAAAAAAAAAAAAAAAAAAAAAAAAAGCAGTTTGTTTGGTTTTTTGGGTTTTTTTCATCCTAGAGTTGCAACTCTGATCCCAACACAGAGAGGCCCTCATACTTAAATGCCTGACTTCATGCTGGGAAGTCCTGCTGACTTCAACAAAGTCTTGCTTAAAGATACATATATTTGTATGGATTTAGGCCTAGGTGTAGCTCATTAACATGTGACCTACTTTACATGAGAGCATGCTTTATGAATTTTTCACTAATATTCTGTCTATATTCTGTTTCCTTGCCAAGGTAAGCATTAATGTAATTAATATTGATAAATTCAACACTCGTGTGGGCGGATTCTACCTTAAGAGATGATGAATCTTAAAGCTCAGGTCCTTCTGTGGCAGCTCAAATTTCACAAAAATTACTGTATATAATTCAATAAAATAGCCCTTGGAATGAATCCCTAGAAATCATAGTTACTGTGTTCAGAGGAGGTGCTTCTACAAGGGATATCAAGGGAAGATAAGGAATGCTTTCGTTCTGTTGCATGCACAGAAGGCTGTAAAAATCACATATGTATGAGTTTACAGTGAGTGAAATCTGATGTGCTTGAAATTGCTTGAAATTTCCATAGTTTTAAAGATTTGGCAGGAAGCAGGCAAGAAAGAGACACAATAACTGTGGTGAATTTATTTTTCATGTTGAGATTATGACCTTGAACTTCTTGCAGAGTTCAAACATCAAAACATGTAGCCTTATAGGACATTTATTTGACTTACGGTCATAGTAGTAATAATAACTCTTTTATTTTTATTTTTTTACATTCAAATTCATAGGAAAGTTGATATTGTGGCATTGACATGCCTGAACTTATTCTCAAAAGTAACTGCTTAATCTTTTTGAAAAAACTGATTGTAACACAGTTGCTTGCCTGTGTGCCTGTTGCATTAATGATCTTGTAGGAATCCAGATTTTGAAGACAAGCTCCCAGAAGACAAATTAGATGCCCTAACTTGAAATGTAAGTTCACAAAGTCAACCCAAATCTAACTAGCTATTAATTTGGGTCAGAGTTTGTAAAAAAACAGAGAATAAGTAGCCCTGGAAAGCATTTCAGATTTTCCATTTTTGTGGTAAATTTCTTGAAAATAAAATGTGATAGTATTTTAACACTCAAGAAAATAATCCAAATCCATCCTATTTTAAAGAACACTGAAGCTTTAAATGTTAGATTTTGTTTTGCATGCATTCTTAAAAGCTTTTAGTACTAAATGAGCATTTCTAAAAATGACAACACCCTGATTTCAGCATGATGAAATGCTTCTATTTTTAAAATCTGCACATTTATCTGAACTTCTCAATTCAGCTAAACAGCACTTCATAGCAGACAAATATGTTCCAGAAAATAATGAAAATGAGATCTGACAAGATTGGAAATAAATTTATAGTGAGTTTTTATGTGGGATACATGGGAGCTTGGGAAAAAAACCCCCAGATTTAGCAGCCTGCTGAGCATTAAGAGTCAGAAAGAGAAATATTTAAGATGTAATTTTAGTGTTTTGTGCATTCACAGTATATGCTATAAATCACATCACAATATTTGGATTTTCACAAAACATAGGAACAGTTTTTGGTGTGTGTGGTTTGGTTTTTTTTTTTTTGGTTGTTGTTGTTTTGTTGTTGCTATCTGTTTTGTTTGCATTTGGTTGGGTTTTGGGGTGTGATTTGTTTGTTGGTTTGTTTGTTTGTTTGTTTTAAAAATTTCAACACTTCTCTTTGGGCTACTGCACCTCTTGACATCTAAACCAGTGGACCAGTCCTTAGGCTATGTATGCATGCACTGTCAATTGTAGCAGGATTTTTACTTGCATTTGTGCATCTCCTCCAGAGCTGATGGGGAAATAGGGGAAATGGAGACATTAGGACTCCCCTATGTCATGAAATATTAACATGACAACAGCAGAAGTCTCATTGATTTGAATTTATTTATAAATGTTACTTGCAGGAAACTCCCCTTGCTTGCCTATTTTAACTCCAATCTTTTTTTGAGTTTATTAGTGATGACTGAAGCAGTCTCTAAAACTCTGTAGTTTCTAAAATCAAGAATGGTCTAACAAAGATATAAAAGCAATGAAATTTTCTTTCTAATTAATCATATTTTCCGATTTCCTAAAAAACATATCTGGTCCTCATTTTACAGTAAAATTAAGATTCACAGAGGGGATCTGATAATCTGAGTCATCTTTTCTGACCTCTCTATCGAGAGTTCTGTAATTTAAACACTAAAACAGTGTTTAAATTACAAAAATGAAAAAAAATACAAAAAAAGAGACAAAAATTTAAATTACAACTAACACTTGAGAGGGACAATATGAATGACTGTGCAAAGACCAGAAGAAGCCCCTCACGTCTGGCACAGTTGGGCAGCATCTACCTTAGGAGGTTATGAAGATGTGGGTGCATTTCCAGCAGCTTCTCAGCAGCTCCAGGATTAGGAAGAGGGCAGCTTGCTTGAAAGACACAAGTCATCAGAAAGCAGCAGTAAGAAGGTGAGACATGACTGAAGTTTTATCACATCCAGAGAAGAGATTAAACAGTAAACAGATGACAGTGAGTCATGGAGGTGAAATACTCCAGAGAGGCAAAGTTTCCTGATCACCATCTGCTCAGAAAGGGTGAAAAGGCTCATCCAAAACCAGCACATGATCACTAAGCTCAAAACTCTCCAGAAGACATAATAAAATCTTGATAGTCACCATCTCTCCTCTTTCTATCAGCACCACTTGAATGCATGCCCACTGGTGTGAAAGTCTGTGGGTGAAAACAATTTTATTCTAAAATGAAGTCCCTCTTGCCACCAGAGAGATGCATATGGTGCTTTGCTGTTCTGTTGCTACAAGTCCACAATTTTATTTGCATTCCAAGTGTTGAAGGCCAAAGGTAGGGTTCTCAGCAACACATTCCTGATGACCCTGGAAAATGAATAATACTCAGATGTCTTTGTATTAGAGACTGCAAAGTCTCCATCTGCCTGCCACAGAAGTCTGAGTCCACTTGAGGCTGAGTAGCTTCATGCTGAGCTCCTAATGCCTGAATCCTATGAGAACAGGCACTTTAGGCATCTCTTTTATTGTAGAGGCAAACTGCAAATAAAATAATTGAGAGTTGAAATTTCCTTTCCTTGCATTTCCTTTACCTTTTAAATATAATAACTGAGCTTTTAGAGCAGTAACTTTAATGTTAAGGGAACAAAATTTGATGTCTTGCTGTTCACTCGTCTGCCTTATCAACCACGCTGTAAGTTTGATTTTTTTGCTGTTGTTGACAGAAATTAGCACACCAAGAGAAAGAATTAAAGAGCAAATATGCATGAAACTGATATGGTAGGGTGGAGCTCTTTAGTTCCCATGGGGTTACCTAAGAGTATTTGTATTTTATTTATAGGTTACTTAATACAAAAATCTTCAAAAGGCACTGGAGCAGAGAATGAATATCAGGTACCTCCGATTTCCTGGTGAATTCCTTGATATTCTTACCCACACCTTTTCTATCCCAAAGATACAGTCTATGGATTTTGCAAAAAAAAACATCATCAAAGGAATCTGAGTGTTTTCTATGAAGTCAGGAATAGCAGAAAAAGGAGCCTCATTCTCAGTTTGGAAATGAGAGTTTGAAACTGCTCACTTAAAGGAATTTAGCATAACTCCTGTATAAAGGATGAGTGTTATGGAGAAGTGAATTAAAAACCTTATCACATGAAACATTATTTCTTGAGACAGAATTTGATTGATAATACAATCCCTTGCTTGTTTGTGGAAGAAAGGCTTGGCTGCTTTCTGTGAGCAACAAGCTTAGAATGAAGGAACTTTAGTGGTTTAAAGGATGTTAAACATGTCTCCCTTTTCATAACATTACCTATAACTTAAAATTCCAGTCCAGCACTGCCTGCTGCCTGGGTTGGTACCTTCAAGTGCATAATTGGAGCAAAATTCATATGTGAATACACGTAAAAAAGAAGAACCCACTATTCAACAGATCATTCTTCATGCAATTGATTGCAGGGCTTGCTTTTGAGATTTAAGAGACATTAAGCCTTTTTGTGTTGGTTTGTGGGTTGGATTTTTCCTGTTCTTGCTGCACCTTTCTCCTGGGACAATGCTGAAACTGAATTCTGTCCCACCTTAGTATGTCTTGAGCAGAGTTGGTGGTCATTTCATGACTAACCCCGTGGGAACTGAAGACAAGTTGTTCCTCTTTCCTCAGGTCCCTCATGATCACAAAGCCTGGCGTTAACTCTGGTTCCACATTCCAAATCAAGGAGTTTGTGGGATTTGGGTTCAATTTGGTTAAATTTCGTAAATTTGGTTTTAGCCTGAATGATGGTACAGTAAACAGCCTTCATTTCCGTCGCAGTCCTCTTCACACTGAATGCTGGTGAACAGTGAGGCAGTGCCGGAATCGCCCGCTAGCTCCTGACAAGCACTGAGAGTTGTTGCATTGTGTGGCAACAGTGACCATCGTGTGGAGGGAGATACAGCCCCCGGCAGGGAAAACTGAGGAGACAGCCTTTATCTTGTTTGTTGAGTCCCAGGATCCATTTTATTTCCCCAGGACAGGGGAGGGGAAGGAAGGCTGAGGGTAGAAAATGGAAGGGGCGACAGAGGCCAAGTGGTGGGGTTTTATAGGGCGTTGTAGGGGCAGAATTTTAGGGTTTGGGTCAAAGGAGGGGTTAACACAAAGAGATTAAGAACAGATTTCAGCCTCTTAGGAAAGGGAGAATTCCACAGAGAGTGGCTGCTCTCTGACCCAGACTGGTCTGAGCAGCCGTAGAGCAGGGCTCACTCTCTACTGCACAATGGTGTTCTGAAACGCCGAGGGCAGAGGCAAGAACGAGGGAGCCAAGAAGGTTTATTTCCAAAGAGGGTCCAGGGACCAAAGACCCTTAATCTTGGTGTGAAGGGACTTTTAAACAGGGGAGGATCTAGGGGAGGGTACAAATTTCCAACCAATAGGGAAAGAACTGGGGAGGAGCACAAGGTGGGGTTACAAGACTTAAACCAGTGAGAAGGCACAGGGGGAGGGAAGCAGTCTGAACAAACCAAGGGGGCTTCCAAGAAAGGGGGATTTCAGGGGAATTTCCAGGGGATTTTCAAAAGCAAGGGGTTGGGACAAGGCAGGATGGAGAGCTCAGCAGGAGGAGGGGCAGGGAACAATCTGGATCAAGGGGCAGGTCTAGGACAAGATGGACAGCCGGGGGGGAGGGTAGAACTTGGATTGAACTAACAATACAGCGGGGAACAGAACAAACCATTGGGGACAAAAACACACCGCAACAAAACAGAAGGATTTTTTTATGAAGCAAAGATTCAAATTAAAGATTTGCTGGAAAGATACCTCTAAGCAAGCTGCAAAACCCTCTAAACAAGCCAAATCTCTACTTCTTCTTCACTTGGGCAAACAAGACTTTAGGTGAGGGTCTAAAGTCATTCCCTTTCCTGGAGTTCAGATGAATTTGAAACGCAGCAATCAATACTCTGATTTACATCTCACCTTTTGTGCCTACTGCTTCCCATTAGGACCTTATTTATGTCAGCCTTTTCTCTGCTGAGAGCTGCTCCCACCACGGTGTCCTGAGGCTGGGAAGGCTGTCGCCAGGGAGTGGGATCCCTGCTGCTCAGCAGGATTTGCGCTCTGCCTGGTGGGGCGGGTCGGCAGAGGAGCCTCACCACCTGGCGTCGGTTCTGCTCAGCAGATTTTGTATCTCTGTTTACACTCCGCTCAGCTATAATTGACAGTTCTGTCATCATTTCTTCACCATCTTTGGGTGTATTGTTATAGCTGAATACATACCATAGATGGGAAGAATCCTTGCTCATCACAGCTGTCGCTTTCCTCTTCTTTGGTTCTTCTTGTTCTTTTTTTTCCTACGCTTTGAGTAGTGTAAGTCATGGTGCTTATATTGCATATGCATTGACAGATTTCTTGACTGACATGCAAATTAATTCAGAGGAAGAGGAAAAGAACATTTTTGTTCCTGACACTTCTTTATTTTTATCTTTGCGTGCCATCTTTGACAGGCTTTAAAATCTTATTCGTATTTAAAAAGTAACTTTAAATAAAGAGCAATTTGTTATATCAGAACTGTGCTACTAGTGCTTCTTGCTTTCCAATTTGTTTAAGTCCACACTAAGAAAATCTTCTCAATGATTTGATTCTGATGCTAAACAAGATCCCTGCAGTTCCAGTAAATTTATTGTCTTTTTTAAATTATTATTATTCTGCTTAAGGGAGTTTTTATAATGCTCCTTGGGCAAGGAATTTTCCTCTGGAATCCTTTACCATGCTCCTTCAGGACTGCACATGCTAAACCCTGAGAAATATTCATAATGGCTAAAATTAAAGAGGATGGGCCCAGAAAGGGCTGTAACTGAGAACAGAAAACACATTCTCATTAATCAAAAAATAACAGCAAGAGGATCTATTGTCTCAGTATCAGTAATGGATCAGTTACTGCAATATGAGACTCTTGAATTTTAAATCTTATTTATTAGCTCTCAAATCACTGCTTCTGGCTTTCATTTTCCAGTTCAACTGGTCTCCTAGTAATTTTACTTTCTTTCGAGAAAACAAAGGGTTTATTTGTTTTTGCAGTTTTATATTTACTTACATTGGGATTAAAATTACCTGCGACCTGCCACCTCCCCAGAACATCAGCCTTGGAATAAATCTGTGAATTCTGAGGAAAGAGAAAAGCAATTTCATAGAGAGGAAATTGCCTTCATATTTATATTATAATCTTGTGTGGGATTTTTTTTTTTTTTTTTTGCTAAAAGATCACAATTCTCCAGTAGAGTAATGACCTCAATTTTTTCTCTTGTGGTAGGCAATTGTTGGATGTCTTTTCTCATTTCCTGTTGGGGCATGGTCAACTCTGAGACCAGTGCTACCCACTGGCTACCCAGTGTTGTCTACCCCAAGGGTTCAAATGCATTGCAGGAATTTCTCTGTTATGTCTTAGTGGTTTTCAGGGAGGAAAACAGCATCTATTGATTGGAGAGTGAAGCATGTGAGGGGAAAAAGGAACAGTGACAGTAAAAGAAAATATAAGTGTAAGAACATAGGTCCTGAAGAATTAGAAATGTCATTCAGAGAGAAGGAATGGGAAAAGAAAAAAAGAATAAAATTAATCCTAGTTCTTTATTGTCATTGTTCATGTCTTTTTCCCCATTCCCCCAAAATATGTTTCCTTCTAAGATAAAATACTCTCTAATGCAGGAATATGTCACAGACATTTTGGCAGGAGGCTTTTTTTTCGCAGTAAATTTTTTAGATTAACACATGATTTGATGCAAAAGACTAATAACTGATTTGTTGTTCTTCTTGTAGAGCTTTTTCAGTCCTTTGTGTTCTCTTGGCTGGTGCCTTGAATTTAGCTGAAAGCTACGTTAGTCAGTGGATGTGATGCTCTTGGCTAGAGAGGAAAACTCATACAAACATGAAGAGTTTTCATTGCAGTCTGGAAACATTAAAAGTCTTTGCACTTCCCAAGTTTTTCTGTGCTTGATTTGTGCTCCTGAACAGACAAAGTAGGAGGAACAGCTTTGGAAAATTCAGCCCTTTAAGGGTCAATGACAAATCTATTTATTTATTTATTTATTTATTTATTTATTTATTTATTGTAAATCAGATTTTAACCTTGCACTCATGGAGAGTTTTAAACGTCTAGGTGTCACAAGATGTAAGAAATAATGAGGCAGAATAGTGATTATGGGTGGCAATTAGTCATCGATCAGCTCTTTTTAGTGGCTTGTTTAGAATTATGTTTTTTTGCTACCCACAAAGTAGGAGTAAGGATTTTTATCTTTTTTCTTGTTTACTGGTTAATAGGTGTCTTAGAATAAATTTACAGTGACAGGTTCTTGTATCAATAATGAGTGTAAGTAATGAAAAAACAATAAATTTTATCAGCCTGTAGACTTTTATGTTTGCTTTCTACCATTTACCTTGTTTGCATTTCAGAGAAGCTATAGATTCTTTCCGACTGTGTTTCCCTGATACTGGTATTGTAATTTTAAGCAAAGTTCCAGATACTGCTGCAGCTATGAAAAGCAGATATTGAATTACTGGGGTCAGAGCCAAGTATGGAGCAATTTTGTTAAAAAAGGGCTAAAGCAAGGTTTTTGCTTTAAAGGCAAAAAGCCCAAGTCCAAACACGAACTTGAAAATAAACCTGTGAATCCTGTGCAGATTAAGTATCCTGTTTTAGAGTATTTATTTTTGTTTGACAAAAGAGATAAGTTTCTTTTTCAGTAAACTTATAGAAATGAAGCTTTTTACTAACCTTACTCCATCTCAGAACAGTTATTTTTGAATTATTCATTTGAAGGTTGCTTGCTATGGAGAGATCACAGTTCCCACCGTGTTCATTTTTCTGACTTCTTTCCTGCCCTCCCTGAGTGTGCCTGTAATTCATCACTGCTTTCCTCATTTCTGAGGTCCATAAGAATGAACATCTTTTAAAAAAATAAATAGTTGTGCCTTTCTTTTTCTTGTCACCTTCTCAGTGTTTTCTTCTAAAGTTTTTCTTACTACCTTTAAGGCATTTTGGAAAACTTGGGGAGGAGGTGGCTGTTTCCAGGAGATCTGGTCTTCTTTTCTGAGGGAGCTCCTTTTAGCAGGACACTGGACAATCTTTTTTCTTTGCACCAACTCATCTCCTGCCCCAGACATGGAGAAGCTTTGAAAAATGAGAACATTGTACTTGTGGCAGAGACAACACCTTAATCTGTGTGATGTTATGAATGTGTGCCTTGTTGGCTTTGCCTGCCAGGACCAGCTCTGCAGCTCAGCTGCCCCTGATTTTAACAGCACAGAGTGAGACCCAAGTCTCATCTTTAGGAAACTCTGGAAGAGGTGAAAGAGGTGACTGTACTCTGGATATCTTTTCATAAGAAAGTTCTTGAGACAGATGCTTATTATTTTCTCCCTCAAACTTAGAATATTTTGACTGAATCCCTGGAAAATAAGTAAAAATTGATGATCCACATTATAGGTAGCATTTGGTTGGCTTCAGTTGTGACTTTTTTTTTCTCAAAAGTGAAGAGGCCATCATGAGAAAAGATGTTTGGAAGACTATTTTTTGTAAAGCAGCATATTGGGTGTGGTAATTTATTTTTCATTTAGTCTGTGTGTCTCCCCTTTCATCCAGTACTTAGGGAACATTCTCATTAACAGTGTAAAAGTCTTCTCTGACCCTTTCAGTTCATGTTTCTGTTATGTTGAGTACCCCTTAGCAGATGTGTCCCTTGGATAAACAGAGTTCCAGGGCACTCTCTTAAATTCTGAATTATCTACTTTGAATTTTAGTTTATTTTGCAGAATAAGGGGGGAATAATTTCTTTTCATGAAAAGTTACCACTATCACTGAATTGCGAAATAAGATTACTGGTAAATCATAATTTTTCAGTGCAGCTGATGGAAGAAATACATCCATCTAGGCACATCTAAGCAATGTATTTATAGCTCGCTTAAACAGCCTTTCTAACTCATATTTCCTGTATAAATCAGTCTTGTTTGTGACCTTGGAAATACATCAGAATTACAAAAATAACTAAATTGCTTTCTGCCAACTCAAGCTGAGGTTCTTTTAACTTACCATTGCCTTCAATTTCACAGAAAATGTCCTTTCTGATTAAATACAATTTTAACATTACAAAATGCTTTAGGAAAGGAAAAAAAAAAAAAAAGCTAAGTGTCTAGTTAAAATGATACTTTCATACTACCAATCTGAATTTTTACTACCATCAGTGAGTTTGACCACAATATACTGTAAATATCTGTTGACATGCAATCTCAGAAAAAAGTCTGGCTTCAAGTTTGTAGTTATAAATTCCTTTTAAATTCTTTTAAAACCATTGTGTTTGAAATGCCCTTCTTTTAAGTTAAGATATATCCCCATAGGAATTTCCTAACACTTCACTGGAGGTTTTTTGTGCCTGGGCCAAAAGGCCAAGACAGCTAGCCATCTTTTTGTTCCCTATCTCTTTTGAGGCTAACCTAGGCTGCCTGCTGTTTCTTTTGAAAGTTCACCCTGATTCCATTGACACAAGTCCTGACCCAAATGCTTATTGCAGCTTGTCTTGTGCCTTGTAGTTTCTCAGGCACAGACAGCCACAACTGTCATAATCCTTTAGACTTTACTGATGTCAATATATTGATGTTAGGAAAAGATCAAGCTGGGAGATTTTGGTCACTTTTCTTTTTATCTGGGCAATGTCCAGCCATGGCAAAATGTAAGTTGATGACAAGGGAAGATTTTGGTGTTTGAGAATGGAGCACTGATAAAAATCCAACCCAAAAAAACCGAAAGCAACTGATGAGCAAATATAGTGCTCGAATACCCTTGATTGGTTTGGGTAATTTGTGTGAAAGAAGTTCAGATTTAAGAGGAGCATTGGTGTTACTACATTCTCATTACAGTCTTCTTTTGAGGGAAGAAATTAATAGAATTTTCTCTGAACAGAAACTGCAATTTCACCTGGCTCTGCAGGCAGTGATATTCCAGTTTCATCACATAATAGTAATGTGTTTATGCATGACGTCTTGTGAGCATCCACAGTTTTATCAATAGCCTGCCCTCTGGAATGAAAAGTTACCAAGTCCTCACATTCTGTACACTCCTGTGTCCATTTCCTTTCCATGCACAAAATCATACCCAAAGTTTCATTGCTGGCCACAGCCTTTAAAAGAAAACACTCCACATTTAATCTGTGGAGCTGTTAATTTCTAAAGCCTCAGGAAATTCCACCTACATTGAACAACAATGGTATGACATGATTAGCACCTAAGAAATTAAAATTTACATGCAGAAAGGCAACCAGGAAGAGAAATAGCCAAGAAGAGGGGAAAAAATGGCAGAGGCTGAAAACTGAATGTATAAACCTGTTGAAGGCTACAAGGAAGAATTCCAGTCTCAGTGCTTGACTTTATGAACATTATGGTTGTTTATTTTGTTGGGGAAAAGGATTGCGGGAGATTTTAATTACAGTTATTGTTTTATTTGTAATACAACAGCAACTCTACACAAAATCTACGACACAGCATGCTCCCTTCTAAGCTGAAAGCTTCCCCAAAGAAGAGAAAGAGGCACTTCCAGAGCTTTTCCATGGTGACTGAAAGGTCCCAGTCTTCTGCTGGAGATTCTCACTTTCGTAGAGTGAGGGACAGTGTGGGACACTGCTTTGTGTGGTGAGGGCATGCCTGATGTTTGCTGCCCAAGGGTTTGAGGAAGTGGGTGTTGTTTGCAGCCCTCTGAAATGCCACAAGACCTATCTGCAGTCTGAGGTCTTGCCTCCTCTTTTCATCAAGGTGAACTAAAAGGAGTCTCTAAGCATGGGGATCTGTGTCTTATTTCTGTCTGAGGTTATTAAAAACACAATCTGATTCTGCAGTTACCTTTATAATTAAAGGTCAGGGCAACTTTATAGCCTTCAAAAATGTACCCCTGATTTACAGGAAAACATAAAAGTCAGAGGAGAATTGGGTCATGTAATTTAAAGATCATTATTGTCATTCTCTTTGAAATAATACTTCCACATTGGAATTGAAGTTACATTATTCACTGAGATTTGTACTTTTAAAAAATTGGAGATGGACAATATTTTTTTCAGGTCTCAACCTTTAGCTAGAACAAGTTATGGTAATTGTTGTAAACAGAGTATTAATGTTAGCAAAGAAAAGATGGCAGCAAATTAGAAGTTGAGCTCTGCCAGGAAAATATTCAAGAAAGAAAAAATTATGAAGGATAAGGGAAAATATTAGACTTGTGAATATCATTATGTTTAGAAGGCTTTCTGTTTAAAATAATATATCTGTAATTTTTAAAACCAAAACAGAACTTAACATTGGCTTTGGCAGAGCAAGAATGTGGATGCAAATGAAGATAGTGGAGTTTGAAGGGGTAGTTTGGGCAAAAGGATATTGGGAGATTTACATGTGGAGTTTTGTATTCATGAACAACATTTACCTGAAGAAAAGAACTAAAATATGCAGGTTTTGACTTTCCCTTCCCTTCTCCCAACACACTCAACAGGATTATTGAGATTTTCTTTCCTTTTACCTACAGTAAAGATTTAGGAGACCCTATAGGTTTTACATGTAACTCCTCTCAGCCTGAAGAATCAGAATTTGAAAGGGACTCAAAAGAAAACACAACTAAGTTTGGCATGAGAATTAAGATTCTGATTGTTTGTACAGTGAGCAGATGAGCAGAGACTTTTCTTTCTCTAAGTATTTGATTTTTAAAAAAACTAGGAAAGGAATAGCAGCTACAGAAGTTGTTGGACTAGGCACTGCTAGTTGCCTTCCAACAGTAAAAAAGATTCCAAAAGAAATCACAAGTTTTCCTGAATAGATCTCGGAGGATCTAAAGTAATGAATCTCAGCCAAATTGAACCAGAACCCTTTTATCTAGTGTATTTTTTTTTTTTATATCTAAGGAAATGGCAAATCTTTGGGCAGGGAAATAAGGTGGTGGCAAGTGAACAACTCATTCTTTCCCGAATTTGTTACAGCTGCTTTCTCCCTCTGTCCTGGAGCAGTGCCATTCCAAGCCAATTTAAATGACTTCGACAGACTCATCACAATGTAAAAGGGATTTTTTCTTACCTTCTTTCCTCTGTGACTAACTTACTGGGCAGAAAGGAAGGTGACAGAGGAAATATGAAGAGATAGAGGCTACCACTGCATCCTGTCTTAACTAATATTTCAGGTGCTGGTGTTAGCAGAAAAAAATTCACAATGTGCTTTTACTTTCCATTTGCAAATGGAACACACTAGAGAGATAGTAAAAGTCAGGGCTTCCAGCCATTTGAGCAATCCTGGATATGAACTAGCTACTCATAGGAAATCCTCTTTTCCTGCATTTACATATATTTCTGGTTTTATACCTATGCATATATGTATATTATTTCTTTCTTATAGACATTTGATGTAGATTTCTGACTGATACTTTAATTTAAAAATTAATATATTTGCTAATGCTTTTACAGATGATATCAAAGCCTTTTGTTTCTTTCATTGAAATACAATGCACTTCAATAACTTTTAACTTTATAACTTGAACATTTATAGCAATATCAAATTTCTGCTCTAGGTTCTGAAAATGTTGTAGTCACAAATATCTTTCTTCTTTGAAAATTATTTTCAGTATCTTCATTTTCAAATGGGGAAAAAGTGTGTGGGGATCCAACAATGCTCATTATATTGTTTCTTTTTCATTAAAATCAAAGTAGCATATCCAGGTGATTTTTTTCACCAACCTGCACATTCTGGTCACATTCATTATTTTTCACATGGCTAGGCAAATCTCATAAGATAGAAGCAGATGGTGACAGCTTCCTCATACCATCAAATCAAATTGAGATAGCAAAAATAAACATTGGTCCCAAGCTTAGAAACGAGGTGAACAGTCTGCCTTCTGAAAAGCTGTGCCAATTTTTTAGAAACCATGGATAAAATAATGTTGATTAAGAAATAACCATGGAGGTCCAAAAAGAATTGTTAGGAGAACATTGAAGATGTGAGACTACCTAACACTTAGTGTTCTACGTCAAGATGGGGCTTGTTTGATAAGTTTGAATATTCTCCCTCCAGCCTTTGTGTCGAGAATGTGCTCTGATCAATAATTCAGTGTCACCTGAGGTTCACTATTTGAAATTTAGGAACTACAGGTAATATTTGCACTGTTCCTTCAACCCCCTCTGTGGAACAATAAAACATGGTAAAATATGCAGTAAAAATAGTGCTACTGTAGGATGAAAATCTATGTATTAAATATCATCCAGGTTCACTGTTTTAATAGCAACATTTAAACCTGGTTCTGTCATTTCCTCCTCTTATTAATTTCTTTTGTGTATCAATTCTTTTTATCACTCAGAAAGCCTTGCACCATGGTACATGGGAAACAATTGTAAGAGAAAAAACAAATACTTTGGGAATATCCTATGTATATTACGTTGCACCAATGTATGTAAGTTATACTCCTGAGCTTTTTACTTTTGAGCAGAAGGTATAAGAAACAAACATTTTCACTGATTTAGGACTTGGGGCATGTTTGCAGGTAGGAAATGCTTGTCTGGTAAAAAGAGTGAGGGCACTAGATTCCTTCAATGAAATTATTACCAAACTTCTAAACACAGGTCAAATCTCCCCATGTTCTCAAATAACAAAACAACCAAACAAATAAACAAAAATAAAGCAAACAGCCCTCAACTTTAAAAGAAAAGAACAAGTTTTTTCCATATGTAACATTTCCATCTCAGATGATTAACTTTGTTAAATTTGCATGCAGCAGGAACTTGGATAGATTACTGATGGAAATGTAGGGCAAGAGATTGAAAAGTGATACACTTCCTACATTACAAAACTGTTGTCTTCGAAGAAAAATATCAGTCATAGGTAAATATATAAATAAAAGTACCCATAGCATTAATGCTTTTATGTGACAGGTAGTATGTGGAGCATTGGAAAGGAAGAGGTTTTATGAGAAGTAGGCTGGGACTATAAAATGGCGTTTGCCTGATACTGGTATCACATATTTTATAAACAGGGAGAATAACACAGTTCAGGCAGAAGGGTTTAGCAGTCCCTCTTTGTTATCTTCCAGAGGGTGATTAATCCTGTAAAAACCATGTTACACAACCCATTATGAGTCTTGATATTCATCACAAAGTAAATGTTATGACAAATTAACTTGATGAAAAGATACCCTTAAAAATATCACAGTAAAAAGAAAAGTGTTTTGGTTAACAGAGTTCTAGTGTAGTCAAAGATAGGTTGTATTTTAGATTTTTGTTGTGCTCTGTACCTAACTGAAATAAGTTGTATCTAAAGTTGCCATCTAAACTTTGGATGGCAAATTGTTTGATCACTAACAGGGTGTGTCCTAGATGTGCTAACACAAGACTGAGGGAAAGAAAATCCTCTTGTGCCAATGAATAATAAGTATTATATAAGAATATTATATATTACAATAATAATAATAATAATAATAATAATAATAATAATAATGTAATTTGGTACTGTGCCCATGTATGTGGAAATGTCAGTCGTACAGTGATTCTTTTTGTCCTTCAATTAAATCTTCCTGTAATTCTGAGACTCACAAAAGGTCACTGTTAACTGCAAGCCTAAATCCATAACCTCATTGGAATAATGGGGGAATTAACTTCCTAATCTACATTTCTGTGCTGCCTGAGGAATTTGGAGAGGTAGTGTCACATCAGGTTAGGTATGTCTTTTAGATTTCTTTTTTTCCTTTGTAATCCCAAATGATATAAACACTTTTATTTTAATAATACCTAATTATTTTTTACAGCCTCAATCAATGTATGTATCAGACAACTTAAAAAAAAAAAGCTACAATCTATGTAGCCATGGGCTATGAAATGTGTTAATTTTCCTGCTTACTGCTGCTCTACTTTTTCTTCTCTTTATTGCATTGATTTTAAGTCATCAGGCAACATATAGCGTGGATTTCCATCTACTTCCTTGCTTATGTCAAGGATCCATTTGACATTTGACTACATTTTTCAGATCCTTCTCTTTATCTTTTCTCACCATTCTTGATCTTGTCCCTTCATTGTCCTTTTTCCTCAAGCCTTCTTTTTACCTGAAGGAATATGCTGAAGAGGATCAGTAACAGTTTACGATTTTTGCTTCTACTTCTATCTTAGATCTATTTCTCCTTAATTCAAAAAGAGGAAATTTTTTTCCCCAAATCTTACAGGGATAGAACAGCAACAGCATTAACCCTGTCAGATGCTTTTCCCAGCTCCTAGCTGCCTTCCCGTCCTCAGACACAGAGCTCTTTTGCTTTAGGGGAAAAAGCTAACCCATTAACTAATCTTCAGATCTTAAAATTGTAGAATTCTTTTTTCCACATTATCTGAAAAATAGTCAGAAACAATAAAATAGAAGGAAAGATGGTTACTGTATACTTCAATGGATACACTATTGCTGAAAATGCATGGCGTACATAATCAAATATTTAACAAAGGAGCTTGAGCTTTGATTTTAACATGAATTTCCTCCAAGACTTCCTTACCTAGTGCTCTGACATTTAAATAAATTTAAATTTATTTACCACAAGATACGTTGCAACGAGTCCAGCATATGTCCACTAATTTAACAATCTTTCTGACAAGTTCATAGTATCTCCTTCATTAGAGCCATTCCTTCCTTACAGAAATATTCTCCCAGGACTCCTTTCAGCAGGAGTGTTTTGGTGCAAAGGCTCCTCCTGCAAATGTTCACAAAGTACTAACATGACATTTCAATAGTATTAAAACCTGTTCAAGTTTACTTGCCAACTTGTGCCCTATTTGCAAGTAAAATATGCCTTCCTTTCTAATCATCTGCTGCTTTAAATGATCATTTCCCATTCATTTAATAATATATGCTGAGTGCCTTCCAAACATGTTTTATCCTTAGACTGTCTCCTCATCATCTTGTGTGGTACCAGTGCCACTCTCAAAAGAAATGAACAGCATAAGAACTCCAAATGTCTAGGTGGCAGTTCACATTGTAAAAATGCAAAATATCTGTAGCAAGACCTACCTAAAAACTACCAGCACTTTTTAAAAATTTGACAAAAAGTGAAAAGCAGCTGGAGAAGCATTTGGGCAATTTTGACCAATCAACCACTGTTTTAAACAACATCTATTATTTGTGAATTGAAGAAAGTGTAATATGTTACCATAGGGATGATACTGGAAAAGTAGCATCAGTTTCTAAAATACTAATTGGAAAGTATCAATCCTGATTCCATAGAAATAAGTGTGTGTTACACCAATCAAGAAGGAATTGCTAGTTTTGATTGGGGTGCCAGAAAGGTACATCCATCAAAGGGGAAGAAAGAGTTATTTGTGTTTGCAAACATTTTGTGAGTCTAGTTTCATTTTGCAAGTAAAAATATTGCCACTTTTATTTGAGAGAGATTTAGATAATCTAGCAACAAGATACCAAGTTAGCGCCATCTTCCCCAAATAGCTTATGAGACCAGCTTGTGGAAAATGTTCAAGATGAATCTGGGAGAAGAGATATTTTTAATGTCTTTACAACAGTGCAGCTATGTAGCAGAAAAAGGTATGACATAAATAAAACAAAACAAAATAAAATAAAATAAATTTAAATAAATTTAAATTTAGGATAAATAAGATAAAAATAATAGAAATTAGGTCAATCTTAATATTTTAATCCCCTCTCCTATGTCCAACACTTTTAATATCGTATTACTCAATTCTGGGCCTAGGCGTATGTTTTATATTTGGATAACTGTGACAATCACAGATTTATTTTTTCCCCTACATGTCTTAATTGTATTTAATGTCTACAATACTGAGAAATTAGTTCTTCGTTTGCACTTGACAATTTAAAGTACAGTTTGAGGGATTTCTTAAATGTTTTTGTTCTTTGTGAATACCTTGTTCTTGAGTATTTTTCAATTTTCTGTTTTAGAAAATGCATGGCAGTGTACAATTACTTCATAAGACTCAGAATATTCACTATGGTAATAGAGCTGATAATCTTGGGAGAACTAATGAACAAAGTTCAATGCTGTTTCCAGAATGGATGGGTCTATGCAAATTTTAAATACTACTTACAGTGTGTGTGCTCTCTCAGAATTTTATTAATAAAGACAGATGATATCTGAGCAATGAGACAAATATTAGTGCTCAGAAAATATAGCACATATCTCAGGCAGCTCAAGACAAAATAAACAGTAAGCCCTTAAATTGTGCTTTGCAGTTTCAAACCATCCTGTTGGTGGACAGCACCAATGTAGGGTGGGTTTATCCTCACAGCCTTGACTACCAGCCTATCTTTCTGTGGTGGTATCAAGACAGCTTACTGATTAAATTATTTATTTGCCATTTTTAGAAGGTGAAGAAATGGTGTTTAGGAGGAACCCAAAGCAGTTTGTGCCAATAAACAAGTCAGCATGTTTGTGGTTTTATTTTAGAAATGTTTGTCTGTGGTTCACATAGAGTTACTCATCACTGAGTATCAGTAACTTGATTATGCAAAGTAACAATCTGTTTTCAAGCTTCCAAAGAGACCCAGGATATCATCTGCATCTAAACTCCTTCACGTTATGTGCTGAAAGTCAAAAAAAACCCAAGGATATCTGCTTCACAAAACGTCATTATCTCAGGAGATGTCAACATTCCCTACATTATCCAAAACCAAAATATAATCTTATGATTGAATTTTTTTTGTGTGTGTCAAACAGAAGAAAACCTGTTAAAGGAGATAATGTAATACACTTGTATGCTTAAAAGCAAAACAAAAAGCACCAACACTTCTTTTTCTCCCCCCTCACCTCGCCCTGCCAAAAAACTCTAACCCATGCTGTAATTTTTTTTATCTTGTCTGTTTTTCCTTGTCACTGTTCTGTTTTGCATTCCCATCAGTTCAATACTTTCTCAACCAGCATGCCACCCTGTTAGTTTATTTATATTTTTTTTCTGTCAACTTGCTAAACAGTGTGACATTAAATCTGAACTAGTTGGCTTTTAAGCAGCTCTCACTTTGCCCTTTGTCTGAGTGCAGAGAACAAAAGAATGAATACACCCTACCTAAAGGCCTCTTGCCCCCCTTATCTTTCAGCCTTGTTTACAGTGAGCAACCAAAACAAATATGTTTAGATGTGAACAGCGGTCAGACAGCTCCAGAAAGATCTGTAGGAATTTCAAATGAAACAGAAGAGTTCATGGAAGCAGAAGCCTTGAAAACTGTTGAACACTAGGGAAAGGGAAAAAAAATAAGCAGACTAGAAAGTTTTTTCTTGCTAGAGCTCGTGTGACACAAGTTGCTTTGGGATCATGGAGCTCTGAGCTGCAAACTGCCCCTTGTTAGGGGAATTTGTCTTTTATGAAGGAGATTTAATTGCAGACATCTTCAAACAAATTGGAAAATAACCAGGAGGTAAGTGAAAGATTCATTTAATAATCTTAACAAGACACAGCCTAGAGCATTTGAAGGCCTTTAACAAGTGCTAATGATTATACCTGAGAAAATATCTGGTTCTGACTCAGAGTTATTAATTTAGGAGGGAGAATAGGAATTTATAACAATTTTAATGGAGGAAATAAAAAAATAAAAAGCAAAAAAAACTGAAGAAAGCAATTATTTTTAAGAAGAAAACTTACAGACCCAAATATTTGCTAGTTCCTCAAGACATAACTTAATTTGTCTTCTATATATTTTTGGCTTTTCTGTTGTCCTGGTTGATTTATTGACACATTCCAACAGCTGCCAATTCTTTCCCCAAAAGAGTTTTTCCTTCTGGTCTTAGAGTCAGAGTCCCAGATCTCTGTACCGTCAGGGGAAAGACCTAGATGGTATTTGAATCAAATACACTCCGTAATACTCAGAAAAACCTAAAATCAGGAGACATGGTCACAGTGATATAATCACAGTGATATAATCAGCATCCAGCCTAAAATCCATCACTTCTTCATCCAAATGACCACACAAGAAAAACAGTCTGGTTACACCAATGAATCAAAGCATGGTTTGCTTGTGGTGGATCTGCCTTCCATTTCTCAGGGCAGGGTTCTTGGATCGTTTTGTTGTCTGGTACTTTGTGGTTGTTTGTTGTAGTCATGTCACTGCAGAAATAAAACGAAATCATAAATACATTTGTCACTATCTTTACTGTTGCGGGAGTTGAAAACTGATTATTTATTTTGTTTGTTTTACTTTTAAAGAGGTCCAGTATTCTTGAGCTTGTGGGCTGCAGTACTGAAGTTAGAAATGCTACTGTATCTATCTGAAGAGGGAAGCCTTGGCCTTGAACAGAACTAAAAAACTTGACCATGATACACTGAAATTTTTCACTCAGTTTTCAACAAACTACTGCTTTCAGACCTTTCAGTGTTATGCTTCATCTGAACTTTTCAGACTCTGTGAATATCTGTATTTTACATTATTTTCCTCAAATGTATTAGTTTGTATTTTTCCCATTTGAAGCTCATTTTGTAATTTTCTGCCTGATTCCTTAATCTCACTTGGTCCCATTTGTATTATGCCTTTGTGCTCTCTGGTGCTCACCTCAAGTTCTAATTTATTCTCACCTGCATATTTCATTAATGTATTTTTTACTCCCACATGTGCATTATTAATAAAGACGTTAAACTGAATGACTCTCTGCAGAATGCTATTAAATATTCTCCCCTACACTCCAAATCTAATACTTTGAGCCCTTATTTTACAGCCAGCTCTCAGCCCTTGTGAAAATGCTCTCTGCATTGGGAAAATCATTCTCAGTACAAATCTGCAAGTTATCATAGCAAGCACTTCACTGGACTCCAGACAAGTGTATTGCACTCCCTTTATCCACTAAGCAGGTGATTGTGCAAAAACAAAAACGAAAACAAAAACAAAAACAAACAAAAAATTTAAAATTAAAATTAAAAAGTGAAACAAATGGCAAAATCTGTTTTAGGAAATAGGTACTGTACTTCATTATGTGGTGACTACGTATGAGACTGGGGAAAGAATGCTCTGAATTACTTTTTTGTAACCTTTGCACCATGATTTATAGAGCACTGTTTTCAGCTACCCAGGGTCTTTTAAATCCCCCTGGCATCAGGACCTGCTTCTGTTGCTTGTAGTGGTTCAGCACCAAGCCCTTGCTCTCAGGATGGGCAGCAGGGCAGAAGGCTCCTTCAGACCAACCCTTCTGCTGATCTGTGGTGAAGCTTCCAACACACTCCACCTCCAGTGCTCCACCAGAGAGAACAGGGTCACCTTTGTGCTGTCTGCAACTTTTCCATTACACTCTTGCGTGGGAGAAGTGCCCCCAACCCAAAGTCCTGAGCCCAGGGCCTGGGAAGGCAGCATACCCTGGCACTGTTTTGGTTTTGCTCTTTTCTCAGTCTGCTTTTAACACACTTTCTATTCTGTGTTAATTTGTTTCCCTCCCTAGCAATTTCTCCTAGTTACTTGTGTTCTCCTCTAATTACCAGGCACAATTAGAATAATTCCACTGCTTTCTATGGATTCTGCAGTTCGGCAGTGGAATCGGGCTGGGATCAAATTCGGCTGTGGTTTTCTGTCTAGCAAAGCACACACGTGCTCCAGGAAGGTAAGTTGGATGCCTGGTGTTTATGTCCAACTGTTTAAAGCAATACTCAGCACTAAAACAACACTGGAATTATTCACAAGAAATTTATGCAGTGACTGGAAGGGACAAAACACTTTTTCCCATTCTTTATTTTAGATTTGTGCAAAGACTGCACCAAAAAGAGTCCAGCCACAAGATCGAATTTGGGCTTGTCCCATAGATGCAATGGCTAGGAGAAAAACCAGTTTGCTTTAGAATGACTGTTGGAATAGCTGCCTTTAAGACTTACTAAACAACTCAGTTCCAAACTGTGTATTTTGACATCCAAGCTGTGTGCCCTGGTGTTTCAAACCATACACTAGATAAATTATTAAACCTATGTGGGCTGCTTATTTCCATTTCAAATAAAACACAAATCAAATATGACATTTAAAACTCTGCTATAATGTCTATAAAGAGCGCTAAGAACACAGGCTGGTAAAAGGGGCTTATTTGGTGCTTATAAGGGTGACCTATCAATAATGGAAGTCACTAAAAATACAGTAGGATGATTTAGGAGAATGTTTGTGGTTTAGAATGTTGAAACACTGGCTGTAAAAGTAATGCCTGTCTCAGTTTCCCCTGGACTTCTTTCTGCAAATCCCTCTGGCTAGTGAAGTCACTCATGACATAGCCCCTCTTCCAGCTTTCCCTGAGATGTTTAGTTTGATTATTTTAGTGCTAAACTGTGTGGATTCTGGTTTGCTGAGTATTTTAGTTGTGTAAAGGCAAGATGGGTTCTCTGCTTCTTTTTGTTAAAAAAAGGGACAGTGTCTGGTAGGAGTTCTGCAAGTGTTTTCAGGCCTTTCTATCTAATGAGAGTTAATTTTCAATAAGGCAGTCCTCAAGTTTCTCTATTTTGAGACTCACCCTGTTCATAAAAAGGCTGTAAGATATGGGTGTGATCTTCTAAGAACTGATGTTGGGCATATTTTCTATGTTTGTTATGATAATATATTTAAAAGTTACACAGAATTTCCAGAGTTTAGCAAACACAGTAAGAAGTAAGATTCACTTGCTCAACAGAGCAGGAAAAATAATGACTAACGAGTAAATTCATGCCATTCTAACTTAGATATTCTGAATGCTCTCTGGATAAAATTATTCTGTCACTAGAGTCAGGGCAGTCCTACAGTTTGTTTAGAAATATAAGGACAAGTGCTTAAAATACATATGCTTGGTAAAGTGCCATAAATTTTATTTTATGATGCACATAAATCAAGCATTTTAACTCCACTGATATTTTAAAACTTGTTATGATTTTTAAGTGCATGGGTAGAACAAGCTCTATTTCTAGAATTTAGAAAAACTAAGTTATGTCGATATTTGTTAGAAATGTTGAGATTCGTGGTAGATTGGAGATTTTAAGAGATTTTTGACAGCTTTTTCAAAGTGATCAAATTTAGAAAGCCATGACAAGGCAGCTGGATATATGGAAGCTAGGATGAAATGTTTACCTGAGAGTTTTCTTCCTGGGTGTTCAGTTTGGTTGTCCCAGCTGGAATTTCTGAAGCAAGTTCAAATTTTCCGTGTTAGAACAGAGGTGCTTTAACCATGTCCCTGGTATATGAGATATGAATGAGATATATGAGATACAAGTCCCTGCAGACCATGCAGCAGAGGTGCCATTGCTTCCCCTGCATGAAGAACTTGCTAAGTAGACAGCTATAAACAGAGACACAACCTGAAATTTCCAAGACTCTTTCAAAGAATAGTTCTATTTGTTAAAGTTTTACTAAGTGTTTCATGCATGAATGTAAAATACATGGTGAAACTAAAATTAAAGTTTATTGTTGTGTTGCTTGAAGAAAATGTAAAAAAAAATTCAGGGGCTGATGAAGATTGACAAGGACATTATCTTTTGAATCTTTGTAACATGTCTGATCAAAAATATTCTGTTGAAAGCAATTTCCAACAGAACACAAATTTTTACTAAATTGCTATTTTGCTGTCTTTCAATCAAAGTATTAGCATTAAAGAGATCCAAACCAAAAACCTCGACAAAAATCACCAAAAGACAATTTCTCTCCTCTCACTCCCTCCATTTTGCTTAGTAACATGCAGAGATGATAAATTCTTACTTGGTGAACATTTGGCATATGTCAACATTTTTTCCCTGTAGTTTTTTTACAGCTAAATTTTAAATTTTGTTTTGCTAAATTTTAAATTTTAGGTCCAGACATAGGTTGTTTTTGTTTTTGGTTTTTGGTTTTGGTTTGGTTTTTTTTTCCAACTCTGGTTGATTACAGTTAAAAAATAATATATATATATCTATATAAAAGAAAAGACAAAAATTTGTCTCTAGTCTTTAACACGTAATTGCAAACCTTGTGGTATGGGAAAAGGAAAGAAAAAAACCCTGCTCATCATGTCCATGATGAATAAAATAAGAAAGTAATTAAATTAGACTCCAGCACAAAGGAACATGGATCAGATACTACAAAGATTTTGATGATAAAGATATAGAAAGGAACATAATAAATTGCTGGGGAAAACTGTAGCTGCCATCATGGGACACCTTTATTAATAGGTTTGATAAACATCAGCCAGGAGTGACAGAGATAAAATTGACCTTGTGTGAGGCAAGGTGCCAAAGGAAGCTTCTCCAGGTACTTTGCAGACTCACTTTTCCGTGATTCTATCCCGTAGGTGTGGATGTGTCATGAGTGGTTTCACAGCTGTCAGTGGGACATCTCAGAAATGCTAACCTCTTGTGAAAGACTCTCCGTGGTCCGAATATTCGCAGGCTGACAGAAGCAAAAAGAAAAAAAAAGCATGTGTTTTAGTAGCACTCTTTTTTTTCTGCTTTTTGGGTTGTTTACCATCTGTTCTCTACCATAAGTTGCTCAACATATATATTGTACTATGAAGGAATTAATGCTTCTTACAGACTATGGGAAAAGGTCACACTGTCTATTCCCTGGAAAATTCCTTTTGTGTTCTAAAGCTGCAATTTTATATAAAAGGAATATCCAGCAGAAGGCAAGTGTGGACAAATACATTAACAATCATTACATAGTCTATCTTGAAAAATTTTAAACAAAACTTAGAGGGCTTCGAGGCTTCTCAGGCTTTCTGTGTGCCAGTTTTCTGTTAATTCTCTAGTCCCTGGAGAGCTGAGAAACAAAAACCTTTGAGAAACACAAGAGTTTTCCAGCATCCTTGAAGTATGGGAGGCTGTTCTGCATCAGGAAGTGCAGAAGCTTGAAAATTGTTACCTTACCTCCCCTAGAGAGCCCCCAGTGCAGCTGGAATTGGAACTGCAACTTGGAATTGTGAGCCACATCCTTCACTGATTTGTGAAGTGAGAGTGGGCTGCTGGAACATGCCTTGCTTGCCTCTTGTCACGAGTTTGTTAAGCCTGTTTTCATAATTTCCACAATTTTGTATTTTTCAGTCAAAATTTGCTTTTACTTGGAAAACACACAAGCAGGTTTATATTTAATGCTTTAAGCTTTGGATGCAAAGCTTCTAAAAGAAGTTTGTAAGGAAAAGCAAAGCTGAAACAAAAAAACAAATGACAAACCAAAAGTAAAATCTATTTGCCTACAAAATCAAACTTATTTTATATACTAGGCTTTTATAATTCTGCCAATTTTTATAAGCTTCTAGTTATATATTCCTGGGCATTTTCATATTTTTCTCCTCTGTTGCTGTGTGGAAAATCTGTGCCAGCAACACATGAATTGACTAACAAACTGAGTGTATATTGGAAACAGTTACTTTGTCAATACACAGTGTTCTGCCAAATGTAAAAATGTCAAACAAATGGGAAAGAATAGTCAAGAATTGTTGTTTTCTGTCTTGTAGTTAGTATAGTTTCAGTCATTCCTTGCAGCAGCTACAAGCAAACTGTTTTGAGGCAGAAATTATTTTAATTGGCAAATTTTCTTCAATATTACGTTAATTTTAACCCAATGAAAATTAAACAATTAGCTTCAAACTGCCAAACTGAGTTCACTGAAGACTAAATTTACTTTCTTTGGTCCTGGTATTTTCTTCATACTTGAGTTGTTGTTGCTATGATGCTTTCATTGTGTTGTTAAAGAACAATTGGATGACATGAATATAAACTGCTTAAATATTTATGGTATAGTGTTTGGCTTAGTTGCTGCTATTGCATAAAAATAAGAATCTAGTCCAGTGTATTTTGATAAAAGCAGAACCCTGCCTTTTCTGAGTAATTAAGAGATTTCTTGGACGGTAGACTGCATGGAAACCCATACAGAAACAAAAGGGAAAGGAGACAGTGAAAGGTTACAAAGTGAAAGATAAATTGCCAATACTTAAAAGAGAGAAAAGGAATCTGGAAAGCCTTTATCTAACCGTATTTTGACATTAAATGAAGTCTGAATTGCAGGTTTATTCAAAGTACTTGCTTCACAGAAATAGTTCCTTTTATTTTTCTTTGTTTACTCAGAACAGGATCTTCATTTCCTTCTCTTCTTTCACTCTGAACCTGAACGACTGTGACTGCTAATTTTGACTACCTTGACACAATCCCATTGATTTTTTTAATTAGCTTTAGCTGTTGTGATACACCTGAGACAACAGATTTTAAAATCTACATATCCTGCAAGACCAGTTTAGTGTCAGCAAGTCAGGTTTTTCCTACATGCCAAAATTCACATCTGTTTTTACAGATGTTTGGATCATTTTTAAAGAGTGTGTTCAGCTTGATTCTTAGTGAACTTGTCTGTCTCAAAATACTTATAGAATGCATTGCATAATTCAGTCTTTCTGTTTACTTAGTCTCAGAGTACAAGTACTGTTCTCATGTGCTGGGCATTCACAAGGTGCTTCTCTTTTGTTCTACAGCTTGGTGTCCTAGCTAAAGTGTTTTGTTCTTAGTTTTTTCAGGTATTTCGCCTCTTAATTTCTCTTTCTCCTTGGTGCTTTAAGCCACTTATGGACTGATTTGTCTTCTAATGATTGCTTCTCACAGACCTTCTCAAGGACTGTCTACTGTAGTCTAGCTCTGTAATCTAATATATGATTTTTGACACTCCCTTTTATCTTGCATACACAGCAGTTTGGGTTTTTTTCCCTCTGGTTTGATTCTAAACATTTGCTTGTGCAAATGGGGAAGGAAAGAGGGATGAAAAAAGTTTAAAAGGGTTCTTTAGAAGACACTAAATTTGTAGACAAGTCCACCCAAATCCTTAATTTTTTCCAGGTGCACAGGGGCTGTAGGATGGATGTGTCCTTTTTGATGGACAGGCAATAGTCCTAGAGAAATTCCACAGGAAGCACCCAGCTCAAATGAATGTTTGTGAACACGGCAGTTCACAAACAGCAAGGTTGTGCTAATGTAGGTACAGGTTTGCTACTGAATTTTTGCATGAAGACTTGGAGTGCTTAAGGCTGAATACACAGGTGAGTAAGGGCCAGGAGGAAAGATTTTTCTTGATCTTTGTTTCTAGTCATTATAGACTTAGATTTCTTCAAATCCTATAACCTGTGACATTTTATTTCATTGCTCCAAAAAGTGCTGTATATTCAACATCAACTAGGAGGGATGACTTTAGTTTGAAGTAGAGTATCTTTAGATTAGATATTAGGAAAATATTCTTTCCCATGAGGGTGGTGAGGCCCTGGCACAGGTTGCCCTGAGGAACTGTGGCTGCCCCACCCCTGGAGGTGTTTAGTGCCAGGTTGGATGGGGCTCTGAACAACCTGGTCTGCTGGAAGGTGTCCCTGCCCATGGCAGGGGGATTGGATGACCTTGAAGATTTCTTTCAACTCAAACCATTCTGTCATCCTGTGATTAAGTAAATAAGCATTTGAATTTAGAGAAAATCAACCAAAGGATTTCTTTTTTCTTAAATTCTTCCCTGCAGGTTGGAAAGTCTGCAGGACTCCAACAGAAGGTAATAGATTTGGAAGAGACATAGAGCATATCTTTCTTATACCTGCTAAGCGTTCTAATTGTTTCATTATTGGGATAAACAACGTGCCATCTCTCTGTGAACACAGGCTGAATTTATGAAATATTTCTTCTTAAAGACATGCTGCACTAATAGCTGTAAAATAACCATGGAGATGCATTTTTGGGAACGAGACTGGCTTGGGTCACCACAGGAAATACACTGATATTAGTGATTCAGCCAATGTTCACAACTGTGCTCAATTTATTGATTTTGTGCTGAAGGGGGGGGGGGAGAAAGGCCAATCTCTCTGCTTTTCATGATGAAAATCAAAGAACAACATGAAAAATAAAAACCCTCTCTTCTTTTTTTTTACTACATCCGTGACATGCCTTTCTTCACTGGCACCTTTAATGATGAGAAACTCCAGTGTGATTTGGCAGCTTTAAGCCAAGCTAATTACACAATCTGAGATCTTAGGTTTCCATGAGTCAATATGCAGAACAACTTAGAATGTATTTGCACAATGTAGAGACATAAAGGTCAAATGAAAATATTAATTCTTGCTGGCTAAGTCCAAAATATTAAAATATATTTTCCTCTGTGTTTGAAAAGTTTGAGCTTTCAAATGCAATCAAGATACTTTTGTCAATTATCCATTTACACCAAATGACCAAAGGGCCAGCTTTGTGCTCTGAACACTTTCTTGCAATTTAATGATGTGAACTTCTTCCTGTCAGACATAAGAATTTTTGAAAAGTGACCTCTCAGCAGCTTCTTTAAGTGATGCTGAGTAATACATAATTTAGTTTTAAAAATATAGACTTGTAGTTTCTCAACATAGGTTTAATAAATAATATGCTTGAATACTTTTATAGAGCACGGTAATATCTGCTCTTAATGCACAGGGTGATATTTTATATTGAGTTCTATATTTTGTGAGTGTTATTTTTCATTCCTTTCATAAAACTTTAGACAATTCTTTGTGGGTTAGGTGGTGGCAAATTCGAGTTCTTCTATTATAGAACTAAATACATTTTAGGATAGCATATGATAACACATGCAAAAATTTCTGTAAATATCTTTCACCAAGTGTCATTTTTTCACCCACCTCTGAAGAACAATATCTTTATTCTTCTGTGTGTTCCTGTTCTGTTTGACTGCATGACTGAATTTCCTCGGGTTGTTTGTCAGGTTTAGTACAAAGTAAATGTTGCTTAGATGCTCCAAATTGATTATGTTCACCCTCAGGCAATTTCACAATAACCTATTGCACATTAAAATCATAAAATGCTATGTCACCTTCAGTCCTTATTAAGATAATTGACCCTCCTACTGAATTAATAATCTACATCTTGGTTGCTTAAATATGCTTGCTACTAAATAGTTCTCCTAAAGTCTAAACTGTAACATATTTTGATGACATAATTGAACTTGCTTGTCTTCTTATTCAGTTAAATATCCTGGACTGATAAGAGCAATAAAATTCATCAAAAAGTGAGTGGAAGGTTCCATATTTGCCAGGGATATTTTACATAATCTCTAAGTTAAATTATTCATTATAAATCTGATATTCAAAAGAAAAAATATAGGTAAAAATTTAAGTTATTCACACTCAAAATTATCAAGTCATGTATAATTTGACATTATAAATGTATTCGCTCTGAAACAAAGCTTTTTTCTCTGGTTGTAGGATACCTTCTATATTTTCCCATAGTATGGCTTTACTTGAATTTTCAAATTAGTAGGAAATTATTTAAATATGAATTAAAATGAAGCTGCTCTTGAATAATTTGTAATTTCTCATTGAGATAATGAGTTTCAGAAAGCTTTGAATTTCTATCAGTATGGAGATACAGGCACACATTTAGCAAGATGTATGGGAAATAGATTTATTTTCTCGTTCTTTTGGTGTTTTTTTATTCCCTACCCTTTTCCATCTTCCCAGATGAATGCAGATGAGATGAACAGACAGAAACACATGAGAGCATTTTTTTCCTCATTCAGGCAACAATTGTACATCTGGTTGTCAGTTCCTGTACCCCACTGCTGCCTCATCATATTCCCTTTCTACCCACATCCTTTTTTTTTAATGTTTCTCCTTGTTCTAGCAATTCAGGTAAATATAGACTTCCTCCAGACAGGGCAGAAAAATGGCTCACGCAGCCTTGCTGGAAAATGTGACTCTCCTCATTTCTTAGCTTTTTCTTTTCTCCTAATTAAATAGGGGACTTGAGTGGGGTGAGTGGCTTTTAGTTAAAGCAATGGCAAGCCTATATCCATGACTGTTTGGTTCATAATTGAGTAAATTGATCCAATAGAATCCTCCTACCATGCGTAAACTCTGATCAAGTTCTTACCTGGGGAAGGAGCCATAAGGGAGCTCTGTAAAACAAAACATCTGCTGCTTTCACCCCTAAAGTACCCCCGTGCACTTCACTGTCAGTGCACCTGCTCTTACATGGTGAATAAAAGCAGTTTTGGGTATTTTGTGCTCAAGGCCTGACTCCACATGGTGTATTTACATAAGTAGCCCCTGGGGAGTCAGGTAAGATACTCGCATGAGAAAAATGCTGCTGAAATTTGAACTTCATGTTTTACATCCTCTATAAGGCATACAGAAAGTGCTCTATAAAAATATATATCCAAACAGAAGAAGTTCACAGGAAAAAAATCTTGTACATGGAAAATTCTTAATTCTTGAGTGTGTTTTCACATTACAGATGCAGCATCATAATTTCTTTTCAGCTCAGAGGATGACAATGCATACTTGGAATTGCATACACTGACCTATTGGATAACTGGGCAAATCAGTCAATGCTTACTGTCAATTTTATTTCGCTGCATCACACTTAGATCAAAACCCCTGGGGGTTGTACACCTCTGCTATTCTAGACCTGCTTAGCAGTCCTGTCAACATACGTTTTTGAACTTCTTTTACAGTGGTACTGTATCTTGGTAACAGCTTCTTGCACCAGCCAGCTACAAAGAGGACTAGTCAATAAAAAAACCTAATCAAAATACTATATAAAATAACCCCAAAATGGCCAAAGGCATTGAAAGAGCGGAAATTAATTCTCTCAGCAACCAGGTGGTGAGTGAGTCCAGTATACCAGTAAAAATTCTTTATCCTTGCTGACTTTAAAGTCCTGATTTAGCCTTTTCCAGGACCGGTTCTGGGGAATGTGTTACTTTCTCAAGCTCCACCAATGGCACTACATTTAGCCCTCTTTATTTGTTTGATATAGTACAGAAAATAAACAGTGATTATAAAATGCACAGGTAAATAGATCTGAAAAAAAGTCCCCATATTAATTTCCTTATTCACCTAAGTGAACAGTTCACCCCTCCAACCTTGGGTAAGTCATGCATTAAAAAGAAGCATCATCCACATAAAGAAACAGTGTTTAACTCTCTGAGATATGCCCTGGAAACTTGTCGTTTGATTTTCTGAAGTCCAGTTTGCAGACAGCCCTATGTGTCGCAAAAGTAGAAAGCTTCTCAAATAGAATTTGCTTTAAAATCATAATTATTGTAGGTAACAGGTCAAAAGTTTATTGTTCCATTATAATCAATAACAAAAATTCCCTTTGCTTCCCTCAAGCTCAAAACTGGCACAGTTTGATTGCATTAAATGGATACCTTTCCTTTTCCCCTGAGGTAGTGCTTGCTCTTCCACATCCATATATCTGATGCAAGTTTTTCATGGTAAAAGTAATTCTATGTCTTTATAGAGGATAAGGAGCTACAACCTGTATTATCCCTCACCACTTAGACCTTTGGAAAGGTAAAATTTGGCAAAGTGAGCAGGTGGATGTCCCAATCTCTTGGTTAATTCTTAGCAAAATATACTAGTCGTATTTCTTCCTTGTAAATAATTGTTTCTCCTAATATTGTAAACTTATTTCTATACCTCTCAACATTTACTGTACTACATCAAAATGTTTTGTTTGTTTTTTTTTTTTCACTGTGGAGTTTTCTGTTGACTCTAATGAAATTGTCCTGGGCTCAGGAAGTTATTGTGGTTTTATTAACAGTGTTAAGTTGTTTGCCATTCTCATTCTTGCCAACCTTTAAGGTTCTAGATATTTCAGGACTGATCACATTCATAATTAAGCTATGGCTGTCGTTCCCTCCATGAAGTGCTTTATATAAATAGAAAATGAGAAATTCCACAAGGTTAAAAAACCAAAACAAAGTAGGACAGCAAAAATAATGTTTTATTTCAGTCTCTTCCATTTTTATCTGTTTTCCTTGGGGGACCCTCCTTTTATTATGTATCCACTGAACCTGCAGCCTAAAAGGTTAAAAGTTTATGCAAGGCAAGATGATTGCTCAAGAGGTCATTATCATTGTGCTTGTGTGGTATATAGGTAAATAAAAAAGCTAAAACCCCCAGAGTTTTACATATTTACTGTCTCTCCTGAGATGTGCTAGACTTCTGCACCAGAATGAGAGAGCTGGAGTGCAGGTCCATGGCATGCTTACTGTATTACAGCTGTCACTTTCTACCAGTGGAATTATCTTCATTCCCCACGATTCTAAAAAAAATGGGGTTTGCTAGACCAGTAACACTTAACTGCAGGAAGTGAGTGCTGGCAATGCTTTCTCTTATTCAGCAGACAAATTATTTGTTAATAAAATAATGTCTAATTGGAATACTACTTGCAAGCAGCACTGACTAGATAGAATATTAAATATCCATTTAAAGAAAACACATGCTTTTATGGGACAGCAGACCACTTGCTGGCTGTTGGTCACTGAGTCTGCAGTCTAACACAGTGATCTGGTGTATAATATGAGAAGACGTATCCATATTTTGTTTTCAGTTATGAGAATAGAGATCTACTTATAAATTAACAAATCTAGGTCCAGTATTTGAATATGCTCTGGTGCTGCTGCAAGAATCAATTACACCTGTGGAATGTAAACTTGTTAGTAAAGAGCTGTACAAAAAGAAAAAAAAAGAAAAAAAAAAGAAAAAAAAAAAGAAAAAAAAAAAAAGTGCACCAACTCTTGGATAGGAGCATGATAAAATGGAGTATTTTCTCCCTTCAGATATAGTGTCTGGGATCAACCAGTACTGCCTCAGAATTTTTTGGTTGGCAATAGAAATCCAAGCAGAATGAAACAGTGATTTGCTGTTATGTTGGTTCATGGGAGCCTGCATAATCTCGAGGAAAGGTGCTGCACACACTTATCTTTGGTTTATAACTCTGTAAATACACAAAGTTCTGGTTCATCTAGGTACGCTCTGAGCTCAATGTAAAAGATGTAAACCCAAGTTGGCTGCCCCACATAAATATTTGATCCACTGTAATTAAGTTTAAGAAACAGCAGTAGCACGAGCACAAGCCTATAGTTTTGCATACCATGTTAATGTGAGTCACTACAGTTGATTTAATTTGAATAGTTTTAAACATACACTTCTGCAAGAGAAATGTGTGATAGTCTTTTTTTCTTACACTGTATCATAGATATTTATTAGGGAAGTACTTTATCCTCTGTGTGTGCATGAGTATTGTTTGGAAATTCAGATAACTTGAGTGCTTTTCCTCCCTAAAAAACCAGATTTTTTCCTCCCTAAAAGCACTATTTATATTCCTTAGTTGTTTTTGACCACCAAATAGTCTACATGATTTTCAGTGCTGTCTTGTAACTGTTTCTAAATGCTTTTTCTTCCCACTATTTTTCAAAACTTTGTTATATAGCAATAAACTTTCATTTATTTTCTCACCTTGCTGTGTGTGAACAGTGAAGGAAAAATCTTTAATTTTACCACTGTTTTTTATGACGCGGTGTATGAAACTCAGTTTCATGTGTGGTTTGGTACACGAACTCACAGAGTTAAATTATTTCTATGAGTCAGGGGTAGTCAAAGTGTAATCAGCCATGAAGTTTGTGTTTCACAAAGCTGCTTACACTGAATAATTCAATATTTGAGCTTTAATGATATTTGAATAGGAATTTGTATGCGGGCTGTACAGTGAATAGATGAAAGAAGGCAGACAAACTTTTGATTTCTGGCTGAATCATTAATATGAGATGGCTGTGGGATCAGCCCTCCCCATGGGCAGCGCTGCCTCCCAGGGCAGGTGACCCCCAGCCCCTGCACAGGTTGTGCACAGCCCCTGTGGCTTGTCACAGCTTTTCCCTGGGGACCTGAGCCACAGAACAGCCAGGGATGGCCTCTGATGGCAGAACTCAGGGATGTCATCGTGAGAGTCAAGAGACAAACCCCATGGAGGTCAGGCACTGCTGAGGGGCATTCCCATTCCAGCTCTGCCCTGAGCCCTGGCTGTGACTGACGAGGGAAGACAAAGCCAGCCCAAAACAGAGGAAACATATTTCAGAAATGTCTGCACAGGGACTTTCTTCCTATGCAAGAACAGCCTCTGGCCTGTTCTCCACAGAGTGTGACGGGGGCACGAGGGATCCAGAGTGTCAGTGATAGGAAGAGGCAGAGGCTGATTTGTTGTGGTGCTTGAAGCATGGCTCTCCTGACCACAGACCCTCTTGTAATCCCTGGAGCCAGGGCTGAAGGCTCTGCTGGGCCAGGCATGGGTCAGGGTGTCATCGTAGGATTAGGGATGGCAGAATAACAACAACACAGACTCCATTCTCAGAAGGCAAGGAGAGCAATCCTTATTTTTTCACCATTCTCTTACAGACATTTCTGAGAAAGAAACACTATTGGACACTCAGAACAACACCCCTTGACCATGTTTCCCAAGTAAATTACAAGTCAGAAAAAACACCACCTGCTAGCAGTTTTCCACCTTAACGATTTTCCACCTTAACGGTTTTCCAACTTCCAAGGATTGTTTTTGATTCCTCCTCACAAATTCTCAGGCCAGTGTGAGAAAGTTATGTGCCTCGACTTCTCACAAACTCTGTTGCTGCCTGATTTCCCTCTCTGATCAGGTTTCCAGCATCCATACAGGGGTGCTGCAGGCCCCTGTCCCTGCACTGCTCTGGCGGAGGATGGTGCCTTGCTCGCCTGCCGGGGGGCTCTGAGGAGCTGCAGGATGGAGGCTCAGCAGGCAGGGGCTAGGGCAAAAGTTCTCTGGATGTTCTGGTTAAAAATTGTGTATAACTAGAAGCCAAATGAGCTGGTTGCCCTCAAACAGTTCAGCTTCATGCTGCTTTGCCACTTGGCCAAGAAGATCCTGGAAGAGCCCTGGCCATGACAGCAGCTTTCATCTCAGGGAACACTGATGGATTGTACTGGCATGCCTAGTTCTTCTGGATAAGCCCAGGCTCCTGCGTTCGACAAGTTCCTCCTGAATATGAGAAAGAACTTCTTCACTGTGCAGTGGCCAAGCACTGAAACAGATTGCCCAGAGAGGTGGTGGAGCCTGCCTCATTGAAGATGTTCAGGATCTTTCTGGACACAATCCTGAGTCTGGGATGACCCTGACTGAGCAGGGAGATTGGATCAAGGACAGCTGTGGTCCCTTCCAATCTTGTCTGTTCTGTGATTCTGTAATTCTGACACAAAGACATGCAAGTATCAGTATGGAAATGGGTGCAAAAAATCTTTTACACAAGTTGGACTTTGACAATCAGATGGATCCTAAATTATAACTCATCCTTTGAATATGTTCTGTCTTCAAGCAGATAATAAATCAAAATTGCAGTTTGAAGTATTATTGCTATACATTTCTTCCTAAATAATTAATGTGCTTAAACATTTTCTGAAACAAATTTGAATCTGAAATAAATATTTCTGATGAGCAGCAGTAGTGCCCATATTCATACTTTTCATTATGTTATATATTTTTAAATGTTTGATTTAGACGGTATTATGTTATCTCCAGGTTATGGAGGATTCAGGAAGAAATGAGAGGTACAGTCCAAACTCCTGCATTATCTCAAGTAGACTGTACACTGAATTTCTAATAGAATTTCTCTCGAAGGGTCTTAATCTCAGGCTTTTTCTGGGGTAGTCTGAAAAGAACAAGATAGAATCTTCTTATCACCCTTTCCCCTTGAAAGTATAGGAAAGGTAAACAAGAAAGGCAACTTGTCAGCATTGAGACAATTACTTCTGTTTCTAAGATCACAGCCTAACACTGATAAGGGACTTTTATAAGGGATTTTTGTATCCAGATTAGAAGAAATCAGCAAGTGTTCATGGGCATTCTACTATCTAGATTTCATGTTGTTTCCTGTGTCCTTATGTATCTAAGGGCAAAGTTGTTTCACTTTAATTTCACTTTGCTTGGCGTTGGAACAAAACAAAACAAACTAAGACAACAAAAACAACAAGAACCAAAAAAGCCCGAAAAAAAAAATCAACCCTATTGATTTATTCTGGAATCAGTTATTTCATTTTACGAAACTATGAGAGAAGATGCAGACCTGCATTGCCAAGCAGGGGAAGATACACCAATAGAAAATGCTTTTTCCACATAGCTAAAGGTGTGGCACATCCCATCCTTAAGGGGAAAGGAGTTCCCAAGATTCATAGATACCTGCAGTCAAAAGGGAACAAGACCAGAGGGTCCACAAAAAGTTTGATTTGTAAATTATATCAGCATGGAAACTGGTATGTTGGTCCCTCACCCTGGAGCCTTTTTTTTGTTGTTTGTTTTTATGCAAATTAGTTACTATCTACAGTCCATTCTTCTAGACCTCTCTGGAAATGGGTCAGAGGCCTTAAGGGGTGCTCTTGTTCCCCCTTCCTGGGTCGTCCTTTGGTTAGCAGTCCATACCCACTTCTCAACCTCCTTCTCACAGCTTGTTCTCTGCTGTGTTGTGCTTATCTCCAGGAGCCAGAACAAGGATGTTTATCACAGAAAAACACTGCCCTACCTCCACATGCCCCCCTTCCTCTGCCACATCCTGCTCTTTCCCAGAGCATGTTACCAGCAGTCCTTGTTTGGTTCCATGGCTATTCCAGCATGGGTGTTTGGGATATCAACATGAACCCCTTATCCTCTAGGCTGCTACACAAGGTTCTGCCCACAGACAGCCCTTTTTGTGGAAACTCCTTGCCTTCCCTTCCTTTGCTGGTCCCACTCTGCAAGCAGGTGTGAAAAGGTTAGATAATAGACCTTTCACTCAGCAGTCTTCCCCCAGAACAGAAATGTGTGCTCTCAGAAGAGCCTGCTTTCTATGCTAGCAGAGATGGAAGAGATCAAGCCATTAAGCCTTTGCCCACAGAGCCATCTTTTAGAAAACCAGGAACCATTTTGTCAATTATTTGTTAATTTTGAAAATTGTCATTTTTTCTCTGCAGATCATAAAAATTTCCAAGGCATCTTGCTCACCTAGCAGCTTAAATCCCAGTGAAAGGTGATTTGAGTTCTTAATTTAATTTTTTTTCAACATCGGAGATTCCAGTTAAGCAAATACCAAACTAACTTGAGGTTTGCTTTGATTTTAATTTAAACCTTGTTTTTTGGAAAAAAACCCACAGAAAATCCTCTTTTACTTTTCCTGAACTAATTAATGTATCATGAGGGAAAATTTCATTGGGACAGATCTGTTTACTTATCAAAGCTAACCTATTTTGTTTTGGAATGTGAAACCACAAAAAACCCATGCCAATTGTACTTGATCTTTGGACAAAATACTGGTCAAAATAACTGTGCATGTGATGTGACATTATCTTCTATGGCCTCACAATAAGAACCTTAAAAGTCCTCAATGAGCAGAAGACCAAATTCATAATATATCTTTAATCATTCATGTGGAAAGGAACAAGAAAAAAAGGGCCTGACAGAAATACTTTGTAGTAAATAGTACTTCCAAGACAAAGTAAGTCAGTGAAATCAAGAATTAGTAAATAAGTTCAACATGTTATTATAATTGTAATAAGACTCTTCTGTCTCCAGGGTAGAATCACAAGCAGTTTCTTTATTCTCCTAGCCACCAAGAAAACCTTCCCACAGAATTTACCTACTTTTTTTTTTTCTTAAATAACAGTGAAATCTTTCTATAGAATGCACAGATGGCACACTCAGTCAAATAAGGGGAAAAGTTGGAACAAAACTCAAGGGCAGACTGTGATATATCTGTGATTCTTTTCATTAATGCTGTGATAGTCTTTACCACAAACTATAATGTCTATCAGCAGGATAAATGCAACAAACCTGCAGTCATTTCTCAGCCCAAACCTCTGTCGATCTCAGCTCAGAGCCACAACTTGGGCAAAAGTGCAAAAGTTTGGGTTTATGAGGTATCTGTCAATCCAATGGCAATTTACAAAATTTCACTTTAAAGGCAGCCATATATGTAATCTTATTTCAGACAGTTTTACATTTCAGAAAAAAGCCTTATTTTTCAGATTTATTGTATTTGTTTGATTTTACTGTAAATCTTTTATTAGTGTAAAAATAAGTATAGTATACTGTAACCAATATTGTGCATTGCGTGAATAGAGTGTAAGCAATTGAGTGTAAGTAGGTTTTATTTAGTGTTACTCTGTTTTAGGTGAAGGAAAAGTAGCTATTTTAAGACATTATTATGTTAATGTTTTACATTATTATGTAAATATATTAATAATATTATATATTTAATTATCTAATGAAATTTTGAAAACATACATGTGTTATCCTTTAAATGCTAAAATGGATATTTTTAAAAATACCAAAATTCCAAAAATGAGATTTTGAAGAATGTTGATGGTAATACAGAATGGTAACAGAAATTCTAACTACTGTGTGTGAAGAAGAAAGGATTTGTTTATATGTTTAAAGATGCATTGAAACTGGGATAAGGATAAGAAAATAAAATTGACACTTGTCAAACTAAATGCTGACTTTATATTTGATTTAGATGAATTCCTTTGATACAGACCAGATAACACAATTGAGTTACTTCAAAGAAAATAGAAAATATGCAGTAAACACTTAAATTTACATCATTCTAAAAGAGCAGCAGCGAGATAAAAATGTTTGTATTATATTAAAATAATCACCACTAGTCAATCTAGTTTTCATGGGCTTTACAAATACTCATGCAATCTATCTGTGTATGGGCTAAATGGATATTCTCTGTTTTCCATGAGAAAACACCTCTTATTTGAGCTGTATTTAGCCTCTTTCTCTCTCACAAGAAATTGCTTCTTTTGAGCCTAATCCCACCCAGAATTTATGTAAAATCTGTGCATGCATGGAAAATAGTTGCATGAGGCTCAAGGTTCCCTTTAAAAAGAATTCTAAAATGATTCTTCTAGGCAGTAAAGGTTTTTTGCATTAAGTGACTGGCAGTCAGTACTTCTGAGAAATATATCACCTATTAAGATCTTTGAATTAGAAATGGATTTTTAAATGTCTCTAGTCCATGCTGGCAGTCTGGGATGTGAGACAAATTTCTATATATCTTTTGTGGGTATTTTGCTTCTTTGATTTAGGAGCAGAGCCTGCATTAGAATCAATTTGTATTTTGAAGTAATTTAGGCTTTATTCTGAACTTACAAAATGGGATTTTAAACCCAAAATGATGTTGGAATTTAAGCTGAATATGAGAGCTGTGCTCCCTTCAGGGGATATTCAAAAGGTGTTAGGCATCTCAGAATGGGGAGTTTTCTGAGATAAGCAAAAGAATTCACTGAGGACATGGTCATTTTTAAATCAGACCCTGATCTTTCAGGGATGTTGGTGTCACATTACCACTACTAGGTGGGAGGTCTTCCTTTTTCAAGTGGGTCTTTCCAAAAGGAAATAGCTGGTCCTTTATTAATTAATTAAATCTCACTTCAGAAGAACGAGCTTAGAGAGGATGTCCTGCCCATTTTTGGCTGATGCAGCAGAGGTGAGAGCAACTTCATTGCCCTCTGGGGAAATGCACAACTTTTCAATTCTTGTAATCTGCAGGTATGCTGGAAGTTGTTTACTTTCCATGTAATTCAGTGAGCCAGAGAGACATCAAAAATTGCAGACTGAGTCTGTAGGGAAGTGCTTGGGTCATCCAGCTTGAAGATGGAAATGCTGTGTTTCAGCTGTGCTTGGAGCACTCTTTGTTTGTTTTCCATTAAGCAATTGCTGTGTAAAATACCGAAATACTTGAAGGAGGACTGGAGCACAGGCTGTATGGCAGACATGGAAAGGAGTTAAAGGTGTGCTTCATTGATGCACATTAGTGGGACTTAGATGTGAGAAATCCACTGAGCTGCTCAGCCCAGTCAAATGGTGATGTGCATCTGAGCACATCAAGATTACTCTGTCACTTCACATATTGAAAGTAAAGTGTGTTATTGTTTAATTATTTAAAAATTAGTGTTATATGAACTTAGGAATTAGGTGTTGGAATTTTGAAGATGAGCAGAGATGTCCTCTTTTTCTGGCTTTGTTATTAAGTATTTCTGGAAATGCTTATGTGTGAGCAGCATAGCTTGTGGCCTCCATATGTAAAAACATTAGATGTTCTATCTTATTAAGAAAATTTGTTTCCCATCTGAATATCTGATGCTGCATGACGACTCATAAAAACTTCCATAATTTGCAAGTGTCATGTCTATTTCTACTCCAAAGGTACCAAACCCCCCAAAATTCTGCTTACTCTTGGCCTTGGATTTTAAGGTCATGTTTTGTTGCTGTTAGTTTTGTTGTGTTAGTTTGCTCTGGTCTAAATATTTGTTAATACTGCTGGTTTACTGCAGCTTCAGGATTTTCTGGTGATAGTTTTTAATTGTCTTCATTCAAAATGGGTGTGAACATTATCTCTCAATAGTATAGAAATCAACAAATCTGTGGTGAAATTGATAGAGATACATATACATACATGCTGGGGTAAACAATGTCTTGGATGTAATTGAAGGAATTAAATAACAAAGCTGAGAGGATGTTTGTGCCAGGGCTAATGGGCGGCAGGAGTAAAATTATGTAAAAGGTTATTTTTCTTGACCACTGTAGAGTTGTTTCCTTTTATTTGCTGGGGGAAAAAAACCTAAAAACAAACAAACAAAAACCAAAACAACCCCACCAAAACCCCACAAACAGGGAAGCACTGCTCCAAGTTCCAATTCACTGTGCTTAGACTACCATAGTTAGAATTCATAAGGAAAATATTTCACCTACACAGGGGCATGAGATGTTGGATGGAGATGAGTACTGATTAGAAAGTATTTAATTTTCAAAAATTTTTCTTCTGCTTTGCAAAAAAGAAGTATCATTAGGAGGGTATAGGAAAGAAGAATAAATAAAGAAGAAGGAAGAACAAAAAAAATGAAGCTGTAGATAATTGAGAACAAGTATTGATTCAGGAGTAGCCACTTGTACCATTGCAGAAGATCTAGGTTCTGCATCTGTTCCAAATCATATGGACAATGTATTCCAATACAAAAATCATCAGTATTTTGACTCTAGAACCCCTCCTTACAGGCCTCCTTCTGAAAAGTACAATTAAAAGAATATTTAATGTTGTTTTCCTAACACAGAAAAATTTTCTTGAAGTATTCCTCATCAGGCCCACTGAGCTGACATTATGGGAACACTTAAGAAATATCACAAGCTGAGGAGCAGAGAAGAGTACTTGTCTTGTTTTCCTGAAGGCATTCAAGATGTGGCCCTCAACATCTGAATCACTCCTGTAACTCTGTACAGCTTGTCTCCAGCCCCAGTGGCTTTCCCCCTCCAGACCATTGTTATATCAAAATTCATTTTCCTCTGGGAATAATATGTATTTAAACACTATTATATCTCTTTAGCCCAGCTCAAGAGGTAATTTGTTCAGTGTATTGATGTGAAATTTTGCAGAACCAGTATCTCTGTAAATCTTATCACTCAGGGATGCTGTTGGGCATTTACCATGGGATGTTCCAATCACCTCAAGCAAGAAAAGGACTTTTCGTCATAATGAGAAGTGTAAGAAAGTTCTACTGGGCTAACTGAGAACTCAGCTGGAACTGAAGTTTTCAAAATGGTACTTTACGCCTTTCTGAAATGAGAAAAGATAGCAAAAACACTTAAAGAGGCAGACAGTTATTTTAAAGTTTAGCTCTTAATTTAAAAATTAAAGACGTGTGGAGTTGAAGGCTGAATGAAACATTAATTCTAAACTAAAAGCAAGGATATATTTACTTTGTAAAGGCTACATTATCAGCTTTGGATGCTGTGCTTGAGTACCTCCTGTACATTTCATGTGTCATTGAACTGTAATGATGCATAGACAGACCTCGGAAAAGCCCTTTGAAAAGGAATGGATTACAACATGTATTTCTAAAGAGAAAGTAAAGATCAGTTACTCTGGAGTACAACGTAATAGTAGCATTGCACTGAGACTAATGACTTCAACACCCTTCTGGTAGGCTCCATCCCATCTGTAATTTCAGAAGCAGTAGTCTGTGTGCTTTGGCTCTTATTCTAAGTGATGCTGTTTAAAAAAAAAAAACAACCAAAATTTGAGAGCTAAAGGGAGCATTCAAGTGTATGGAAGAGTTCACAACAGGTCTGGATGGAGGGAATTTGCTAGGCATGTTCAGTTTATTTGTGTGCTATTCACTGAATCAGTGTATGAGCTCCTGAAAGAACTGGGCCTGAAAGAGTAGAAACTAACAGACTTTTCATGGGTTCTTATTATCTGATCAATTTTGAATCAGAATCCAAAGAACTGCTCTTCACATCTCAGAGAAAATGCAGGAAAAGTCTTGAAACTGCCTGCTGTATTTCCCTGCCATCAGTCACCCATGGCCAGCTGAAAATAAAGCATGAAGGATTGAAAAGTTTTTAGTATGTGCCCAAATATTGTGATTTGTAAGACATAGAAAACATCTCTTTTTTCCAGCTTAGTCATTCCAGCTCTGCTGTAGGTGAATTGGAAAAATTCAACAAACTTGTTAATTGCCACTGGAAGACACGGGGAACTAAAATACAAGAATCTTCTTGTTGCAAGTCTTAAGAGAATGGAGTAGAGACCTAAACCGAGCCTTATGTAATGTCAGCTACTGAGGAGTCTGGACAATCTAGTCAGATTTGATGGGCTAGTAAAGTTGATGAACGGCACGCTAATTCACGATAGCACAGTAGCAATGAAACTTTTGCTCAGCACTGTGCAAGAACTTTCCCACACACTCTTGTTCAAACCTTTCTATGCAGCAACGCATTGAGAAAAAGTGATAAAAAGGTCTGATCATTTCCACAGACAGAACAGTTACAGTTGGCAAAGACTTAGCCCTTAATCAGTGGTGCTAGATCTACTTGCCTATGATTCATCCTCTGTGAATGTTTGCACCTTCACTGGGGCTTTGGTGAGGTGTCTTCCTGACCATTTTGAACACTAGAGCCAGAATAAAGGAAACAGAGCTCCTAAATTATTCTCACCTGACATTACAACATATAAAGAAATTATGTGCATCGACAAGGGAAAAAGGAACCTTGCAGAAAAATCTTTTGTGAGTTTGCACAAGGCTTTCCAAAATACCAGTGCTTGAGGGACTCTGTTTAAAGACTCAGAGATATTACCAGGATTTCTTGAGGTAACCTTAGCACTGGTGGAGCTCCCGCAGAGAAATATTGATCATGGTGGTTCTTTTGAGCTTTGGAGCACAACACCTCTTCCTTTTTAAGTTCTGGAGTACATTATGCACAAAGTATCTGACATAAGATCTGTGTGCACTGCAGTTAAAGTAGGGCTCCTTTACAGGTCCTGTGTTTTTAATAAGATTTATTTCCTTCGGTTTTTAATACTTTTATCTGCCCTTTACACAACTTGTTGTCTTTGTGTGCCCTGGTCTGCTTGTTTCTGTAATGGTTGAACAATAGTAGAGAGTTAGGAAAATTACTTTGGATCAATTGGGAAGTAATTTTATCTTCCCCTTTTATATGAAAGGTAATTTGTTTTTGTTTTTGTTTTTGTTTTTGTGGGGGTTTTTTTGGGTTTTTTTGTTTTGTTTTTTTTTTTTTTTTTTTTGTTTGTTTGTTTTTTTGTTTTGTTTTGTTGGGTTTTTTTCTCAAAACAAAAATGTTTTATTCTTGAAAAACCAAAAAAAACCCCACAATTTTTCAAGCAATTTTGAGCACTAAGAATGTGCTATTTAGGCATAACTTGAACCAAAATGCCATTTTTGAAACACTTAATTGTTTCACATCAAATTAAATTTTTTTTTTCTCTTTTTTCTTTTTTTTTGAGTAATTTGATGTGACTAAAATAATTGTTTAAGTGGTATCCTTTGTGTTTGACTGCTCTTCTTGGGAGGTCTCAGTGTGGAGGGGATGAAAATGTAAAGAAAGTTTTCTGAGGAACACTTTGCCTGTTTCAGCTGCCTAGCTTCATAGTTTTTACCTGCAGATGCATTAATGCATCTTTTCAAAGCACCTGTCTCAAGTCATCCATAGTGAGAGAAGAAAAACTTAGGATCTTTCTACTTGCCAGTAGATAGATTCAATAAGAAAAACTCAAAGAATCCATCAATAATTCAAAGGAATTGCTGCTTTCACATATTTAATGTTGCCTTCTGTGCTATGGGTGAAAATCTGCCTTAGGCAGGTGATCAGCACTAGGCCTGTGTTCTGTCTAAATCCCACATCAAATCCTCCACATTTTTTTTATATATATAGATATATATTCATTATCAACTCCTTCTCCATCCCACAGCAGATAATGTAGCACAAGTGGGGATAACTGAGTCATTTTCTCATTATAAACTACTTTACAATTCAATGCAAAAAGGAAAAAAATCCCACTCTACATTAATATGTATAAGAATTTTTAAAGTTGAGAAATGTTGCACATAGAAGCCAAGACAATCCCCTTCACATATGTACTATTTTATTACAGAATTATACTTACAATTTAGTTCCATACTTCTGTGTACTTCCGCATGTTTATACCATCATAAAAATATTGATGTGGTGGTAAATACCTTCAAATTTGATAATCTGGGGTACAAAGGTATTTTTGGGTTGAATTGCTATTGATATTTATAAACAGAGACAGCAAAACCAGGATTAAATCAATAATTCATAATTGATTGTATATTCAAATTAAATATGCTTAAGATTCAGTGTGAGATTCAAATACATTTTGTGCATAAGTATATTTATTTCATGCCATGGATCACTGCATACTCAAATAAGCTGTGTTCAGCTACCCACATATGTGAGGTGGGGCTTGAATCAGTACTTTGCACTTTGTGGAATTCTCCTGTATGCTCAATTTGCTGAATTATTATCCAAACACATTTCACCAGGTAAATTTGCTGGGGTTGGGGAAAGGGAGGAGTTGGGTTTTTTGTAGTTTGGGGTTTTTTGTGGTGTAGGTTTTTTGTTGTTGTTGTATGGGGTTTTTTTTGTTATTGTTGTTTTTTAAACATGCTTTAACACAAACAGTGCTGAAAAATATGCTGGTAAAGAAAGAAATATGATTCAGTAAATGCAGAGCAAAATTCTGACTCTGTTTAATCTGATGTTAAAACTCCAGGTGATTGAAAAGTACTCAGTGGTACCCCAATCCAAAAAGGGCCCATTTTGTGTTGTATGTTGCCCTTTGCCAGGAATAGAAGTATAGATTTTTTTTTTCTGATTAGTAAGGTTTTCTCTACCTTAATCAGTGTAAATTGGTCATAAAGGGAGTAGTCTAGATGTGGCTACTTCATTAACTTCAGATTACTAAACTGTGAGAGGGATGGTCCTTAAAATGTGAGGGCAGGTTTCTCTCACATTCCAGACAGAAACTGCCTGAAATGGCGCTAGAATTTTCATCAGCTATTCACTCACCAAATATCCTCACTGAGATGAAATTCTTTGAGCAGCCAAATGTTTCCATCTCTGCCTTTCAGCTCTGAACTGTCTCACACAAATTGCAGTTTAAGTTTCTGCCATGCTCATTTCCATTCCCGACGTGTCCCTCTCAGGCTGGGTGTCTCGGAATGTGTCACGAGGATGTGGCTTCTCGTGTGCCGTGTCAGTAGCAAGGTTCAAGTGGGTTTCAGCTGCTGTGAAGGACGAGCTGTGAAGCCCAAACTGCACAGCAGGGCCAGCTAATGCAGCTAATCCTCTACTATCACAAGCAGACACATTATGGGCCCTTTTTATTTTTTTAATAAACTGTCAAGTCGTGTGGTAGAAGCTACTCGGATTCCTCCTTTGCTTGACAAGCAGTCCCCAAACCTCTCTGCTTGAACAGTCAGGGACTGTCAGCCCCCAGGTTCTCCAGGAACACATTGCTTTGGGTAAATTTCCACAAGGAAGCTGGGCATCTTGCATGAGCACTGCATTGCTGCCAGCTGGCATCCCAAAGGGCTGACAGGAAGCAGAAGGCCTCGGGAATTCCAGCTTTCAGGCATGCTGTCCTCAGTTGTCGGGGATCAAAGTGTACATAGCTTGCAAGGAAATCAACACTAGAGTTCTCTTAATGACAGTGGAGTACAGAAGATGTGTTTTTTGCAGAGAATTGTAAAATCCATGACTTTTAAAATTGAAATTAACCAGAATTTTATAATATTTATCTACTCTCCAAAGCAGGATTATCGATCTTACCCTGTAGGTATGTTAAAATAGAAACCTACACATTCCCTTCACAGAGAGAATAATCTTTCAACTGACTGTGAGATCTAACTATTCTAGATTGTGGTAAAGAACACCTCGGACAAGACAAAGCCTGATCACTTCTTTTTCTTTCTTTGTGGCTCTGAGAGACACTGAAATGTCACTTGGTACTTGTTTCATCCCACAAAGCATTCAGATCTCTGACCTTCTGTGTCTGCCGTTGTCCACTGCTTTTCTTCTTACCTTGTGTACTTCTTTGTTATTTTTACTTCCAGCATACAGTAATGTTGTTCTCAGCCATTTGGATGCTGATAATTATGCTTTTTCTGCTGAAAAGAAATATGGCAGTTCGTGGAAACTTTTTAGGATCATTGTCAACACAATGTATTTCAAAAATAATCTTTTAACCAAAGAACCCTGTTATTTGATTTATTATGCTCTGTTATGGTTTATTAGTTGGTTTGGGGTTTTATTGTGTTTCTTGTAGATTTCTTTGTTAGGTGCACTGGCAATAGCAAATTGTAAGTTTTTGAGATAACAGTAAAGTTGAAATGAAATAAAATAGCCTACATGGTGTGCTTTTTTTATGCCGTGTCTCCACTAGAGTTATGTTTTATTAGCTAATGTGGTACATTCTAATTCTCTATTGCATTTTAACATTTTTGCTCTTTTAAAGTAGTCATTCAATACAACATGTAGAGTTTACCATCTGTTTTGCAAGACATCTGGAAAAAAAGCTCCCTGTATTTAATTATAGTTAAGTTTTTATTATGAAAATCTAGACCTATTGTGGTTTAGCACATACAGAAAGTTGTAGTGTTTCTTTTAGAGATATTATTTGGTTCATAATAGAGTAAATATAGGATAATCATGAAGTATTATTTTCTGTGGTAGTAGTTATATTTTCAGAGTTGACTTTGGTTTTGTTTGCAGTGCCTTTTTTTTCATAAGTGTCAAGAGAATAATTACTGGAAAAGTAACACACATGTATGAACATGCTATATATGCACATGCCATATATGCACCTTTGAAGCTGAGGTTTTTGTTGTTTTTACTTTACTTCAGACCCCTCTATACATAAAAACACACTAACAAGAAGAAAATCAAATCTGTACAGGTAGTCTCTGTAAAATACTTTGCTTTGGATGCATGTAAAGATAGTTCTGTTGACACAAAGATAATTTAAAATAATATAAACTTGTTTTCCATTTTATCTTCAACAAGACCAGTTACTATTGAGCCAGTACACATTTTTCTGTGTGTCTATAACATTATTTTTAATTAGTTTAAAAATTCACTTAACCTTTTCAGGTCATGCCTGCTATTAATACCATTCTGCTTATAAGTTCTTGGCTGCACTTGGGTTTTCTGTGCCAGTTTTTCCTTCCTGTGTGTGAATGGTCATGGGAGAATTGGGCTGGCAGTGTACACAATGGCAGTGGTTCATCAAACTGTAAGTAACTTAAGCTCACTGGATTCAGGTTTATGCCTACCCTTGGATAAAGCACTGACAGCCAGGTTTCCAACAAAGAGAGATGAGGTAGCTAAAATTAAGAAATCATATGAACTTGAAAATTTATGGCTAAAATGCTGTATTAAGTGTTTACATGAGGGTTCACCCATTTGTCATTTAGGTAATTTCACAACCAAAAATGTTATTTAAAAAAAAATATTGACTGACTCATGATCTCTGGATCAAAAGCAGATTTTTATGTGGTGACGATAAAATGCCAAACCAAATCCTGACCACTTAGAACTCACATATAATTCTTGTGGGCATGACTTGTTGAATTAAAGCTGGGTTTAGGCTTTAAATACAATTTTTCTGTAAAGTATTGGGGACTGTCTTTTATACAAGGCAGATAATGTTGGATACAGCAGAAGGAAATAAGTTGCTTAGGAAAGAATTATCCCTAACAGATAGTCTGAGCATTAGCTGCCTTCAGTCATAAATCGTGAAATGCAAGATGTCTTGACCCCTGTGGAATTGAAGCCAATTAGAAATAACCTCTTTATAGCTTTTATTTGGAAATTGGTGGGGGGAGGGAAGAAAGTGAATAATGCTTTTACATCAGAATGCTTTAAATACCTTCACAGACAGAGGTGAAATGTTGATGGAGCAATATGGCCTTACTACATTGCACTGCCAGTTTTCAAACGACAAGTTACAAAATTCCAAGCTGGTCCCCTTTTGCAAACAAAATGGCTCCAAAGGAAAAAAAAATGTTGCAATTATAAAGATTTTCCTCAGATGACAGTTGTCTGCAAAATATTGACTGGAGCTCTTCTCAGCTGTCTACTGTACAACTTAATAGACACCACATTCCTGGAAACACAGTGGAATTTTGATTGTGGCATAGAGCTATTGACATGATCTTTACGCTTTGAGAATAGCAGAAAATATCTAGGAAGCAAAATAGAGATGCTTATGTTAACTTTCTTCTGACAAAATTCTTTGTTATGCCTGGCCCTTGTGGTCCTTGGAAGTTCTCAAGGATATATGAAAGTTCAAATAAGAAGACCAACATCATCCATCAGCTCTGCCATGGGCAGATAGAATAGGCAGTGTCCACCTTTCCCTTCCAGCACTTCAAATGCTGTAAAGCAGGGTCAAGCCATATTCACTGTGACACCCTAGTGAGGTTACACGAGGCAACTCATAGTCAGAGAGAGCAAAAGGCATCCTACAAAGGCAGAGAATCTCATCTAATTCATATATACACGTCAGGGGTTGTGTCAGGAACACTATCACAGCACTATGTTTGTAAATGTGTGTGCAGTTTTGACTGGTTCATAGAAAGACATGAAGGTAATGAAGGGTACATCATTATTCAGCAGCCTCAGAAAACTTTGTCTTAACAATTAGCATTTCAAAGAATAAGTGTATGTGCTAACCAGCATAAAATAAATAGGGGAATTATGTTGAAACAAACATAAAGATGATAATAAATACACAGTGACAAAATTCACCTCTGAGTTCTTACAAAAAAAAACAGGCAAGGAACAAAAATCTCTCTCCACGAGTACAGAAGGGCTGCACTACACACTGCAGTCTGTGGAATTGTGTCAAAGTAAACTTGTTTTGGTCTGTGTCTGGTGACAACACTGCAGAGTGATGATTAATACTGCATTGCCCTGCTTCCCGTGCTCTGCTCAAGTGCTGAGACACAAAACTGTTCCTCATGACACGTTAGTCAGAGATAAAGGGGGAGCTTTGTGTCGTCTCACTGGAGTTGTTCTGTTTAATGTCCAGCTTCTGACTCAGAGTGAGGAAAATGCAAAGAGCTGCTGACTGCTCTGTTAAGGCTAAGTTGTAGCAGCTTCCACGAATTGGTGACATGGCAGCCTAAGTCCTGTCTGAGGGATACAGCCCTACCTGTTCCACAGGGTCAGGTTTCAGCAACGTGTGCATGAGTTGGATTTTATGTGACTGAGAGCAGCATCTACGTGGGTGCAGAACAGAGGGAGTACTTTCTTAATCCTTTTTTTTCCCTGCTTTTGATCAAGCAAAACCAGAAAACCAACCCAACAGCTAAAACAGAGCAGACTGCAGGAGTGCAGGCCTGAAAAATGCCAAAGAAAATGAGGGAAAAAACATTTAGAGCTGTGAGTGGATAAAATATTACACTTTATCATATACATCACCAGAAGCAGGCCTTTAAACACATATATGTATTTTGTATACGAACAACACTAAATTAAAGAAAAACTTAATTCTATCCACTGTTTCCTTCTGAGGATACAAGTTGTTATTTCATTGCTCCACTCAAGAAGGGTCTATCATAACTGGTATCTATTATGAATTAACAAAATACATAACATGCATTTGTTCTAACCTATATAGTCGAGGAAGTTTATAAACAACACTAATAAAGAATGAATTTTCATTCTTCTGTGTGGATGAAAAGTGTATGTGTAGGTAATGCCATTATAGGGATGCTGCCTACAGGCTATAAAGGGAGAAAACCGAGTATTTAAGTACTATCAGAAGGCCTCATGGACTTCTAGTGGATATACATAGCTGTTAGTTGTGCCAAGTAGTAGTTTGCCACTCAAAAGTGAAGCTGACGCCTGTTGTCCTTGTGGTATTCTGCAAAAAGCCCCACTATTTCTGCAGCATTAAATAATATAAGGCCTATTATCCTTTTAGACAGGTTCTCATCTCAGCTGTCTAGCAGAGGTCTCCTTGACCTGTTAAACTAAAGGGGACCACATATTCAGTTGTTTTATTTTCAGTTGTATTTTTTTTTCTTAAGAGGTTTTTTCTCCGTTTTGCCTGTTGCTATTTGACACCTATGGGCATCATTACTACAATATGTATAAATAATTTATTTAAAACCCACAGATGGGCAAGAGCTATTTCAAATCTGTCTTACTGAAGAAAAACAAGGGCCAGAAAGAATAAAAATATGCCCACTAAGAAAAATAAGACTATAAAAATGAAGTGTAGATATGACAGGTCATTTAACAGGGAAAGAATAAAAGTAGTGTTGGGAGAGATATAAAGCTACCACCGGGGCTGTACACAAGTTAGTTTATGATGTAATCTTGAGCACTCTAATCAGATCTCATTGTGACCATATGCAAGTGTTCCCCAAAAAATGGGGATGTATCTATGGCTAATGACATTTGTATTTTTGTAAATATATAAGTATGATGTTTAAGATAGAGGGAGGGCTAGAATTAAGCCAGCTTGGAGAGTTTTCTGACAATAGAAACCAGCTATATCAGACTCAAAAAAGACACCGAAAATACCCCAAATCTCCTTATCACTCCTTAGTCTCTAAGTCTGGATAGTAATTAAACCTTTATCTGTGAGACAGGAGAATTAAAGATAGATAATTAAAAGTTGACAAGAGTCTCACATACACATACATTTGAAAGTGGCCAAACCTATTGTATTTTCTAATTCAGGTCTATGTATTGACAAGTAGTGAAAAAATAGACATGCTGGCAAGGGTGAGAGTGGGTTCCAGGAAACAAGCACAAACCCCAAGAATTTATCCCAGAATCTGTTAAAATGATGGATATTCCATGATGTAAATTAATGTGCTTGGAGCTGACTCAGAAATTAGGGATAACAGGCTGCTGTTGACCAGCCAAAGTTTGAATAGTGAACTGCCTGTGTAATTATCGATGTTAAATCTCCATTTCATGGCAGCAAAAAACCTCATCCTATAGATGAGATTCCCATGTAGTGAAGGCTCCAAATGACAAATAACAGTCGAAAGCACACTGAGGTGGGATTACTGCTGGTTTGCAGCAAGAGGACAAGGCCTGGGTTGAAGTTTGTTAGCATTGGACAAACTGCCAGATTGGAGATAGCTACATATCTTTTTCACTAACACAACTGCTGGATGGTACAGCATATAACCAGAAAAGTGGTTTAGCCAAAAACTGATATAAGGTAGATTCACCTCAAATATGACACAAATTAATATCATTGCCATCAGAAATGTTTGAACTTTGCAAAAGAAACTTTGCTCCTAATACAACAGCAATTTGAATAAAACATACTGGTAAAAATGTGAATTTCCCCTAGCTTTCAGTGTAAAGCTGTTAATTATTTATTATCTTTTGCAATATTTCATTTCCATTTTTACTTTCATATGACAACTTATGCTAATTGCTTAGTGCATTTACTGTCGCAGGCAGCTTTTACATTTATTTGCTGTATATCTCTGTTTAAAGCAAATGTGAAGTTTATTATCATCATCTTCATCAGTCAATATATGTGACTGAATTTTAGAAAAATTCCAAGTACACAGTGACAGCAAAGGGAATGTTTTTGCAAACTATGGCTTTCTCAAAAATGTAAGTGATTGGAAATTTGTGATCTTCAGCAGATTTTAAATCAAATATACTTTCATGTTCTAATTACATTTTGGTAAACCACTCTGTCATTGATAGTACTAAATTAGTAAAATATTAACACACGACAATTACAGAATGTATTTTGTTAGTCTAACAGAAATGCATCTAGACTGGAAGACATTGGCCATGATTTTAGTTTTATTTTTCATTTCTTTGATCCAATTGAAGGCACTAAAGCAGATAAGAAATTTGACAGTGGAGAAAGGTATGCCTTTAGGACTTTTTTTCATCTGGGAAACAGCTAGGAAGAAAGAACAGCCTGATTATAAAACCAAATGTAGTCTAAAATAAACATCTAAATATAGGATTAGAAATTGAGCTGACAGTGTGTCCCTTGTGGACAGGAGAACCAATGTGAGCCTGGAGGGCATCAGGGTGGCCAGAAGGTCAAGAGAAGTGATCCTACCCCTTACTTGTCCCTGGTGAGGCCACTGGAGTGCTTTGTCCAGTTTGCAGTTCCTTGGGACAAAAAAGACAAGGAGATACTGGAGAGAGTTCGGCAGATGCCAAAAAGATGGTTAAGGAACAGGAGCACCTCTCTTATGAGGAGACACTAGGGAAGCTGTTCAGTCTGGAGAAGAGAAGCCTGAGAGGGGATCTCATCAATGCACAGAAATGTCTCAAAGGCAGGGGCCAAGTGGTTGGTGCCAGACTCTTCAGTGGTTTCCAGTGACAGGACGAGGAGCAGTGACAGAGAAATAAAATGCAAAAGGTCCCAAACCAGCAGGAGGAAAATTGTCTTTGCATTGAGGATGGCAGAGCACTGGAATAGCTGCCCAGGGAAGCTATGGATTCTCACTCTGGAGAATTCCAAACCCACCTGTGACCCTGCTTTGGCAGAGGAGTTGGACTGGGTGATCTCCAGAAGTCCCTTCCAAAGCGAGCTGTTCTGTGATTCTGTGAAATTATGTTTGAGGAAATTCTACAAAACATAAACTTGGTTAGTGGAGACATGATCTTGTGTTCAATGCCATGAAAAGAGAAATGAGGCAGAAGGGAGAATTTACACAGGACAAAGGGGAAATTTTATGGTAACCATCAAGTTTTAGTTGTACCAACCAAAATGGAACACAAACTGCTGCCCTTAATGTGGTGTTTGTTAAAAATTATGTGGGTTTTTATTTTTTTAATGAATTGCCACAAAATACCACAGCATCTTTGCTGTCATACAGGCTACATTCAAACAGAACTACAAAAGATTTCTCACTGGATTAATATCCGAGATCTAGTCAATTTGGAGCAATTTACTTATCTTTCCACCCTCCCCCCACCCCCAAAAAAATGAAACAAAAACAAAAACAAAAACACCCAAAAAAAACAATCAACAAACAAAAAAACCCACTTTTCATAGAAACCTGTTTTTCATGAACATTCTGGTGAAAAGTTCCCAAATGAATCTGTTGACCAGCATGTTTCACACAACGGCATCTGTCTGTCTGGAAGAAATTGTCTGATACATATTCCATAATGAGGATAATGTCATCTCAGGGAACACACAAGAAGGAATATTAGAAAGGGTTTTGTATTTGACTGAATTTTCTCTTTCTTGTCTAATTCACATCTCAGCTTCCCTGATTTTTTTTTTCCTGAAAGGTAAACATGGGTTATGCCCCAGTGATGAACATGGTAAAATGCAGTTTGTGGGAATGCTGCTCAAACTGACAAGAGTATTTTACCTACTGGCTTTATGGGAAGCTTTTCATGGTTCCTTTTCTGAGTATATGCTATTTGCTCCCAGCTGGGAACACTGTCAACTTCACATCTCCTGAGGTCTTTAGATCCTGGGAAATGAAGCTGGAACAGAATATTGTTAGTTGCCATACTCTGATGTGGATGGTTGGTAAATGTGAGGCAAATTATATGATATTGGTATACAAGTCACTTTTCTCATATACAGTAAACTGCAGCACAAGGATGCATAAAAGCAATTAAGTGATTTGTGAGCCAGGTTCTAGATATATTCAAAAATTACTAAGGTGAATTTCTTCTTGGATTGTAAGATAATTATAGCACCAGTCTTCTACTCATCAACAATGTCGTCCTCATACAGGCACAATTCCAGTGGAGTGCTGTATTTTTGTATGTGGCCCACACTCTAATTAGCACATTCTAATTTCAAGCTTAAAAGAAAACCACAAGAAACATATGGCTTATAGCATTTTGTTATTAACAACTAAGCTGTGTGTCTCACTGTGAGACAAAAAGCCAATCTTTCTTTTCTTTGATTCAGCCTTGCTCCCTGCTTTTTTATTTCTATCAGATAATTAAATAACCCAAACAAGATGAAATTAGTTACTTAATTTCTTTAAGAATTAGAGGTAATTTAGATTTAAGGAACTTTTTTTTTTTTGAGTGTTTGAATGTTTTGTTTATAACAATTTAGTTCAGCCTGTTTTTTCACTCATTTCTTTTCATCGGCAAGATTTAAAACCAATCAATGATGCCCTGAATTCTGGCTATATTTAATGAGAGAAAATGCTTGTTTTATTTTGCAGTCAAATGCTCCGTACTTTCCAAATCTCTCTCCATTCCACCCTGCTTTTATGCAGCACGTTAATAGTATTAGACTGCTAAGCTGGGGACGTTGCTAATAGCAGAATCACAGAGCATGCTAATTACTTGCAGAGAGGTCGCAAAGGTTGGTGAGAGACAGATGCTGATGAGGTGGGGCAATTGCAGTATTCATGGCCTCCTTTTTTTTGTTCCTCTCTGGCTTTCTTTTTCCTCTGAAGTGCTCACCAGTCCGTGCCCGTATCGCCGATGAGGGGCGAGACGTCTTCGTGTGAGCGGATCTTTCTTGGAGGATTTTTGTGGTGCAAAGCAGATGGCAGAGCTCCTACTGTCTCCTCAGAAGTGAATACATTAAGGGCAGTGCCCCACTGGCTCTTTGATGAGACAGGTCTGAAATCATCAAAGTCTGGCCCTCTTCTTTCCATCAAAAAGTACAAGCAGGGCCTATAGAGACCACTGTCTATGGAAGATGATAGCAGTAATTAGCCTTTATGATAGATAAATCTTCATCCTCTGATGATCAAAGACAGCTAAAATTACCAAATTACATGTGGCAGTTTTGTAATATGAATAAAATGAGGCAACTTTATAATCTCTATGATCTTGTTACATAGAGTGCTAACTCTGCTTTAAATGCATTTTATATCGGTTAGGTTAGTTGTTTCAAACACGGGAGCTTATTCTTTTTGTTAGGAGTATTTATTTATATAACAATTTATTTGTGGTGCAATAAAACAATTTGATAAAAGGCAGGAAAGAGAGGATCAGCATAAAGTGCATGGGGAAATTTTATTTTTCCACTTTTCTATTTTTTTTTTTAATGTGCCATTTTTTCATCTTTTCCACTCTTGCATCCCCGTTACAGCTTATTAGGAGTAGCATTTTCTGGATTTCAAGCAGGAGATGGGACTCACAGGTGTCCCTCAAGATCAGTCCTATCTGAAAAACAGGAGCAGATGACCTAGCATGACTGGCTTGAGGGAGAGCTGCAATTTTTGTAAGAGAAAACAGGGACATCATTCCCATAACAGTAAAATCTCTTCATTGAAGCAAAGCACTGAGAGTCTGAGGGTCTGAAGTTTGCTGCAATTTGGGAATCTTGGGAGGGTTTTATGTCCCTTAAGAGGGAAGACCCTTATTACTGTGATCTGTGCAGATAATATTTTTTTTTTCCTAAACTGAAATCCTCATCTTATAAGTAGAGAGAGACCCTTTAATGTTGTCACTGGTGACACGGGTGAGATTACTGTTTGGGATTTAAGCACCTAAATGTCACTTAAATCTGGTGCTAGGCTTTTATTTCCTGTTTGGAATCCAAGTCTATTTTTAAATGTCTTTAGGAACTTGCTAAATAAAACAATAAAATAATAATAATCATTTACAAAAAAAAGAGGTAGCAGTCTTTGAGAACTATCATCCAGTCCTGATAATGACCTGAAAACTTCAGGGTCAAATACACCACTTTACTTGCTGCTTTCAGATGATAATAGCTATGCATTTTTATTATGTAAAAAAAATAAGAATGTACAGTATGTTCTGAAAGGGAATAACTTGTTGCCAAGGTTACGGAGTAGAATACATCCCCAATATATAGGTAATTTTAAAAAAGAGAATGCTAAGACAGTTGGAGAAGAGAGGCAGAAGAATGGTGGAGTGCTAGAAGGTATTTAACAATATATTTCAATTGTATTATCCAACAAGAGAGTTTGCTGCAGTCAAATAGAGACTAATTTGAAGCTCAAAATTACTATTATTATTTCATGATCACAGTTTAGTTTGTTTCACATTATGCTGAATTTTAGCTACTAGAAGCCAAGATTTTGTAACTTACCTGTGTAAGATATGTTTGTGACTAAATAATTTGAAGAAAAGGGATATTTTTGCAGTATAAGTCAACATTAAAATAAGATAGCTTTGCATGAGTGTGCAACAAATATTTTTGTTGTATTGTTGTAATTTTGTATTATTGTAATATTGTAAAATTGGAGTACCGGCCCAATCTTTTTGTAGACTTATTTTGAGCCAAAAGTCCTAAGCATGATTCTGTCTCTTGGCTGCACACAGCAGGTAGTTTCCTCAACAAAGGACATATCAAAGGGAAGCATCATGGAAGAGGTGAAGGACAGATTCAGGGTGAGCTTGTGATTTGGTGGTACCAGCAGAATTCCTGGCCTTTCTGGCAAAGAACTAAAGGTTTGCATTTTAGGAAGCACTTGGGGTCCTGGTCTCTCAAGCCTAGCTTTTCAATTTGGACATACAGTGCAGCAGTTGTTGAACTGTCTAGGTGTCACGTTTTCCTCATCATTGGGAATATAATGGACAAAGAAATACATTAAAAAATGCAAAAAGTATGACGAGGCAGAAGTACATTTGCCCAAATCAGTGTGAAGGCTTTAACTCAACCCTTCATTCCTGGTAGTTCCTAGTGAAAAAGTTCATGAAAATCGTAGATATGCATCTATGTTGACATTTTCTACAGCAGTGATAACAGGTATCCACATCTTAATGTCGATGGGACATAAATATTTTTAATGTTGTTTATAAACAAGGAAATGCAGATATCTCAAGACGTTTGTTTGTGGAATATTGATGATCCAGTTAATGGAATTATTAATGAGTTGAAATATTCAGAAGGCCCATTGCTAAGCCAAGTTAAGTGGACTGCACAGCCAAAAGCTGGAACTGTTTCTTTGTGGCTGTTTTCATAAATGGTTTGAAAGGAGCAGTTGTATAGAATATATGCTATACATTTTTCATCAATGACACAGTTACAAACTGAATATGAGCTTATTGGTTCAGAAGTGAGCCTTGTTAACTGTCCCATTGCTATACTGTCTGTCAGGGCAAAACCCCCACATTTGTGAAGCTCTTTGTGGTAACCAGTCACTTAATGCTGAGGTTTTACAGTCTTTGACTACGATTTTAGCCAATATGAAAACACACATGAAACGTTTGGGGTTTGGGAGGTTTTTTAGGTTGTTTTGGGGTTTGTTTGTTTGATTGTTGTTGTTGTTGTTATTGTTTTGTTTCAAAGTGGATGATAAAACTAACTTCCCATGGAAGCACAGTAGATATCTAGATGTCTGGAGAGGTAGGAATTACAGGAAGCTATCTGAAATAAAAAAGTTTCAAATAAATCAAGTCTTAACCCAGTTTATGGATATTCTAGTCAATGTGTTAATGAGTCAAGAACTGCAAATACATCTAGATAAACAGAGAAAAGTGTTGCATCAATTTTGCCTATAGAAACAAGTAAAATTTACAGCTGCATCTATGTTTTGTAAGCAAGCACATATATCAGGCAATGCCAGGTGGCAGGCATATTTTTGGAATCCTGCTACTCTGCTTGTTTTCTTGAGTATCAGATTGCTTGCTCTTTAATAAAGCTAATTAATTTTACTATCTGATACTAAAATAAACAGATAAAAATTGTGCTGAAGATGTTTCTCTATAGCAGGAAAGCCAGCACTGCAAAACTCTGGTGCTGAATGCAGCTCTCATTCACACACGAGCTGCCTAATCCACAGCACTGTGTGGAGATAGGGCAAGAGTTGCTCCTAATCCACAGCATGTGTAGAGGCAGCACAAAATGGAAAGCATTCTCCCCTGAAGGGCTGAAAGAAAATGGACCCTTCTGCCTCGCAGTCCTGCCCCAGATATGGTACCAAGCCTGAGCTCAAAATCCAGCTTTACAGGAGACACATGTTTTAACGATGACCTTGGACACATCCTCCCCAGAGCACATTTGGGTTTGTATTTTTCCCTGGAGAAGTGTCTCAGACGTTTCATGTTCTAGCATTTCACAAACCAGATTATTGTGCAAACTACAGTCTCCAAGAAGGTGATATCCTCTGCTGTTCCTTAGCCCTCTTCCTTGCACAATCTGGGAACAAGGAAAGATTCAGGGTGAGATTCATTCCCTCACAGTGCAGTTCAAATATGTCCAGGGAGAGAGGAATTTGTGATCTTGCCTTCAATAAGCCTCTTACATAATTCAGCTTGCAAACCAGCTCTTAGTAAATCTTAAACAAACAAATAATGTCTTATGGAGTACTGCAGTAAGGACGTTGAAATAGCACAGTGAAAAACCTGAGGATTATTCCTGTCCTGTATGATTCTAGCCTTAATTCTCCTTTATAAATAAGTACTGAAAATTGAATACAGTTTATGAGCAAGAAGTGGCCAGACATTTTGGTGAGTAACTGGCTTTCTTTTTTTTCCTATGGAAAAAGAACTCTCTAGCCTGAAAAGGTGCTGATGTTCAGACTGAATTATTTAATAGGATTCTACATGTGTTCTTCTGAACTGCTAAACAGTTTGTGATGTTAACCCTGTGATGTGCCCTTCCTCAGCTTGTGTGATGCTAGACATTTGACTTCCCCTCTTTTCCTTCCCTTTGTTCTCACCTGTATCCCTTGTTATTAAAAGCACTTTTAGATAATTGTGGATTTTTGTTGTTTCTTATTATTATCCCCTCCAAAAAAATTTGAGAACTACAACAGAATTTAAATAAGTGAAAAAAATTCTACTTGACATCAGTGGGAAAAAGTATATATGTGTATATATATTCTGAGTATGCACGCCTATTGGGTACACGTTCAGAAAGCTATGCTTTGCAGATCTTATTCCTTCTTTTCTTCCTGTTCCTCCATGACCAGCCTTTCACACACACATCCTCTGAGGCCTTTAAAACCAGTGGTTAACTCACATAGTTAAGGTCTGTCTTGAGACAGGGGAAAAAGTAAAAGAAGAAAAAAAAAAAAAAAAGGTAAAATAATCTCACAGACTGTGCTTCTCAGTGGAACAGGGCAAGACACTGCTGATCAATGAAGTCCAATCTCCATGAGACCCTGGGATCAGCTGATGATAAAAGACTCTCTCCAGTGGAATTTGTCCTACATAGATCTGCACTGAAGTGCTCAGCAGGCAACAAAGCCAGCCCTGATCTTCACACACTCGTTCTTATTCCATGTCATGTGTAATTTGATTGTATGTTTTGTGTAGGTGTATGTGTGTGTCTGGTGAATAAAGCCACATAGGTAAACAGGCTTTATTTTCAAATGTATTAGGAAGGAATCATATTAATGAGATATAAATTTAAAATTATCTCTTTAGAACAGTTTTATCTTCAGCAGCTACACTTCCAGATATACATAATCTCTCCTTTTGTTTTATTATAGGTAGAAATTTTCCCAAGGTATTTCCAGCTGTTAGTTTTAACCTTAGACAGCAAACTGGGATTTCTGACTGTTAGATTAAAAAAAAAAAGAAAAAAAAAAAAAAAGAAAAAATAGTCTTCCTTTTCTCCTTATAACATAGCAAAAGGAACAGATTTTATAAGGGCTCAGACTCCATTTCACCAGTGCCTTCTGATTAATTTGAGCCCATCCCTAGCTACTGGCACAGTCCTCTCCAGAGGTACCACATGCTGACCTCCTTCATGTTGCCTTTTGAATTTTTGATTTCCAGCAGGTGAACAGGGGCAAGAAAATGAAGACCCATCTTCTAATGAAGCTCCTTTGTGTCCTGCAATTGCTACACATTACAAACTGACATTATCATGCAATTATTACCTTACATCTTTCATCCTGTATAAGAGTCTATTGGATGCCACAATCTTCAAGAGATGAAAATGCCTATTTTTCTACTTTATCTTCTATCTCTTTTTTTGGCATTTTGAAACATTCATATTAATATTTTTATTGTTTTTTTGACTCATAATATCTTTAAATCTTTACATATTCTTTTGCCTCTAGATCAGTTAAGCAATTGTATAAAGTTACCTGTTACAAAGCTGAAATAAGGACCAAGCAGCTTAGGATTTTCTTGCTTAAGATGTTTTCCTCTTTCACGATATATTACCAGTTTAAGAACTTTTGACCTGAAAATACCAATTTTCTTGTACATCTTGATCTGCTCATGTTAGTTGTGGAATTGAGGAACATATTTTCTGCTGAGTTGCTACAACTCAGAATATACCTGGCACCAAATCTTAGACTGATTAACTCATATAGCTGGTGAACGTGTCAGGTTTGGTAAGTTTTCCTTGTTCCCAAATGCTCCTATGAGTTCCTATAGGTACTGAATTAATTTTTCATTTTAAACACTTAATGAAAAGAGAAAACCATTCTGAAGTTTTTTTTTTTTTTATTCTGAATACTTTTCTTTGCATCTCAGGATCAAAAGATGATCATAATTACTAACTTAAAAAATTAAATCAAATTGGTGTTATTTAATTTTCTTATCCAACAGAGAATTTATGCACATACTTTAATTCTAGGTGGAATATTGCTCTGAAATTCTTTGTCACCTTTTGGGCCCATTTCCTATTATCTTTTGTTTGGTAGTAAGAGGAAGTTGTGCTAGTTTTGACATTACACAATTTCCACCAAAGTCAGCTTTGATTTTTTCACAAATAAAAGATTTTATCCTGTTCACATAATACAGACCTGTGAAGATATTTTATAGACATGTAATAAGGAATGAGTTGTGATGAAATCATAGTATAGCATCAAATACATGGAGGGAAACCAAACCAGTGCTTTCTTGCCTCTCCTTAATCAGTGGCAGAATGGCTCAGGCATAAGCAAAGAGAGCTCTACCAAACCCAGCCAGTCTAGGATAATGAATGGGAAAACATCCATCTGACAATCAGAAAAAAGCCCCATGTGATTCAAGGTATAGTTAAACAGTCTTTGCATCTGGTTAAGAATTCAGTTCATACAGCTGAAGGTTGAGTTAGTAACCTGGCATGGAAACATTACTGTTCTGAATGGTTTATGCTTTGTGTAAAATGTTGGGTTATTGTGGTTTGTTGTTATTGTTGTTGTTTTTTAATCATGGTTTCCTGTAAATGAAATGTATTATGCAAAGCAAAAGACATATATAGTGCTCCCTGTCATTTACGTAATATAAAGATCTTGAAGTAAAAATGTGGGGAAAAAACAAAATTGTGAACCATTGAAAGAGAAAGAAATACTGGTAGAGGGCAGGCAAGTTACTGCAGAAATGTACAGATCCACCGAAATAGTTTTGTAATTACTAAATTCTCAGTGTAAGGTGAAAGCATTTACATGCCTTGAGGAAAACAATTATTGCTCTGGCTCTGAGAGAAAACTCTCTGCTTTGCTGTATCATCATTTTGATCAGTGCCTTTTTTCTTCCTCCTTTTCATTTCTTTTAATTTATTTTCTTTTTTTTTTTTCTTTCAATACCCTTTTCCCTGGCAATAAGTGAAATTGCTGCCTTGTAACATATGTGACATGCATGTCACACACAGAGCAGGGCTGATGCCTCTGTGGGTGCAGCCATGCTGACAAAGAGAACACCACTCACCTGTCAGCCAGCTCTCCCTGGCTCTGTGTCCAGGTGCCCTCACTAGTCTTTCCTAAAAGTCAAGTGTGCTCCTGGGAATAACTTCTGATGAGGATTGAACTGCTCCCCTAAACAGGGTGAGCAGAACTGTGCCAGATTTGTGCCCTTCCTTCCACAGTCCTCCGGTGCTGACCCAGAGGTCCTGGCCCTCAATTGCATTCACACATAATTTCATGTTTCAAAAACACTCTCTTCATGGGTCCAGCAGGGCTCATCCTGTTTCCTACACAAATGGAAGCCAGCCCAAACTGATTGCTGTTATTGGCACATCACCCGTGTGGAAGCAGGGCCAAATGCTGAACAGTGTAGATGTGGCCAACACCTACAATATGCCCTAAATATGCCCTAAAAATACAGTGTATGTTCTTTTTGAATATCAGGTAGACTTGCTATGGATTGCTCATCCTTGGATTACAAATCTATCCCTGAAGCCCTTTCATTTGGAAGGATAAAGAATCCAATTTTTTCTAAAAGTATGCAGTCAATCCTCTAGTGAGATGCACTTTGTTTTACTGGCTTCATATTCCATTACTGAGGAAAACTTGTTGAAAACTTTAATTTGAATGAAAAAATGGGTTTTTTTGTATTCTGAAAATGTGTAATATGTAAAATGATTTATATAATTAAAACTAAAGGAATTGCCAGGTGTAAATTGTTTTTTGGGGTTGCCAAGTGAAAAATCTAAGGAATGTCTCAGGTGGTAAAGTGTGTGAAGCACTGCTTTTGGCTGATATTACAACACGATGCATTATGAATTATACTAGATGAAATTATAGGAGTGGAGTCTGGAGACCAACACAAAAGTTTCCATGCTCTGTCAGCACTGGAGTTGGAACTTGCTCTTTCACATTCCTTAAAACAGTGGTGCTCCCAATCAGAAAATAGAGAAATGGCAAAATGACTGTGGGAATAGCCAGGAGGGCGAGTACAGTTACAGTTCAAAATCTGGAATTAGAGCATCGGCAACAAAAGTGAAAAGAAAATCCAAACCAAACAAAGCCCTTTGTGCTGCAATCCTTTAGTAATCCTTGAGGCCTAGGTAGAACTAAGCACTTGTTTCTTCTTTCTACTGCCTCTGAGAGATCCAGTGTAATAAAGCCTAAGTATACAATGTCCATTTTGAGATCAGTTTGGCTGATGAGCATATGGGAGGCGAAAGGGAATGCGGTGCCTATTAAAATGCTTATGAAAAATAGATAAAGCCTTTCAAACTTTAATAACATGCTATTTGATTCTGTCAGCAGATAACATTATGCACAAAGTATTGCACAGCCAGGTTTAAGGGCTTGAAAGTCATCAGTCTAAGAAGGATTCCAGGAGACGCAGTGCAGGATAGCACATATTGACAACCTGCCAGTTTTGAGGGCACGAGGAGGACACAGGCACTGTAGTTTTACTTGATTTCGTGGAAAGGAGATGGATAGTGTCATCAGGAGTGAACAGACAGGGCAGACATCAGCTGGACCGAAAGAGAAAATTTCTGTGCAGACATTCTGTGCAGGCAAGATCTAGTAAGTGAAGCATTACGAAATGTAGTTATGCCCTTCCCGAAATTCTCTGCAGAATGCCACAAATATTTAAATATTCATTTAAAAAAAATGAATAGCCAAACAAGCAAACCAAAAATCCTGCAAAAAGCATAAATAACTGAGGGATTCTTGGAGTTATGTCATTTCTACTCAGGCTGTTTAGGGTCAGATCACAGACAGAATGATATGATCCATAACATTCATCAGGATCACTTGATCTGATATGCTTGGGGGGAAAAAATGTCATAGGTTCTCTTTACATCCCTTTCTTTGCCTGTTTTCCTTGGATTTGTCCTTAATGCATGCAGAAGGAATAAATCCCTCTCTCACTCTGCCATTCCAGCAATGCTCATGGAAGAACCCCTGACTCCATGGCGAGGTTTTTCTGCATGATGTTGCTGTAAATCTGGTGTGGTGTGTTTGCAGTCAGCACAATGGTGTTGCTCTTGTCCCCTGCCCTGATCCTGGATTGCTGGCAGAATAGTGGGAAAGCTGATCTCTCCCTCTGCTACACACACCTCCCAACAACACAGCAAGCAGGCTTTATAACTTCTCTTATTTATTCTTATTCAGTGTTTTGACCTCAATCCTGGTTGCCGTGCTTAATATGATTTATTTATTCATAAGATGCTAAACTAACAATATTGAGTTTAGTGTGGACTGCCCAGGAGACACTGAAAAGAAATGCTGACATGTTATTGCTAAGGGCAATGGGCAGATTACTCTGCCTCACATTCACATGGTGCATTTATTCACCTATAAGCATTTTTATAGTGCCTGTAATTGTAACACCTGGGCAATATATGTGCACCATAAAAAGGCTGAAAACTGTCCATTAGGACAATTAATTCTCTGTCCAGCTTCTGGTTTAATTGAGACATTTTGCCTTTGGCTGTGTTATTGTTTTTAATTTAAGGCATGCAGTAGGGCACAGATAATTCTCACAGCTGTGAAAATTCATGGGTAGGTACTTGGCTGCCAGAGGCGGAGGCAGAGCAGGAGAGGGACAGAGAGTGTCACAGAAGCAGTTCCAGCACAGTTTTAAAGATCGTATTGTTTTCCTTGTAATGACAGTGGGCAAATCTTTTTTCATGACTGGCAATTAGGATAGAAAATTGAGCTTAAAGGGGCCTCAAACTAATCAAGGTTGAATTTGACTAATAGTTCTGGTCAGAACAAAAGCAGGGAGAAATTTTAAAAATGTCAAAACATATCATTTTGACCTTTCTGAAATGAAATGTTTCATTTTGGAAATGCCAAACCATTTCATTTTGACATTTGTAAAATGAAACTTTGACTTTTTGATTCAAAATGTCACTTTTTTTTGCCTTTAAAACTGACCTACATTGCTCACATGGTAGAAAACTAATGTAAAATTAAGGTAAAATAAAGCCAGAACACTTTGAGCTGAATAAAAATTTAAAATTTTCAAAAAGAGGTAAAGGAATTCCAGTTTCTTGCAGTTATTTTCTTTATTATTTTGTCTGTCCCTGTTGAAATTATGGTGGTATTATTATTATTATTGTGTTTTCATATTTAAATTTCCCTTTTCCCATCTGTTTTACACTAACTTGGAAGATCTGTGCTTGTTTTATTGTACTTTGGTTTGAGATTTTTCTTGGGCAGTATTTCTTTCCTCAGTTGTTTGAGGTTTTGTTTGTTTGTTTGTTCATTTTTCCTTTAGTTTAATGGAGATCTTTCATTACATATTCAAAAACTAGCACAAGAGTGATGCTTTAATTTTAGGACAATGCTGTCCCAAAATATCAGGTTCATGGTCTGGTCAAGCCGTACATGTCACCACATGCACATTGCAACACAAGAAACCACTGAAAAGTGTCCTTGAGCTGCTGAATTTTGAGTTCTCTAACGTGCTTGTTAAGTTTGAAATGGGTTCTTGGGAATTTACCAGTCAATTAAAAGACCAAAACAGCCTCACACTGAAGCAGAATGTTTAATGCCGCGCGTTTGCCAACAGCCATCTTCACTACAGTGTAGGAAACGGCTCTTTTCAAGAACCACATTTCCTTCTATGATTTTAAAGTAGACACAAAAATAGAAATGCCTGTTGGGCTGCCAGGCAGTGAATGAACCTAGATCAAAACTGGTTCCCAAACTAGAACTGCACAGGCACACAGTTTAGCTCAAGAAATTCACTGGCAATGAGGAGCAGTACTGAATTTGATACCCAGTCTTCTACTTTCTCCAGAACTCACTTTGATGAGAATATTTTTGATAGTCCAGTTAGATTTGGTCCTGTAGGGTGCAAAGCTTAGGGTCAGTAAAACACCACCCCTGGAAGAGAGAGCTTGCTGCTTAAGCAGCAAGGACAGGCAGGAAAATGAGTGTACAGGTATGACCAAAGTTCTCTAAATAATTTAGTAGGATAATGGTGTATTTGGAAATCAAAATGTACAAATTATTGCACAGTGACGAGCAAGACCTGGAAAAATTTTTAGAGAATGGAAGCAAGTGGGTGATTTTCCTGTTTATGTGATATTTGAGTACAAGTCTGATGTAAGGTACAAGAACAACACTGAAGGCCACTCATTAAAACTGAAATAAAAAAAAAAAAAATTAAGGGATTCTTGTAGTTATTCTTGCAGCTGATGAGCCACATCACAATATAAATGTGATATATTTCTTTCAATGGTTTACATCACCCTCCAGATTATACCCTTTATTAAGGTGCTATCCTTGTGAGAGTTGGAACTTAACATCAGCGCTTTTCTTCAGCTGACAGTGGAGTATGATTAGATTAGGTTAGACTGTTTTTTAAATCCCCTGATTAGCAACAAAACCTGAATAAAATAACTGAAGCTTAACCAATGGACTCATAATCCCAACAGCAAATCAAACTAAGCCTGTTAGACCAGACAAAATATTTTGTGAGATGACCTATGGCAGAACACCGGAACTTTTTGAAAGTCATGGGTTGTTTGATGCTCTAAGTGTGCAGAACAAGACAAGAATCCCTGTATAAAGCACTTGCCTTGTAAACAGAGTGACAAATGGAGTTTGTCAGTGCTGTACTGTGTTTTTCTGGATGGTGATGTAAATTCCAAGAATACTTGCTCCAACTCTTCTTCCACTGGAGAAAACTGCAAAAGGAAAGTAAGAAAACAGTTTCTGCACTGCTTTGAAAATTGTAGGAAAAAACCCCAAAATATATTCTAATCTACACTAACATAATTCCTGTATTCTGCTAAGAGCATCTCCCAGGCTTTCAGTTTAATATGTGGTAGGAATGTTGTTGAAGTGAAGTCTTCACAAGAGCTTTCAATTTATGGAAGATCAAAAATTGTATCTCAAGGAGTTTTCAGCTAAATGAATTTGACTTTGACATAGCTAATTTTAAAACAGTAATCCAAAGCCTGATGCCACTGAATGAGGAAAAAAAAAAAAAAAAAGCTTTGTTCCTTGGAGAGTGGAATTAATGAAGTTTAATTTTCTATCCATTGTGGCTCCTAGCAGGAGCCTTTAGGTCTAATCTTTTCACATACTTTAGGTATTTACAGTGTTGCTGTCCTATAGACATACTGAAGTGTCTCATAATGGTTGAGTGGATACTGCATCCTTTTTCAAAGTGATGAGACTAATTCAGTGTTTGCCCATTTCCCAAGAACATTGTAAATACTTAATGGCTTTAATACTCCTAATTTTCTTTCAAATGTGGCTGCAATTTTTAAACAGTTATTCAAAATTTAATAAAGAAGAGAAATAATAAGATGCAGGATAACAATATTGGATGCTACTATTTTTTCACGTTTTGGAACATGAAGACAGGCCAGATAGACAGGCCAAGACCAATGGTTAAACAAGACCAGCTGCCAGGTCCTACTCTTGGCCACAACAATCCCATGCAGTGCTGTAGCCTGGGAAAAAGGTGTCTGGAAACTACGAGGGGGTGCTGGTCAGCATGGGCTGCACGTGAGCCAGCAGTGCCCAGCTGGGCAGGGGGACCAAGGACATCCTGGCCTGTACCAGCAGTGCTGTGGCCAGGGGACCAGGGCAGGGACTGTCCCCCTGTGCTGGGCACTGGTGAGGGCACAGCTCCAATCCACTTTTGGGCTCCTGGGTTCTGGAGGACATTGAGGGGCTGGAGCAGATCTGGAGAAGGGCAGTGGACATGGTGAAGGGTTTGGAACACGAGCCTGATGGAATCTGAGGAACAGCTGAGGGAGCTGGGGGTGTTCAGCCTGGACAAAAGGAGGCTCAAGGGTGACTTTACTGTTCTCTACAACTCCCTGAAAGGAGGGTGTAGGGTAAACGGTGAGAAGACAACTAGAAAAACATTACTGTGATTTACATATGTGTAATACATGAACACTCAAAAAGCAGGAAGCTAGAGAACAGCTTATTTTCCTCTGTAAGATTGCCGAAAATGTAATAAAAATAATATGCTTAACCAGTATCACTAATCGAACTAGAGAGCATTTTGTTTTGTGAGTTATGAAATTCTTTTAAGTATATGGCTCTAAATATTTTCACATTTTTAAGGTTTGTAGTAACTTCATAGTTAAATTCATGGAGGCTTTGTTATTATTTTTTTATGTTAACCTTGCTCAGCCCTATAGAGTTAAAACTATAAACAGCAAGAATTTGCTTACAATCATAGAAAAGAAAAAAAAAAATGGTAGGAAATTTAATATCGAAAATATGAAGGACAGAGGAAGAGGGAATAAGAGGATCACCAGTCAATTAAAGCTAAAGGTGACAAATAACCACAGTGGCTGATGAATGGCATAACAATGATACAGATAGCCAAACTGTCTGGGCTTTCTAAGATAAATACTATGACAGTACTGAAAAATACAGTCTTTTCATATTTACAATAGTTACAGCTGTTGCAGTGCTCAGTTACTTGCTCTTATATTCTTATTTTTCAGTACTGAAACCGTATTTAAAGCCCACAAGCCTTCTCATGTGTTTTACAATTAAAAGTGAGCAGCAGTCCCTCTTTACAATTATTGACATATGTTTCTTCTCAACATCCCCTGAGACTCCACTTGGGAAAGTAGATAACACATTTATCTGTTTTGCTTATAGGTTAGCCTGAAATAGATGAGAATTTTGCCCTCTTCTCTGAGTTGCTGAAGCTCTTCCTTATGGCTGACTATTTATGTGTGCATATATATGGAGTTATTAATTATTATTTTTTTTAAATTTGGTTGTATTTTTTTTTTCTTTTTATCTGTTCATACATTTGTTTGTGTGTCAGTGTGTCTTTCTAGTCCAGAACACGTGTAGTCTGGTCATGTGTAGGTGACTGCTTGTGTCAGCACTGATCCTGTCAAGACACCAGAAACTGTGAATGATATCCAAGGCTGCCTGAGAGTAAATGAAAAATGAAAATAAATACAGTGTCCTTCACATAAATATTTTCATCAGGTATCTATTCTGAGAGCACCAAGATCCAAAGGTGTTTTTCCCACTGAGGGACATTGTTGCTCTGAGTTTTTTCCTCGTTTGCCAAGCATTCATATTAAAGGACAAATGTGCAGTTTCTCGCGCTCGTGAATATAAACACAGGACCATGTTTTGTAAACACTGCCCTTGTTATGAATTCCTTCTCAAGAAGGGGAGGTTGAATGACAGCCTCCTTGGCCAGTCTGGTGGGGAGGTGGGAATTCCATCCTCCAATCCACAGGCCTCATAGGAAATGTATAAAACTGGGTTTTTGTAAATAAAGTGGTCTCTCCTGCCCTGCTCTGCCAAATGAACCCAGATCTGTCTTTGAGTCTCATTTCTGGTCAGGCCCCGTGGTGATAGGAAATCACCCAAGCTTATCTCAGAATAGGACATCCAAATATTAGCAAATAGAAAAATCTCGGGTCTGGGTAAGACCACACCACTCAAGTAACATTTTAAACACCCTGGGATAACTTCTTGCCTTCCACTTCTGAATGATGATTTTCTCCAGTCTTCTGTACACAAGTCCCAAAGATCCCTTTCTGGGATAAAATGGGTTTCTAAATATAATATTAGACATCCTCCATGCCCAAACAACTGACCTGCTTATTTTAGATGTGTTTTAGAGTAACAAATTTCCAGCCATCACTGCTAGTTTTCTGCTCCTAATTTCCTAGCTCTTTTAAGACACAGATTGCAGGCAGATTTAGGGAGCTGCTGAAATAGTTCTGTATGACTACTGAGGAGCCACTAATACCATGTTCTCATATGTATGAATTGGTTTTTATTAGGTAGCTCCTGTGGAATGGGGAAAAAGAAATTATTATATGTGCGCTACTCAAATTTGCAGAATATTCCAATTTTTTTATATTTTCACCAATTTTTTGGATTTTATACCCTGCCAACCCAAGTTTCTAAAAGATAAATATCTGTGTGTGGATCGGTAGCATAATAGTCCAAGATCCATCCTCAGATATTATAAGTTTTTTGTAATTGAATGAATTATACTGGGGTTGCACATCTACTCTGTGCTATGTAAGCAAATGCATCTTGTTCTCTATTATACAAAATATCTTCCTCTCTGTTTCATTTAAGAGTCAATTTTCTCAAGTATTCTTGCCTATGAATCCATGCTGCTGGCACAAGTCTCACAAACTGACACCTGTTGCCTTTTAAGGTACAATATTTTTTGTGTAAATAAAAGTACATAAAGTTCTATCACTTCAATAAAGATACACAAGAACTGGTGATGAGCAGTTCTATTTTTATTTTATTTTATTTTATTTTATTCTAATTTTCATAACTGGTCAAAATTAACTTTCAGTTTTAGTTTCCCACTGAGACAACCAATTTGTCTTTTCAGGCTGTTTGGGAATTATTTAGTTTTTAGGTTAGTTGACTGTATAGATTCTCTTGCTGGCAGATTATGCTGTGACTACTGAGTAGTTCTGCAAATCAGGTACTCAGGAATAAACAGAAATTGGTTTAGCAAGTTACTTTTGTCACATCGCAGTTTCATTTGCAAACCTCTCTCTATTGGTTAAAATAAATATCTATTTAGATGTACTCCTTTAACAGAAGGATGGCAAAGCAGTTCAGGATTATTCCTCCTTTGGCTTCCTGCTGGAACATAAAAAATAGGGTCTGAAAAAAAAGGGGGAAGAGGGAGAAAAGCAGAAGCTGACAATAGAGTTCAACAGGAACAGGACTAATTTCCCTCCAGTTTCCTCTCTTTTCCTCTTTCATGTGTTGCCCAGATCCTCATCTTGCTGTTGGTAGCTGGCAAGCAGAGACTGAGCCCAAGGACACTGGAGTATCTCTTGAAATTAGAGGCAGGGAGTAAGAATATTCTGTGAAGAGATAAAACGAAGTTTTAATTTAGGAGACAGGCTGTATTTCTGACAGATGGACCATCCTTCTGAACCATATAGCCTCCAGCCCCATCCTGCCAGTGAGGAACACGTCAGCCTGAAAGATTAAAGTTCAGCAAAATTATAGGCCACCAAAATCAGGGCTTTATAATGGAAACTGTCATCTGACTTGAATAATAGTCCCATTCATAATACTTATACTGGATCTTAATCTCACTTAAAGTGAAATTACTCCGGAGACTTAAAATAGGAGTATTTGTAATTTAAATGTCTTCTGAGGCTCTTTAAACCTTGGATATAGGGTACAAAGATGAGCTATGTGTGCTCTCTACATACATGTCTGCATGTGTGTACAACTGTCTTTATATCAATATATATTTTATTTTTTAAATAAATAGATATCATACAGATAATTATGAAACTAAGGGGCATAATGGTGATTTTCTTCTTTAATTATTCCTAACATATTTTTTAAAAACATCTAACAAAACATTATTTTCTGTTCTCCTCTCCACTGGCAAATATAAGAGTAAAATAGAGTGGGGAGTTCAAAGGAAAGAAAAAGAAAGAGCAAAAGAAATAATGCAGGTAATAAAAAAGAAAAATATTGTTATGATCAACTGTAGAGGAAAAAAAAACCTCAGATAAAATTAAATATTTCTCTCTAGAAAAGCATTATATTGAAAGGACTATAAAGCATCCATACAGCCATCTTTGTTTTATGACCAGAGCTACCAACAATTTCTGTGCTCAGGTCTGAGCACTAGAAACACTGAATTTTCTCAGGGCTAAATTTTTTAATATTTTTAGCATACATTTATACCATTACTCATAAATTTGCTTTTAGAGACACACTCCCAGTGAACTCTCAGCAGGATACAGAATTTCATGCCACTTATGCAGTGCTGGCCACAGCTTCTCCTCTCCAGCAAAAGCTCATCAGTTTCTGCAAATTATCATTGCTCTTGCAGGTAGAACTTTATTATAGATGATGCACATATGCCAGACTCATCTAGTATTATAACACTTTCTGTCACCTTCATCCAAACAACAGCTGGCAGCAGTCCCCAAAGTGACATTTCAGACATGGAAGCAGAACTAATATGAGGAAAAAAATATGGTGGCAGTGACAATACAACCAGAGAACAACTTCCTCCCCAATTAAGTCAACGTGCTGCCATCCTTCAGTGTCTCAGGAGTGCCTCCTCTTTCCCAGAACTCTGTTTTCTCTTATGTAGCTGGCAACAGTCCGGTTTTCCACAGTGTTCTAGGTCAACTCCTCTCCACGAGAGAGGATGACAAAGGTTGAACACAGCTTTTTGAACCTGACATCCAAGACTCAGGTAGAGATACTCGTCTAAGAATTTGTAAGGTCCTGTACACAAGCATGTTCTTTCTCTGTGTTTAATGTGCTGTGAACTGAATTCAGTGCAACATCACTTCAAAGTCTCTTTAAGCAGAAAACTTTCACCCACTACAATGTCAGATTGTATGGTTGCATGTCATTTGTATGGTTGCATGTCATTATTTAGGCAGTTTTTTCAAAAGCATTCACTTAAATCAACCAAAACCATAAAAAGAAAGAAAGAAAAAATCACAAACATCATTGTTTTATTAGATGATTAAACATAGTTTTTTGAGTTTTTTGATATTAATATATTGTTCTTAATTAATAAACCTTAATTTTGAATATAAACGCAAATTTAAAGAAATTCTGAAAAAGTTACGGTTTATGATTTCCAGAGGAAGGAAGTTTAAAGAATTTTAAGTCTCGAATATTTTTGCTGAGAAATTCAAACATATTGAGCAGTTGTGTTTTGCCCTTTTTTATTAGCTTCACTAAAACCACATAAAATTTCAAAGCCAGACAGGTTGTAGACTTTACCTTGTCACTGTTTACCTACAAAACAGCAGAGGAAACTTTATTAAAGAGCTTCAGAGTATTGCACAGACAGACTTCCCACAGTAGGACATCACTATCTGGATTATAGATTTGTCTCACACTCGGCAGCAGCAGACCCATTGGGTCACTTACCCTTCATAGCTTATGTAATTGTTACTTCTACTTTAAAAATAGGGTTATTGGCCCTCATCTGGAGGATTTAGACATAGATTAACTGTCATTTCTTATGGGGCTTTTTTTATGTTTACAGTGAGGCTTTTTTGGGCATTGATATAGTAAGTTCATCTCAGAATTCTTCCCCCCCCTGCTTTTTCCTTGTCTTTTCCTCCACCATGGGTTTCTGCAGTTTTAATATTTCTGTTTTGCTCTTTCTATGCTTCTTCCTTAATCACTACACTTCTCTTTTTCTTGCAAGCCACTTACATGTACCTTCTGTAATTTCCTATACAAAAACTAGAGACAAAAGAAAATTAGCAACATTCTAACATATCAGGAAGAACAATAAATATTTTAAAAGCCACAGGTCATGCTCAGCATTGCCACAAACCAAACTAATATTAATATTTAAAAGCTTCCATTGTTGTGGATTTCATTCCATTGTTGTATTGATTTCATTTAAATGTAAAGAGGAAATTCTTTGCTGAGGAACTGGCAGAGGTTACCCAGAGAAATGTTGCCCCATCCCTGACAGTGTTCAAGGCCAAATTAGATGGGGCTCTGAGCAACCTGGTGTAGTGGAAGATGTCCCTGCCCATGGTAGGGATGAGATGACGTTTAAGATCCCTTTCAACCTGGATCTTTCCATGATTCTGTGTTTTTCAGAGGCAACCTTGAGAAACTCCCCTTATACACCCATATACACCGAACAATTTTTAATCATTTCCCTGTTGCAAACACTGGAATTCACCCCGTCTCCTCTTTGTTTACCATTCCAGCCCCAAGGGACCAAGGAAAGGAGAATGCACAATCAATTTCCATCCTTACAGCTTTCCGAACAAGCACTTATATCCATCTGGAGGAAAAAGAATTGCTACACACTTAATACTTTGGGGATCTGAATCAGGTTGCTGTCTTGTGTGTATTTAAGAATCAAAGAAGTCAGAAATGGAAGAAAACTTTCAGAGTTTATCATCTGGCCACAACCTTTGTAAATGCATGAAATTCTTCTCCAAATAGAAGGCAATGACAACTGAAACTTCATCTTTGCTTTCTCAAGAACTGAGTGCAGAGTTTGGATAACTTTACACTGACTTTGGTGGCACCCTGCAGCTGCCAGTCTTCACCCCTTTGTTTGCATGCCACCATCCTCTGATGTAGCCATGGGACACCCTCCCTGCAGGTGACAGTGCCCTGTGCTTCAGCCAGGTGCCTTCCCTCCACCCGTGGCTCCTTCCCATGTGGGAAATATCTTGCAACATGATGAACCCAACAGAGAAGCAGAATGTTGTGACAGATCTGGAAGCTTTCAGTCAGGTTTCTGATGAGAAAAAGAAAGACAGACCTTCCCAAAGTTCCCAAATACTAGCAGAGGAAAAGGAGAAGATTTTCCCAGAGATTTGTGCTCAGTTGCTGAGCCTGGCTGTTGTCACTGGAGTTGCTCTTTGGCTCAGGTAGTGTGGGACAATCCCTTTTGGCAAGGCCTCACTGTAGAATCCAGTGTGAGTTATCAGCAAGTAACTGCTCTGCTGAACATGTAATCCAGGCAGGATTTGGCAGGTGCCTTTAGTTTTCCATGATTGAGGAGAAAAGATTGAGTTATGAATTACAGTAGCTGAAATAACTGCTTTTCTTGAAAATGCTCAAAAATAATTCAAAATTTGTTTTTTGTAAAGAAGGTCAGAAACACTGTGTCCCTATACAGATTAATATAAAACTGATTTTATCTCCAGCTTCTCTTGGTAGCACAGATCAATCGCAGTCAGCAGCACAAATTTTTGAAATGCCTCTGCAAGGCAGTGATTCAAGGATTTTGACTTCTGGATCGGTCCCTCTCATCAGCAGGGAAGTATTCCCTGGGCATAGTCCCACTGCCAGGGGTAGCAAGTTGCAGGCAGAAAGATCAGTTTTACAGAACTGCTGGAGCATGAAGTGGATGGAAGCAGTATCCATCCACGAGGGAAATGCACATCCCTGTAACAGGCTGGAGAAGAAACAACGTGCAGCATCCTCTGCTGTGGGGGAGCACGAGAGACTCTGAGGTTAAACACCAGAATTTGACACAATCTTACCTGACACAACAGTGGTTCCTGCGAGGGACTTGTGAATAGTCAAGAAGGGATTTCTGAATGCACAGGGGAAAGGCCTCAGGCTCTGTAGGAGGATGTTATACTTCAGATCTTGGGGTCTGTCAGGAGATGACACCTGAGACTCTGTTGAGATGGGTGTAATTTACCTCTGAATTGACACTGACACTTGTGTATATGTGACATTTGTGCCATGTGAAGAACTTCTACATATCTGTCCCATGGCTAAAGGGTCTCTTTTCCATTATGCCCTTATCTGTGGGTCAGAATTTTAGGTGCCAAGGATAACTGAGCTCCTGGTTTGTTTGTTTGTGGTTTTTTTCTGATGTGTTTTCTACTTCTTCGCTCTCACATGTACAGCCCTCATAGTTCCTGGTGGATATTCTTGGATCTTTGTTCCATGAACAGTTTAAATGCTGGGAGCCTGAACACAGAGGAATTCTTGGTGTCCGCAGTAAGTCCATGGCCTCTTGGTGGGATTTTGGCAGGATTATGTCCCATTTCTGCATCTGCACAGGAGTATGAAGCATTCTGATTATACAGAGGTAATAACCAGGAATAGCCTCTTTTTTTTTTTTTTTTTTTTTTTTTTTTTTTTTTTTTTTTTTTTTTTTTTTTTTTCCAATTTTTAATAGCACTGACAGTCTTCCTTAAGTCTTCCTCTTCCACTCAATAAAATGTGTTCTGACCACTTGGACGTAAGAAATACCTCATTCACCTTGGACTAGAATGATCCAACATTTTTAAGACTTTGGAAGCTTACAGTTTTCTTTCTTAGGGTAAGAAAATTAACAAAAAAATAGGTTTTTTTCTTCAGATGAGTGAGACTTGGCTCCAAAAGCTAAAAATGTGAATAAAATAACTTTCAAACCTAAACCTTACAAAACTTAGTTTGCAAGTTAGGCCACAGAGCTTATGCTTTGGCATCAGCCAAGCAAGCTTGATGAGCTTGCTGAGCAAATTGTTTTGTATAGGTGTTTTATTTGATAGCACCCTACTCAGCTAAGGGTGCTAACCTGTTCACAGTTTCAGTCCTGCAAATACGAGACTGAATTGATCCATAGACCTTACTGAAACGTTTTGATTCATATAGACCCTGGAAAGTAAGGATGAGTTCGTCCTTATGAATGCCTTTGATGTGAAAATCAGTCTGGTAAGCAAAGAGTGCAGGGTCAGCAAATTTGAGCAGTTTAGGTTTGGCATCCACTGACCTAGCTAGAAGTGACAATCATGTGATCTTATTGAGGTTTTTACTTTGGTTTTGATACTCCTGTAATTGATCATCTTTCTCTTCTGACACCTATCTGACTTCTATATATACATATTTTTTTTTATTTCTGGTTTAAGTTAGAGCTATGAGAAGCATAATTTTCCTGTGGGAAGAAAATCAAAACTCACCCCTAAGCGAACTAAAGGTAAATTGAAGGATTAAGAGAATAATAATCTAGTAGTATCCTAATTAATTTTAGGTCTTGGAAAGCTTTTGCCTTGCTGATTTGATTGATTTTTTTCCTTCCAGTTGAAAATGTCTTGAGATTATATATATATTTGTAGAATTGTTTGTGTTTGGTTGGCTTTTTTGGGGGGGAATTTTACTAGAAGAAAATAAGGTCAAGTAATTGGGATTGTGTATGACCCTGCAATGTTTTTCCTTCTCCTTTTTTTTTTTTTTAAATTTTGGTTTTTGTTTTGGTTTGATTTTGTGGTTTGTTTTGGGGGTTTTTTGTGTGTGGTGTTTGTTCGTTTTTCTAGTGAATGAAACAAGGATTTCCTCTGGACTAGGGAAAGAATATAGATAAACATCAGTATGCATTATTTTTGTAGCTTAGGAGTGAAGAAAATTATTTTCTGGGATGTTAGCAATCCTTGGAAACTGGAAAATGTACCCCAAAGCTTTGATTTTTTTTTTCCGTTAGAAAAATCCAGCTGTTTAATCTGAAGGCTGTTATCAAATTTGTTTGCTCCCCATATATCACAATCTCTTCTGCTGTTACGAACTTCAAGGAACTTGAAAAAGGAAGGAAGATTGAAAAGCTGCAGCACTAATGCTTGCTCCTTAGAGAGAGTAAAGGGCCTTATCAAGCATGGACAATGCAGAGGCTTAAGGTTTCTCTGGTCTCCTGGTACAGTGGGTTTGGGTTTTTTAGATCTCCACAAGTGAATGCAGGAGAAGGAGGGAGAGAACTCACACGAGTACTTAACTGAAATCACAGAGGAATTACATAGGCTGCTGATTTTTTGCAAGTTTTTTAATAAGGTGAGACTGGGATCTCCTCACCCCATTAACTAGGAGGCAAATAATTAGTGAAAAGAAGGAAATCCACCAGAACAGCTCCACAACTCCTGGAAATAAAACTCTGTATCAAGAGTCAGGCTGATATGATGATACTTATTTCACCTCAAAACATGACCAAAGAAAGACAGATTTGAAATAATGTCGGAGAAGCCAATAATAATGCAATCTCGTTTGGGATGGTATTATCTGCAATGGAAAATTTGAAAACCTCTGAAGATTATGAAGTGAGAAGAACAATAGCTACCTGCTGCTATTCAGGAGAAATGAAAAAGCCATAACAATGCACATTATGCTGCCTTTGAATGGGATACATTCCCCATTTGGTGAAATCACTTTAGCCACTGATTCTTAATGCTGTGTGAAAGGAAGCTATTTGCTGCTTCTAAAGAAAGACTAAAACACCTATTTCTTCTAATATGTCAATTCTTACACTGGCAGACAAAAATATCAACTTTTTTTTCTTCTGCCTTTCATTTTCTCCTGCCTGACCTAAAAGCTGGATTTTGTTTGGTTCATTATTATTAGTTCAATTCCCTTGTCATTAGCCATATAATCAACCTGTGTGTTCAAAATCTGTGCCCAAAAATGGGTTCTATTGCTGACTCTTATGGCCAGTAGGACTGCAAGTGCTTGAAGCAGTGCTGAAGTCTGTCTTGCTTTATTTTCCTCAAATGCAATATTCAAAGAGCATTGCCCCTGCCGTGTTAGAGGACTGCTGTTTACCCAATCTATAGCCCTCTGAACAGAAAGTTATTTATCAAAGCAGAGATGTCCTCTTTTCTCTGTGTTCAGCTAAGACTTCATTTTCCCTAATGCTTTATGGCAAGAACGTCACCCTGAGCTCACTGGGATCAAGAAGAGCTGAGCCTGGACCTTTGAAAGCCCACACCCTCACAGAGGGGCTGTGTCAAAGAGGCCCATGAGGACTCTGACGTGGCAGCAGGGAAGAAAGACAGAGCAGCTGAAGAGCCCTGCACCATTTTATCAGCACAGCCCACACAGGCCTGGCAGATCCTTGTATCTGAAATGAGTTCAGTAAAATTGCTGCTCAAATAAGTGATAGTTATCTTAGTAAACCAGAGGCTCTGATCTATTACCTGCACAGAGTGTGATCTTAGATGAAGGGAGGATGAGGTTAGTGATGCGACAACTTGGGAAAGTCCAAACCCTGACACTGACCCCACAAAGTGACCAGTAACCTTACCAAAGCCCCAACCGTGGTATCAGTCTAACAGCCCAACTATAAAGCCCCAGACTTGAAAATGAGGCACCTTTGAATTTTGCCTCTAAAGTAGATCCAAAAAGCATGCTTTATGTATTATCCTGTAAATGTGATATGACCCTTACCTTCCAAGGCTGCTTGCCTGGGGCTTTCCAGAGAGTCTGCTTCTTATGGTCATGATAACTGAGACAAATTTGCTGCTGCTCCTGCTGCTAGAACCACTCCAGTGACATCTGAGTTAAAATGTAAAAGTTTCTGGTGACCTGAAGCATGTGGAACTGGCATTTATCATTCACATTTCTTGTTGGTAATTTTGGGGAGACCTGCAATATGTATTGGGTGAATATGACATAGCAGTGTCAGAACAGCACAAGAGGGTGTTGCACTGGTTCTTTGGTAATGTAGATTTTTATGCTTCTTGGGTCTGCTGCTAAATCCATGTCAGCTACTGTAGATTTGGGACATTTCACAGAAATGAGACTGCCCTTCCGTGATAAAGCGTGGGAGTTAGTGCAAGTGATCTTTCAGGTGACAGAACTGTAAATCTGAGGAGGGCCAAAGAAGTACCCTAGAAAGTTTTTCCATGATCTCCAGTAAGCAGGTTTATTGTTCTGAGAGTCACACACTCTCCCTGGCAGGCAGAGATTGTGGCTCTGCAGCTAATGCCAGTATTTGTTTCTGTGTACTTTCTCTGGTCATTTCCCTTGTGGCTCAGGTTTTCCTCCCACCTCTCTCCTCAGCTGCACAAAGTCTGCTCGGTGGTGGGCTGAGCAGGAAACTGGATCACTCAGTTTTGCTAACTGAAAGTACTCTTAAAGAAAAAATAAAAAGGAATGTAATGTGCCCAAATCAGTTGTGACAGATGGCATCTGTTATCCCTGCCCTTCTTTCTTGTGCCTTTAAGAAGCTTGAGCAAGGTGAAGCCTCCATAAAGACAGGGAAATTGTTCCTTTTGCTGGAGATCTGTTGTAGCTGCTCAGAAATGGGTGGTTTGGCAGGGGGGGCTGCAAAGTACAGCCAGATGCACCTACTTGAGACTCCTTGAGACTGTAGTGAGAATCAGAGAAATGTCAAAGGCTGTGCAAAGCAACTGCTCAGAAAGTCATCAACTTATTTAGAAATTATCTAGAAACCAAGCAAGAGGGAAAATTTCATTTCTAGTGTGTTAACCTACTTGGTTTGAACTTGCTAAATTCAAAAGTATTGCTCTCATTTTTATTCTAGAAGTCCTGGGGCATTCTAGCTCTTTTTTTAAAAAAGCATGCAATGAGAAGAGAGACAGATGCAGAGAGCTCTGTCCTTAGGGGGTAGTATCAGTGAAAGAACATCTACTAGAAGTTACTGTGTATAACACATACTCTTGTATTTAGTTTAGGTATCCTTAGTCCTATGTATGCCGTAAATTTATAGACTCACATCTTGACATGGATAAAAATTACATGGAAGGTCAAAAGATTTTTTTTTCTGATGAGAAGCATTGAAATAAACTGGAATTTTTTGACAATTAGAAGACTGACACTTCATATATACCTACATTGCAGGAGAAATGATGAAAACATCAACAACAAAGCCTGGCAGTTATTTGGCAGACCAGAACAGTCTGCTAATAAAGTAAGGATGGGATAAAAATGCACTGTTTTCCATTTGTATTTTGCAGGTGATGTATGGTGTTCTGTATCTTGTTTCCTTCCTTCCCCATTGTCTTTTTGCAAGGAGAGATAGAAGGGATGGTTTGTCACTGTCCAGAGATATTGTTGATTGTAAACCAAACTGCCCAGTCAAGAGTCTGGAGGTTGGTTCAAAACATTTTCTAAATTCATTCCTGTGAATTCCACCTCCAGAGGAATCTGTGATTCCTACTTCTCCAGCCACAGGCTGACTCCTGGCAAGCACTGCTGACACTGAGCTGTTTGATGGCACTCATGGTCCATCAACAGTTTTCACACGGAATAGCCTGGAAAACTACAACATCCCACTTACTTCGTGCAGTCTTATCTCCTTACATATTTTGTTTAATAAGAGCTTTGGGACTTGCACTGGTTTTACTCTATATTTCCTCACAATACAGCCTGGCAGGACTTATCAGAAGTTCCAGGCAGCAGCCTGCTAGAAACAGTTTTTAAGTGTAGTTCACACTGGGGAGTTTCTGCTTGCAGATTCCAAAACGACTTTTTTTTTACAAAAGGAGTGTTAATACCCACATGTTACTGTGAGAAAAGTGAAGAAAAAGAGGTTTATTATGCATTCAAAGAATGTGCCCAGGCAAAAGCAAGGGGCAGAATCAACACCACCTGACTGACTCTCTCCTGATCACTCTTAAAATGCTGGTGGCATTTGCAGAACCCCTCCCCTCCTCCTGTGCTACGGTCAGGGCTCAGTGAATTCCCAAATGTTGGATGGGGAGGGGGAAGCCTTGGAAATCCCTGCTTGCACCTTGCTGTTTCCATTTCTTCTCGTAATGACCCACAAAAGAATCAAGATACAACATGGGTGAGGTAGAATATGTGGCTGCTGACTGCTGCAACAGCCTGACCAAGGAATTGATAGGATGCCACTGGCCAGGATGCCATTTCCAATAATCACATATCTTCTATCAGTGATTTACAGGGTCCCAGCTCCCCACCATACATCTGTGGGGAGCTCCTCTGCTCACCTGGGTTCCTGCCTTTCAAGAGACTGCCCTGCATGACCACAGGCTTCAGAGAGGAGTGACTGGTGCCAACAAACCCAGCCATCCCTGCTCTGCTCTGCATCCCAGGGGAGGGTCTGTGTGCAGGGGAATGCTGATGGCAGGGGTCTCTCAGAGAAGAGGCTGCTGTTGGTCTGTTTATTTGCACACAAATATCCATAAAGCATCCCATTATTCCATTCCCTTATAGTTTTCCCAACAATCCTTCTTTAAGGACTATAAAAACGAGTCTTAAAAAAGCAGTCTTAAAAACGGTAAGATTTTTTTAAAATTATTATTCTTAAAAAATAAAAGTTTTATTTCTTACTGAGTAAACAGCAATAAGTGAGGACCTCCTGTCCTGAGAGATACTACAACTGAAACCAGAAAAAGTGGTTATTTAATTTTGCAGAGCATTTCAATATTCTGTTTTTGCCATCCTTTCCTTTTTTGGTGTAAAATCTGTCATTTTAATTCTCTGTGAAAGAGAAGAGAAATGTGGACTCTGGGAGCACTCTGTCACTAGCAGAGGAGGAGTCCACCTGATGCTTTTCCCCAGAGCACTGATTTAGTGAAGCCTCAGGAACAGCCACTCTGTCTTCTCAGTAGCCTTTTGGTGAAATTCTCAGGGAATTGTTTGCTGTCCAGCAAACTCCCGTAGCACCATGGCAAAGTTGAAATATCATCGCTGCATCTCATTTAAAGTTCAGGAAAACAATAAATTCTGGTTTAAAAAAAAATAATTCAGACTTGCTATAAGAAAAAAAAAAGGAAAAAAAAAGAAAAAAAAGAAAAAAAAAAAAAAAAAGAAAAAAAAGGAAAAAAAAAAGCTTTGTATGTTTTACAACCAAAGTAGTGCTGCTTTGCACCAGACTGTGTAAATTGGTATTAGTGACTCACAAACTGCTTCCAGAGAAACAAGCCTGAGAGTGTATGACTGCTCTGGCTAAAAAAAATAGATATATATAAAATAAAATGTCTTGTGTAGGACCTCTATGGCATTCACACCAGTTCAAAGGATGTGTCAGGGTGAGAGTGGGTAATAGGAGTTAGGTCTAGGGAATGCAATTATTTCTTCTTTCAAGAGTCTGACCTCCTGCAGGAAAATGGATAAATACTACAAAGTTGCTTTTGTTCCTCACTGCTTGGAGCAGGGGAAAAGACTTAAGAAGTGTGGACTTCATTTTTAACAAAAGTATAATTATTTTTTGGGAGATGAGGGAAGAAGCTTTCAAGTCCTACAGGGCTTTCAGCAAGAATACCCAGCTGATACCAAGCTGGCTTACCTATAAGCCTCTAAATTCTAATGTGTGTAGAAAGCAGGAAGATTATAAATTCAGTAAAAGTCGCAGGCCTTTCCCTTTATCTCATCTATTTTAGATGTTTCTCAGTGGCATGTGATTCAATTAATGTCATTCAATGAGACAAGTTAACCCTTCCAGGCTGAGTTCTGAGTTTTATTTCCAGCTTCTGGTTCTTGAGGGCTTAAGAGATACTGTGAGAATTCTGCACAGGTGCTGCTGATGTCCATTATTTGCAATAGTTGCTAAAGAAATAAACTTCTTTTCCTGTGAGTCTATGCTCTTTCTAGTTGAGCCTCTTATTCACTGTTATTAAGCAGAGAGATACTTTTTATTTTTAACAGAATTTACCATTTTAGTTTAAAAGCCTTGATTTGGTTTCTTATTTCCATGTATGTTGTCACTGTAGCTCTGGGGAGAGTGTTTGCCATATGCCCCACATGCCCCAGAAAAGTATACATAACAACAACCACAACCATATTTACCTTTACTGTGTAAATAGAGCTCTTTATACTTTAATAAATGGAATATGAACAAAGCTTTGGGATGCAGAGTTATTTACTCTGCATGCTAAACATTTTTTTGAGGTAAGTCAAAGAAGGCATGAAATAGAATGTTAATATGAGCTTCAACCCTTTTCCTGGATACCTTTTAACTGAACTCAGGCTGTGAATACCAGACATTTTGCAAGACACTGAAGGAATGCAGTCAGGTCATGACAAAATAAGGCTGCTCATCACAGCTGGCAGGCATCGATATTCCAGTCTGGAGATGTCTTGGATCTCTTGAAGGTCATTTGGTTGTTTCTTGGCAGGAAAAAAAAGGAAAAAAAAACAACTTTTGGAACTGTGTATTAGAAGGAGCAAAGCTTCAGAAGCTGCAATTTCCAGGTCAAGAGTCCTACAAGCAACATGTGAGTGCTTTGAGCCTAAGAATTTGGAATTTTCAACCTGTTTTGTAGTTCCTAGTGGAGAGTTGCTGAGACACCTACATGGTGAAACTGCAGCAAATATTAGCAAAGACTTGGAGTATACAATTATATTTCAGGTTAAAAAGCAAAAATAAAAAGAATAATAACTATGAATATCAGTTTGCTATATGATATTTAAATCACAGGATTTACTGCTTTGTCATTCTGGCAGCATTCCTGACTTCCACAAGTTTCTGTGCCACTCTTAGCCAGGAGTGGTTACCCCACAGCATTCCCTGTTAGCAGCCCCTGCTATCAGTACCCAATATTGCCTGTGTTAACTGTGAAAGAGAATTACACCCACCCAGGAACAGATGAGTTGACCTGTAAGACTTGCTGGGGATTGAATTAGTCTTTATTTAATTTCATTTTCATATTTATTCAGCCAGCTGTGTGGCCACATCCATTTACTTAATTAGCAGGATGATTTTTAACCTGTGGTGGCTAACTATATATTGTAGCCCAGCTTTTACCACTTTTACCAGGACAGTGGTTGCTTGCTCTTTTCATTGTACTTATAATTAATGTTGGTCTAAACTATGATATGAGTCAGGCAGAATTTGAATATAAAGATGGGAAACTGTACTCTGAGAGCAAGTCAGATTTGAGAGTGAGAACGTGCAGTTGGGTTCCTCACTCAGCATCTAAGCGTGTAATGACTGTCCTGTGGCAGCAGTGTGGAGAATCATTCTTATAGGGGCTGCAAGTATATTACTTGTGAGATACTTTTATTTTATTTTTTTTCCTGAGGAAGAAATGCATGTACAGGGATTATGCTGCAATCTGCAGGAGATGCAAAGCTTTACCAGCCAAACCCAGGAGGATCTGTTGATCCAGAAACTGGATCTGAAGGAGGGTAATTTTCAGCCAGCAGCAGGAGTGTTTGGGAAGGTGCTTCCAGCTGGGAGATAATTAGATGCTGCTGAGCCTGCAAGGGCCTCAAGGTGGCAAATGCCACACATCTCATGTCACCAGCACACTCCAGCAGTCCCATCACATGCTCCTGCTCCTCCAAGGGCTCTCTCACATCTGCTTGAGCTGTGGGAATGCTGAAGGCATTTTCCTTCAGCTGTGCTTTTCAGTCTCAAGTACCAGGTGTGGGCTCTGTTACACTCACCGCTGCTGCCTCCTATTTTATTGCTTCCCCTGCTGGGCTAGGATGGCTTAGAAAGAGCTGCTCGGTGGGAGAGGACAGCATTGCTGCAGGGATTTTGTGAATGTGGGAGTGGGAGTTTACCAAGTGATGCTCCTGAGGGGAGCAGTGCCTGGTACACCCAGCTGTGCTGTGCTGCTGGGTCCTGAGGCACCAGCGAGCTCAAACATGATTTATGCTGGGTATCCACACTGCCAATTCTAAAATGCCAGTGGCCTGTGGCCTGTGATGTGGAGGCACCCTGGAAAGAGCCTGGGCTGAAGTCTCTGCTGAACACTGGGAAGACCGAAATCGATGGATGGCAGTGAGAGGGATCCCAACACGCCTGGCCACAGGCACTGTGCTCACTTGATTCTTAATCAAGTCTTGATGACTGGTGGGGAGTGCTTGAGGCAGCACTGCCCCAGCCCTTCCTCTTGCTCTCCATGAAACCTCAGCTGAAGCCAGAAACTGTCTTGTCCATGCCTGAGCAGCCCAGAAGGAAAATTAGTTCGGGCATAATTTCAAAAAGCATTGTGGGAGAATCTTATGAAGGTTATTGTTTTGAAAAGGGAGGGTTCAGACGACACAAGTAAATATAAGTTAAATTAAAAAAAAAAAATTTGTTTCACACATCAAGAGAACTGTGTGGTTTGAGTTTAGAAGTTACTATGGGACAGACAAAGTAAGAACCCCCAGCTAAGCTGCACTCGGGCTGCAGACACCACTTGCTTCATTTCAACTTGGAGTTGCAGTTGGCACCAGTAGAGATATAAAGCTGTTTTAGTCTTGAAGCCTAACTGTGTATTTAGAAGTCCAACCTAACACTGAAAGTGCAACTCCCTGCAACCAGTTGTACTTTAACATACCAATAACACCTGCAAACATTTCAAGTAACAGGTTTGAAGTAGCTTTCTTCATTACTTGAACAGCTCTGAAAATAGTCAAATAGTGTTCATCACACAAATTATTTGAGATTCTCCTTGTCAAATATCTTGCAATGGTCTTCATGCATTTGTTTTTTTTTTTTTAATTCTTGATTGGCCAGGTCTAACTGGTTTTGTGGCTCAGCTTTTCAGAAGCATTGAGAGAGAGCAGCTCTGTGCAAACACCCGTGGCCATCGTAACCATTCCGTTTACAGCCAGCCAGAGCCTGTGAAAGCTGCAGATTAAAGACAATCTGTTCCTGCATAGCTGGAGCAGCAGGAATTGACTCCATAGGCAGCTGAGCAGCTCAGAGCAATACTAAACTCTAATGAATTTGTTTTTGCTGAAAGGAGGTGAAGGCTCAGAGCTGCATCTACACAGGACATCCATGGAGCAGAAACTTGTGGGAATACCATGAATTACCCAGAGACAGAGTGGGATTAGTGTGTGTTTGCTTCTCTGGTACTGCCCCTTTATCACACAAAAACAGTTATTATTTGAGCTGGTTTGGGAATACACTGTATGCATTTTCCATGAGTATTTTCTGTGAGTTGGCTTTTGCGAAGTCCAGATAGTTTTTTTACTAAACCCTTTTGAATATGAAATGTTTTACAACTGTCTTTCTTTTTCTTGCCTTGCACAACCACTAGTTTCAAATTTTGGGCTTTTTCTGGTGGGGTTATTACATTTTACAAGATTATTTCTGCAAGACTATTTTCTCCATTAGCTGTATGAGAGGAACTAGCACTGTAGTTTTTAAATGAGATACATTTGAACTTTCTGTGCACTTCATGTTCAACCTAATGTTTTCTTTAATGGCATTAAATATAAACAATAGCTAAAACATAGTTTTATTTAATTTTATGGGTTTTTTTTTCCTTCCTATTTTGAGAGGATGGGGTTTAGTTGTTTAGGCAAGTATATTTCCAGCTATATGAACTGAGTTGAAAAAGAAAAAAATCATCTCCCTCTTGAAAAAGAGGTAACTGATTACTCTTCCTGCAAAAGTTGAGACAACAGCAGAGAAAAGCTAGGCCCTTGTGGCTTAGAGTCATTGTGGCCTCAGTGGCAGGAGAAGCTGGGGACAACAGCTCTGTTCTCACCGTTTGTAGAAAGCAGTGGGAAAAGAGATTCCCAAAACCTTGAAGTGTCCCCCACATTTCAGGTGAAAAGGAACAAATGCTTCCCCTAAAAGGAGCCCTTTGGTTAAAAAAAAAAAAAAAAATTGGGACATATTTTGAGAACCTAATAACAATTAAAATTAAAATTAATAGGATATGGGTTTGTCTTGTTATATGATTTCTAGCAGCTTTATAACAAGCCTCTTAGAAAGTGTACATGAAAAAGACCCAGACAGTCTACAAGTTAATTAAACTTTGCTCTAGATTCTAACTTAACAGAGAAATAAGCTGCTAGATTTTTCTTAATTAAACAGCATTTTCGCATTTTACTTATGCAAACCACATTATCATATGTAAGCAGCTGAGACTCTTTCCCTAACTGAAAATATTAAAATTTGAAGTGTAGAAATGTTTTAACTTAGTAAGACTAAATCCCAATCCCACAGACTTATGTTAATAGTTAAGAAATTCCAAGCATTTAACGTTATTAGGAGTCAGATACAGCACAAGCTTTAGTATTTTAAGAATTTTTAGAAGACTAATGACTATGTTATTCTTCCCTAAATATTTTAACACTACATGATGTTTTCTTTTCCTAATATTATAATTTTCTACATAAGAAAAAATATTTTGTGAGGATTTATATCAGTCATGTATATGATGCTAGTTTTATCAGTCTAATTCAACTTATTTCACACTTGTGCTGTTACATAGCCAGAGGAAAGTCTAACTAGCATTTTTTTTTCTGCTGGGATTTGTTCCACTTAATTATTTTGTACTTCAGTGCAGAGAAAAAGAAAGGTGTCTCCATAAAGCAGACATTACCAATAGATTATGGGGCTGTAATGTAAAACCTCTTTATAGCCAGATTTCATTCACTACTAATCAAAAAGAGATTGTGTGGAAAGAGTGTTTTTAATTCCCTATATCCAGTGGACTTCATCTCATTCTCACTTTGGTGTAAGTGGTAATCTGCTGGCTTTTTTCCCATTGGAAAAACAGGTGCAAATGAATAGAGAGAAATTACCTGCCAGTAAAACTGGTATTTTAAAGAAGAGAAAAACCCCATATGTTTAGTAGATCATCCTGAGAATTCAGAGCTCTCCATTAGGCAGCTTCCCCTAATAATCACCATTTTTAAAACTCTGAGCAGAAATTCAGCAGAAAGTAGACATTAGTGCCTTTACTGGGCAACTTTCCCTTTGCACTCCTGACTTCAGGCTAGGGAAATAATTGGAGGAAGAACAAGAAAAGCTGCAAGAAACTTTGGTTCACAGTGAATGCCTCCGAGTTTTTCCCTTGGAAGTGTGGCCTCAGCACATCTCTGCATATCCCACCCTTCAGCAGAGTAATCCCACTCAGCTCCCATCCCTAAGAACTGCAGAGCCCGTGGCCTGAGCCCTGCTGTCCGTGGGCAGTGCCCGCGGGGAGCCCAGCGCCAGGACCGTGCGTTCTCCGCCGCCCGCGCTGCTAAGCAGATGGGTTGCTTTATTCCCCACCAGTTGGCACACAGAGTTCTGGCAGCTCTGGCTGAAGCAGCATTCCCTTTCAAGCTCAGCAATGCCTGCAATAACCCCCAGTTCCAGGGGAGGAAAGTAGGATGCGCAGTCAGTAATACCTGAGATGGGTGAATACGGCAACCGACCCTTATCTTGCTCAAATGAGCACTGAAATAAACTGCTAGATGGATGTGTTGCAGCTGGAGATAGAGTGAGCTCTGGTCATTTCGGTAGATGGTGAACTGTGGGGCTTTTCAGTTCATCTCCACACATGGTGGGTAATTGCTTCATTCCCAATCTTTGTTCAGATAGCCACTGAGGGAATCAATAGTGAGCCTAGCCCCCAGGTGAAGTGTGTTCACCTTTAAAACATATTTTAAGTGTAGCGGCTGCAAAGTGCTTCAGTGCACAATAACATTTTCCCTGGGTGTCAAAATCAAGTGACTGAAAAGCAGGATAGGCATTGCCAAGGACAAAGGTAACCTTATATTACTTACATTTCTGGCGTGTTGCCATTATTTCATTTGCAGCATTAAGGGGAGTAGAGATATAGCTCTGCATATTTAAATGCAGAACACGTTAAAATGCAGGCTAAAGAGAGCTACTCTGCACTTATTAAATATAACTGGGTTTTTGAAACATATTTATTGTGAAATGTGTGAGAATATTATTAAAAGTACCCATTTGTACTCCATGGGTAATTAACAATAATTATCTTCTTGGTGGTTAGTTGAAATACAGCTGACATAAAGAAGAAATTTCACACACATTTAAATTAAAAACTAATTAAAACACATTTTGAAAATGACCCAATTTGACATACAGTTATATCTGTCAGCAAATACCAAGGTGTGCCTAAGTTGTCTAGGCTTAAGGAGATACTACCTGTTCAATAATGCTTGGTTTAATAACAATAACTAAAACCCCCAAACCCTATAGTGTCATACTAGGAAAATGTAGTTCTGCTGACCAAAAAAAAAAAAAAAAGCAGCTAGGAGACCTTCGTGATACAACCCAATTTTATTCTATTTCAGAAAGGGCCTCAGCAGTTTAAAAAACAAAAAAAACAAAAAAACAAACAAGTCATAGAAAAAACCTTATTGCATGACTCAGGAATCTTTGTGAGAGCTTAATTCTCGCTGATTCAATTCACATAAATGCTGGCGCCTCTTGTGCCTGGACAACAGTGCTTGACATCAACAGTGGAGAGATGCAGTGTTGTTCTCCTGGTAAATCTTTCTGGTCCATGTTTCCAGGTCCATGTTTGCAAATTAAGCAAATTGCTTAATTTGGGTAACCTCAGGATTTTTGCCTCTTTGTCCTCTAAGATCTTGGGATCTGTCAGGTGGCTGACATCTCCCTTCGTGTGTCTGATCCAAGTCTGGTGGTTTCTCCAGAACCCATGAAGACAGGGAAATAGGAATTGACTTAGAGACTGCCTTGGCCTTTACCCAGGGACATGGATAGAGTGGATGTTGTGACTCTGAAGGGATACCAGTTAATTGCTCCAAGTCTACCCAATCTGAATGGGAGTTGTCAGAATCTGTCTCCTAGTGAGTGAAATTTTAAGTGGAATGCATTTTCTTTTATATTTTAGCGCATTCTAAGTCAGGGTAGTTCAGTAATGATATGTAGAAATGCTCAATTCTAAAAGATCTAAAACCAAAACGGATTTACTGAACTATCCATTTTCCCAGCTCTGATTAAGGGAACACATCCAATTACATAAGTATATTATTAATGTTCATCTGTAGTGTAGTAGAATTAAAATTGCAATGTCTCCCAATCACGGTCTAAACCACGCAGTAATCAAGCATGAATTTAGCAAGTTCATTTTTCCATTATGCTGTTTTCAACACAAAGTTACCGTATTAGCATATGGTACCATAACATTGCATCTCAGACGAGAAGAAATTCTTTACTGGCACAGAGAGGCTGTGGATGCCCCATCCCTGGGGACATTCAAAGGCAGGCTGGACTGGGTTTAAAACAACCTGACCTTGTTGAAGATGTCCCTGCTCGTTGCAGGGGGGTGGGACTGTGGAACTCAGCTTTGAGATGCCCTGATTCCTGCTTGGGGCTGCTCTTATCTTTAATCCGTTTTAAAACAGAAAGTAACAGAATGTGATGGAAAGCCCCCAAACAGTAGCATTTGCTGAAATGAAGAGTAAAACAAGCATATTTTAAAAGCTCACTATTTTAAACTATTAATGCTTCTAATTCTCTCTCCCTCTTGACTCTTGCCCCAGTGGACCATATGAAAACAGGATTCACCTTATGCCACTGTACTGAGTTCAAATTAACAGTGTCCAGGAGCCTAACTCTGCTGAATTCAAGTTATTCTTTTGTACTGCTGTATTTAAGCATCAAATTAGACAGGAGAAAGAAAAGGAAAGTTTGAAATGTGAGTTTGCTTGGTTGGTTTTTTTTTTCTCTGTTTCTCTGTGTCAAAGAAAATTTCTTTATAAAATGATGCACTGAAAATAGCAAAAATGCTTAAACTGTTTATCTTTGGGAAAAAACAAGTGTGTCTTTTGCACTGTGCCAAAGTTTAAAAGCAATTATTTCTCATTATATAACTTCCTTTTTTCCCCTTTTGTTCTTAACTCGATGAACCTTTTTCTTTCTTTACTTCAGTCATCTAGTTAAAAATAGGCAACACTGTGCAAATAATCCATCCTCTGTCTGTCATTCATGCTTTTATGATATGCTTTGCATTGGTACTTTTACCTACTGTAAAATTTTTGGGTTTAGCTAAGATTAACTACACTTCAAAACACTTTCAGTGCTAATAATACAGACTGACATTACATAAGCAATCTGCTCATTTGTGAGGGTTTTATATTTTTTACAATTTTGTGATAATATAAGTCTGTTTTTCTCCCACTCACTCGTCTGCACTTGCATTATGCCACCACTGAGGAGTATTTTCCTTAGAGCAACCATGCACAAAGGAGAGGTATGGTCACCATTCAGAAGACATGAGTCAAGAAACATTGCCCTCAAATAGAGTCTTTGGCTAAAATCCAGTACACAGCTAAGCCTGTAATGCTTTATTTAAAAGAAAGAAAGAAAAAAAAAAACCAACAAAACTCAACTGAATTTTTTTAATTTTTTATTTTATTTTATTTTATGTAATGGACTAAATTCACTCTACTGAAAAAAAAACCCCTTCTGTTTTTACTTCTACATTGTGCTACTAGACCATGACTGTTCCCTTGGAGTTTATTCTCTATGTCACTTGCTAATATTGGTTTAAAAAACCCCAAACACAGGCAGGTGCTAAACCATTAAATGCTAAGTGAAGATATGCCAGATTGCATAACTAATAGCAATGTAAATTGAAAATAATAAGTTAGGGAATGTAATTTTATATTTTAAGCCTGTGCAGAAGCAGACTCTGACTTACTAAATACTAATGAGTACTTATGGACTCATGTATTGTTCAGTATTTTTATAACCATTAATATGCATCATGAACTACATAGAGGAGCTTATGGGTATTTTATTGTAAAAGAGTAGCTAGATGTTTAAACTTCTGTATATAATAAGATTTTTTTTACCTTTTCCTTATCATTAAACCCACAGTAATGTACAATATTTTCATAGATTAAGGTGAAACAGTTCAAGCAGCACATTAACTGTCTAGAGTTTTTCATACTATTTTCTGAAATTAAATTTTAAGGTGTTAAAGTTGCTTGGGTTGCTTGGTTTGTTTTCAGAGGCAGGCAGGACAGTCCTGCTGCTCCTGAGATGTAATGGCAATCGTTTCCCACTCTGACTGTGAGCCCAAACCATTATTCCTGTGGCAGTGGGATCTCCTGTGATTCTGGGGTCACTGGAGCTGCCTGGACCCCCTTGTAGGACCTGTAACTCTGAACACATCACACCTTACCTGACCTTTCTCTTACTAATCCTTCTGTGTCAGGTGGGTGCAGTAGTCAGGCTGTACTTGGAGGTTCTCTGTTAGGGGCTGGAGGTGATCACTGAATTATGAACTGGGAGTCCAAGCTCCTGCAGGAAAACCATGAACCCAAAATAGCCACAGTGTGACCTTTTTACTCAGCACCAGCAGCTACTAAGAATTAAATTGTACAAGAAAAGAGATGGGGGAAGTGGTATAAATGGGTGGTCCCCATTTACTCCATCAGTAGGTGAGAATTCTTGCATTCATTGCAAGAGCAAGTGGAATTTAGGAGCTGGAAATGAGCAGCTGTGTGAGTAGTAGTGGAAAGTAGGACATGGTTGCCAGTGATTCTTATTGTGAGGTAATGGTGATATAGAAGATGCCTAGGTAGGATCTTGGGGTTAGTTTTTATTTCTTTAGAGGAAATTTTGACAAATAGGAAAAGTCCAGAAAGCCTAAGAGTTTAGGGATTTTTTTAAATCTTCCAAGACCATCCCAAAACTTTTCATTAGGTTCTGTCATTTCTTCATAAATATTTGTTTGCTTCAAATTACTTTTATGCAACTTATGCAAATTAAAGAGAATATTTTTAGTAAATTTCTATGAAATCAATGAGAATCTTGTGTCTCATCTTCTCAGCAGGTCTGAAAAATGCTTCTCTGACTTCAAGTAATAGGATCCAGTATAATTTATGTCAGTGAAAACAGGTGGCTTTATGCCATTTAAAAAACCCTGTGATCCTGAAATAGAGACCAAATAGGTGTATGATATATAACTCATAACTGGAGCAATGTAAATTCTCAGTACAAGGTTGTGACAGTGGATTGTTTTAGCTTTCTAAGTAAACTGTAGTTTGTTTTTTTTTTAAATACTATGAACACTTTTAAGAGTTTCTGATGAAACAAATGAACATAGGTAATGTTTGGATTTTGACACACTATGTCAGGCTATCAAGAAAAGCTTATATCTAAATTTAGCCATGATTAAAGAATAAAAAATTGTAAAGGAGGAGGTAGGATCAGTCATAACAGGTACTGTCTCAAACTCATAGATCTGAATACCTGAAGAAGAATTTATATATTCTCTTTAGTTTATTTTAATAGGCTATTTTGCATGTGTTGTCAAAGTTTCCTGGCATTATCTGGACTTGTTGTGCTAAGTCTTCAAACTCTTTTTAATAATGAACTGTTGATTTTTATTAAACATTCCAGAAAACAAGAACCCCAATCCCCAAGTGCAGGAATTAATTGCAGAATGAGAATTATTAAATTATTTGCTCCTACTTTTGTGGTTTTCATTACAGGGTTACTATTTGTCTGAGCTATTTAAAGAAAATTATATAAAAGTTGCATTTGTAGATATTCATAAATGTTTATTTGGACACTGTGTGGGCTTTGGTATAAGGATACTAAAACCTTAATTCACATATTTCTTCAGTCCTGGTGGGTGCAGACAGAATCTTACTCATGAGACTGAAATACTGGCACTGTAGGAAAACACAATTTACTCACCACTGTGTAGTTTTGCTGCTGTAAATCCCTTTGTCCCATGGGATTACCCTAATAGAAATGGAATAATCTTTCCTCCTTGAATATGAAAACTATAAAACCTGTCACCTGAATAGTCTGATGATACGACTTCCTGAAGAAATTCAGTGCAGAAGAGGTGGAGAAGTATATAAATATATGTGCTCCAACTACTAGTAAGGAACAGTTTTTTCAGGAAGATAAACCACAGGTTGTCCTGTGATGTGGTATCTGTATAGAAATCAGATCACACTGGTTTAAGTTTGATAAAGCCTGTCCAGGGAAGAAGTTAGCTTGTTTAGTGCCTATAAGTATCCTTTAGAGGTCAATTGCCGTGCTGGGTGCAAGCATGTAGAAGTTATTGCTGTTTATAATTTGACCCTTTTTCACTGTTTCTTGCTCTACCCCCTGTCTCCACCCCTCTGCCCCCAAAAAACAAAATATGATTTTTTTACTATCTTGAAGATATTTGACAGGAGATTAAAAATCTGTAGGATAATTCAATTTTCACACACTTAAAGAAAATAGGATAACATTTAGGGAAGAAAGTGAGCTTTAAATATTCAGGTTGTCTGCAATTGCTGCTAAAATCCTGCATGGAAGAAGCTTATATAAATGGACAGGTCATAGAAAGCCTTAGGATAGTTCAGATAAGTAGTCAAACAGCTAGGAGACAGGCTTGTAAGAATCAGGAACTCAGGTGCTCAAAAAGCTGTTTATTATCCACTTTTCATTGTTTAAACCCAAGAATAGGCTTCTCGAGCAGATGCTGTGTTGCTTCAGGGTTTCACCGGGTCTGTGACAATGTCAAGCACTTTTTAATGTTGTGCTGGGTTAAGTGTTCTGCTCATGCAGCCCTCCTGCTGAGCAGTCCTTGTTCAGATGTGCTCCTAAAATTGCAGCATGTTTTTAGCTGTGAAGAAAACCCACAGGTTACTGTGGCTTTTGTGACATTGTATTTCCTCACCTTATGGACAGGCCTCATTCCAGAAATAATTCCAATCTTTTTTCAAATTCCTGAATTTCAGCTTTTTTAAAACTTTCTGTAAGTATCAGGGACATGTATGTATTAAAAAAAAAAATAAGATCAATATTATTTTTTTTTCATAGGGAAAGATATTTAGGGATTCACTCCAGGATAAAAACAAGTTAGTAACTCAGACTTTTCCCTTTTCACTCTTCTTGCAAAGGCATCTGCAAGAATCTTAATGATAATCTCACCAGTGTCTATATCTGGCCTGTTCTTTCAAGGGTGATAATTACAGAAGTAATGGAAAAGAAATAGAGGAAACAGATGAACAGGCATCAACTTGGATGGCACTGCTGGCAAAGTAGCAAGGCAATCTTCAGTATATGAAAAGTGCATCTACTTAATGAGGGCCAAAACTATACAGAGCCAATTAAGTGAAGATGAACACAAAAGAAGAAGGTAAAAGTGAATTTACAGAGATTCCTCACATGTTTTGAGGCTTGCTTCTTACTTTTTTTTTTTTTTTCTGGGTACACCTTCCATAGCCCTTGGCAAGTCTAAGCATGGATTTGCTGTGTAATGAATAAGGTGAAGGAGTGCCCATGGTGTGCTGGGGGCTGTGTAGTCAGCCCATAAATATGGGATCTGTTTGCAGGCATGTAAAGCAAAACACCGGGCAAGGGAGACTCTAACCTGCTTTTAATATTCTTTGTGTGCATTTCCTGCCAAATGACTCTGAGATTTCTGTTCCAGCAGCCTGCACAACCAGGGACAGCCAACATATTCTGTGCAGAATAACTTGGAGAATTTCAGCTCCTGGTTTGTGACCTACTTATACTTAAAATGGTATTTGGAGATGAATGTGCTTTCCCCACATATACCTATGCTACCAAGAGATACTCTTAAATTTAACTTGGCTAAATGTTATGCAAATTCAGTGCATTTTAACTTTCACAGTCTGGCATGGAAGTGCTATGCCTTACTTTAAACACACATTTTGCATAACAATATTAAGTTCCATATATTATCTTAAAATGCAAAATGTATAAATCTACGTGGCTGTAAGAGCATAAGCAGAACATATTACTCTGTGAAAATGGAAGCACAGTCCCAGCAGCCAGCAGCATCTCTATATTAATCAAGCCCACTGATAGCTTTGTTTCAGGAAAAAAAGAAGTTAACTTTAACTTTTTTTTGCTTTAATTTATGAAGTACTAGGATATATTAAGCAATAATGCACTCCAAGAGAGAGCATTTAACACATGAAGAAGTTCACATTTTTATCCTACTAAGCTAAAAGAAAAGCTGTAAAGTTTTCAAATTTATAATGCTGTAGCAGAGATAAACTCCAGAAATCATAATTTAGCTGTTTCTCTGTCAGTCAAAAGAAGCAGTTACAGTTCAGTAATCAGATCCTAGTTATTAATTTTTCACTCTTAAAAAATGAAACCTCAAACTTTTCTTCACTGAGCAGACAAATTTCCATCAGTGCATAGAAAGGCTCAGAGGATAGAGAGATGTATTGACTGTGAACCATCTTCTCATGGCTTTATTCAGTGTGGAATTGGGAAGTGGCAGGGCCAGAGGAGGCTCCTAAGTGGTGCTGAGAAAAGCAGCAAAGAAATTATTTTTTAATTAAAGGAAGAAGTATTCTTTACCTCACCTTTGTTCCACTCCCTCCCCACTGCCTCCAAAGGCAATAGGATTTGCCAAAGAATGCACTGGCTGCTGTCATAAATATGGGAGTGAAGAGACTTGGGGTTATTCAGCCTGGAAAAAACTGGCCTTCCTGTACCTAAAGGGGTCCTACAAAAATGCTGGAGAGGAATTTTCACAAGGGCATGAAGTGGTAGAACAAGGTGAATGGCTTTAAACAGAAAGAGGGTAGATTTAGATTTGATATTAGAAGGAAATTTTTTACTGTGATGGTGGAAAGACTGGCACAGGTTGCCCAGAGAGGTTGTGGATGCTCCATCCCTGGAAGTGTTCAAGGCCAGGATGGATGGGGCTTTGAGCAATCAAATCTAATTAAAGATGTTCCTATCCATGGCAGGGTGCCTGGAACTAAGTGATTTTTAGTCCAACTTGAACTATTTGATGAATATCATTAATGATCACTATTTTGACTTGTTCATAGTTCATGATTTTTCAAAGGTATTTAAGCTTTTTATTCACAGAAATGGTTCTCAATAGTGTTTTGTGCATCACCTGTTGAAATCCATGTGACTTGCTTTAGCACCATTCCCTTAAATGTAGACAATTCACCTCGGTGCTTAGCAGCATGTTTGGGTGCCAAACACTTCCGAGAATATAATCTTAAATTACTTGTCTGCAATAACAGAAGAGCTTATGACAGACTGCCATCATTCACCTGCACTCACAAACATAATCTGCTCCCTACCCACCAGAACATCTTTTAGAATGTACTGAATAAATCCACTCTGCCTAATAATTACATGTTCAGGTTGTAAACCATTGAAGTTCATTGATTTATTACAAACCTTTAGAATATGATGCTGTGGTTTGGTAAACACTCCCAGGCATATCAAGGAGCCATACTCCTGGCAGAGAAACAAGGCAGTGAAATGGTAATTCTGTGGTTTTATCTTTTTCACCAGGTTCTGCACATGAATAATCATGTCCTGTTCCTCAGAAAATGTTTAAGATTGTTGTTTTCCCTAACTGAAGGAAGCATAAAAAGACAATTTTTTTCTTCTGTTACTTTGATACTAGTAGTGGGAAAAGCTGAAGTGATTGCACTCTGCTTTCTTAGGTAGAGTCACATGGCACCATAAATAGTTAAATATTTCTCAAACCAAATGGCAAAAAAACCCGTGTTAAAACTTGGATTTTCCAGTTGACTGTACAGATTCTTCTCATAGAAAAATAATTTAGTCCCTACTGGCTTTTTGAAGCTGTCATAAATATTTTGACTATAATTAAAGTTAATTTATGTCTTTCATGTGGAATACTATCCTTTAAGAACAAGGAAAAGGGGGAAATAAAAACATGACTTTTTTTTTTTAATAAAATACCATATTAATTAAATTTAATTTTTAGACTCTATAGCACATTGGTAGCATGACATAATTTAATGTTCTGTCACCTAATGACTGATTCTGGGGGAGAATTTTTGGCATGCATTTGTAGGAAATTAGGTCTTTTAATTTGTTGGTTAAAATGTGCACGCAATTTGGGTTTTTGACATGGTCTCTTAATTGTTCTTTATGTGATAGAGCATTTTTTGCTACACATCAGAGTGAACAGCCTGGTTACTGCTTTCACGTGACAATAGGAATGTCATAAACCTTACAAAAGGGGAAAGCAGAACTTCTGTCTTCTCTGCTATCACCCAGAAAAATAATTTCTAGCAAGATTGATTGAAAGGACGGTTTGATGACACCTTTTTGAGTGTTCCTCCCACACTGCATCTGCTCTGGGTATCACTGCATATATCAGTATCCAGACCAACACTTTGGATAGCCCTATTTTTAATTTTATGGCTGATACTCCAAACTAATGTGGACTAATAAACTTGGACTGCTAAACTCTGACTGAAATGTCTGGGAAATCAAATGTATACTCCCCTGCTTCTTGAGGATGACACAATAAGCTAGAAACTGAACTAATGGTCTTTTTACTTTACTTTCTAGACCAACTTAGCAAAATTTATGGATGTATAGTTCCAGTGAATTTCACATGACTTGCTCAGGACCTTGTGCAAATTACAAGGTACACCTACCACCTACTACTCTCTGGTATCCAATTATTTTTAAAAACATTTCCTAAAACCTCAATTAAAGGTTTTTCCAAAGGCTTAGGGAAAGTTAGAGTTTGAAGAGGTGATCTTAGATGTAATTTTCACATGCAGTGTTTAATTTTTAAGCCCTTGAGCCCCTGTACTTACAGAGAATGAGCATGGGCAATCAATCTAAAAACATGCAATCAGTGGAGAGTACAATAGAAATATGTGGGGGATTTGTTTCTGTTTTGTTGGCTCTGGATATGAAGAATGAAGGGGGAATATATTTTTTTTCTAGTCTTCAGACAGAGCTATGTGTTTAACAGGTATTAGTTTGGGCAACTTAATAAAGAGACGGAACTTTTCCCCTGGACTGTCTGGCAGAAGAATGTGTTTAACTTAGGTTGTCAAGGTAACACCAGCAGCATTTGCAGGCCCCTTGAGTGCTTTCTTTTCCATTCTTTAATATTTGCTGGATATGGTGAGCAGAGTTGCACACCCCTCAAAGTGTTTCCAAGGGCCAGCAGGTCATTGCTGCAATCTACCCATGAGACCCCTCCACTTTCTTGAGGTGATCTTGTAGCTGTTGGAGAAAACATCATTTCTGGGTTTTTTTTCCCAAGGATGACAAGTTTCAAAAGCTGTGTCTTAAATAATTTTTTAAACATTTCCTTGACCCTTGCACCGGGGAAGAAAAAAGAGAATTTTTGTGGCTTTAAATCTCTCACTTTCTACCAAGAGCAGAATTGTGCTGGACACAGAACACAGAATTAGGGTCAGGTTTTGAAATATTTCATAGTAATGCAAGGGGCTCTGCATGGACCAGACTATTTGCTGATAGAACTGTAGAAATAATTTCACAATTAATTTGTTTATTCACTACAGTGCACTAATTCCCTCTCTGACTCTGCATGTTAAACAACATGTGTCCATAAATTAGCTGCAAAAACACACTGGCAAAATTATTATCTCCCTGGCCCAGTCTCTTTGCATTTTTCATCAGAAGGGTTGCAGTCCCTCCATTGGATTTCACAGTGTGGTGGCTGTAGCTGCAGGAGCACTGCAGGGCTCTATTTGTGAGAAGCCTCATGAATTGAATCCCAGGGTTCTGTCTGCAGGGGGTGCCTAGCAATGAGCCAGTCTCTGTATATTAAAATACACTGAAGAACATTTTCAAGGGCAACTGCCAAATGGTTTTCCTTTTTAACAATTAGCAGCTAACTTCTCCCGCTCCCTTCAAAGGCCTCTTATTTAACTGCATCACTTCACTTTGATTATTCCAAGAGGCTCAGTGCTATCAGTGTGCTCCCTTCTCAGCTGTCTTTCCTCCAGAATCTTTTAGCAGTTTCTTGCCATCCATACCCATTCTCTATTCCTGCTAACATACAGAGCCTGGAATGTAAACCATCCCATTTTGTGGGCAGGATTGACAGGAGTAGCTCATGGTACTTCCTCAAATACCAACAGAAATACACAGAACATGTCTTCACAGGCATTTTTTAGCTCAGATCAGCAATGTGCTGTAGCAGTGAGTGTCTCAAAGGTAATTTCCCATGCTATGGTCTTGGTTGCTGGCTGAAGTTAAACCATGACAGGCAGATGGACTGGATTTCTGTTGGGTGAAAATAGACTGCAAGATGCATTCCAAGAATGTTCATAATCCTCTCTGAACTCTTACAGTCACTCAGTCAACAGGGCAAAAGTAGAGCTAATCTGAGGTGAAAAAAAAAAAGAAAAAAAGGTTTTGGACAAGATATCAAGTGTTCAGAAGCAGCAATATCTTTTCTCAATAAATCTGTGTAAGATGGACTGAGGCAACACTAAGTCCCATCGAAATCAATGGCACTTGTATAATGTCCCCAAATGCTGGAAGAAATGACTTCATGTCCTGAAATGACCAATAATTTTCATGTCTGAGAGGACAAATAATAATTTGAAACGTTTGGATAGGTCTGCTTTTCACTAGAAATTTCTAATAAACTCAGTGTAATTTCTCACTGAATGAAAATCACCCCAAAATCACAGTCCATTGCAAAATTCAAATATTTCTAGATTGAGTAAACAAAAAGCAACACCAATAACACATCCTTGTGTTAATTTCATGCACTTACCTGTAATTTTAGAGAGAAAACAAAACTCATAAGCTGATTCTATAATTTCATACAAACTGATTTGGCTCACGTGAAATTAGAGATGGGATTACATATCTTCTATTCATTAATTTTTTTGTGTGTTGTTGTCTTCCAAAGCAAAATCCTGACTAAGAGAAACCCTGCATGAAGAGGAATATGTTCCAAATTGCAAGGAAAGCACATTACTCAGCTGACAGCTGACCTGTCATTTATAATTAATGTCAGAACAGCAGTAAACCAAAATGACTGCTTTTCCAACTGATATGACTTGTCTTCTGTCTTGTCCTTTCTAAAACTCTTTCAACACACTATATCTATTGGCATATCCTTCTAAAATCCCTTTCAGTGATGGGTTTTGATCTCTTTAGCCAGTTGATCCCATTTTCTCACTGGGTACTTTTGTTTAATTGAACAAAGTTCTCTTAATTAAGAAATAATTAAAGTGGAATTTCACTGAAAATATCTAGGTCTTACCTTATTTCCTGTTTTGCCTAGGAAGACAATCTGTTGGAGCAGCTGTGTGAACAATAAAACACACCTTGTATTAAGAGGCTAATCTGTTTTAACCATAATAAAAGTTATCTTAGTACTGCAGATACCCAGAAGGATCTTTTCACTCTCTTCCTTATCTCTCTTAAATCTCTCAGAGAAATGAGAAATCTCTTCTTATATTCTCCTGGATTTAATTTACATACTGTCAGCACTCTTGACTAGTCTCAGAATTGACACATGCAAGAGAATTGAAAGAGGAATAATAAGTTGAACTATTAAAGTAAGTGAGAAGGGAAAGAAATGAATATTTGTGAAGAACATGCACAGAGTATATAGTAAAATAGAAAATGTGGCAGTTAAGGATGATGTGTGCATTTCTTCTTTTAATGTAAGTACATAATTATAACTACCATGTTTGAAATCCTATTAAGTATTTGGGAGGAAAATTCTCTCAAAGATTTTTCTATCATATTATCTTTATTCAAAATTCAGTATCAGTGAAGAGAAAATAGTTTAGCATAGAGTCTGTGTGCCCATGGCTATCTCATATATATATATATACAAAATACATTAAATATATATATATACACATTTATATATAATAACTAGAAGTCTTTAATACACCAAGTCAAATTGTATTAGTAACAACCACAGACTAGTGTTAATTTAAACTTTCATTAGGTTCCTGCTAGTATCTCTTCAACTCCATCATTCCCTGACAAGCACAAGGGGAAATGATGTGCTACTTTTCATTTTCAAAATACGATCCATTTAATAATGGAAGTAATGTTTTTAAATTCTGCAGTTTGAATGGAAGCTTAGTAAAATAGAATATTTTTAATAAGACTGAGGTGCTAGGATCCATCTTGTGGCAGTGCTGACCACTTAGAAGTTAGGGTGAGGAAAATCAAAGCTGTGAGAATTAAGGATTGTTTTAGAGAAAAATAAGAGGGACATAGGTGTGTGTATATGCATATAAATCCTTGTCATATTTCCTCTATGTACTCTTGAAAAGTAGTGAGTGTTCAGAAATAATTTCTTAAAAAAAAAAAAAAATTCCCAGGTTTTGAATTATACATTTGAACTAACTCTGGCAATTCTTACTTCTGCTGGTAATTATTGAAGACTGAAAACTGTTGTTACGTGCATATGTGATAGACTCCCCAGAGAGAGCACGGCAAATATTGAACCTGCTGCATGTGCTTGATCTGAACCATAAAAGCAAGTGTTTAATCAAATAAAACAGGCCTATGAAGCACACTCACACTTCAAAGCTTCTTTTTGTGTTATTAAAGAATCTTTGTTTGATTCAGTGTTTATTTGGCTTCAATGACTTTTAGGGAAAATGTGCTAATTTTACTCAAGGCTTGGTATGTGCCTTTCCAGGAGCCAGGAGGGCCTTTCTGTCATGGCTGTGATGGACAGGCAGATATTTCAGGGCTACAAGTGTGCATCCATGTTATTGTGGCATGTGTGAGCATGAGAGTTTATACAAAATTAACCAAGTAATGGTAGTTGTTTGACTGACCTCTATTTTCAGTTTCATCATTTACAGCTTTGTGCTGGTTTTGACTGGGATGGAGATATTTTTGTTCACAGTGGCTGGTACAGGGCTGTGTTTTGGATGTGTGCTGAGAGCAGTGTTGATAACACAAAAAATGTTTTAATTCCTGCTGAGAGGTGCTCACACACTGCCCCACGAGTGAGCTGACTGTGGGGCTCACCAGAATTTTGGATGGGACACAGCTGGAACAGCTGACCCCTGGGATATTCCAGACCGTATTGGCCAGGGCTGCAAATGCTCCAAGATTGACTGGGCCTTAGCACAACCATCAATTATGGCCAGCAATTAATTTGGAATTCTTATTGCTTGTTTCCCATGGGTTCATTATCTTGAATGGTTTATTTTGACTCTTTTTCTTTCTTTTTAATTATTAAGCTGTCTTTATCTCAACACACTTTTTTTTTTTTTTGCTTTTTTTTTTTTTTTTTTTTTTTTTTTTTTTTTTGCATTTTTTACCCTGATGATTCTCTCTTCCATCTCACCCAGTGGAGGGTTAAACCATGATGCTGTTGTATGCTTATGAGTGTGCACGTGGATGGTTTCTGTGAAGTAGTTGAGATGCTATAAATCCACATCTCCTCTTGCTTTGATGTGGCCTGTGTTGCTCTCCTCCACATAATCACACACACTAAACAGTTCCTTGTGATGCCAAGGATGCTGGAAAGTAAATTCCATTGACATCATTCAAGTATGTCACAAAAAATGATATTAATATGTTCTTCACTTATTCTACTGCATTTCCCTTTAGGGTTTACAGCAGCCAGTCTGGATGAGTTTCTTTTGCTCTGGAGACCATACCCCTGTATGGGAACCCAAAGAATGAATTTAATATTTTGAATTACCTGGATTCTAAAATTAAGCAAATATTTAGTCCCGTGAACCAGAAAGAACAGCAGTTTTTAAAAAAAGAAAGGTATGGGGAAGGGCTGATTAAGTGCTGGGTGTTATGCCAGATTTCTGAGTTGCATGGGAATATTTCAGAGCATTGGGATTCTTGTCACACAGCAAGAGGAATCTTTATGTAGCACGTAATATCTATAAAACAGGCTGTGAAAAATTTAACATTAAAAAAATCTGATGAAAAGAATAAACACAGATTTTGAAATAATCTTGGATGTAGGCTGCATTGTTCCATCAGTATCTTTCATTGGTTTTGACAGCAATTTGCTCTTGTAAAATATCAATGGAATAAAATACCAATGTATTTGATATAGGTATGGTATTAGTAAGAGCAACATTCACATTTTCAATGTACAAATACCATTTCAAATTGGCATATTTTTATTGGATTTTGACTAGTTTTGTTAACAGTCCTGTGAAGCACTGATGTAACCAATACTAAATGCCTATAATATCACTTCTTTTATTTTCTGGTATAAACTTTTGGAAATGGAAAAGAGTATTTTTCATTCTAAAGCTCTTCTTTTTGCATAATCATTTCAGCCTCCTAAAACCAGGTGTTAAGTGCTGCTGCCTAAACATCCTGTTATAGGAATTTCTCTGCCTACTTTGTGCAGCTCTAAATGATTACCTGAATTATTATACAGAGAAAATTATCTCATAAGAAAAACAGGTTAAAGGTTAAAAAAATAAAAAAAGAAAGCAGCAGCACATCCTTCCAAAAGTAGAGCAAATAGTGGTACTTTCCCAATCTCCTTTCTTCTAGTTTTCCTCAACTACTGTTTCATTTTAATTCCTAATCCTTAAAGGCTAAAAAAAAAGGATATTGATTTACTTGGAATGAGAGTAGCTCCTTTTTGTGAGGTGTATTGAGTTCAAGTAGTTCTTTGTCAAAATTAAGATTATTTGTTACATCACTGTGTTTATTTCTTAAATCCAATGAGGTCTGTCTGTATTATGTCCTGTTTCATTCTTATCTTCAATACCTCTTTGAAGTGCTGCTAGATTTAAGTGAAAGAAAATGGCTTTGCAGAGTAGATTATAATGTCATCTGTATTAAAACAAACAAACTCTATGTGAAAAATGCATGGTTACAGAAATAATTATTTTTCTCCTCCAGTTTCACAAAAAATCATTAAACTGCATTATACATTCCACTTAATAATTTTGCTTAATGCTACAAAATGTATTTAATTTCATACTAAAGGATAAATGGTCAATGACTTACATGTAATAATTCAGGAACATCTGCTTGCTTACAGATAAGAGTCAGGGGAGGAAGTCAACTGTGTTGAAGCTCTTTCTTGAAAAACAATATTTTCCTATATTGTGGAAAAAAAAATGCAGCAGCAGTAGTTGATTAGTGGATTACCATTATTTCTCAGATGTCACTATCTGGAGAAATGCTCAGATACTTTAAATCCTTGCTCTGTCAATCTCCAGTCTTGAAGTATTTTGGAATTGTTGATTTTTTGGATTGCTGACAGTCTAAACTGAAGAAGTGTATGAAATTCTCTCATGGTGAAATTAAAATGACCTCCATATTGTGTTTGACTTTTGTTTTGGTCTGTCTTGGGTTTTGGGGTGGGTTTTTTTTTATTGTTTGTTTGTTTGTTTAAGGACTGTACAAAGCCAATGTATTTACTCAAAGTTCTTTGGAGGTGAGAAAGAAAAAGAAAAAAAAAAGAAACAAAGACAAACAAAGACAAATGTATTCAATCCCATGAAGGAATGTTGTCTATTGTGAGCTTAAGGAAAAAAGAATGTTGTTCTGCTCAGAATTTTTTTGTTTAAACATGAAATACAGCTGATTTTTGGCCTCTTTTAAGGGATTGTTAAACACTGGTGTGGGGGAAATGTAATTATTGTACACTGAGGCTAAGTCTGTTTCACCCAAAGTGATTTACTTTGCACAAATTTAATGCATAATGAATGTATGGTGAATGTATAATGCTTTTCCTTGCAGTACTTGTTATCAGACGTAGCCAATGCCAGAATTTTATTTTCACATACGATGTACTTTATTCTAATTAGAGTAAATTAATTTGACCAGAAAAAGAGAGATAACAGTGCAAGGAGAATGTGAATGATAGTCTGCAAACATGCAGAGAGACAAAATGGAATTAGTTTAGAATTTTTTTAATGATTGTCCTTTTTAATAGCTGGGTGGGGTGGTGACTGAGACTGTATTTTCAATTACTTTTCAGGTCATTAATGTTGATTACATTCTTCTTCTAACCATAACTCTTTATTTAATGAAAATGTATGCTACCCACTAAGCAGGCGTGTAGTTAGAGAACAATACAGCAGGACTTGATTGCCCTATTAACAATAATCATCGTGAGACTTTGGGAGTAATAATTTAATGACTTCTTGCACTCTTGTTCTACTTTTTGGTACTGTTCATTCAGCATGTACCACAGTGATATCTCTAGTGAAATTTAAACTTGCCAGAAAGCATTATCAGCTGGAGATAGGCAGGTACTGAAATACCAGACCTAACAGGCTCCAGGAACTGCCATTAAAATACCTGTGGACCAGGTAACCTAATTTGAATAGAGCAAGGTGGCATCTCAGAAAGAGATAATTAAATAATTTGCAGTGACTGACAGCATTCATGTGGAGGAGACTGGGGGCTGGAGAGGGGAAAGAAATGTTGTTTTGTTTGTTTGTCTTTCTCCTCCCCACAATTCAGAATTGTTGCCAGCCTTGCGGACAAAGTGCAGGGCTGGTGGCACAGAGCTGGGACTGGCCCAACCAGAGAAAATGGTGGGACTGCTAAATGGTTCCCTTTTATGGGGCTCAGTCTTGCTTATAAACAGGTCAGCTGTCAAACTCTCACCTGATGGATGCAGCTCCTGTTCCCTAAAATATTCACTCTTCTGCATTCTGAATGGAGCAGTAGGAATTGTTTTGCTGACACAAAAAATAAACTGTCAAGGACAACATTTTGCTCAGTCTTCTATGAAGAATTAAGAGTTGGGGAAAGCAGCTGCTGCTGCTCCTTGTGCCTTCACCACTTCTTTGAGCCAGAAGAGAGAACTCTGTGTTTCAATTACCTGGTTGCATTTTGCACACATTTTCTCCTCGCTCAGCTAATCCTTTGAGCTTCCTTACACACATTCAAGCTAAAGAATACACTCAGTAATGTTGCACAGGGAAGGAGGCTACTGCTGAGTGATGGCAACCACAGAAACACAGCGTGCTCTGAGTACCCATCATGGGCACTCTGTCTGAGCTGTGGTGGCTGGGGTCAGCTGCATGCTTGCCCATGAAACCCAAGATAATTCTTTTCCAAAACACACTTCAGTGAGATGTTGCTTGATGTCATAAATATTTGATTAGGTGAGTCCAGCAACTGAGACTCTGTCAGTGAGTGGGTGAGAGTTCCTGCTCCACTCTGGTGAGAAGTTAAACTTTACTGTGCTTTGCTGAAATTAATCTCTCTAACATCAGGCTGAGGCTCTCCGGGGCCTCTCACGAGGCCAATAACCACAGTGTGGCTTGGAGGCAGCAGCTAAGAGATGGAAGTCTGTGAAGAGGCAGCTTCCTAGAACTTCACTGGCATAACTGCTGATCAGTAAACCCGGTGCATCTCAGCTGACATCAAAGGAAAAGTCATTTGCAGCACTGGCTGAAGGCAAACATTCCCACTTAGAGCTGAAGGATGGTTTAACAAGCTGTTCTTTTTTATATTCCACTAGCTGCTAACTATCTCAGGGCCTGAAGTTTGTACTTGGTTTGTTGTCAGTCCATCAGCTGCTCATGTTGCAGAAAGGAGGAAATGTAGCCTTGTGATCTAAAGTAAATTAATTTTCATCTCATGCATAATCATGTTTTCATTATACTTGAAGCACACAGTTAACATATTTTTCTGGTTTTATATAAATAAATATATAAAGAGAATATAAGAGAAACATGAGAATATAATATTATGAGGGTATTAAAGGTATCATGCTTACACTTCAAAGACCTTTTAGAATCATCTCCTCAAACTGCTGTGGATAGGAATAATTCCAGACTTAGAACAGAGAGAAGATTGTAAAAAGTTAAAGGGTAGTCATTATATCCTAGAAAGTAATAAAAAAATATATATATTCTTGTTAACTTTACAATATATGCCAACTGTCTAAGTAAAATTCCCAACACATGTAGAGTATCCAATATAATTCTGTTTCTAATGTAAATAAAGAAGCAAAAGTAGATATTCATATGACTAAGAAGGTTATATCCAGCTCTGCACTGAGGCTTGCTCTAAAATTTCTTCAGCAGGCAGAAGTGGCCAAACCCCTTATCCCTGACCTCTGGTTCTGTGCAGCACTTGCAGGCCAAACACTTTCAGTAACCATCAGGCTAATTGAATACATGTTGTGCCATTATCTCAGGACAGAATCTTTCTGAGTTTGAATTGTTTCAATATTTCTGGACTGCAGTAACGTTCATTTCAGTAACTGACACCTTATCTCCTTATTATTCCTCAGATCTTTTAAGAGAGGAGTAAGACTGGCTTTAGTAGTTGTTAGTTAACTGATTGCTGTTTGGGCAAGTAGCAGAAAAAAAAAGTTTTATGGTTTGTGGTCTTTTCATGTTGTATCACAGAAAATTTGAGGAGAAAACCTAATACTAAGCAGATACAGTCTTGTAAGGCAGTATAAACCATATCAGCATTGGAAGGCAGCATAACAGGAAGTGTTAGGAATATCAATCACAGAAAATGTTTCTTTATGTCCTATAAATTCACACACCACAGTCTGACTGACATACAGTGTCAAAGTCAACGTTAATAGACACAGTATTTCACTCTTGATGTTCAAACCAAACCTGATGTTTTCTTCTATTTGCAAACCACCATAATTTCAGGTCAAAGAGAAAGGCATTTATCATTTCCAGGAAAAGAACTGATGACTCTTGTGGAGTGGCTGTGGTCACACAGTAGCAGCTACAATGCTGCAGTTCTCTCACTAAGCCAGGCTTTGGTCACTTCAATAAAATTTTGGTTTATTGGTTAGTGTGGCAGAGAGCATGCCCCTTACTAGGTAAAGAAATGCAATAATTTCTCAATGATTTTTTTTTTTTTTTTTTTTTTTTTTGTAAATGTGGGTCTACAAGACTTTCCCCAAACATTCCTTGCATAGGCTCAGAACCACATAAACTGTCTTGCATTTTTTTTACATATATTTCATCGTTCTTTGTATCTGGTGAAGATTTGCCAAAAAATTCTTTAATCTGCTCAGGTGTACTATCAGATATTTACTATATAAAGTGTATCTATTACATTTCAAGAGCCTCTGTCTTACTTTTTCATGTGATTGGTCTTTACTTTCTCCCACTTCAGGGAATTCTATATGTTAATCTAAAATTTTATAGGAAAAAAAGAAAAGTCGAGGCATTTTTCACCTGCTGCTGCCACACAGAGCACGCAGAGTTTGAAAAGGTACATTTTCAATCTGGCCTTGGCAACCTTTCCTAGCTCTTCACTTAAGTGGTTCTTCATCTTCCATCTGTCCTATTAGGCAGAGACACCTTTGTCAAGCACAGGGAACTGACCTGTATGATTTCTTTTAGATGCCTGCCTTGATTACCCTATCTATTAGCAACCTATATTGCTTACTGCAGAGAGTTTTCTGAATATCTGAGGCAGATATCAAATAGCTGTATCTAAATCTTTTTCCACAGAAGAACTCTGACATCAGTAAAATTAAAATCTGTTTTAGTCATGCAACATTAAAACTACTGTTTGACATTTAAAGGTTTGTTTGGTACAGATCTTCTACTGGATTTAAGTTGGGTTGCTTTTGGAATAGGATTTGAAAGGGAAATAAAATCTTCAAGAGAGTTTTAGAAGTTCTCTCAGAAAATTGAAAACAAAAATATAGTTTGTCTGATAATTATTCGCTACAAAGGCTTTGAATTTAATTCTCCATAGATCCCAGAACTTCTAAGGCATGAAAAGAGAATTAAAAGAGCTTGGTAACTTGGGATTTAGGGTTATCATTCCATTGATGATAATATGATTAAAAGTCAGGAGGCTTGGTGGAATCAGGGATTCCATGTCACAATTTATGGCAATTGAGGAAGTGTGATAGCTCTTGTACCTCAGTTTTGTAGAGTAAACATGTTAATTCAATTTACCTAGCTGACTTAAAAACTCTCCAGACTGGGGTGGGAGGGAAGAAGGCAAACACCACTTCTGCCAATAAAATATAAAAATTGTGGAAAAGAGGACAGAGAGTTTTTATATGATTAAGAAGTAAAGAACAAGCAGGTGATTTTGGGGTGTTTTCGTTTTATGTTTTGCAATCCTACAGCTTACATTATTTCTCATTATTTCTTTGACACTTTCAGAAGTGTGCAAATTCTATATATTCTTAAGCTTTGGAGCTTCTTTTTTTAAATTTTGGGTTGTATGTCTAACAGCTCCAGAGACTTAACCACCTTGCATTCCTGTTTAGGTATCATTTATTTGGCATATAACCATGGGAATATTTTTTTGTGGGCACTTTTTCCCTCAAATTTCTCCCACTCATACTGCCATTGAAAGAAGGGATTTGAAGTTGTCCAGGCTAAGTCATTTAGCCGTGAGAAGTGTGCTCCCATTTTGGACACTCACTTCCAACCAGCCAGGTGAAGGACATTGGCAGTGGCACACAACCTCACAAAATCAGCAAACAACTTGAGAAATACTTGTTTGGTTGGGATTTTTTTAATCTGTGGTGGACTATCAGAGGGAATAGGCAAGGACAACTGGTGACACACACAGTGACATTTTGCAACAGTTCACCATTGAGATGATTAAGAAGTATGGTGTTGTACCCACTAGGAATCTTTTATTTTTTTCTTGAGTGTAGGTCTTGTTTTGTATTAAATATCTTTAAAAGAAATCCATGTGAAGGCATATGGTCAGTGAGATTATTGCATTCAAAAATTTTTAAAAAGTCTTTTGAATGCGAAAAGGTGTGATTTGACCATAAACAATCTATATGTAAGCAAAATACCTGCTATTAAAAAGAAATAAATCTGTAAAGGCTGGGCATTCCAAAGACAGAGCTAAAGGTAAAATGGAACAGGAATAAATAGGTTTGCAAATACATTTCCCCCCTACCCACTGTGTTCTGGCAGCAGCTATTCTTCTTAAGTTTTCTCCTCAGTCTGGGAACAAGGTATTTATGAGAACAGCAGGAAAGTCCATTCAGCAGTCTCCAAGTCCTCAGCAAACACTGCCTTTCTGTTTTCCAGCCTTGTTGAATCTTTCTGGCCACATGGTTCTTCCTGCATTTTCTTTCATTTTCCAGGTTGCAATGTGCTAGCTAAATTCACATTGCAATGTTTTTTGAGTTATTTGTTGTTGTTTTTTAATTTAATTTTATATTTTGGCCTCAGATAGCGCAAATGGTGTTTGCATCCAATTTAAAACTCACCCTTTCCTGATTACTGCTAGCTTGGGTGTTATATATTGTGTAATTTAAGGCTGGCTGGAATTTCAGATCATAGAAATTTGTGGATCCAGTATTTTGCTGGAGTCACAGAAAGATGCAGCCTAGGAATTTTTGTTTTGTTTGGGTGTTTTTGGGGGGTGGGGAGGGTTTAATGACGGTTTTGTCCCAAGCCAAGAAATTTCAGAATCAGTAAGTCATCCTTTTTTCTGTTTTCTTAGCAGAGCTTACACACTGACTTTTATTGTTTCTTCTGAAGTCCTCAAGCTGTTTAGCACTGTGCTATCCTGTAGCTCAGAGGTGATAGTGATACCATATTCCTGTCAAAATAATGGTGACACTACAGATGAGTCAATACATGGTGGATGTCACATATATTTTCTCTCCTAACAAAGTATTGGAGCTGGAAGGAAGAGAATAATATGTGCCTAGCCCTTAGGGAATCTTTCTGGTCACTCCTCTCCTTACTTTATCTTTTCCTTATCATTTACATTTCTAAAAATGGAGCTTTGTTAAAGACTTTGGGCTTTTATCAGTGGGCTGGCAAAATACGAGGCATATTTCCCTCATTTTTTCCCCTGAGGGATAATGTAAAAGAAAAAAGGAATTATGTGAAACACTGTGATAATAAATGCTGTGAAATGCTGTGATGGTATCTTGCAAGATGAGGGAGACTGAGTAGTAATGTACTACAGAGGGTATTTAAAGTTGGAGTCTAATATCTTCACCCACTGTGGCTTCAGAGCAACTTGTCCATGAGGTCAAGTGCTGCTCTGTGGGTGATTCAATTGCCACTTAAGAGAGGAAAGATGGATTTGTACTTAGGATGGACAAGGAACTTGGACTCCATTCTCACCTCAGCTGCCTCATTTCTTCTGCCAAACTTTGGAAAAATTATTTGATGAGCCCCATAGGTAGAAAAAGTTATTGTTATGTTAATGTTATGGTGTCTCAAGACTTTTATCATGTTTGTGCTAAAACCTTGGCACAGGTGAATCCCTGTTAGAGATGATCTATGTTTATGCCTTTTTCAATAAAATCCCAAGGTTTTCTCATGCTCTTCATCTTGGACTGCACTTTTCTGTGGGTGCTTCAATATGGCCCAGATGCAACCACATCTTAAGATAACCTACTTATTGCAACCTGTCGTGTTACTAACAGACACCAGTCTGTTCTTTCACACTGCACACTGAAAAAAGTCACCAATTTGTATGCAAAAGGCAGAGTTTGGGGGCCAATCTGCAGCTCCTTAGCTTCAGTTTCTCCATGGGCAAGATACAGAGTTTGATTTATAAACAGTGGCAGAGGCTGATGCCTGGTAGGACCTCAGTAATCCAGCCCTGGTTGGGTAAAACTTGTTATTAACTCAAAGGTCCTATAATGCTTCTCTGTAGAAGTAAAAATGGCTTCAAATTGTACCTCCCCAGGTTAATGACTTTCCTGCAAATCAGAGCAACCCACTGCAGGAATAGCTCTGTGAAATAAACATGATGACAATCAAATCTAATGCATGCTGGAAAAGGTGACCTTTTTACATAAGTCTTTTATTCTAATTCTCTTTCTTCAGTTTGTGATATTTATTTGTTGCCAGTGATGCTAGGGGTGCAGTGGAACAAAATGAAATCTGCTTCTAATACATCTTCAGATTCCCATTAGGTTAAGCTTTGAATCATTAAACAAAGAAAAGAAAAAGAAAAAATATATAATGGTATTCTTTGTTTTCCCCCCTGTGGATGGGGTTTACAGCAAGAAAGCAAATGTTAACTTATTTAAAGAAGTAGCCAGCCATCCACTGGATATCACCTTTTCAATTGAAGGGGAAATAACATTCTTTTTCATTAAAACCGCTTCTTTTATTTGTGTTAAACATATACACTTGCTCAGTAGAGTCTCTCTGCAGCAGATCATAAATTAAATATGAAATAATATTTAAAAATCCATACACAATGCACACAGAATATAAAACTTTGTGCAATTACTGCTGAGCTTTTGTATTCACTGTAATATCTACTCTGACAAAAGCAAAAATTCTCACTATTTTTTTTCTTCAGAAGTAAATAAGACGTGATTTTGGGAGTTTAGTCATGGTTGGTTGTCAAGTTTTTCTCCTCTCTTTTCCATTCCTCAGTCCAGGAAGTTGCTTTGTTATTTTTTTCTAAAATGCAGTTTACTATTGCACCTTTACCAGTAAGGTAATTAAAAACTTAAAGCTTTAAATTAAAATTTAAAAGCAGGAAGATTTATCCAATTTTTGGACTTGGCATCAGAGGTTCAGGTGATATTTTTGTCTCTTCTGCAAAAATTTCTGCTGGTTCTTCTCTGGTTTTGGTGTATATCCTCAATCACAGTGGAAGTTGTAGTCTTCTGGAGATCTTATTCACCACATGGCAACAAAAAGTGGTGTTAAGTCCTCAAATGCAACAAATCCACAGAAAGGTGCTGATTTCAAATGAGTCTGCAAAACTGTGTGCTTATCTTAGCTTAGGAAATGGCAAGGACTCTGTATAATCCAAGATCAGGATGTTTTTGTCTGCAGTTGTAGAGCTGCTTTAAAACATTCATTGGCAAAGCAGAGCATTCAGTGCCAGGTAGATTCCTCTTATTCTTTGTTGCAGAACCTGGCATGTCCCAGCTTTCACTTCATGAACGTCTGGGGTAAAGGTCATTCATGGAAAAAGGTGTTGGCAATAAAAACGGTGTCAGAAAAAGAAATCTTAATTAATACATTAGCTGGTCTCAAACCTTGGAAATCCTGAATATAAGTGGTTTACACATGAATATTCCAAAATTGTAATTGTCATCAAATTTCACAAATATTTGGGAAGGAGTTTTGTCAGTATTTTAGTGGTAGGCATTAAAGTCTGTCTCTCCTCCCTTCTGGGGATAAACCCTCCTTTTTTCACAGCTTATCATTAAACTAATGAAGTAGAAATGGTCACTGTTGAGCAATATTTTCTTAAACTAATTCTTTCCTTCCCTGGGCCATGCCAAGTTATTTTCCATGTCAGGAAAACTATCTACAGTGATTTTATAGACTTAGAAGATCTGATGTTGTTTGTGAAAAATCTGCTACTGTCTTTTCTTAAATCTATCTTTTAGTTGATTCACATTTGAAACTGGAAATTTTAATGATGGTAATAGGGTTGGGACAGGGAAAAGTATTTCAAAACATTTTTGTTTAGGAATATTTTTCTGTTGTTCCAAGTAGGTGTTGAAAGATATCTTTCTATAATGAAATAGTTTTATGTTAGATATTATGTGATTATGTTACCTTATTAACTTCTTCTGCATCTGTTTCAAAAGAGAACAATTCCAGAAAGGGACTCGAGCAATATTCTCAGAGATCCAAGAGAAATTACTTATTTATAAGGCCAGATACCATCTGGCATTTAAACACTAAGTGCAGTCAAGACCGAACTGTGTTCAAAGGAATTTTATATAGTGAGATGCCTAAAAGACAGGGACAGTCTGCAGTACAGGGGCTGAGCACAGACCAGAGGGAACTTTCCTTGTTGAGAGGTGTGCTGAATGAAAAGCAAAGTGGGTAGGAAGGCATTTATGGTTCCTGTCACAGATGGATTGGTTTGTTATTTTTGCCACTTTTCTCCTGAGAATTCCCCCAAGGAAGGTGAGCGAAAAATGCCACATCTAAAGTCTCATGGGAAGTTTGGTGACAGACCCTAGAACCTGCAAGACAGGGAAGGAACCCTTTGTTTATTAACATTTCCTCTTGATCAAACTGCACAGCTGCAGGAAGAGCTGTGGTGCAGTTCTCCCAGTGATTTAATACCAGTTCCATTTCTACAGGGCAAACTTCCCAGCATGTATGCTCCTTGGATCCCCTTAAAAATTAACAGGCCTGATCATTCCGTTTTCAGTTCCTGATATTTTTTCTTCTGTCTGCAGTAAAATTTTTTTTTCTTTCCTTTCTTTATTGACAGCCCATACTGTGATAGACAGAGGTGTGTTTCTCCATTTAGATCATAGAAAAAAATAAAATGGACCAGATCATGTATAAACAAAATATAGAGTGAAAGAAATAAGTAACATCCAGGCAGAGTGTGTACTACTGTGGGTTACAAAAAGACAAGGTCTGAATGGAAAAAAAATAACTTTATTGGAATGCAAGAAGATATCAGAGAAATTCATTCAAGTGCCAAGCAGAGGAATAAACATTTTCAAAGACTAGAAGTCTGAATATGCCAAAGATAGAGTTGCTTATCCTTTACTGTTTGTTCCTTCTCCAGAGCAGAATTCTTTTGTGAAAATATAGCCTTTCAACTGCAATTCACATCGAAGGAAAACAGTATGGGGTTGCAGGAGAAAAGTAATCATACAATGAATTGAAAATGAATGTTAAGTTCCTTTTAGTCAGGTGTTGATCTATCATTTATAGTGACAGTTTCTAGTCATAAGATTTGGCTTTATGAAGTTTTTAGCAGAATCTAACATGTCAACTCTTAGTTGAATAGTACATATCGTAAATGCTAAATAATACTAAGAGATTAGTTGCTGGATAAGCCTTTTTAAATTTCGAACAATATTTGCATAGTTTTTCAGTTGTATTTTTCACTGCACTGTTGTGGTTCTTGAATTGTGACAGTCATCCTGTGTTAGCAAACTCTTAATATGAAACTAGGAAAGAGGAGAAACAGCCCAGTCACATTATTGTGTTATAACTGTGAGGATGAGCAAGAATATAGCATGAATCACCTACATAGACAATGTGGACTTTGTTATTTACAAAGCTATTCCAGCTCCAAATTCTACTATTCTTCCTGCCTTAACTTTTCATGTTGCAACCTCTGTTGTTCACTCAAAGTTTTCTGTGTTGAAATGAATATTTAAAACTTTAGACACAGAAATATTTATGGAAAGGCTGAGATATACCTGTATCTCAGCAAAGTTCAGAGACTCCAGCAACAGAATAAATGACTGTCATTAGAAATGGGGGACAAGAAATAATTTGCTGTTTTCCTTTTTCTTGGCTGGGACCTAGAAATAGTGAGCAGGTTGAAAAAACAGTAACAATGACAGCTTGCATGGGAACTGATGGAACTGGGCAGCTCTAGAAATCAGACCTTGAGTCTAGACCTGAAAAAAAAAAATCATTATATCTGCACTTGGCAAATCATTAATTTGTGAAAGTTCACTTCTGGTAGTGCTGTTTAAGAGATTTCCACGTGTGAGGTAAAAATAATAGAAGAGTTTAAGTCTGAGCTGCCTTTTTAACAGCAGATCATAAGAAACCATCTGCAGTGCACATGAAAGGGGAAATCAGTCTCATGAATCTCAGGAGTGAAGCTGTGTGTTCATAAACAGCAACCATTGGCATTTTATCTATCAGATAATTCTATCTGCATAGATCTGGAGCATTTCTGCAGTAATTGTTATCAGAACTAATTTGGGGATGTCAGTGGATGTGTCTGGAGTTTGGAATGGTTTCCATGTGCACAGTTACAGACTGTGGGAGATGCTGTCAGGGAGCTGGGGTATCTATGTTTCAGCAGTGAGTGCTGGATGCCCACCACTCACTCTGCAAGGGAGACCTTCCCTCAGGCCAGAATCCAGTCAGGGAAGTCTCTGAATCCTGGTCTGGGTGATAAAAGCTCTGGTGATCTCATTCAGTGGTTCCAGCTTCTTTCTTTGGGGTCTGGCTATTCTTAGCTCAGTTGTTTCAGATGACAGCAATCCAAGGGCAGTGGATGGTTGTCCTGGAGCTGATTTCCAGTGAGTATTCCTCTGCTTCAGGCATTGGCCAGTCATCATTTTGGCTACTTTGTTCCCTGAGCAGTTGTCTCTGTCCTGACTGCCACCCACAGTGCCACCAGGTGCTGAGCTCCTGAGGAAGCACCCCCTGCTCTGGTACAGAGAGAGTGGAGCACCAAAATTAGGGTGCTCCCCAATTAGGGACTCCCTGGCCTTGGTGAGATGGGTCAGAAATGATTCTCCATCCCTCAGGCTGAGTAGCACAACAACTGCTCTGTCCAAAAAATGTAAATCCTTTGCTCTCCATAAAAGGGACAAGTCACTGCTCCGTGCTCACACCTGAACTGTGCCTGAGCTCTGAGTGCTGCCTGGTTTGGGCCAGAAGGTACCAACAACTGAGCATCTTCTGTACAAGGCTGGGAAGGGGTAGTTCTCTACTCCTGGTGACCTCCTGGCATGTTTTGGAGCAGGATGAGCACAGTGCAGTGGAGCTGTGCCACGCCTCACACACAGCCCTCCTCTCCAAGCCCTCAGTACCAGGCTCTAGCTCTTCTGGCTTTATGCTAACAGGCAGCATTGTTTCCCCTGCTGGGTAATTAAATAAAGCCTGGGGCTGGAGAATAGCACAGGATCTGGGCTTTCGCATACCCTCAATTCTTCACAGCAAGTGTTTGTGAAATAATGGAAAGTATTATGGAGCAATTTGATTTCATGAATTGTTCATACTGATGGCAAAGTGTTCCCTAATTGTATAATAAACATCTGTTCAGCTTGATTAAGTACCCTCAGAACAGAACCATTTCAGAGAGTCTTCTTTCACTTGTTTAACCAATACATACCACTGAGTTTTACTTTTTTAAGTGGTCCCTGCAACGTGTGCTAATCTTCATGTGACAAAACCAAAATGACAGCAAACAAAACAAATTACTGAAATCAAAAGGTGGTTTTTATACCCTTTAAACTGTCCATTGAGCTGAAGCACAAATTCCCAGTAAGATGATTTAGAGTCCACCATGTAGCCTTATGGAAAAATCTCATGCTCTTGGAGAACTAAGGTTTGATTTGTATGCTTTGCTGAGATCAGTAATCATAGCTATAATGGCAGCAACTCTCTAGCTCTATATGCTCCAACAGGAGAAAGGGTCAATTCTTTGAGTTTTGACCTTTCTTCTTTCAAAGACTGAAGCCATGAGAGGAAGAAAAAAGAAAAACAAAAAAAACCAAAACAAAACAACAACAAAAAACCCCACCAACCAGAGGAGCTGTTCACAACATTGAAATGCATCACACACTTGGATCAATGGACTGCAAGGGGAGGAATCTTTTGTGTGGAGGCCTGCAACAGCCCTGCTAGGACAAGTCACTGAGCAGCAGGTTTGGAGTATTCACTCTTTTCTGTGCTTCACCAGCAAAGGCCTAAGTGTCCTGAAAGCAAAGGGCAATCAATATCCCATCAGACATAACATAAAATGAAAGTAATGTTCAATCAATTAGGTACCATAACCATTCCATGAGAGTATCAATTGAAAATAAAAGTAGTTTAAGTAATTAAGCAACCTTTTAAAGGCACCTGAGGAGGATGGGAACAGTTCTATTTTCACTAGGGGCATAGTCTAACAAGAATCTCTTGTCAATAGCTGCCAGAGATGCATGGCTTCAGATGCTAAACTGGGTTATTTCCACAAATAGTGCCTCTAACATATTGAGTTCACTGAGATACCACAGTGCAATTTTTGTCATCCTTATTTAAATACATTTCTGCTGTTCCTGAAGATGCTTTTACATGTGCCTACATGTATGAGAAAAACAAGGAAGATAGAAGGTATAGTAAGATTTATTTCACAGAACAAAAAATTCTTGGTTTATGCCTTAGGTTCAATTTGTTGTCTGCTTCACCTATGCAATTTTTATGAGAATTAATTAAAGTTTTTATGACACAGATAAAGGATGTATTTGTCCTCTTTATTACTATTTTTTTTAATGTTGCAGCTGAGTGACTTAACTTTAGTTAAGAAGTTCAACTAATTTCCATTGTTTTTCTTTCCCATTCTTCTTTTAAGGAAAAAAATCTCACAGTGTTTTTGCAGAACAGAAGCTGGAATTAGACCACATTGCTTTTTCTGTCTCTTGGAAAAAAATGTGGCAAAATATTATTTTCATTTATGGCACACTATGGCATAAGTGTGTGTTAACATGACATTTTTTATTACCTCTGTGTATTAGGAAAAAAATCTTTATCAAAAGAATAGGATCTGTGGATGAAATGCATAATTTACTGCAAGGTTATTATAGCTAGTTGAAAATATTCTGTCCAAATGTGCTGCAGAAAAATGAGAGTTTTCAAAGTCAGAGAATTTTTTATTTGTTTTGTTGTTTGTTTCCATGGATGTTTTTGAGTTTTTTGGGGGTTTTAATCAAAAATCACTATGATAAATCTGAATGTTTTGGGGTTTTTTTTCATAAAAATGGTTTCATTTGATTGAGCTGCCATAAAGACAGGACAGCTGTGACATAGTTACTTTGTCTCCCTTATGTCATAAATTTTATGACATAAATTACTTACTGAACTTCAAATATGAGGCTAAAAAATTCCTTCCCGCCTTAGGAATATCAGCTGCTGTCTTCTGATATATGGGTGATGATTTAGTTGGACTAGTGTACTGAGCAGATTCTGTGAATTCCAGGTCCCCTGAGATAGGAGACTTTGTTGTTTAAAATGGAAAATCATGTCATGAAATGCAGCTCTTTGGTGGTGTTGCAAACAACAAGAATATTTCTGCATCTGCTTAAGCCAGCCAAGTCCACCATGAGAGGAAGGTTACTGAACATTAAGAATGGAAATTGCAAGACAATAATAAAGTTCATATTTTGCTAGAGCTGTACTAACATTATGTTTCAGTGAACAGAAGTTATCTTAAATATCTTGTTTTCTCAACAGATCTTGTTTAAGTGTGGAAAAGACTTAGGGGACACACTTCTATTGGAGAGCATTATTTGAATCCTGCAATGTGGCTGAGCCATTGCAGGCAGCATCTTTCTTACAGAAAGGAAGAATGAGAATTAAAGTCCACTTTAGCATTTAATGAGTGTAGCAAATATTTGGAAAATAGGAGAACTGGGTCCCAGTCTGGGTCCTCAGAGTGGAAATGGAAGGGCGGTAAAAATAATTTTGGGGTTTTCTCCTGACTGAACACTTAACTTGTCCATGTGGAAACACACCCTGGGACGTATTGGGATTGTCCTGCATTTTGGAATAGCCGGCTGCTAGAGAACATTGCTGGGACATGAAAGAGAGGAGTCAGAATCCTGAGAGCAATGGGAGCCTCAGACAGTGATCTCCAGCTTGTGAAGTGGATATTTCACTGGAGAAGATGTGCAGACAAACTTTGGTCTCCCTTTCTGAGGTGTCTGCTTTTCCTGATGGACTGCATAAGAATCCTGTATCCCATAATATTACAATGCTTGGATAGCTTCCTAAAAGGTCTCCTGTTTCTCAGCCAGAAAAGACATTTTTGTGTGTTTTATGCACTAAGGAAGATTGAGTAACTGCAATGAACTTCAAAGGTACTGAAAATCTTGTATTGTAGAGGGTGGAGAGCTTTTCAGAGAAAACAATCAAAATAAAAGCTTCCTTAGATGTATTTATTACTGCAGAGAAAATGAGGTGTCAAATAGCCAGGGAGTTCTGATAGCTGTGTTTTATTTTTGGGAAGCATCAGAACTGTTATTGCTAGCTTTTTTTTTCCCTTTTTCCCCAAGGCTTAAAGAAAATTTGTTGCCCAGTGAACCTTCCCTTCCCAAACTATCTTTTCTGAAGCCCTGCATATCCCAGAATGTAGATTTGGATTATATTTATGTAAAAGGGGCGAGGTGTGCTGTGTGGGCATATGGCTACTGCTCCATATATAGAATATTACCCTCAGCAGTGTTAACATTCCAGCTGCAGAGATCACTCATGCATATGCATAGTCCTCCAGGAGCAGAAAAGGTAGGATTATTGCATGTGTCTGAAAGTCTTAATTAAAATATTTCAGCAGGGTGAATGGTAGGCAAAACTTATTACAAGCATCACTGTAGTAGTGTGTCTGTGAAAAGGCAGGTTATGCAGGAGGTGGACTGAATAATTACTGTGGTCTAAAAACTTATGAAAAATGTTATCTGGTATTTATTGGGTAGAGATATATGACATGTATTTTTTTGAGCAAGATGAATACCGAGCTGCACTGGACTTCATCCTGCCTGGAAGCAGAATTTGGACTTTCTTTTCTTCTTCTGATCCACTGGAATGAATGGAGTTAGCAACACAGAATATGAGCTTTTTAAGAAGAAGTCCAGGAAGGCATCTAATTAAATTAAAACTTGGAAAATGTTAAACCTGTGAAAGGAAATACTTTTTCTAGGCTCCAAGTAGTTTCTTTTTGTTGCTCCTTGAATGCTTTCCAGACACAGGTGTATGACCAAAGTCACCAAAAGGAGGATTTGTCATCTGGTTTGCAGGAACCACAGCAACTGCTCAAGCGCTTGCGAACTCCTCTCTCTCTGGAACATTACCTTGCCAGACTTGTCAGATTCCTACAGATTCCTATCACAGAAATGGAGCTTTGGTGAGCCCATCCCAGCTCTTACTGTGGAGGACTGTGACACCACTCTGCTCCATTCCTTTTGGTCACAAGTCACCATGGGCATCCTCCCCTCCTACTGGAAGAAGAGCAGGACTAGTAGAGTCTGTGTCAGTAGCTGTGATTTGCTGCCAGACAGGGTAAACCAAGCTGCCAGATGAGCTGTTGGAAGGGCACACAGAATTTGTCTGTCAGCTACCAAGTGCTGTCAGCCAAAAAGCCAGTTGTTGTCAGCCAAACAGCCAGTTGTTGTCCCAAAGGTTGCTGTCTCACTGCTGTCAGGACCAGTGCTGTAATCTCATCTATTTGACAAGCTTTTGGGCAAATCATGTGTCCATAGTAAGGAAGACCAGACCTGTGTGGGCATGCTGGATGTTTCTTTGCCTTTTTTTTTTTTTTTTTTCCCACTATGGAATGCTTCCATTTGAGCCCCTAATTCTCCTCTTTGACTTTTTGGTTGACTACTGACTTTTCTTTATCTCTCTCCTTTACCCATCAATCAAAACTGTGGCTTTGTAAGGAATTTTCTGCAAAGAACCCTTCCAAACATCTGGTTCTGAAGGCAGGAAAACTTCCCCAGTGCAATTCTCACTTATTGATCACATGTATCATTTGACCCCCCACGTCAGGGCCATATACAGAAAATCCAGGGCACAGGAATTTGACATGAGTAGTGCATGTGGGACAGTCCATGCCCAAAGATCACTCAGGGGTGTATATTTATTGATTTATTGATTCAGAGTGGTGCAAAGTGCATGAGTGTTCTGTTGTATACCAGAAGATTTTCCCACCCGTTGAAGGTTTTCCACTTCAACCTTGCACTTGAAGTTTTTCCTGCCTGCAATCCATTTATGACTAGACAGTGCTGATTTCCATGGAACCATCCTGAAAAGCATTGATGGGGGCAATGAAATAAAATATGCTTCTGCATGCACAACCTATATTCTTTTATCTGACTGCATAATGAAATTCAGCTTTTTAGTGAAGGAGTCTGAAATGTTTCTCATAATTCAAATGTTTTTTCCTGTTCTTTCTCTAGTATGTTATTAGAAAACTGTGCTTAGCAATGTGCTGTTTGTTGTCTTATTTAAATGAAATTATATTCTTCATATGATACTTCACAGTTGATTGCTACATTTATCTAGGCTTCGGTTTTTGAGTGGCCTGGGGATGCACCCAGGAGTTCCAAGTATCATGTATGTATGAAAGCACTAGGTCCAGACAAATTGTTTTGAAATGCTGTACAAGTAATGATCCCAAAAGCTATATTTCACTGGGTTTATCTGTGTATGTGACAACTGTGCTAAAATAATCTGAGAGTGCTCCTCCGAGTGAAGTTACTGCTCTCAACAGTCCTGACAAACAAAACAATTTCTTTCTTTAGTGGCATATACTCCTGTTTTTATTGAGTCTTGTTCCTGGAAGCAGGAATGGATTTTGAGGGCATGACACCTCAGTGAGATCCTGTGGCACATGTGACATGGTGACAGAATTCTATTTGCAGAATAGAATATGATAGAGACTGTGGCAGAGTTCTATGGCAAATTTTGCTAAAACAAGAAAACAAAAAACAAAACAAACAAACAAACTAAGGCTATAAAAATTAACAAAAACCACAACCAAAAAACCCAACCAAAACAAACAAAACCCCCTTTCAATGGAAATGAAAATAGTATAGTGCACAGAGAAAAAAAAAAACTAGAAAGCTTCAGGGGAGGATTCTCCATGCTTGAAAGTCATACAAAACCCTTTTCACAGCACCCTACTTCTTCCCACCCCAAGAGAAAAATCCCTCTGTGTAGAACACGCTTCTCTCTGTGGTGTGCTTGATTTTAGGTTGCACATCATAAATGCAATGAAGAGGAGCGTTAGTGATGAAGTTAGGAAACAAGAGCCTATGCTGACATTTGTGGAGCATCATTGCCAACAGGCATATGTAAAGATTTACTGTTTATAGCAGTGGTAAGCTATGATGCTGTGCCTCTGACTCATGGGAGCTATATATTTTGTTCTTTAATGCTCATTAGTGTTGTAGGAGGCTCAGATTTTAAAAGGGTTTGCCTAGGTAGGTTGTCACTTGGTGATGAACACAACTGGTGCAGTGAATCTTTCTGACAGCTCACAATCATAATTATTTTCAGAATATCAACAGAAGAGCTGTAATGTGTGGTTTATAGTGTTTAGCTGGTGGTTTGTGCAGTGGTGGGCTTTGTTTTGCAGATATATCTACCACACCAAAGCAATTTTCTATTCTCTCACCTTCTGTGGCATTTTCTCTCGAAAATCTGTTCCTATTACACACTGCCAAAGCTATGGGATCCATTAAGAATGCATGGATGTAGCTGCAATCTGCAATTTGGTGGCAACATTTTGTAATTATAAATTTCGTAGCTACAGCATCTCTCTATAGAATCCAAAAGTTTAATTACAGGAAAGCAATGCTAGCTAGGGAGGGAAATACTGTGGCATTACAGGAAATAAATGTAACAGGGAAAAGTTATTCACTGTGCTGGCTACTCCAAGTGCTCATGGAGGTTTTTATTTCCCCATGGTGGTTTGTGGTGGGGTCTGGGATGCTGCTCCCAGAACCACTGATCTGCCCTGGCTTGTGCCGCAGGAGCCAGAGCCCTGCTCTGCACTCATGGCACTTGTCCCTTGTCCTTGTTCCCTGGGGAATGAGGCTGCAGTGTGATGCCATCTGTGAGCCCCACAGAGACACGGAGTGAATGTGTTGGAGGTTTGAGCACAAATGGGATGGAGCCACTGCTGGACAAACTTTCATTGCAGCATCATCCTCGTAACAGGGTTTTAGAAAACTGAAATAGCAAAAGCTCACATCTGCCAGCAGCAGCCAAAGATTTCTTTGTTACAGGGTGTTTTAAAAACTTTCTGGCCAATAACACATTGCTAAAGTTTACAGACAATTGTTCTAGCCAATCACTAAAAGCACACACACACCTGCTTCAGACAATACTTGCTTGTATGCTTTCTATTAACAATAAACAATATTCCATTATTAAGCTTAAAACTTTCTGCTGTCTTGTTAAGCATATTTTCCTGCAGTCTTAAGATCTATTCTAGCTAAACCTAAGATACAGACTATTGTTTCATGTCCTTGCTTGCTGTATTATTGTAGCTTTTCCTACTTTCAAGCTTTGCAGTTGCAGCTAATTCCAAGTTCCTCTGCTCTTTCTGTTTCTGGGGCCTGCTTTCACAGCTTTCTGAAAGCCTCCTTACCTTTAATGTTTCCCAAATGTGAAGATCACTCTCAACATCTAGAGATGAGCAGTCTTACAGGCCAATCTCACAGCTCCTGGAACTTGTGCAGCACTTGGGTGTGAGCAGCCAGGTCCTGAAAGCACAAAAAAGGTGTCTATAAAGAAGGATTTTTGTTGCTTTGTATTCAGAAGGGGTTTTTTTTTCCCTCTAATGTTATTGCTGAAGCCTATAATATCTTTAGATTGTGCCTTCTGTCCCCAAAGTATACTTGAAAATGCCTTTTTTTGGTTTAGAACTGGATAAAACTCATGTACTTATAATTAAAAGCAAAAGAGGCCACATAAAAATGTAAGACTATGAAAAAGCTGGGCACAAAATTCAGAAAATTTGCAAACTCATCACAATAATTTAATCAATTCTGGTCTGGTGGATTTTGCATTGATTCACAGGCTTAACACATGACTTTTAAGACTCAATATAGGATGGTATTGGAGTGATAACAGTGCACACTGCTGACTTGAGAGGTATTTTAGTGGGGATAGCAGATACCTGAGAGCACATTCGGAGGTGATATAATTTCTTGTGACTCTAATGCATTCCAGCTCTGCTGATTTACATCTGCTGAGAATCTTAGCTCTGGGAATTCCTTGATGCTCAGTGCTATTATTCTGACACCTGCCAAAGTGTTGATGGAGAATGGACCATAAAAATATCACTCCTTGATAGACATGAATGTAACTTTAAGATCAGTCATTTGTGCTAGCCAGATTTTGTTCTCATCTTAATAGAACTTTTAAATATCTATTTCATTGCCAGGATAAATGGCCAAGCTTTAACTACTGCAAATGAATGCAGAACTATAAAACTTCAGTATAATCATATAATTTATTTCTTAATTTTCCGTTAGTATAGAACCAATCTTCTACTGAAGAACATTGTGGTGTCAATTGGGTGTCATATATTTGACATGTAGAAGTGAAATCTGTATCCCTGAGAATGCAGATTTGCAATGATTTTTATTATAATTTTAAAAATACCTCACAAAGAGAAGTAATTTATTATTATCTTTATTTTATAGCTCAAGAATAGGGTATTTAGAAAGGTGAAGTGACTTTTTCAAGAAGTTCAGTGATGGGAAAATATTGTTAACATGACAATGGTATTTTATTATAAATGCCATTTTATAACTAATGTCATTTTATAAAACGACAAAATTCCCTTACCTTCAGGGAGGCCAAAATTTCCTTTGGAGTCTCAGATACAACCCATATGTCTAGTTCATAACCTTATTTGCAAGGAAAGGTACTCTCAATCTTTTGCCTAGCATGGAGAACACTTTTTAATATTAATTTCATAACTTCCCTGGGACTGCAACCAATGATTTCATTAAAAAAAAAACCCCAGTGTTTGCATTTGAGTTCATTTTTTTAGCTGTGAAAACACAAGACTTAGGGGCCTCATAACCTCAGGGCTCCATAATCAACCATTGGTGCAGGTACAGCTGTTTGATAGAGACCATGCTGATATTTACTGCTTGCAGCAGCATAACAAGCTGTGGTTTAGGTATCCTTAAAGATTCCCAAGCAGTTGACCTTTTTTCACTATGTGATTTTTCCCTGGTGAAGTGGTTGTTGACTCACAGGAATCATTTCTGTGTACAATCTGACCTGTAAGGGTCTACAGTGAGGTAAGGAGGAAGGATTTTTTCAGTGGAAGGGTTGCCAATGGAGTGGGCTGCCCCAGGGGGGTGGTGGAGTCACAGCTATTCAAGAAAAGACTGGGTGTGGCACTCGGTGCTGAGCTGTAGTTGACAAGATGCTGATCACTCAAAGGGGTTGGACTCCATCATTTTGGAGGTTTTTTTCCAATTTTAATGATTCTGTGATAAGGATGTGCAAATCTGTGGAGCTGGCAGGCCTAAACTCTGGCAACCGTACAAGATGAGACCTGGAAATAGTGGCAAAGTGTAGTCAGCATGACAGGCAACGAGGGCTGTGTTCTATGGCCAAAGCCTGCAACATCTTCAGAGAATGAGGGAGGATTAAACAGAAAACAATGGGAAAACTCCGAAGGCAAATATTTGAAGGCTCTCTCCAAGGCAAACAGCTCCAGAGTGAACACAAATGTAAGCAGTGAAACTGTTTTTCAATCCACTACTTAGTGGTTGTAAAACAGCCTTAGCCTATGTACTGCACGTGGATTGTCTCATACAACATGAATTTACTCATCTGAGGAACATCTGACTCCTTGAACAACTCCAACGCTTTCCATAAGAGTGTCTGTTCAGGAAGATTTTATTCTGAGTATCTGAGCCTGGACTTTTCCTGTTTTAGGGTTTTTTCCTCAGTAGAGTTGTCAATGAGACAGTGAGAAACCCTTTTTTTTAAAAAGCTTCATTTCTGAATCTTTCTGACAAAAATAATGGTGAGACAGATAGGAAGGAAAACGTGTCATAATCAGTCAGTTTATTAACAAACAGAACAGCATTAATTTTACAGGAGAGAGATTCCTTAGGGAGGAAAGTCACACCTCTGGCCACAGTCAGTTGGTGTGCATTGGTTGTGCACTGGTGCTCACTGACTGTGGATTATTCAATGCTGTGGAATGATGTGGGTCTTTTGAGGAAGGTGGAAATGTACTTTTTGGGGTCCTTTTGGACCTACCTTCACATGCTTTCCTCCCCTTCTACTTGCCTATTTCTTTTCATTGAGGCTTCTGCTGCTTTTATTCTTTCCATTGTGGATTTGCCTGCCAGGTTTAGCATTGTGCACCTAAAACCTAATGAATAAACTCAGCAGGAACTATCTGAATGAAGCTGAATAAATTTCTGTTTCATCTCCCCTTGGCTTCTGAATTCCACAAGTGCTAGAACCATTAGTCTGCTTTGCACCAGCAAAATGTGACCATGGGGGAGGAGGAGGGAAAAAGAAAAATATAGAAGAATTGAAGTAAATATGACTTCAAGTTACAACTGGATGTCTATGTGAGGTATGGGGATCACATCCAAAGACATATAAACCCATACAGCTCTGTTACTGATCCATGCAGAATTTTACTCAGCATGGGTTACAAACTCATTTATTGTTTCTGCCTCCTGTGTTCTGTTTTACAGCTACAGATAACATTAGAGTTTTTTAGGCTCTTCTGTCCCGGCAAAACAGCCTTTGTAAGTAAGGTGTTCCTCAGTGGGAATAAGGGCGATACACATGAAAAAATTCATTATAAATATATTTTATGTGTCTATGCTCAGATTATTTGGAAAGTTATAATTGTATTTCTTTCCCCTAATACAGGAAAAGTAATACCAGATTAGTTAGAAATTTTTCTTTAATTACTTGCTTTTCAAATTTGCTATAGTTTACATACTACTTGCACCCTCCATAGGTTTGTGGGGGGGTTTTTTCCCTTTAAAAATGTACTTTTAAGTTGCAGACTTAGTTATGCAAAAGGAAATATAAAAGTCTCTTTCTAAGCAGGGTTGCTTTTGGTGTGCTCTAGAGGTCTTAATTTTGCTACACTGTTAAATGTATTTTCTAGGAAGGTAATTCTAAATTCAGTGTATCATCTAAAGTGTGTGGACTTCTAGAGACGGAATCAATATTAAACCTTTAGTGACTTGATAGTATCTTTATTATGTTCTAATAATATTGGGGTTTACATTTAATTTCTTTGTGTCCAAATTTGATTTTTTTTTTAATTCAACACTTCAGTATCTTTTTCCTACTAAAGGCTGGAAATGTTCTTATAAATAAATTTTTCCAGGGATTTTGGCTTTTTTGGAGGGGCTGGGTTGGTTTACTTAATTTTCTATGGATGAATGGATCAATTCTCTCAATGGCTATGATGTAAATTACAAATAACTGCTCTGAGCTCTGTGGCTATTACATGGAGACTCAGGATGGATTTTACCACACCACTCCACAGCTAAGAAAGCACAATCCTGTTGCTACCAGCAGATGTATTCCAATATCTCTTATGAGAAGGAGGCCCTTAAGACTGATTTAATTTGATGACTATTTCCTGTGCATTTGTTTGAGAGATATAGATAGATGGAGAGATTTGCTTTTATTTTAGTTTCTTCTCTTTTAGCTGAATGTCATACCATGTGATGTCTATTTTTTTTCAAATGATTCAGAAAACTACAGTATGCAGGTCAGAATTAAAAACCCAAACTACAGATATTCAGTAAAACTTCAGAAACAATCTGATTGCAGCACAGTTCCAGCCTTTTCCCAGGGGACTCCTCATCAGCAACATTCAGAGAATGTGTAAACACTTCACCTCAGAGTAGGGAGGAAGGAATAATCCCTGGTCAATTGGCCCACAATCATCAGTGCACCACAAACAGCTGGTGGTGAATAACTCTCATCCTTACTGAGAATTGCAGCATGCACAGAACACAACTCCTGCCAACTGCTCTGTGCATCCCTTTGTTAAAGTATAAAATAAACATTTTTCAGTTATAGTGATGAGTCTGTGTGTTTGTAATCAGTTTCTCAAATTAAAATGGGTGGAAAACTGCAAAACTGGACTGGATCAAAGGTCAATAAATATTCTGGTAATTCTGATTTTAAAGGGAGACACGAAATAATTATTTAAAATTCAAGAGGGAACTGAAGATGAGAAATAAGGGTGTTATATTTATGGAACTAGGAAAATTGAAAAGAATTAAAATAGCCTGTAGCACCTTTACAGTTGCAAAGAAAAGAGGGAGAGGGAGATAAAATACTTTCTATGATAGATAATAAAGAAAATTAAATCTTTAAAAAAATTTTTGGTTGTTATATGACCAAATAATCCAATTAATTGCTGAACATAAGGAGCCCAATCTACCCCATTTGGTCTTTATTTGAACATTTCCATTATTAGAAAACTAAATTCATTATTTTGTATCTATGACTTTTTGCAGGTGTCATACTTTCTATTTGAATATTTCTTATCTTACCAGTTTATCAGTGTGGTTTGTTTAATTGGTTCAGAGAAGAACATGGTTTTATTTTCATGTAAGTGTGGAAATCATTTAAACAGAAGCAAAATGTGGTTATGGACATAATTTGCTCATGATATCTATTAGCATTTTTAAAAAACATTTAGTGGTCTGACTTTTAGTTGTTTGGTTTTCTAAGGTTTTTTTAATTGGTTGGTTGTTTTTTGGGTTTTTTGCCTTTTTTTTTTTTTGTTGTTTGTTTGTTTGTTTGTTTGTTTGTTTGTTTGGTTTGGTTTGGTTCTATTGGTACAAGTGTGTTTTACTTTAGACTACCATGGAAAAAAATGTCACGAAGGTGTATTTGTGTTTCACCTGTAATTTATATGCTTCATGGACAATGAATGTGATATGCAGATCTTTGACACAAGTCCTAACTTTGCTTCATTTGCTGAAACAATTTCTGTAAGATGAGAAACTGAAGATGCAAAGTAGTCAAGATGATAAGATTCCCACCATAGTTACAGTTTTTATCCTTCTTGATACATTTAGCCTATTTTAGGGCATTTATATCTTTCTTGTAGTGACAAAGAAGCAAGTACATGTGCAATTATACATGTATTTTTATCCCTTTTTGTGAGATGATGAAATATCATGGAAGAAATCAGTATTTCCCTCTTTCCATAATTACAATAAATTGAATAGGTTGCTTTTCTTAGTTATATGTAGTCCTGATGACAGTCAAGTGAAATAGGTTTTTTTTTAAATTTCTTTCCAGCAGTAAAATATTCTCCAAACATACATTTCTAGTTAAATTTTGTTCTCCTAAGAAGCGTCCAGGAAAAACAACATTGTTTCATATTACTAATATTGCTTGTTTGGTCTTTAATTCTGATTTTCTCATTCTCAAACACAAGTCCAACCCCTCTGAAGAGCTGTTTACTGGCAGGGATTTCTCAGCATTTCCAGATAACTAATTATGGTGAAATGTATGAAAGACTCCAGCAGTCTATGTTCTCTTGGAGCAAAAGCTCATTACTCTTTGACAAAACCTTCCTGAATCTGGAGGAAAAACTCTTCACAGTCTCAATAAAAATATTTTACTGACTAGAACAGTGCTGTCATTAATCACATCTTCCTTCCCGGCCCATCCTTGCATTCCTTAAACACTGTAATAGTCGAAGAGTAGAAGAGTAGAAACATCCATTTTTTTAACAGTTTCTAATGCAGCATCTTTTAAATCTCATGGTTCCACTTCCTTTCTCTATTCCCCCCTTAATTTGCCCTTATTTTTAAAACATGATCCCCAAAAGACAGACAAGCTGAAGTGCCATGGGAAATAAAGAGAGCAGAATAACAAGCTTGTGCCTCTGACACCAGATAAACACTTAATAGGTCACAGAATGAGGTTTGCTCATTTGTTCACAAAACTTTCTGCTGCACAAATGGAATAATCTGAACATTTGAAATGTGTGTTCTCTGTGTGAAGTTAAGCATTACCAGAAACTTCTGATGAGGCCTGAACGCAGAGCAGCTCTCTGGAGAAGCCTGTTTGATGTCAGACTGAGAAGACTAACCAGAGGATTGCTTGTGCATATTTTGATTATTTTTTGGTCCTTTTTTTTTTCCTTTTATAGAGCATATAGAGTAATTTCATCATCACCATGTTTCCCAAACTTCATTAAGAATGTCATGTAGTTAATGACTTCTTCCCCTGATTCACTTAGACTGTCAAAGAGGGAAATTCCAATGACTTTGCCTCTTGTCACATTGCTATTCTTTCAAGGCTTTGTAAATGGATTGTTTAATCTTCTCCAGTATCTTTCTGGATACTGAAGTGAGGCTGACAGGTCTATGGTTTTCTTGTACTCTTTTCTTTGGTGATTTTTTTTTGTTTTGGTTGGTTTTTTTTTTTTTTTTGGTTGGTTGGTTTTTTTTTTTGGTTTTGTTTTGTTTTGTTTTGTTTTGTTTTGTTTTGTTTTGTTTTTTCCTCTGTTAAATTTTAATGACTAAGTTTTATCTTCTGACCTGTGCTGCATCAGCTACACTCGAAGTCATGGGAAATAATCACTAATGACTTGGAGGCTGCTTTTACTACCACTTCAAATTCTTGAGGAAGCCCTGGTTACTTAGATACTTCCATCATTCAAATATTACTTAATCTCTCCATAAATAGATGAATACTGGCTATAAATAACCATTTAAATTCTATTTTCAGTACTATGAATGACAGGGATATATTATTGAGGAAGCAGAGACCAAGTATTAAAAGGGTGAAGGGAGGAAATAATTTAGACTTTTAGGAATTACTGGCTCAATTAAATCCTAAGTCATAAAAGAGTTATAAGCTAAGGTCATATGCAAGAAGTTCTCCTTACTTAAAAAATGAATCAGGGTCATTGGTCTGTGCCTTTTTAAAAAGTTTTACATTGGCCTTTTAATTTTTTTATAGTTCTTTTAAGTTCAGTGATAGATTTAGTTTTGCTTAACTTGCCCCTGTATGTATTGAATCAAGAGCTGGTCTTTTACTGAAGAGTTATGTAAGCTGTAGATTTTTTAGAATCACTTTGCACAATTCAGTCTGGGAAAAAATAGAGAATATTGTACCTAATTAACTGAGAATTAAATAACATCTTGCAATTTGTATATAATTTCTCCACTGAATTAATTTCTGTAGGCTTTTTCCTACCTTCATAATGATTTTAAGTCTAAAAGGATAAAACGCCTTATTTGAAATTCCATCTAATTAAAGGAATTCTGTATTTTATTGATTTCTTGCCAGAAGATAACAATTTAAAAGCAAGCAATATTATGCTAGGGAAAGCAATAGTCTTTAGCATATTTGATGGTGTATTTCAGTATTTCTGTTTAAGAGAGTTTTATATGATTTTACCTCACACATTTTATTCTCATGGTTTTATCTCAGATTTAACTACTATATAAATTTTAATGTGAAAAAGAGAAAACTTAGGTTGCAAACACAAGGAAAAATCTTGTACAAAGTTGGAAACCAGACTAAATAAATTGGACACCCAACTCAGTGCAATATATATTTTAAACACGTACCCATGATGATATTCTTAAAGGTCACAGATGATCTCAAACTGCAAGTTACCTTTTAGATAAAAATGTTGATTATAATGAAAGTGATTGTAAGTGTGTTTTAAATTGTTCTTTTCTTTGAGAAGTGTCTCTTGCTCTCTCCTCTTTCCTGTTAATTACTGTGTGCTAGCAGGAGAGAAGCTTCTCTGCATGGTAGGTGACAAATAGTAAAGCACTCTATGGACAATAGTAGTGAAACCACCTTTATCTTATGCATTTGTGCCCTTGGAAAATATATGTTTCACTTGTCCAAATGAGGGCTTGGTTTCCCTGTTCTTACAATGGAGCTGTTAGAAATATCCTTGGAAATGTCTGTGGGCAGGTCACCAGTGCCTGGCCTCTGACAGGGAACTAATTTAGGCACCCGAAGAAAGACAAATGTAAAAACAGTGATGTACTTGTTGCATGTGCTGTAACTGCAGCTAGAAAGCCTCTGTATTACAAAATACATCAAAGCTTTGGGGAAGTAAAATAAATATTGAATGTGGCAGTCATGTACAGTATACCCAGACCTATTATTATGTGATTTTAACATTTTTCTGCTTTTCTTATCAGTGATTATGAATCCCACCTTTCATCCTAAGGGAAAAGTTATTAATTATTACAAATGAGTCTTCTCAAAGTTACTTAAGGTAGGGGACTGAGACCGGAATGAAATATTCATAATTTAACACAGCTTCATTTGAATTTTTTTCAGCATTAAAGGACCAAGAAACATTCATATCTAGATGTTGATTTTTCTCTGAAAAGAAAAGAAAAGAAAAGAAAAGAAAAGAAAAGAAAAGAAAAGAAAAGAAAAGAAAAGAAAAGAAAAGAAAAGAAAAGAAAAGAAAAGAAAAGAAAAGAAAAGAAAAGAAAAGAAAAGAAAAGAAAAGAAAAGAAAAGAAAAGAAAAGAAAAGAAAAGAAAAGAAAAGAAAAGAAGTTGAAAATAATTTTTCCAGCTTTCACATGAAGTTTAATGTTCTAATTTAAGGCCTAGCTGGTTTTGGACCAGAAAATTGCTGTAATGTTGGACTATTTCCTATTTTGAGATGGGTGTTTTATGTGATATTTGCAATTGTTCCAGGGACATAATTTTTAGAAAGAAAAAAAAAAAACCCTTTGATTTCCAGATAGAGTTCTCTAGCATTTTATTTATCTGTATCATCAAAATACTCTCACTACAATAAAATGTGAATGAAAATAGGCATTCTATGCAAACTGACCATACTTATATGTTTTTTCATATGGCCTTTTGTACAAAGCTTCCAAGTTTTCCTATATCTGTGCTAAAGACTGGGAATTTCAACACATTTGTGCTGATGCATTATATAATTATTAAGGGATGATGTAGAGTGCATCTCACAGAACTGATGTACCAGAGGCATCCCCATTTTGGAAATAAACGAAATAAATAGTAGTTGCTTCTCTGCCTTAACAAGTAGAATAATTTTTGGAAGGAAAATCTGAAATATAAAGCAGTAGTATTGCTTGTTATACTAAATCAAAGGCACAGTATGGGAAGAGGAAGGAGGGTCTCCACAGTCAGAATCTATTCATCATGCCATAAAAAAACCCACCCAGGGTGTTCCCAATACTGCATGAAAGGGGGATTCCCAGCATGTAAAGTTATACTTGTCATCTATGTTCTTTTTATTATTCTACCTTGTTAAAAACAGTATTTTATCATGCTGTATCTCATGCTTTTCTCTTTGAGATCCAAAAAGAATCCCACTCCATCTCTGTTTCTTCCCTGTCTTCCAGGTGCAAAGCACTGGTCCCCAGCTGGGATGGTGCCAAGGTGCAATAAGGTCCTCATTGGATATTAAGTTTGTAAGACATGCCCTGGAGCACTCCTGGGCAATAGTGCAGACCCTGCTCACCTATTGGTATGGGTGTTAGGAACTGGTTTAAGCACAGAAAGGCAAAGAAAACCAAATCTCTGTGAATAAAATGGAAAGAACTTTGAAGGTTCAAAACATTCTCCCAAAAAAGGAGATAAAACCCAAAAAGATTAATTGTTGATGCCAAATAATTGATATATTTTTATTTAATGGTAAGTGAGTGTCTTATTTTGGCAAGACAGGTGTCCACTTGGAGCTTCTCTTGGAATGGAGAATGGAAACCTGCTCTCTCGGAATTTTTATAATTTTGAAATTAAGGGACTTTCAGGAAAAGATATGGTAATAGAAAGAATGGTTCTTTACTAGGAATATTAAAAATATAGTAGTACAAAAAAATCAAAGGAACAAAAAAAGAAAAGAAAAAAAAATACTGAGAGAGTCAGAACACGACCTGACACTCTGTTGGTCAGGGTGTTCATAGCAGTCCAGCTGAGTCCTTCTGGAGGGACAGATGTGGTTCTTCTGGAGCAGAGAGGATCCTGTAGAGGGATGTAGTGGTGGTGAGATGTGTCTGGCCTTCCTCTGGGAATCCAGTGCAAACAAGCTGTCCTGGGGTTCTGAATCCCAGCTTTTATCAGGGTAGGAATGCCTGGCTCCCCCCACTGGGTGGAGCATGGGATGATGTAATTGTATCAGCCATGCAGTGAGCCTGGATGGCCCATTAACAGCAGATATCCCCCTGAGGGAGGATGGGTCATGGAAGCGATCAAGAGCACTGCCCCACCTGGTTTTAACCGCTGGCACATTAAGAATACACCTGTCCCCTCCCCTCCAGAGTCATGAGAAATGGATCATAGAGAGATAAAGAAAAAAAAACACCTCCCCAACCAGTTTCAATAGATGGAAATAGAATACATCTTGCACTGAACCTAAGACAGTGAGGCAAAGAGAAAGAAAGAGAAAAGTAGAGAAAAGTTAGAAAAACTAAGGTTGGTTTAAAAGCTTAGGAGGGGTCACGGCCACACCATGCTGCCTTTGTTGTTGCTGACACTGACTGCCCTTCCCTGCAAGTTATTGCCAAATCTCCCTCCTGCAGGAACTCTGAAATATAATGAATTTGTTATGGACTCTTAACCTAATGATATTTTTGCTATGAATAAACAATGTAAGAGGTGATGGTCTGTGTGAGGCAAATGTATGCAAATGACTGAGGAGGGTCTTAGGAGCATTTTCAATTTTTGTTTTTGTACTTGCATGGAATGGTGGAGAGCTGAATTAAGTTAAATGTGGGGAAATTTGGTGTATATAAATATAGCCAGCAAGCTACTTGAAATTAAAAGGGCTATCTCATCTTGCCTAAAAACCCAGATCCTGTTTCTCCTAAAATAAATGGCAAAGTAGTTGTAAATACATTTAGATTTCTGGTTTTGTTTCATTTCTTAGGAGAAACGCAGAGGAAAATCAGACAGCTAGAGCTAATTTAAGATGCCAAGTTTTTGCTTCTGTTCTACATTATTTTCCATTGTATTTTTTTAAATTAAGAAATCGATGAAGGATACAGCCAATATGGTGTTTCTGTAAAAACAAAAATCTCATCTGTACAATAATTAGAATATAGATAGATGTTCCAGATGGTACACAGGCAAAAGAAGGCTAGCTGCAAAGCAGATGGTATTATGACCATACATAAAGCAACTGGATAATCATTGTAATATTGTGACATGTCATATTATAAGAATAAATACTATGTTTTCCTGAGAAAAAACGTAAAATCATCAGTAAATTAAACCACACAAGGCAGATGTGGCACTTATCCAGGAGTTACAGTTCTAATAGGAACTTGGAGGCTCTATTTCTTTAATTCATTCCCCTTATGAAAAAGAGGTAATTCTAATTCCAGTAAAATGTCCTTTACACTATTAACTTTAGCATAAGCAACTTTAAATTATTTAGATTATTCTGTATTTCCAAAATGTTGCCAATTATTTTACTCCCCCCAAGAAAACTCAGCTATTAGAAGCAGTTATATTCCAAAGATATTTCTCCTTAAATGCAATAGACATTTATAAAAAATGTGCAACAAAGCATTGCAATATCTGGTAAAAGAGATGAAAAAAAGTCCAGTAAAGTTGGAAAATTCCTGTGATAAGACACAAGATCAATATGACAAGAACTTTGTGGATGTTGTTTATATTAATAACATATTCAACAACCTAGATATATTCCCAAATATGAAAATGGCCAACACCATAACTTGAAAAAATATTCATATGTTGGTACCAAAAAGAATTCCTAGAGTTAATGGAATTTGCCCTTTGTTTTTTGTTTTTTTTTTTTTTTTAACAGAATTACAGTTGTTTCACAAGCATCATTACAGAAATATGTATATATAGCAATCAACTTTGTGATCTACAGTACATCGTTTTGTCTACATTTTCCCTATGCAGATATTTAAAATTTTTTCAAGATAGAAAATAAAATAGTTTCAGAAAGGAACAAAACCAAGCAACACAAAGGCCTTTCTTTGTAAACATATTAAGAGGAGAGAAACTTCTTCCAGGATGTCTCCTATTTAATTTAGAAGGACTTCATGCTCTTTCACAGGAAATACATGTATTTCTGAGAAAGCAGCCCTTTACAGTGGGCATATTAAAGGTCCAGGTCTGTATGCAGAGTCCTTATTGATGAAGTGGTAATAAAGTGTTGAGCAGTCCCTGGGATACAACACAGCCTTGTCATTCCCTTCTAAACAAGAAAATTCATTATCTTCTCATCCTGTTTCTGGAAGGCAACTCCCGTGGACATTTCCAAATTCTTCCTAAAGACCATCTTTTGCCTAAGAATCCTTACATGTCCTAGGAAATCTGAAAGGCCATATTGCCTGCTGATAGTGCAGTACACTAAAAGATTAGCCAGGTGTTTGTCCTCATGTTTGAACTGAGCTGCCTCTGAGCTCTTTTACAGACAAATATTTGTGACCTTCCTTTTGGGTATCCTTTTGATTCTGTTCCAAAGCCTGATCAAGTCTGACCTGCTTGATTTTGTCCAAGCACATTACTCAACACCTTTTGTCATGAAACAATGAGCCCTTTGTTCTGTACTGTGAAGAAGTTTCAGCTCAGGGTGATGTTGCACTGTGTGGAAGCAGTCATTGATAAGATAGCACAAGTGGAGTGGCCTGCACTGTTACAGAAAAACTCTGCTAAGGTTTGTGTAACTTCCTGTGCAAGGCATGGGATGGGTTGACTTGGAGAAGTGCAGTGGTGCCAACATATGAGAGATAGACTAGAACATGTTGCTGCTGTGGTATGAAGACATAATTTTAGCTGTAAAATGTTTACAATATCACATTCAGCTCTAGCTGAACAGATTCCACTGAGTGAAAAGCCAGATCACTTGCTTCTTACTTGAATTAGGTAATTCTATTGTTCTTAAATTTTCAGTGAATAAATGAACTGCTTTATTATTAGTTCAGTAGAATCAAGCTGTGAAAGAAAAAAACTTCATGCACTAAATGTGGTTTTGGTTGTGATGGAAGGACATGACAGCTACTATAGGAAAATATTTCCATGTTTATTTAACATACCAAGGTATCTAACTGATTAGTAACCCTGCAAGGTTGTAAGCTGCATTTAGCATCTGTCCAAAGAGCCCCCACAAAACAGAACACACAAAACACACACAGACAAAAACTCCCACAAACAAGCAAAACTCCTCCAAAATTTAAATCAATTAAACATAAAAGCCCCAAACCAACCAACAGGTATGCCCTCCATAACCCTCAAAATAGATAGTGTCAGGTCTTCAGGCACAGACACATCATCTAGCCTGATGTCTATATGTCACTCATAGAATTGACTGGAACACTTGCCTTGATCAAAGCAACTTGGCTGAGTAAAACCTGTGCTCCAAAAGGTTGTGCAGTGGTGAACTGAAAACCTTTGGAACCATGAGAAACAGCAGCTGTCTTAACTTATTCTCATAATATTTAGTACAAGTATAGTTTAAAAAAAGAGTCAGATTTCTCAGCTGGATTGTCTGGTTTTGTGCACTTTTTTTTTTTACTCTACTGTTCCTCACTTCATTTGCTTTCTGCACTGTCTTCTAAAGATAATTGCATGCAGTACACAAGTCACCTATCTTGCTTCTGAAGCTGAAAAGAAGCTGTGTTTCTAGTATTACTCATTGTTAGGAATTATCTCCTCATCTCAAAACCTAGACTCCTGATCTTTGTTTCAATGGCCTGGTTCACAAATGGATTTATCTTGATTTGCATGACTTTTTCTATCCTCCATTATCTTTCTCATTGTTTCTAGCATCTACCAATGTTTTTAGGAGTTATTCTTCATCCTGACTTGATGAACGTGGTCTAATATTGATCTGTGTGGAAGACTCTTAACTGCACACAGCCCTGGTACCAGGGAAATGGCTTTTTGTTCACTGTGTTTTTCCCTCAGCATCCAGATCCATTGCCCCTGTGGCTACATCTTCCATGCTTTGTAGGAGTTAAAAAAGATGCACAGGTAGGGTAACTTCAGTCACAGTTCCTGTGTTTTTGTACTGTCAGAGTGTGGTTTTGAAAGATGAGCCTCGCATAAAAAGTGGAAATAGTTCAGCATAGGTTTTAACCTCTGCTGTTTTTACAGTCAAATGTGTTGTGTACAAGGCACCTGGTATGTTCAGGAGAGTTTTTCAAAGTTTGTGTTTGCCAAAGGAAACAAATAACAGAATATAGAAATAGCTCTGCTTGTTAATCCTAATGTTTCATTTGCAGGAAAAGATAAACATTTTTAAATTTTCACTACAATACTTATTATTAGTAACTTTCCAATGTTTGCAAGTTGGAATGATTTATTTTATTTTGATGTCTTAATAATGAATGTATCTGCCTATTAAAATCTTTGAGCAACCTGGGCCAGTGACTTGCCTGCAGAAATGTTTATAATACTGTAACTGCTTGTAACCTGCTGATTCCTTATCTTGTTCAGAGTTGATGCAGACTTGACCTACACAGGCATTTAAATTTCTGTTGAACACTAGGGATGTTTTGACTCAGTAGGAGACAAAAAAAAAATGATTTGCCGGCTATGAGATGGAAGCTGAAATGGGAGCCATTTGCTAAATGATAGAGGCAGTGACCATCAATGAAGAGGGAAAAATCACCTTTCTTTTCTTCCCATATTTCTACCACTGTCTAGCACAAGGATTATTTGCTTTGGACACAGGATAATATTCTTGAAATCTACAGAAGGAGAAAGATGTATCCATATATGGATTACACCTTGAGGAATTATGCCTCAGCTCTGTGGGGTTCATGACCTAAACACACATATACTGTAGCCAAAAAAATAACATTGAATAAGCATTGCTTTGGCGTGAACAGCTTATTTTAAGTTAGGGGAAGAATAAGCAAAACATTAGTGAAGACTAAGGGAGAATGAATTATGATTTTGAAAGAACAACAATGAAATTGTTGACCAAATATTTCTCAGTTAATATTAGACAAAGAGATGAACATGCCCATCACCTATAGATAACAGCACCTTAGTGCTTTATGTATTCAGAAAAAATGCAATGTTACTGGTGCTTGCTCCTTCTGTACTTTCACTGATATTCAACAGAGAAAAAAATCTTTGTTTTGCATAAGTCCACAGACATAAAAATTATTTGAGCCTCCGCCACCTTGCTGAGAGTTGGTTTCCTGTTTCTGCCCAATTCCCTTTCATTAGAAGCATTGACAATATCGTACATTTTTTATCTTGTCTCCTTTTACTTACTAGGAGAGTAGAAGACTGTAGAAAACTTATCTACAGAAAGCGATATTTAAAGATTTTTTAGGAACACATTTAATATTGAATTACCATCTAGAGAATGACTCACAAACTGAAATCTGGCATTGTTACGTGAAAAAAGCCTAATCTGAATGGTACCCAGAGACAGTTATCTCTCAAGCCATGGATCAGTTGCTCTTTATCAGAGAGAAAAAGGTCCTAGAAATTTTGCAGAGGAGTAGTGAGAGTCATGCAGTAGAGTTTTTCTTGTGTGGGTTTGTTAGGAATTTTCTGTTTGTTGGTTTGTTTTATTTGGTTTGTGTTTTGTTTTGTTGGGGCCTTTGGGAGGGGGCAGTGGTTATTCTGGCTTTTTCTTTTTTTTACAAAGATATTATAAAAAATGTCCATCCTCTGTTTTGGTTGCCCTTGTGATCTCCAGCAATGCCATGCAGGGTGATTTATCCCACTTGAGATGAAGATATTGCACATTGGCGATGATAACCTGGAGATACCTTTAAAATACCAAGTAATCAGCATTACCCCCATCCTGCCACCCTTGGTGATGCTGTTTTCCCTTTGTGAGCTGTGCCCAGGCTGACACAGCCGGGCTTTGCAGGCCCTGGAGGGAAGGAGCTGCGTTCCAAACTGAACAGCTGCACATCATCCTGAAGAATAATTTAGCAGTTTTCTCCTCACTGAAGCCGAGCAGGCTCCAGAGTTTACTGAGACGCTCAAACTGAGGGCAGAAGCAATTTCTGTGTGTATGAACACATATCAGACAATTTAGGGCTGCCTTCATTCCTAACCTGACAGTGAACTGCCAGTGCCAGTTCAAGAACAGTGAGTGCAATGTGCTGCTGGCACGAAATAATCAGCCAGGCACTTACTGTAATAAGTGGAGCCTCGATGAGAAGTGTGGTGGGAACTGTGTTATAGCACTCCATTGTAAGGAGGACAATGGACTAGGAGCCAATGGATATTTTTTAAAAAACATTTCTGTGGAAACTTGGCTTAAACATTTTTCTTTCAGACCAATATTAGTAAATATTTGTCAAGCAAAATATTTCATTTCCTAAATAAATCACTTGAAATAATTAGAGTATGAGTATTTATTTTAAGCTTGGAGTAGTTACTCTTAAGATCCTGTAATCAGAAAAAAGAATTACTTTTTTTTGTAATAAGCATTTACAAAACTTCTTGCAAATGATTGTGAATGGAGAGACTTTTCAGGGTGACTTTTTTCCTTCTGAACAGACAATTGCAATAAATTGGTGTTCTCTAATCAAACCAAAGGTTTATTTCTTATCAAGATTGTGACTCTCAAGCAGAGTTTCATGAACTCTACTTGTTTTCTTTAGCTGTGAACTGATGGCATAGGCATTTAGGAAAATTCCAGTCTCTGGGATCTTTTACAGACTCTGCCACTGTTGCACCAGACTGGTCTGGAGTGGGACACAGACACATTGCTCTTGCCCAAAATCTAAAGTTACTTGTCCTGCTTTTATCACTGACTGATGCCTGACAGAGACAAGTGCAAAGTGCATTAGCACACTCAAGCAATCAAAAATTTATAGGAATATTTTACCCGTCTTGTGAACCTGCCAATCATGGAAGGCTATTTGAAAAGAGAAAAATTTTGGTAGTCACAAAAAATTATATAGTAACAAGAAAAAGAAATTTGGCTAGTGTTTGTTGTTGTTGTTGCTTTGTTTCTTTGTTTGTTTGGTTTGGTTGGGTTTTTTGTGGTGGTTCTTTCTTGTTTGTTGGTTGGGGGTTTTTTTTGTTTTTAATATTTACTAGATCCTAGTTAGATAAGGAATGGACTCATTTCAATTCTCTTTCTAGACATCACATGAAAAATCTTAACAAGGAGATTACTAAAAAAATGCCTAAAACTCAACTTTTTGTAAAAAAAAAACAAGGTTTAACTATTTTTAAAAGGTACTAGTAGAAGGCATTGATTTATTACTTCACTTTAAACTCATTCACTTGCAATTATATTATTATAATCATTATAATTTGTCTAATGGGTACCCTACCCCCTTCAACTTTTCTTGGAAAAAATGCTGTCAATATAAAATACATTAAATATATAATTACCAGGAGATGATCATCAGAAATCCAGATTTTTTGGTTTTAAATCATCACTTGAACTTTGAGGTTACTTGAGCAATGCTACAGTACTTCTGTAGATTTTAACTTCTGAAAATTCTGTATTCCTGACTATTCTTCTAAGCTTGTTATTTTGAGGTATCTTTAACACTGTCGAAAATCTTGCTGCAAAAATCCATCAGATGAGCAGTCAACCTCTAGAAAAGCATCCTTTCCAGCTTTATGTGGTTCTGAATGAGTTGTAAAGTTTTGAAATAATCTCCTGTTTCAGTTAGACATTCTGTCTAGGATACAAATAATGGGTTTTCTATAAAAATGTAAGATGAACATGAATACTGATATGTTCTACAAAGAAAGTATTTTTATTCCAGAGAATGTTTACACACATTTGTCAAATAATATGGTGATAGACTGTCCTTCCTGAAATGAAATCAATGGCAGATAACACTGACTTTTGCTCACATTCAAATAAATTTTGGATCTAGAAGGTCTGTTAGCAAGAAAAGGAATATTAGGGTGCACAGTGTTTGACTTTTATTTTTTCCCCTTACTCTTTAATAAGTCAAATGTAAAAGTGGCAAAAAAAACCACAAAACAACAAAACAACAACAACAACAACAAAACCCCAAACCAAGCAAACAAAAAAACAAGCAAACAACAACAACAAAAAAACACACAAAAAACCCAAAAAAAACCAAAAACAAAACACCAAAAAAAACCCCCAAAAAAACCAAAAAAACAAACCAAGGGAAAAGAAGGCATAGCTTCTTGACTATATAAGTTCTAGGATAATCTCTAAGTTCTAGGACAATATCTTGAGACAACAGAGCAAGCTCCTTCTTTCCTTTAGGGGTTGGTTCAGAATTTTCTTTGTGGAGCAATGCAGGAAGCCTGTCACATTTTTACAATATGTTTCTCTGCATAAGGGGTGTTGGTGACTTCTGTGAGTTATTGTTTTGGTATGAGTAGCTTAAACTCATCAAGAGCTGTGTATGAATGTACAGCTTGGGCGGGGGCTGAGAAAAAAAGATGTAATTACTTGCTTTAAAGATGTAGGTTAATTATTACAGATTTATTAGTAACTGTTACAGTCATAGTTATAAACACTTGAATGCATCCTCAGGCAATATTAATTTTCCCTCTTTTGCTCAGGAATGAAAAGCTTCAACAGCAAAGGTGGGAGGCAATAAATACATGATAATTTTAAGCATCCAGTATGTGTGTTCACAGGCAAAAACACATCCCAAGCATTTAATTTTGAACATGCATTTACCAGTTATTGCAAACAAACAAAAAATCTTATTAAATTGCACCTGGAAGGCCAAGTAAAGAGTAATTTTCACTTTCTTTAGAAAAATAATAGAACTTTTGTTCTTCCTCTGCAGCTTTAGTTCAGCAAGAGTTCAACTGAAAGCTTCTGAAGATGTCCTCAGGTGAGTGAATGTAAAGATTCAACATCTTTAAAGCCTCTGGAAGAACTGTGAAAGAATATTGAAGCAGCATGACCCTTAAAAAGGTCCACACGTGTTTGTAGCAGAAATATGTGGAGTGTTATATAGCCCAGATGTGAAAAACAGGTGATTTGGGAGGATTTTTATTATTATTATTATTTTATTTGCATGTAAGTATTTCCCTGAAAATTTGTAATCTCTTATACTGACCTACTGGGAGGTTTTGGTATCCCAAGCATTTTGGGTTACAGTCTTTTTTGAGCTATCCTTTATGTGAAGGGAGAGAAAAGGAAAATAATTTGGAAAACACTGGCATAGGGGAAGAGCAAATTTTCCTTTTTCCAATGGAAAAAAAAAAGTTACATTTTCTGTGTACTTCATCTTTTTATTTTGGCCACACAATATTGGGCAACTAAAAGGATATTTTCCTTTTCTTTATTGGATGTCTATGATCACATGGCCCACCCAAGAAAACCATATTAAATTCCACTTCACTCCTATTTTTCCTTGCAAGGAACTAATACTTGTTTTTAAAGAAGTTTGTTTGACCTAACTCTATTCCAACACCAAGTATAAAGAACAGATTTCACTGAGAATTTGTTCTCAGGACACAGAATCCTTTCACAGCTTCACTCTTGGGAGTAACAAACTCTTGAAAACCTGTCACCAGTATCTTTGCCTGATACTTTTAACAAAGAAAAAATATGAAGGGTTTTGGAGGGCAACAAAAAGGACTTCTCCAGAAGGTGGTGGGGTCTTTTTTTTTTTTCAATCAGAGCAGGAAAGGAGACTTTGTCTAACTAGAATGGGTCTCCAAAGCAGAGGAGCACAGCAAGCAATTCTTTTTCCTGCCATGCTCAGTGCCCTTTAGGCTGACAGACTTTAGGTTTTTGGGACACTGAAGTGCCAAGCAAGTTATCAGAAAAGGCAGAAGAAGTAAATTTGCTGGCTTTATGCTAAATGAAAAAATGCTTTACAGTAAGTATGTCATGACTGGTTTTTTCCAGTTGTGTTGCACTGATAGTGCTGCCACTCACTGGAGGGCTGATATGGAAGCGATTCATTCCACTTGGAGCAAGGTTGCAGCATGACCCTTCCCAACTCCAGAATTTTTGCTGGGAGCTGCATTACCCCTGCTGGCTGTGAGAGAAACTCTTCTTCCCATTGCTGTTTGATTTCCATGGAAAAGAGGAGCAATATGACTTGTACTAACTCTACATCTGGCTCCTAAGCAAATTATTTTAATATTCTTTTAGCAGCTCAACCCTGCATAATAGTGACTAAGTCTTATGATAAAATATTTATAAAGTCTGAAAAACAGACTGCTACGTGTGCTCCCATTTTCTTGATCGTTCTTTTGATGGCTGTCTCTTAATATTCAAAATCTGGTTTTATTTACACTGATGTGTATTCAGTGTGTCTTTTCTGAGGTATTTACTGCTGAAACCCATGGCATGATTTATCTGAAAGGTTGAAATAACAACAAAAAGCTGTAAATATTTGGTTAGTTGGACTATTGCAGCTGATTCTTCCTCTTCTTTGGAATGCATGTAGTGCATAATGAGGAGCAGAGGGAAGACATGGCAACTGTTCTCAAGGGATTTTTGTAAATAAGGAGTATTGGCACTTTTCTCAGTAATATTAAGTTTCTGAGCAAAATGTTAAATTAAAAAAAAAAAGTCAAGGAAATGGTGCATAAAATGTGTATGAATCAGGTCCTAACTCAGTAATCTAACTCTTGGGGAACAATTAAAGCATAATAGTCTCAAGGCATTTATCTGTCATTTTTACTGGGACACGGGGAATTAAAAAAAAACCACACTAATGGAAATCTTAATTATACATACCTAATTATGAAAACTTCACAGAACAGAAATGCAGACAAGGAAAGCTTTCCAATACTAATAATGCTGCTAAAAACAAAAATATCATAAACAAGAGAAAGAGCTTGGAAGGATCCCTGATGAAATCCTCCTCTAGTCTTCCATAGGATGCCTGTAAGAAAAAGGAAAGCAAGCCATCACAATTCCGCCACCATAATTTCAGTAAAAGGTAAATGTCTTTACCCATAATGGAATCAAACACAATTTACCTTTCTTTAATTGCAGACACTTAGAAGTGTTTGTGTATGAAATATTCATATTTGCAAGGAACAAAGAGAAAGAAAATTACAGTATTTCCACACACCCCAGTGTAAGATCCTGCCTCAGCTGCAATCATAATCTCAAGAATTAGAAAGGTTTTGGTTTTTGCCTGCCTGTATAACCCAAAATATCTTGGGGTTGGAACTCTCGGATAGTGGGGGGGAATGCACATCTTGGAGTAAAAGAATACTGTAGATGAGAGACAGCACCAGGAATGCTGAAAGTTACATTAAAAATATAAATCTATTAAAATGGCAGGTGCCTTGCCTGCCTTCTGTTCATCCAGTTAAACAGTTTCATTACATGCCACATTCCTTACTTCAAAAATGGCCAGAAATCCTGGCAGGAATGGTTAGCATGCACAGGATGTGTTTTACCTTTTTAAACTCTTCTGGCTCTTGCTGGTTTTGGGACTGGCATTATGGAAGAAACATTTTATTCTGACTAAGCCTCCACTTATTCCACTCAATTATAGGTGCATAAAGGAGACATTTTTGTTAAGAACCTCTCTTGCCCCTCTGGAATGGAACTATGTGCCCTGCACAGATCCCTCTAGACAAGGGGGTGACCCACCAGCTGTGGCTGAGCTGAAAAGAGCATCACTCCTCCCAGCTGGAGAGATACAGGCTGGATGTCCCACAAGCCTTTCAGTACACAAAACTGGTGATTATTTGGCCATTTTTTATTGCCTGGCCCAGCAGGATTCTGAGTAAAGCAGGGCTCTTATAGCTCACATGGTGAATTTGGAGAAAAAGACTTTGTTTGTTTGATTTGGGTTGTTTTGTGGTATTTTTCTTTTTCTTTTCTCTTTTTTGGGCTAGGAGGTGTAGGTGGTGTAATAATTTACTGCTCCTTTAGGCATGAAGACTGTGGGAGCATATGGTTCTGAATGTCTTAAAGTTAATTCACTGTGTCACCTAACCACCATCTCTCCTATTGGGAAAAGTTATCAAGCCTTACCTGGCAGAATTTAAATGTGAAACACGTAAAGGACATTTCAGAAAACACATTAAATGCTTTTGTAGATGAACTTTAAGTCTCATAAGATCTATTTAATAGTGTATGTAACAAAGAACAAAAGACTGCTGTTAAAGAACTGGTTTAGAAGCAAAATTAATACTTTTCTTGAAAGAATTGGAGAAACAGTTATCCTTACTCAGGAAGTCTGTGGCATGAAACCTTTGTCACATCAAACAATAATGAAGGGTGACATTTAAAACCTCAGTCTTTCTAAACAGTGACTCTGAAAATGAAGCATTACTGATGTCTTTGACAAGAAAAATATATGAAGGAAAAGGAGATGCAGCACAGAGATGAGCTATTTATTTTTACTGACCTTAGTCAATCTTGTCTTGTTTTTTTAAATATTTTACCAGTCAACATGCCACAAAATGTGCCATTCATTAGATCTGTCAGAGCAACAGCTTGGGTAAATGGATGTGACAGATTAGTAAAACTCTATGAAAAGCAGAGTAAGTGAAAATCTTGCAGAGAAATGATACACAAATATCTAAAAATTGTGGGTTTTTCCAGTGTGCCACAGATATAACAAACTCCAATGCGTCTGACAAGTCTTCTATGCAGTTAAAAAAGAAGGTAAAAAAAAAGCAGGAGTTGTAGAGCCTTTTAAACATTTCATACTTGAAACAGCATGTTGGCTGGAATTGATATTTGAGAGTGTTTTCTAAGGTAATATACATATGTTATAAAATTATATAACAGATGAAAATAATTTTAAACATTTTTAGAATAATCTGATTGTAAAAAAATATGTTAATGAAGATGTGTTAGATGAGAAGGGTCTTGTATCAGTTTGATACTGCTGACCATAAAATGATTATATATGATTCATCTGCTCAATAAATGCTTAGGAATTAAAAGTTCTCAGTGCACCTAGCAGAGAGCAGCACTCATGCTTGTTTACCTCATGGTGAGGACACAAATGATCACCACAGAAACGACAGAATCCTTTTTTAAAAAATGAATTAATAATTTATTACTTCTAATATATTTTAAATTTTCTTTAATTTACTAATTAACAGAAGAAAATTTAGTTTATTTTACCCAGAAGACTATAGTTTCTTCAGAAATATTCCTTAATAGATCAAAATATTGTCCCAGGCCATAGCCTTGACATTTTATTAGCAGAAATGTGATCTTAGTAATTGATCTGTTGCTTAATTAAGCAATGCATTGAAGTATGTGCTTAAGCGATCCTTATTTATTAAGATGACTAAGCTGGTTTGTATTTTTATGAAAGTTAACACACACTTAGGAGCTCTGCAAAACGGGAATGCTGTTGATGGATAAGCACCATGGTGGAATACTTCATGCAGTACCTTATTCTGCATACTTTCAGTCCTCTGTGGTGCTTTACAACAAACTGTGTGGAGTCACACCAAGAGCAATGAAGGGGAAAAGGTGCAAGAGTTCATCTTGATCTCACCTAGTGGCCCTTTTATGCCTTGTGCTGTGCAGGTGAGAGGTCCGGGTCCTTTTTTCTGGAAAAAAAGGATTCATGGATTGAGCAGGGCTGACATGGTGGGGCTCAGAATTCCTCCATTATACAGTATAAATTCTATAGCATTAAATAAAGGTCACAGATATGGAATGGTTTGGGTTGGAAAGGCTCTTAAAGATTATCTATTTCCATTTTCCCTGCCGTGGACAGGGACCACATTGCTCAGAGCCCCCTCCAACCTGGTTTGAGCACTGCCAGTGATGGGGCAGCCACAGGTTCTCTGGGTAACCTGTGCCAGGGCCTCATCACCTTCATGGTAAGGAATTTTATCCTAATACCTAATTTAAATTTATCTTCTTTCAGCTTAAAAGTGTTTTCTCTTGTTTTATCAACACATATATATGTGGGCATGACAATATTATTTTTGAAATTTTTCTTCTTTAATTCTTTCAAATTCGTCTAGATCAAAATATCCCAGTCAGGACATTAAATACTTTCAATTATTTCAATCCTCTTTTTCAACTAGAAAAAATATTTTTAAATCTTTCTTGTAAATATATATCTTATAATGGAAATATCTGTAATTATATGACAAAGAAGAAAAAACCCAAACTGTATAAAACGAGAAATTATTGCTTGCTGCAGAGTTGCACAGGCTTCAGGCCTCAATAATAAAAGCACCACTGAATTTCCATGTTTCTCTTGCATGGATAGCTTTAAAATCCATTATGACATCAAACAACGACAATAAAATTTGAGGGAAGGAAAATACACCACCAATTGAAGTAAATTTAGAGGTGACTGATCTAGGAATCAGGACACATTCTTGGAGAAATGAAGATACTGTATTCTGCAAACAATCTAATAGGATTATAAAGGCATTCTGAGAAAAAGCACGGACATGTAAAGATATTTCAAAGTATTATGAAGCATTTCAGCATTTTTTAGGGTTTATTTTTATATTCTGCCTGCTTTTGAAGTTCGAACATTATTAGCTTATAAAGTTTATCATGTTTTAAATGTAACTGAAAACATGCAAGACAAATTCTTTATGGTGGAAATATATGTGTGTTCTGGTAAGCCAAGCTCAGCAGAATTATTTAAGTATGTTTAAATATATAATTCTTCAAATATGACTTCTATTCCTATCTCTTGGTGCTCATGGAAAAAAGGCAATATCAGCATTCTGGTCTCAGTCTAGCTCTTATTTGGGCTAGTCTATACTAAAAATCATTATTCTCAACTAGTGCAGTTCTAGCACTGATGAAAATCTTTAGGTTGGAAACAGTGAAATACGTTAAAAGGTGGGAAATATATTAAATAGGTTAAAATATGTGGGAAAGTTTATAGAGAATCATAGTTTGATTTTAAAGAACATAATCTTCATAACCATTTGAAGGGTATCTCGTTTAAACAAAACAAAACAAAAAATTCCTTTCTTTCATTTCCTTCTATTTAACTTTGTTATGATCGCAGCTATCTCACCGTTCTAAAATATTGAGTGTTCTACGTGACTGCTTTGTTGTGGTTGTATTACTACATTTATTTTTACTTTTTTTTAAGTCTTGAAAAAATACTACTGTCCTTCCCTCTGTCAGCTAATCTATACCCCTACAGTCAAAGTCACTTCATATAATTGTTTGTGGGTTTTTTTTTTATTTCCTGCAAGGCTTTGTATTAATGTCAAAATACTTGTTGGAGAAAAAGATGTTTCCTATATGGATCTTTTTATTTTTTTAATTTAAAAAGGAATACTGCTTAGTTAAGAAAATAAATTAATAAAAACCAAAAAGACATCTAGAAGAGAGTCCTTCTGAGACATCCCTTATATTGCAATACTCATGACCCATTCTTTAGTTTCTTTTCAGTCTATGCACCTGAAATTCTCTGTTTTGTTTGTTTAAAATGGCTTATATTTGCATTCAGCAAAGGTATATGAAAGGGGAATCTGAAATTTCAGATCGTTTTTAACTGGGTACCAGAGGGAAAGTAGAACAGAAGTAAAACATTATAACCTTTGAACCTCTGGACATTTCCATGAAACAACACTCTAATTTTATCTCTGTTCCATACTCTTTAGTATAACAATATGCCATATATGTTCATGTGTATCACTGTGAAGTATGCAAGAAATGTCATTTCTACTAGATTTGTAGCTGAATAGAGAGTTATGTTTTAGAAATATTTTATACCTTTGTATTCAGAGACATAAATTTCTATAAAAATGCAAGGGTGTAGAAAATTAGACCAAATGGATACAGTCTTTCCCATCTCCTTCTTGCTGTATGCCTCTGCAGTTCTCCAGAAATTTTATAATGGGCAACTACACAAGATAATTGAGGGTTTTTTACTGAATATTTGTGAAGCATTATTGTTTCTTTGCTCTAGTTCCAGAATTGTTTTCTGCAAAGTGTGTGTGTGAGTGGTGTAGTTTCTCTTTTTATTTTTCTCTCTTCATGTAGTTACAGCGAGCTGAGAGCTCCAATCCCTGCCATTCACAAATCAGGAGGGCCCTCGTATATTGCAGTCAAGCAAAGGACAGTCCAGCAGAAAGATTCTGTGTCTTGAGATTTTTGACAAAGTTAAGGGTATTTCCTGTGATGTGGGGTGAGGAGCCTAACTCACGTCAGCACAAAATATATTGAGCTTGAGCAGAAAAGTTCAATTTATTCAGACTGAATAAATTCAGACTTACCACAAATGATAAGTAGGTTGTAGCCTTCACTAGAATGTGGGGAAAATTGTTGGGATTTTACTCTTTAATCTGATGTATATGTATATGTATATGTATATGTATATGTATATGTATATGTATATGTATATGTATGTGTATATGTGTATGTGTATGTGTATGTGTATGTGTATATGTATATGTATATGTATATGTATATGTATACACCCCTACAGTTCAAAAATATACCTGAGTGATTACCTTTCAGTTCATAAAATAAGACCAGAGAACTGAAAAGGACATGAAACTCTCCCTAGGCTTCGTCTCCCAAGAAAAAGAAGAATCCCCAAAAGATAAAGGGACATTTACCTAAAAGAGAAAACACCAGCAGATGGATCTGTGTAGCCTGTGCCCCGCACTATGGGGATGTAAGTGAAAGATTGGGTTTCATACCCAGGACACCTCCCTTCTTTTCTATCCCTACCCCAAGTTACATCCTGTCTTCTCTTTGTTTGGCAAATGGTGTCTGAATGACTTCCCTGTGACCCAGTTTCCCATCTCTAAAATGGAAAGGGTGCTAAATGCAATTGAAAAATTATTTACAACAAGAAACAAAGGTAATATCAGTTTACCATCTATTAATCTCCATACCACCTTGCTAGTTTTTGCTAGAGTAGCCTATTTCAAGAATGTTCCAGAACTTTGACATTTGTCAGATGTGTTAGAAAAGCAAAGAGTTATTTTTCTGAGCTTGCTGAAAACACTTGGATCATTTAAGGACAAAAGCTTCATTTTTTCAAACTATGTATTTTAGTGTTCATTTATAATTAACATTTGACAAACTTAAAGAAACCTGCATTTCTTTGACCTTTGAATGGATTGCTGTGGTCCTGGGTGCTGCAGTAAAATCACAGCCATTCTTCTGATTTTGGATGGTTTGTAACAGGTCTCAGATTAATTGAGGATGAGAGAAACGATATATAATGATTTTGGAAATTTCTATTATCTGGGTAACTTCTAGACTTTTTCTGCCTTCATTTCTGATTCATGTCTTGTAGAAAGTAATTTTTGCAACCTGAAGTAATCAGGAGCTTTGTAATTGACTTCAGGATTTGACCCAGCTAAGTTTTTGTTTTCTGGTAGTTCAATAAAATTATAAATAACTTCATGTTCAGCTCTGCTAAAGAAGCCCTAATAGGTTCCTGCCTTTCTTACTATCAATATGATATTTCTATATTATAGTTTTATAAATAAACAGTTTATATTCAGGCTTACTTTTTGGAGAATCCATATCAAAGAGTCTGCAATGAGATTATTCTTTGTTTTGTGGCACGTGAAAGCAGTGGCAGAAACTGCACTACTTTTAAATAAATGTGGGTCTACCTTTCCTGGCCTTCAGCTTCCCACCCTGCTGGTCTGACTCTCCCCTTCCTGACAGCACAGGGGAAGGAAATAAGATGGACAAGTTTGAGGGTTGAGACAAAGGCAGTTTAATGAATAAAGCAAAGGCCACACACAGAAGCAAAATGAGGAGATTTATTCTCTTATTCCCATTAGCAGGCAACTGGGAGTCAGGGCCTCAGTATGAATAGTTGCCTTGGAAGATAATTGGTTTATTAATTAAATCCTTACCCCTACTGCTTTCCTGTGTCTTTTACTGCTGGGCATGATGTTGTATGGTGTGGACTATCCCTGGCCAGCTCTCCCAGCTGTGTCCCCTCCCAAACTTTTGCTCATCCTTTCAGCCTTCTGGCCTGAGAGAATGACCTGATGATGTGCAAGCACTGCTCTGCAAAGCAGAAACTTTGGCACTTTATCAACACCATTTCAGCCACAAAGGCAGCACAGGACACGATGGGAGCTGCCATGAGGAAAGTTAACTCCCTCCCAGCCAGACCCATCACAGCCATCACCCAAAACTGCTCTAGTCCCTTTGCCAAACACAGCAACGCAATAAAGATGTTTTATTGTGTGCTTTTATGGCTTGTGTCTTTAAAAGGCCATTAAAAATAACAGTCCAAATGTTTCTGTGGTTTGTGGGATCTATATGTGTCAGTATTAAAGTGAGTCATACCATCACAGTCATGATAGGTTATTGGCATTTTACTTTAAAAGAAAAAGTATGGCTGGCTTGAAATATTTTTTTCTTTCTGCTGTAGTAGCATCTCCATCCTAGGAGCTATTATGAATGTTCATACACGAAAACTTTCACAGAGCAGAATTCCAGCCTTTATTAAGCACTATATTTCATTGCAAAATTGGTTTTGCTGTGAATTCTAGGAAAATATGTTCGAAGTATTACACTGTGTAAACATATTCTTGGTAATTGCATCACACATTGATCTTGGAGAGTCAAATATTAAACCGTTTCCTGAAGATACTCACTTGAACTACATGTATTGGAAACCACACAAGCAATTCCAATATTTAACAATGTCTGTGTGTTTGTTTCATAGTTGAGGTTAAAGATAATTGTTTTCATGGGACACCAGCAGTGTATTGGTATGTGGTTACCTTTTCTTCTGGAGTGGAAGGGTGGTTGGTACCTCATTTAAACCTTCTAATACTACCAGGATATGTTAAGTGATGTTATTGCCTGGTCTAGCAACTGTCTAGCTTGTCACCATTCATTTTTTACTTACAAAGCTCTTTAAAGTTTTTCTGCATCTGTACCCCAAAAACTGAAATGCTGACATGCATGGTACAGCCTTGTTACCAACCCTAGCTGAAACCAGGACAAGGCCTCTGGACTGATTCCCCTTGGGCTTTGTCTGGACTTGTCTTGATTTACTTAAAGATTTTTTTTACTTTTGTGTAAATGATAGTAGCAACTGAAGATTTTTCTGCATGGAACAAACAAACAAACAAGCAAACCACATCAACAACCTTCATATAATGAAGTAACACAGAGTGTGGGCTTGGCATAGCAACAGAGGCTTGAAAGTTGGGACCTGGTGCAGTGTAGAGGCATGCGGGTGTAACCTGGTAAGAAAAGTGACACGTGGTGACCCTGGAGACCTCAGGAAACAACTTGCTTGTGACTGTTTGCAGACAAGTCACAGAAAAAAAAAAAAAAAAAGAAAAAAGGCATGTGAGTTGGACAGTTCAGATTTTTAGAATAAATATCAATTATACGTAAAACACTCCAAGTGGGAGTGCAGAGCAAGAAAGAAAAGCAAAGTGTAAAATGTGGTAAGATAAAAAGACATAAAAACACCCCTCACTGGACCTCAGAGTGAGGAAGATAAGGTTATCCTCCTGCCACCAAAGAGCAGAAAGAAACCCCTGCCTTCAACAAATCTTTTCCTCTGAAGGACTTGCTGTCAGACTCCTCCTGCCCCCAAAGTTTAGCCAATAACCTCAAGACCAAGAAAAATAGTAGAAGGATGCACCATGCCAGTAGGGAATGACTAGGTACTAGGAATTGTCTGTACAGCAGTTTTATATCTACTATTGTTGAGACCCTTTCTCTAACAGTAATCTATTTTTAGGGAGGGGTTTTTGGGTTTTGTGGTGTTTGTTCGTTTGTTTCCATTTGTCTATAATTACTAGATTTGGAATTATTTGATTAGGTGGCTAGAATCTCAATTTCACAAGTAATCATTCTTGACTTTGCTCATTAAGAGTGTTTTCTTTTGCCCAAACAATTTTCTGAGCCTATCAATACCCAGCTCCTATGTTATTGAGTTCATCATTATAGAAGATATTCAATACTTCTTGTACCAAGTAAAAAATAGCTCAAATTATTATTTACTTGTAATTACATAGCCAAGAAGAAAGTGAAATAATATTTCTCTTTTCAATAATGCCAGCAACATTGACTTCTAAACAAAATTTTAACTGTATGAATTCCAGATTGTATTAATTGCAAGTGTCTCACCATGTGAATAAAAAAAAAAAAAACAAACCCACCCCACCCCCAATATTCATAACAAGAAACTTGTGTTCAAAGGTTTTCCTGGGAACCTCTTGTACCAAAGCTACATCTTGAGGGATGCAGGTACAAAGCCAGCAGTGGCATTTAATGAATTAGTGTCTACAGGAAGCAGAATATAACTGCGTTGCACTGGGCTAACCAAGCTGAACATATCCTTTTCATTAATTTACTGCAAGCTGAGGATATCTCTGGTAGACAATAATAAACTGAACTTCAGACTTAGCTTTCTTTTACTGTAGGGGGTAAGATACCTCTCAAACTTTGAAGCACACTTTAGGAGGGATTACAGCAAAGGAAGGGAAATAATTGCACTGACTGAAAACATTACTATTCAAGCCTGTGTAGACAAACAGTTGTCATTCAGTGGCACTAAAGCTTTAGTGAGTTACCTAATTAGAAAGGCAACTGAGCCTTCAGTAAAATCCACTGGTTTCTCGGGCCTTATTTCGTTGAGTACTGGAGTAACATGGATCAATCTCCGTGGCTGCAGACAATGAAATCCTGAACCTCGTTCTCCTGTATGTCCAGACTGAAACTGGCCTTCAAGTAATTTTTAATTATTAGATCTTGCAAAGAAAAGTGTGCATGATAACACTGGTATTGATAGTGACCTATGTGATATTTCACCATGACACAAATTTTAATATTTATTTGTATTTTATAAAACTATTGGCTGATATAATAATGATGAGCATTACTAACATTACTACACTTGACTTACTGTTGGGTCTGTTTTGTTTCATCACTAACTGCACTGCACGTATACATTATAGTTTATACACTTTTTCTAGTTTTGTTTCTTTATTTCTCCTGAATTATTACTGAGTTAGGTTTTTATCTATTTAGTACCTGGATTGGAAGATGCATTATTAAAATCTTGTACAGCGTTTGTTCTCTATCCAGTTCAGCACACTCATGGTAGCAGGTTTTGTTGCAGCTAAGAAAGGTAGCTGGAAAATCAGGGGCATAGAAGTTTCAAGCAAATTAAGGCCTGTGCAGGTATTAAGATGATTTAGGATAGCATGAATTTGATTCGTATAGATGTGCCAATGGGAAAATAAATTCAGGCTGGGGGAAGTTTTTACAATGAAGGTTATGCATAGAGAAAATATTTTTTCAAAAAAAAGCTTTTGATTCTACCTTGACTTTCCCTCCTCCACCCCCACAATTTAAAAAATTCCTCCTAAAAATTTCCTCCTTTCTTCTTTCCTTAAGAAATGGAACACGTTGGAGGCCCAGGTGTGTCTTCTCAGGCCAGTTGCATCACTTCTGGTGTTGAGCAGCTCCTGTGTCCCTGGAGAGGAGGGGAGGTACCAGGCTGTGTGTGATGCTTTAGCTGCCGCTGCTGTCCTGGCTGCTTCAGGAGCCCTGCGCACTCACAGGCTCTGGTGCAGCTGTTGCACACCAGCTGCTGGCCCTGTGCTGTGCAGGCTCTGGGAGGCCCTGCAGGATCCACAGCTCCACATCCCAGGCAATTACCCTGTGGCATGCTGCTGCAGGCCCTTCTGACGTGCCACACGGTAATTTGTGCTAACGAATGTCAGAAGTGTGGATGCTCCGCTGCTGAGCGTTTTAGACCACACGTGGAGAATACCAACAAATGGCATGTATTTGTCTCTCTTGCCAACAAACAGGGATGTATTCTCACCTATACTTAGTCCTTACTTCCTTTTTTTCCCTCCTGCATAGGTGTGAACCACGACTTGTATTTAATCAGAAACACAGCTAACAGAGAGCATCAAATTCTGATCTGTGTAGCTTCCCATAACAAGTGAGATTTAATTAGCTGAGAATCTAATTTGATGATTTGTGGAATAAAGTAAGAGTCATTTGCCCCTCTGACAAGGGTAGACCAGGTGAATTTCAAACTTCTTGCAGTGACAAATCTAATAATTAGTAAATAACAGAAATAATCAATATTGTTCAGACACCTTGTCTATGGGGTAATTGCAAATTATCAATACGTCTCTTTCTAACACTTCTCTGGTGTGCCACTGAAGGGTTTTTCAACTTTGCTCTGTATAAAGACATCCTTCTGTATAGATTAATATGTTAGCTATTGAGTATGCAAAGGTGTTTTCCCTTACAGGTTTTAGTAAAAATCTAGTTCATTCTTCTCCGCAAAAGCTTTCCCTCTGCAATCTCTAAGTGTTCATGAAATGGCTCTCATTGTACATGAAAAGCAGCTTTTGAAAAAAAGCCTGTGTGGAGGAGACTGTGGTTTGCAGCACAGCATCTGTAACCATCACTGTTTTAATTTGCAGACTTAAAAAACAATAAAAAAGATAAAAATCTAACTTACTGAAGCAATGTGAAGATATGAGGTTTTCTAGTGTCCATAAGTAATGGAAGAGATAATGAATTATATATTTAGCAAAAAATTCTAAATTATGAAGAGTTTACTGATTAGCAACTTGAGAAATACAATCTTAGTGCACAAGATCAGTACCTAATTCTAAAAGAAGAAATTACTTCTTTATTCTTGTTGATAGTCTAGATGATATTTTCCATTCTTAAACACTTTGCACATGTTCTTGCTTCTTCTTCCAATTTGTTCTACGTGGTCTGCCAGCACTGGCATATTGAAAAGTAAGGTCTAATCCTAGAATTTATGAGAGTTGGAAAATATTATTTCAGTTTTACAGAAGGATACTGGACACAGGGTGATTAGTGAAATACTCACCACAGAGCAGAACAGCAAACTGACCTGCAATGGTAAGTTCTTTAAATGTTCACTTTATAAAACATGCTGTGAGTGTCCGCCACAAAGTGCACCTGAAAACCTGAGCATTCATGATGACTGATAGCATCAAACTCTGCCCGCTGTGGTCACAGTGGACTTTTCTGATTTATATCACTTTAGGATCTACTCAGAGTTCTAGGGAGTGTTTAGTAGAAGCATCAGCTTGTAGACTTCATCGCTTTTCTGAAGGAAAGTGTTGTGAAAGTCCTTTATGTGCCTGTTTTTCTATTTCTGAGTAGTAGAGTGAGGTAATTTTTAAACCTCATGTTTGCAGGAAAATTCAGTGGAAAGGAAAATTCTGTCAACAACTTCTGAACATGTTTCATTATGATTCCTTGAAAAGATAATGATAGTTGAATCCAAATATTTATTTTCAATAGATCTGATATTCTTATTAATCTAATTTTTCATTTCTTTAAAGGATATGGTCTTTAAATAAACCCATATTAAAGCAGAAATCTTAATGCTTTACATTTTTTTTTCTGGATTAAATTTGTCAAAATCAGTACATTCTTGCAGAATGTTTTTATTTTGGTGGAACTATGTCTTCTGACAAGAAAATACTCCATTGGAAAGCTTTTGCCCAGCACAAATTGGTTCCTAGTGTGCCTGCTGTGAAGCCAAAACACTAAGGAGTTCTTTCTGACTTCTCTTCACATTTGACATAACCAATATATGAGAGAAGTTATTAAATGCTAAGGCAAAGCAAAAGCTTGGGCTGTAGAGACATTGCCCAATTAATATAATTATTGTGTTTTCAGTGCTGCTAGTTTTGATAGCTCCTGAGACTGCAAATCAGCCCCTGCTCTCGCTGTCATGTGTATCACCAGCAGATGTAGCATTAGTGCCATAGGCACAGGCCAGATAATCCTGAATTTGGAAAGCAGAGAATGTCATGTAATTATTTTGCAGCCTAACATAACGCGGTCTGTTTGCGAAGACAAAAATACGGCACACATCTTCTCTGCTGATGTTCTACAATAAAGCTGACAGCCAGATAGCAGCAGGGTGAGGGAAGCAGAGTGCTGTGCAGGATGTGCCTGTGCTGTAGTGACAGCCCACAATACAGCCCATAGATACAGCACAAAGGGGCTCTAATAGCTCTTCAAAAGAGACAAGTTAAGTCAATGGCATTAATGAATACTTGAAAAATGAACAATACCATTATCCGTCCTGTCAATCTTTCAGCAGCATAGAGAAGGGAAAGAATCGCTTGAGGACAAAGGTTGAGAAAGTCTTCTTCCTCTTTGAGGAATTCCAAGCTTGCTCCGGTGGACCTGAGTTCAAAAACATTGGAACATGACTCCCAATGCCAAACCATATATTTTCAGGTTGAGGTTATTGTCCCATTCTGCCTTGCCACATCCTCCTTAGTCTCTAACAGCACCTTTTTATCCTTTGTTTACTCTATATCACATCATATATCATTACTTTCCTGTTTCTCAGCCTCCTCCCCCATTCCCCTTATTCCCCTTGTTTCCAGTTTTCTCCTGTTACAAGGCCACTCTCATCACCCCACTGCTCACCTTGTGTATTGCGTACGTCACATGTAAAAACTCTTTTTCTCTGAGAAGATTAATGCATCAACCAAAAATAGCTAAGGTGACTGACTATCCTAAATTGCTCTATTCCTTGTGTATTGCTGATTCATACATAGCTAATTCAAGAATTCTTTACGGGCTGCTTGCAAGTCAAGACTGTATTTAAACGGGTGCAGTAGTTTTGTGACTCACATCTTGACTCCTGTTTCTCCCATGCTGTCTCTGTGGCATCAGGGATAAATCTAATTGCCTACTTTTCATGGAATAGTTTTGGTCTTTTATAATGTCAGTCACAGTTTTGATTCCTGAGATGAATAAAATTGGGAAGCATAATAGTTATCAAATATGCAATGGAGATTGCAGTTGAATGACACCAGGTCTCTGTGTATTACCTGTTTTCCTCATTTAAATTAAAACTTCAAATCTGTTGAGCAGTGGATGATGACAGTGTTGACAATGGTAACAACCATCTGTAATCCTGTTGGTGTTCTTAGGGATATTTTACAGTCATGAATGGGAGGACATGATAAGGGATGGCAAGAAAATTAGTTCAGGGAAAGAAAATAAATTCCCAGACATCATCTGAGCTCTGAAATACCTGACAAGTTTTTCTGAGTTGTATGTATGGCTCAGATTTAACCTTTCTTCTTTTAAATTCTGGATTTTCCATCTCACTATCAATAGCACAAGAAGACTGATGATTAGGGGGCAAGTAGGCTAGTACCAGAGCCCAGAATACAGGCTTTTTTTGAAACTTAATAGTGTGAAGAATAAGCCAGTGTCAGGCCGATAAAAATTATGAAAGAGAACCTAAAAATCAATAGTATAAAATAACAATTCTCCATCTTAATGAGATAAAGCTGATGCATGCATACTGGCACAGAGCAACTTGCTGTCTTACTGCTGTCAAATTTTATTTGAGGTCTATGGTTCAGGAAAGAAAAGGTTTTAAAACTTTTATTTCTGAAACTCTAAATTTCTCCAAAATAAACTAATTTCTTCTAACCTGTGTGGGTCACAGCAAGCTAAGGTAAATTGATAGTACACACTGATAACAGGGTTCAGATGTTATTAGAGAACCCTTGAGCTAGGCTCCTTTGGTTAATGTTATCATCTGGATTCCACAATGATTAAAAACACAGTAACACATTCTTCCTCATTCATTACCTTACAGATAATAACCACATATTTGATTATGTTTGATTACATTAGAAGCAATATGCTCAAACTTACCAAAAAACCACAACAACATAGAAAATCTTTTGAATGTAATTATGTAAAACAATAACAACACAACAAATGTATTCATAAGTTTTGTCTGTCCCATTAAAGAAAGGAAAATCAATCTCCTCCCACATAAATTAAAAAGGGGGGCAGGGAGAACTAGGCTTAATAACTGATAAAAAGAAAAACAGGAACAAATGTCCTTCTTTACTGTTTATAATACATTTAGAATACTTTATTTTTTTATTTTAGGGCAGCACAGAAAGATGTTGCCCTGTCTGGAAAATCATCTCTTAGCTCCTGGTGAACAGGAGACCTGGTGATTCACAAGTACTGTCCCTGCTTTCTCTCCCAGTGTTTTTCTCAAATGTCTCCGGCTAGTTGTAGTACTTTGTATCTGATTTTCTCTACTTGTTATGCACATTATTAACAGATCTCCCACAGCAGAGGAGGCAGAAAGGCCTGACACCTGCCCATAGCATCTTGATAAACTCTTCCCTTGGTAATTCCACATTCGAGACGTGTGTCTCACTTTGCAATTTTCGAGGAGGCAGTATCACAGTGCATTGTTAAGGGGAAAATAAAAACAAAATGTGAGATTTGAAACAACAGAAAAAAAATTCCAAACAGCTGGAAAAATGCTGGGAAATAGTTGAAACTCCTTTGTTGGTATAAATATTTAAAAGTTCAGTTATCCTCTAGACTCTTCTGTTTTTTAGGTCCAGAAGCAACAGCAAGTGCTTTTACTGCCTGTGTTTGTCACTCTCCATCATATTATCTAAACTATGAACTGCTAGTGTGTACAAAAATCTAAAAAGATTTTCCTGGTGAGATTCTCTTAAATGGAGTACTGTTTTATTAGCTGGTAGTTGTTACAGTTGAAGTTTTCTGTGGAACAATTGAAAAACAAGATGGAATCTCTGCAATGTTTGAATGACACTATTCCAGTTAAACAAGACCTTTGTGGTAGTGATTTTAAAAAACTGATTTGACAAGGTCAGTGACTATAGTGATATTTTAACTAGAAAGGAATGCTATAACAGGCCTTTCATAGAAAAGACATCCAAGCTCTGGCATCTATCATTTCCATATGCAATATTTATATTTTCTGAGTCATTATAGTATCTGAGTACTGTTCAAGGATTGAAAATAGAAGTTATTTCCAGAGCAGGAGCATTTTAACAACACAGAGTACCTATTTACCATCTCAATAAATCCAGATGACAAAGGAAAGAGAAGTTCATGCATCATATTCCAAATCCTTAAAACAGATTTGACAGGAACCTGTGTAGTGGTAAAAGTCTGATGTAAAGTATTTGTTCACTGCTTCTTCTGAAGAGTTAAATCAGAAATTTTAAATGGAAATGTTCTGTGGTTTAAAAATGCTTTCAGCTCTCAAATATATAGCTGAGTAACCCATAGTCTACAGTAAGTTTGAAAAGTTGGTTATGATTATAGGAAAATGTAGTATATTACAAACCCTGTCAATTTTAATTCTTTAATTAATTTTCTTGGTTTGATTAATTTTACCTAAGAGGTATCTAGAGTTGTATATAAACAATACATAATTTGATAATTTCTTGTGAACACTCAGGCAGAGAATTCTGACTGGTAAAATACAATTGTTAGATTCTTATTCTTTATGAAGAGGAGAGGCTACTTCCTGGGGAGGAAATCTCACCAGCATTTACAAATAAACAGTATTATATCTTGCTTTTCTCTGGATTCCAAAGCACACCTCCCACTTTTCATCCAACCTCATCTCTCTGATATGTTCAGTGATGGAAGTGTATAAGGAACTGTGCTGCAAACATGTTTTTATTTTCAAAACTTTACATAAAGTTTTTACATAAAAACTTTACATAAAGCTAAGAGTTGTGATGGCACTGAACCCTGAAAGATCTTGTTTGTCATTGGCACAACACGCTTAGGGTGCAAATGTGTCCCAGCATTAATTTTTGGGACAATTTCAGTGGGTGATTGATGGCCAGCTCAGTGTTAGCCAGAACACATTATGCATGCCCCACTCAGCACTCTCCTACATGGATGTCTGGGTTGTTTGCTCCAAGGTCACACGGGCAGCCAGACTGCTTCGGCTCATGGATGGAGTTGAGCTAACAAACCATAACAGCATTACACTCAGTGTCTGAAGCCAGCCTGGGAAGGACAAGGAATTTCTCTAAAAACTACATAATGTCTGTAACAGGCCAATATTATCATCTCAGGAGTCCAAACAATTAAAAGGTTGTAGAGTTAGATGGGTTGAGAGCAGAAAAACCTTCTGCATTTCTGAAAAATACGAGCAGAGCTATATGAGCATTTAGGTTTGAATTTTTTGAAATAATCTCCTCTCTACTGCCAGTTCATGTCATGGAACAAACTCCCAGAGTAGGAAAGCATGAAGTGGGTCTTTTTCATCTGAAATCGTGGGAGCAGATGCTCTCTAGGAATATACCTAGTGTACTGTAGCTGCCAATAGCATGCAGTTCATAAAACCAGAATGGAACTGAAGAAAAAGTTCTTGAAGCACAAGAAATTTTGGGGTCTCATTCTCAGCACAGTTGTTTTGCTCCTCAGAATTGTTTTATTTGTGCAGCACTACTCACTAATATAAACACAGCCAGTGGCTGTTTCCACATGCAGTTTATTTCTACGAATTTCACTACCTGTATGTTTAATAGATACCAGAGCTAGTTGCCACAGGCAATTGAAAATCTGACAGGACTGCCTGTGTGGACACTGCTGTAAACTTTCCCAAGGATTTTCCAGAGCTTTTTAATAGTGGGACTGGTGGAGGGTCTTGTAAGTCTTGCAAGAAGTCCTCAGAGATTCCATGGTGTGGCTGTGACAGGTATAGGAAACACACATGGCTTTGTCTGCATCTTTTGTTTCCAATTTCAATTCTAGTTGCCAGCCTTCCCTGAACAGCTCTCTGTGTTGCGAAAAACTCACAGAATCCTTAAGTTTCCAGCACACAAGGCTTGACTGTGGGCTGCTCTGAGAAAACTCCTCATCTTTAAATTAATTCACAACACCCATGTGCTAGCAACTCGTTCTCACTGTGCCTGCTCTTAAGTGCAGCTAGGGAATCAGATAGTAGAGATATAACAGTTGTCACAGCAGTTTCCAGGCTTCTTCTTCAGGGAATTTCTTCCATATGTTTCTTCTGCAGGGATTGTCTTTCCTGGGGGAGCTTCTGGCAGCCTGCTGCTGCAGGTGAGGGGTGGCTGCTGGAGGCTTTTGCTCCTACCAGCTCTGACAGTCAGCTTCTGTTGGCAGCTCCTGGAAGAGCCCACGCTTCTTGTTTCCAACTGGCTGCTCTAACTGATTTTTTTTTTTTTAAAGGGTTCTAGAGACTCTGCTGAGAGCTCTTTGAGCCTGTTCATCCATGATGCCAGCTTGCCACAAGCCAGCAGCTGTCTGGGGACATCTGACCCAGCAGGAATTCTGCAGGGGGTGTGCAGGTAGTGCCTGGGAGTGTGCTGAGGGTGTCCTGGGAGTGAGGAGGGCTGTCCTTGAGGCACTGAGTCCCCAAGTAAAGGAGCTCTGAGAGGACAGAACCAGACTGCAAATTACTGGCCTGGATGAGCAGAATACTGATGGAGTTTTAGATGGCAGAAACAAAGCCCCATCATGGATGGGAAGTACTGGAAATGGCTGTGCACAGAGGAGTGGATGGACTGCCCTGGTGAGGAAGATGGGAATGTATGGATTCTGGCAGCTGAGCTGCACTTACAGAGCAGGCCAGGTTGGATGGGGCTTTGAGCAAGCTGGTCAAGTGGAAGTAGTCCCTGCCCACAGCATGGGATCATGACGTTAATGAACTTTAGCTCCACTTCCAACCCCTAACATTCTATGAATCTATGATTCATCTGTGATTTTCTTGGCCTTTTTTAGCCAGAACCACTCCTGTTGCGCTTCATGTCCTTCTGTGCCAGCTCCACCTGAGCCCTGTCCATTCACACTCAGATAATCTGCCTGCAGCTCTCCTGGGTAACCTGTCCCCTCTTTCACTACCTACGTGCCTCCCTGCATCCATGGAGGGATGCCCTTCTGCCCCTTTCTCAGAGCAACCTGTTGCAGTGCCTCACCACCTTTATAGTGAAGAATTTCTTCCTAATATCTAAGATAAACCTGCCCTCTTTCAGGCTAAAACCATCTCCCCTTGTCCTATTACTATCTGCCCTTGTAAAAAAATCCTTTTTTGGCTTTCTTGTAGGTCCCCTTCAGGTACTGGGAGGATGCTGCAGGGTCTCCCCAGTGTCTTTTCTCCAGGCTGATGGGGCAGCTGCTCAGTTCTCAGGGCTTGAAGACATCAGTGAGCCTCAGTTGCTCCTCCCAGCCCCCTCTGTGACACACACACCCACGCCTTGCTCACAGGTTTGGGAGCCCAAACTCCCTCTGAGCTCTTCCCTCTGTTTGTGCCAAGGAAAATTGTGACTGCTCAATGTATTTACATAGTATGATGAGATTTTGGGTTGTGCAGTCAGGGAGAGAGCAGTGAATGCTGGTTTACCTTGACATCAACTTGTTAAATATTCTGTTTTATTACAGATATTTTCTGTGACAAAAGTTGCTGTTGCACTTGCTGTGGGTGGGGTTTTTTGGGTGACTATGCACAGTGTAGAAGACAGAGACAGAAAATGATTGGTTAATTTTAATTCTTGTAGTTATAATATATAACATATACAATGATAAATTATAATATATATTATGTTATGTTATATTTTTATATATAACATAATAAATAATCAGATTGTGTTAGATGAACCTGAGTGTTGATTGCTGGTACATATGTGCAATAGTATGGCTTCCCTTTCTAAAGGGAGCTGTTCTAACAAAAATGTTGGGGGTGAATTATTTTGTTCCTCTTTCTCTGATGGCAAAATGGAGTTTTGTAGTGATGGTGTGAGAGCATAAGGAAGACTGTAGTAAAAACATCTGTGATATTCTCAAGTATTTCTCACTGCACTCTGAAGGAAGACCTTGAGGTATTGTCAGGGACAACAACGCAGCAAATAATGTTGTGATGGGCAGACTTATGAGCACTGTAATTTCTGACTTAATTCTAAACAGCTGCATTATGGTAAATTAAAAATGTGAGCAATGGGCTTTGCTTTTGTCACCGTTGAAGCTCCAATGTGATTCTCTGGAGACAATAAACAACCTTAAGCTTTTTGTGTTTGTTAAGGCCCCTATAAGAAACATGCTAACATCACAAAAACTCTACTGTGTAGAGTACTGTGTGTATAGATTCTCATCTATACTCGCTTTATATATTCACATTATTCACATGTATGAGACCAAATGTAAAAATAATTGTGAGACATGGGAGATCCAGTACAATAAAAATGCTTCCATTTGCATCTTGGCTATCTCCATTATTGTTAAAACAAAAACAAAACCAAAAACAAACCCACAAAAAAACCCCAAACAAACAAACAAATAACAAAAAAAAACCCAAACAAAAAAAGACAGAGACTTCACATTTTCTACTAGGTTAGCTGGAATTTTCAAAGTCTTAACTATTTCAAGTAGAAGTGATTATGTGAATTTTTAACTTCTGGGAACATTGTGCTCTTGAATGATTCCTAGATGTCTGCTTTCTAAGGATTTTGTTTATAAATCACTAAGGAGTCTGGTGTTTTCCCTGTGGACTCCTGACTGCTCTCCCAGAGTTCTCGCTTTAATTTCAGATGAAACTTCTAAATAGATTTGTTTCAACAACATCCGGGGAGTAAGGAGAAAAATAAAGACAATTTGCTACTTAAGACCTATACAAGAGAAAGGCAAGCTTTTCTTGTCCCCCACTTTTCCTGTGGTATCTTACAGAGATAATTTTGGGTGCTCATCTGTGGGAGCAGAAAGCCTGGGTTGATACTTCAGGACTGGAGGACTTTGACTTAGATGATCATGTCAGTGACAAATTCCACATCTGTGTTGTCTGAACACCCTGGTCTGTAATCTCTGTCAGGTACTGAGATACTGCACTCCTCATCAATTTCCATAGTTAATGACATGCTGACATATTAGAGCTCTTTTTCCTCACTTAAAAACAAAGATGGCTTTAAGAAAATTAAGATAGTCATAAGAATTTTCTATATACATCTTGACATCCTTCTTCTTGAACCCCTATAGTTAGCAAAACCCAGCCATTGCATCTTTTAAGGAAGGAGTTTCATAATGTGATGCTCATCATAACAAGGGACTGGACCTGATGTCCCAAAAAATCACTTTACTCTGAACATTAAAAATTACATCATACAGTCTTCATAGAAAGATCGTGAAACTATCATTTAGGAATTATTTCCTGTGGAAAAAAATATTTATTTTGAAAGAGTGTGGGATAAATCAGATTTCAGTTCATCTATATTTATTTCATCTGCAGAGGCTACCTCCACCATTGAATTCATAATTAGGATTATATGAGTCTAAATTCACCTGAGAGGATCACATTCCTGTTAATTCACTTTGGTTCAGTCATTTCTGTCTGCTCCACAAAGAAATCCAAATTGAGGATGACTCTACTACAGAGCTTGCAATGAAACTGAAGCTAAATCGTAGTAGAAAATGTCTCTTGAAAGAGTATTGGAATAATTTATGGGGTTTTTTTTTCTCCTGAAGATGGGGCTTTTATTCAATGTTATTACATTTTTACCAGTGGCTGCTTTCCTTTCCTCATTGCAGAGTACTCTTAGCTTGTGGCTTGTAGAGAACACTGTCAAATACAATATTTTCTCAACTTGTTTATTTACTGATGTGGTTTGATGCCAGGCTGGGCACTGTGGATGTGACTCACTAAAACTCTCTGTCTGAATTGTAATAGTGGAAGGTTTAATCTCACTATATACTGGAGATCTGTGCTTCCCAATCCACTGCCTTTGGCTTTTTCCCCATCTCTCTTCCTCCTCTTATCAATCTGATGCATTATGGTGTGTAAAAAAAGGGAATGATTAGATGCATTAAAATTTGCAGCACAAACAGGAGAATATAAAATTAAGATAACCCTCCAGAGAGAGTCACATCCCCAAGCCTCCTAATTACTCTATGAAGATATCTCCTTCAGCAGCTTCCACTGGCTCAAAGAGGTCATGGGGGAATTAGCTACTGCTATTTTTAAAAGTCAGCAATTACAATCTCCATCTCCATAATCATGAGTTACATCATCAGTATTCTGCCCACTGCCAACACAGGAGAGTTTTCCAACCCCAATGATATAATAGCTGTAGTAAAAGAAACTTCAAATCAAAAAGGGTCAGAGGAGCTTAAAGCTATGGCTACTTACAGCACATTAAAATCTCTGACTCTGTCTGAGACTTGCTGCACCTGGCATTCCAATTTGACTCTTTTTTTATTATTATTTTTATATTTTCAACTTCAATTTGATACAAATTAATGCCACGGTAAACCTCTACAGAAGACCTCAACACTTGTAATTTCTGGGAGCTATTATTAAGTACAAGATTTCAAGGATTTCTATTAAAGTTGTATTTATTTATCTTCTGACTTCTCTAAAATATATATGCCTCATCATTTGATTTGGCATTTTACTGCCAAGAATTCTTTCTTCTATTGTTTGTGATCTGACAATGTCTTATGATTTGTTTGCTCACATGATGACCTATAAAACTACGTATAAATATTCTACTAGTATAGTATAATAATATAAACAAAACTTCTTTTAGAACGTGTCTTAGATTTACTTTTATTTCTTATTTAAGATTTTCATTGTGTCTTATATTTTCCCTAGTTTGATCCAAAGAATATAGTTTATTTGGAGAAAACAAACAAACAAGCCCTTATATTGTATTCAAGCCATTCTGCTGTTTTGTCTGGTTTTCCTTCCAGTATTTTGAATCTTTATTCATAGCATACTTCAGATGCACAGTCTGTTTAATATTTGTATTGCTTACAGTCCACTAAACAGAAAATAAGCTTGTAAGATTTTTCTTCTTTTGACATCTTCACAGGGTTCAGTTGCTCATAAGAATACTTTGAAGTGAACAGTAAAAGTTAGACAGTTCAGCATCTCCAGTTAGCAAATTCTAACAGTGAAATAAATCAACAGTGCAGGTATATGGACTGACTACTAAACACAAGATAAAGACATGAGTTACTCTCGGAAATTCTTAGGGGAGATTTTTTTAAAATTTTTCTCCCTCTCTCCCCACCAGTAAATTGATACTCTCTTTTCAAGCATACCCTGACCTCATACAGTATGTAATTTAATACAGACCTTTATATCTTTAAAAAAAACCCAAAAAACCAACAATACAAACAAACAAACCGAAGCAACTACTCCCCACCCCATATCACATTTATCCATTCAACCCTGATAGAGTTAAACCTGGGCAAGAGAGTCAAAGGCAACAAAAAATCTCTTATAGGCATGTCAGTGATAAAAGGAAGAACAGGAAAAATCTGGGCCCTGTTTGTAAGGACACAGGAGACCTGGTTACGTGGGACTTGGAGAAAGCTGAGTTACTTGAATGCACTTTGTGCATCCCTCTCCACTGCCAAGTGCTCCAACCACATTGCCCAGAAGGCAAAGGCAGGGGCTGGGAGAAAGAACAATCCCCCACTGTGGAATAGAATCAGGTTCAAGGACCTCTAAGGATCTGGAAGGTGCACCAGTCCATGGGACCTGATGAGAGACATCTGCAGGTCCTGAGGGAACTGTCTAAGCCACTTTCTACCCTGCTTGAGAAGTTGTGACAGTCCAGTGAAGTTCCCACTGACTGAAGAAACTTTCCTTGTCTGCTGAATTTGCTTGCTTCTGTAATGCTACAGCTGCAGAAATAGTCTTGAAAGTACAAAAACTAGAATCATGTTTATTCCATTAAAAGCAAAAATATAATTTCCAGCTAGAGCTGACAATTTATGGTGTGGGTTTTGTTCATGCACCCCCTACTTCTTTTGAATAGTTTTCTTTGGAAACTCTAATGAGTATGCTTCTAATTTGACATTTGAAATGCAAACCTTGTAGATTTCCCTTTTCTCACTATTCAGATCAACCTTCTTTTGGAGAATATGTCTGTGATTTTCATATTTTACTTCCTAGAATATAAATGAATATTCATATGCACACATTAGTGTATAAACATTCTTGTCATGGTTAGAGTGTCTTGAGAAGATATAATAGAGAAAAGTGTAAGAAAATAACCTGAAACTTCTTAGTTAATAGATTTCTGGTTTATCAAGATCACATTTTCATGCTTTTTTTCCCTGTGTTTTCTTCTGCTGATTGAACAAAGACCAATCAAGCAAGTTAATATCCCATGTAACTTGAAGGGCATATTACTAATAAATAATACACGAAGACCCTTATTTTTATGGAGCAAGCACGAAAGATTTTAGAAATTCAGCGACAAATGTCTGGATAACTTTATCAACTATTTATCAGTTTAGCACAGACACTCTTACTGAAGCCCACTAAAATGGGAAATGACATTGATGATGCACCCTCAGTGCTTCAGGAATGATCAGACTATCTTTCCCTGTGAATTCGTGAAAATAACTCATCATTTTTTCACCTTTACATTACGAGGAGACACAGCTTCTTTAGATTGTACTCTAGATGAGTAGCTGAAATAAGCAGGGTTTTATTAAGACAGAATTTTAACTTGAGAAGAAGACAAGTATCCTTGATTTTATTTCCCTTTTTGGTGAATGACCTTCAGTGTCGAATTCAAGTTTCTCACTCCTACTACAAGGGAAAGAAATTATAGAAGCTAGGCTTTTTGGCTGAAGCTCAATAGATTGTAATGCTCGAGGCAATAAAAATATCTGAAACAAGGTTATGAGAGTTAGCTGCCACATACAGCTGGACTATGTGTCTGCTTGAGCCAGATCCTGAACTTTTATTGTCTCCGTAATGGACTCTTGAATGTTATCCAAGAGCTGGGGTTGGGCATTTCTGAATGCCTATTGCTCCTGCTCTGTCTGCAGTGCAATAAATTGTGTGATATCTGCTGCTTTTTACTTGTGCTAATTAGACAGAACCAGCCCCAAAAGGTTAAAAAGAAAGGTTTTGTTAAAAGGAAATGAAAGAAGGAGGGGCAGAGGGAGCAGGAGGCGTGAACAGATGGTTCTCGGTCAGTAGGAAAATCAACAGCATTTGTCTGTCTAAAGAGGAATGTGGGATTTGTGGTAGACACAATGTGATAGTTTTCTAATATTTTTTATTGAAATATGTTCTTATTTTTCTATCTTTATTGCTCAGATGTTATAGCTGTATTGTTTCAACCAAGGACTTGATGGAGAATGGACTAGTTTAGTTGTTGTGAATTGCTGAAATTCTGATGAATAATTATGAGCCATATTTTGGTTTACGGTTTAGTATCCCAGAATAGTTGTTATTATTAAAGTATGTAAAATCAGAGGTATTTGATGTCCTGGATGACATGAAAATTTCTTCTGAACTTTAGGAACCATAGCTAGTCACAACAAGTTAATTGTTAGCCCTGGAAAATTTCCATGTAAAATATATTTCATTCCAGAATACATATTAATAAATTGCCTATTGTACACCTTCTGACATAGAAAGAGTCAAGCCTGTGGTGAAGTTTTAAGTTATTGCTTTCCCTTCACTGCCTTCATTCAAAATATACATGTGGCAAAAATACTGAATTTACTTTCCAAGGATTTGGCATAAACATTTATGAATTGTCCCTGGTGTAAGTGGTTTTTTGGTGTTGTTCTGTTTTGTTTGTTTTGTTTTGTTTGTTTGTTTGTTTGTTTTTCCTGCTTGCTTGGGGGTTTTTTTTGCTGTTGATTTTTTTTTTTTTTTGTGGGGTGAGTGATTGTTGTCTTATTTTTCGTTGCTTTTTTTCTTCAGTTGTTCTTCTCTTTCATGCAACTTTTATAGAGAACATTTTTCTGTGGGTGACCAGGCAACCACAATTATTTTAATCGCCTATTTAAGCACATAACAACTCAAAGACATGGACTGAAAATAGGCTGGAAAAAAACACTCTGGGATATTTTTTTTACACAGAAAGTATTTATCCTGTGACCATTTCCTGAACCATACTTCAGCCTGTCTCTAAAAGACACCATGACTGCTCCTGCCATGGAGTGATGGCAAGGGGCTAAAGGTGTCTGCTCCACCAGTGGGGTTGCATCATTTGTGACTTCTTGTAGGTGATGAGCCTTAAAGGTGGGTGTGGGAAATGGTAGCTCAAGGTGCAGTGGCAGAAAACCTCACCAGGGAGTGATGACAGCAGAATACATCCCTCGTGATCTCGAGAAACTGGAGCAAAATTGCTCTGAGCATTGCATAAAAATCATGCCCTGTTTAGGATCAAGGCTCATGGTACCTAAAGGTTTTTCAGTGTGTTAGCACCGCACCAAACCAACAGATGCAGCTGGTAGAATCTCCAGAAATCAACGATATCTTGAACAATCTCAAGAAAATATTTCCTTGTTTGTTTTTTTTTTTTTTTCCACAAGCCCCTTATTTCATTTTGCTTGCATGCTAGTAACTTGAAATGAATCAGATAAAAGGGAAGGACATTTCTGGATAAATTAGAGAGTTAACTGGTCTGGGTAATAAATTTTAAAACTATAGTAAATAATTAAGAGGATCTGTGATATATAAATTGTAACTGAGCTAAATATTATGTATTGGCAGAAATTAGTTTGGTTTCTTTTTAAGGAAAAACATGTTGAAATAAGAAGGCACATAGAAATTTTTTTGCTTCTTAAGTTAGATATTACTCAAAATTGTAATTTCTTTACCTTCTAATTTTGGCCAACAATGACTCTTGCTTTTCATTTTCTGTTTTTGAAAAAGGATCTGGAATGTGAACTCAAAAAGCTGGGAAAAGTTGGAGATAGTCTTGATAAATCTGTCCCTCATTATAATGTTTGACAAATTTTCTTATGATCTTGCATTGCTTAAAATATTAAGAAAAAAATTATTTGAGTTTGAATAGGAATAGTATCCCTTAAAAATATCCTTAAAATTTCTATTCACATAATATAATTTGGGAAAAGAAAGAATGGGATATTTTTCATTTTGGAAGTGAGATATTTCATTTATTCTCCATTTTTTTTTCCATTTAACTTTAAAAATGAGAAAAGTTATTTGTATCTGGCTGACGTTCCAGTAGACAATAAAATCTTTGAGTTGGAGGTATTATTTACATGTAGTGTGCCTCAAATGTTGGAGTTCTGCTCCAACCAGGCTGGTACAGGAATTTTTTTTCAGCAAGATTTAAATGAAACAATGTTCAATAAAACATTTAAGATTATATACTTTATATATATATATATGTATATCTCCTGACATATTCTACTTGCAAGTTATTAAATATTAGCTAGCTGTGGAATGCATCTATGTAAGGAGAAGAAAAACCATACAGAACACTGTATTGTTTACATGTTATATTCAGATATACCTTCATTTGACCAATCATAAAAGAGAAGGCAGAATTTCAAAATTTGTTTTTATTGTTATATCTTTGGCATAAAATACATGAATGATTGGTGATTGGAATTGTTATTGTGTTTCTAAACAAAAGATTAAGGCCTTTTCATTACTTCAGTTGGAATGTTGTACGAATTATGAGAAGTAAAACTCAACAACTATATTTTATACCTCCTACTCTCCCTTTCCATACTTATAGGAGGAAAAATTACCTGGCCTACAGCAAGAAAAAAATCGTTCATATGAGAACTTTATGCCAACAGAATCTTGCATTAACCTTCATTGTTTTCAGTCACATACATCCATTCTAATCTATACTTATCTGTGTGATAATGACATCATGGAATGAAACAAAGGAAGTGACCATGAAACTCATTTTTTGTGTTTCTTTTTTAACTTTCCTCTATGAGGGTGAAGTATTTGGAGCATGTAGGATCAGACAAGATCATAATGTGGGTTTTGTTCACTCTAGTCAGGCAAATCTGTCATAAGAGAAATTTTGGACAGTGTCTTTTAGCCTGAAAACTGTTAATGAGTTTAGCAGCAGGCTTGTCAGTTTTAAGCCAATATAAAATTTAAAATACTTTCCATATTTTTTTTTTTCTGTTTAACCTTGTTGTCGCTCATAATAAATACCAAAATAAAGTTAATACTAAAAATTTAAGGCTAACTTTCTGCATTAGATCTACAGTAAAATACATGTATTAAAAACCCCACAGCTTACATATTTAAAAATAAAAACTTGCTGCCGTGTCCAGAGAGATAAATAATGCAAGTAGGAAAAATAGAGTAGGAATATTAATATTATGATACTAAGTCACAAAGCATAGAGGGAGTGTTGGGACCTTTAGAAGATCAGTTCTTTATGTAGTCCAACAACCAAGGACTCAGTATTCCCAGAGTTATTCTGTCATAATATTTAATATGCAAGACACATGAGCTCATTAGTAGAGCTCAAAACTCTATCAAATTACCTTTAGTAAACAACCTCAGAGAGACTCTTCATCTCTCATGCCTTTGAAGGTATTTTGGGTGGGGGGGAGATAGGGGGAGAGGAGCACAAAGGTCTCAAAAGCTTAAGTTTTAATTAGTCCAAAGAGCAACCTTTCTGTTGAAATGTTATTGGCTATCATGGCAATCTTATTAAATGAATTACTTTTCAGTTATTTCCCATGACAAGCCTCTGATGAAGCAACATGTTAAATATTTGTTGCCCATTGCAACAAGCTCTGTTGTGGCTAAACCGTAGAGGGAATGGAATAACTTCAAGTTCTTGTACTCTGCATACTGAGGTAGATATCTGATTTTTACAAAGATTTTAAGGCAGAGGGGATGATAACAGAAACTCCTGATTATTTATTAATCTTTAAAATATAAGTTTTTGTTTTTTGTTGCAGTGTGCAACTTCATGATGTGGTGTGCATGGCTTCATGTGAGCTCTGTAAATTTTATACACAACTATAATTCCCTCTAGGATAGTTTGTGTGAGATGACACAGATTGAACACATGCAAGTTTTTGATGGCACTGAATGTAATTTGCTTCATCTTTTCTAATAGAACCTCTAGCCCCAGAGTTTTAGAAGGCTATTCAAATGATTGACACCGCTTTCAGCCACTGTCTCTCTGTCTTTATAACAACTAAATTCTAATTCCTATATTTAAGATGAGGTTTTCTGTGAGATTTCCTTGGAATTTCTCTTTTCCAGATGAAGTGATGATGAATGTGCCCATATTCTTTCAAGTATAGAAAATTATCTGACCTGAGCTAGTACATTTTTATAAATAAACTCAAGACCAGGGTGCACTATAGATTTACTATATCGGTAAGTATTGACACTATTTTTTTTTCCATTCAGTGAAAACAGTGTGTAATCACCACACTCACACCACAACCACCAAAAACAACAACAACAACAAAAAAACCCACTGCTGGTACTTCTCACTTGCATTTTGGTAATGCTGCAGCTGCTGGGGTTCTAGGATGTAACAAAGCCTGTGGGCCTCTGAAGGCTGACACTGAGGTATTTCAAGTTAGATTCACCAAGACAGGATTGCCCCAAAACAGAATTACTTCATTTCTCTGTATCTTTCTTCCTGTTAGTAAACTAGCATGTCAAAAAAGAAAGGTTTTGCAAAGTAACAACCAGGCTTGGTGGTTTAACTGTCCAGTTCCCTTCAGTCTCCACTGAGGGTTCCAGGGAATGAAATGATTGGAACTTGCCCTCTGCTGCTCCTCTGACAGCTTTTGTTGCATGGCTTGCCCCACAATGGACAAAGCTGAATGATTTCTGCAGTAATTTCTTGCAGTAACTTTTTGCTGTAGAAAGGCCTGAGCCATTGTTGCAGCATTTCAACCAACAGGGTTTTTTTCTTCTTAATTTTTTTTCCTTCTTTATTGTCAAAGCCCAGAACCATGAAATTCCATTCAATGTATTTAAAATTTGTTTTAATCAAGCAGTAAGATTTTTATACTCTTTCAATAATTTAAGCTGCAATATATAGGATCTAGCTGGGGTGCTGAAATAATTATTCATGTATATATATTTGATTGGGGAGAGAGATTAGAACGGCAACAAGAACATGGAGAGGTAATTTTTAGGATTTTTAATCCTTTTCTTTCTTACAGTCATCTGCAGACAGAGAGAAGGGCAGAGAGGAACTGTCTGAATTTTAGCAAAGGTAAAAGGCAGGATCCTGCACACAAGAGGAACAGCTCCAGGCACCAGCACAGGCTGGGGCTGACCCGCTGGGAGCAGCTCTGTAGGGAGGGACCTGGTGGCCCTGGGGGCCACCCAGATGTCCATGTGCCAGCAGCGTGTCCTGCTGGCCAAGGAGGCCAAGGTGTCGTGGAGTTCATCAGGAGGAGCAGTTTTAGCAGGTCAGGGAGGGGATCCTGTCCCTCTGCTCAGCCCTGGTGTGGCACATCTGGAGTGCTGTGTCCAGTCCTGGCTCCTCAGCACAGGAGAGACTTGGAGCTCCTGGAGCAGCTCCAGTGGAGGACAGCAAAGATGATGAAGGGCTGGAGCATCTCTCTCATGAGGAAAGGCTGAGGGAGCAGGGGCTGCTCAGCCTTGAGAAGAGATGACTGAGAGAGGATCCATCAGTGTCTGTCAGTGTCTGAAGGGAGGTGCCAGGAGGATGGTGGTGGTGCAGACTGGTGCCGAGCAATAAGGCAGGATGTAATGGGCAGAAACTGATGCACAGGATGTTCCCCTTGAACACAAGGAAGGACATTTTGATTCAGGGTACCAAGCACTGCAACAGATGGCCCAGAGAGGGTGTGGAGTTGCTCTCACTGGGGACGTTGAAGAGCTATCTGGACACAATCCTGTGCCTCTTGCTCTGGGATGGCCCTGCCTGAGCAGGGAGGTTGGACCAGGTGACCCACTGTGTTCCCTTCCACCCTGACACACTCTGTGGTTCTGTGCTTGTAAACAAGTTACAGAAGCAAGCAGGTAAAATGATAAGACACAAGATTTCTAACTCTATTTTTTTTTCATTGCTCATGATCTTGCTTTTGTGCTTTTCCTCTAGGTTTGTCTCAGTCTGCATCCTCTGATCTCTGTCATTCCTTGAAGCTCAAAAAGACTGCTGAATGGTTTCCAGGTGCTTCTGTACTATTTTAAGAGCAGCTTATTATTCTTATTCCTTCATTGAAATAATATTCTGTCACTTCAAATCTTTCCTGCTCCCCCTCCTGCTATTTATCTTTAGGTATAATGTTAATGATGATCCTTTCCTAGCTCTTTATTCCTTTCTAGCTTATTTTCTTTTTTTTTTTTTTAATTATTTTAATTTAGAGACTTAGCAACTGTTCTAAACAAGGCAACGTTGAAGTACAAATAGAACCTGAGAATGCGTTGCTAATCTTAACTAAAGGTAAATATCTGGTCAGATACCTTAGATATAAGAACAGTATTAGTGTGATAACTTGGCAGGGGAGGAGAGAGATGAAAATGGAAATGAACAGTAAAAAATGTGGAAAGCTGTGGGAATCAACAGAACAGCAAACACAAAGGATATTTTACTAAGCAGCTAATACCACAGGTTGGTTACAGTTTGGGAAGGAAGAGAGGCAGAGCCAGTGCTGCAGCCATTAGAGGAAGTTTGAATCTAACAATTAGTGTCCACTGAGGAAGAGAAAACTATGAATTATGTGGCAAACTAGTTATACTTCTTGTGGTAGAGGTTTGTCTGACAGAATATGCCTTCAGGCTAACTTATTCCCCATTGTAAGGTGTCACAATTCTGCTCAAAACCAAAGGCAAGTTTCTGAAGGTTATTATGGAAAACTTACAGATTCAACAGTTTTAACGACAAGGTTCAGGCTTTGCACTGTTCTGCTGCTGTTTTCTGATCCATTTTCCCCTCAGTGATCTGCCTTGTTTTGAATCTTGTTTAAAATCTCTCTTCTCCTCCAGCTGCAGAAGGTGCAGTTTTCTGTTCTCCCTTATGTATTGCCCTATTCTCCTGCTTAAGCTTTGTTCACATGAAAACAATATTTACCTTCATGAAATAATTCCTCTGAGTCAATCTTTTTGCTGTTTGGAAAGGTATTGGCCTTGCATCCTGGCCACAAAAGTCACCTAGGCTACAAAGTAATTTTAAATGTCAAGAAATCTTTCTAGGAATAAATGTTGATAGTGGATGATGATTTGGATCCTTTGAGCAGCAGCTAGGGCACTAGCTATTTCCTTACATCTATTTAAACATAGCCTTACTGTTTGATGGGTCAGAATATTTTAGCAGGCCAGACAACCTTCTAATTACTATTTCTTCTTTAGAACCATTATAATGCCACCAGCATGTAATAATCCTTTTTGGTGGAAGATTTTGTTTGGTTGGTTTTCGGTGGGTTTTGTTTTGTGTTTGGTTTCTTGAGGAATTTTTTTGTGTAAAAAGGGTATTTCAAGTATGCAAACCAAGAAGTATTATAGTAGCTTAATTGTAGCTTGAATATAGGCATATCAGGTATTCCTAGATAATTTGAGAACCTATACTCAGCTTTTCTTAAAGAGGAATCACTTCGGGGTCAGGAAAAAAAAAAGCCCAGCATACTGAAAGTGACAGTAACACACAGGATATTTATTTTAGAAATTTGATTGGCAATCTATTGGCAAGGGGAACACTTCGGAATCTAGTGCTGCCAAGGTAGAGGAGGGGGGATAAACAAGCCAGCTGAAATATTACTGCTAATTCCTTCTTTTATCCGTCGTCTTCCACGTTTTTCAAATAAGTAATCATATTAAGAAATCTTAGAGTGCTGAAGATGACAAGCTTTTTTATATGATACCTTTTTATATGTCAGGATTCTATGCAAGATAATACATTAGAAATATGTGGCAAAATAGAGGCTTTTCAGTCAAATCCACCACAGGTCTGGCACGTGCAGATTTTGTTAGGCAACAGTACAAGATTGAACAAAGAACAGACAGAAACCCTGATCCTTTTCAGATTCAGCTCTAAAATGTCTTTTTAGCAGATCAAAGCCTCACAGCTGGACTAAACCTTTAACTGCTCCACTGCAATTCTCCTTAGATCTTAAGAGATCACAGATAGTTGGTTACAAAACCAGTGTTACCTTCAATGCAGTTCTGTGTCAAGCCACAACACTCCACAATTTAAATGTTGCCTTAATGCTGCTGCATTTAAAGACATGTAATGGATTTAGGAAAAGGCCTGCTAAGGTTTGTTAACTTGATGCCATTCAGCCCTTTGTGAGACAGGCACATCCATATACAGGCTTTTAGCAGTAATGCATTGATATTTTTCCAATGAAGTTGGCAAAGTGTCTTGAGATACAGTGTGTGCTCTTAACTTTAAAGCAAGGCTTATGGCTCTGAAGACTTTGCATATGTACTACTGTGCTGTCAACTGCTTGAAGGAATTCAAGCTCCTACTCTGCAGAGTGTTGCTGCTGCTGGGAGAATACTGATGACTCCTGCCTGTGCAGTGAGATGTTTATGGCTTGCCTTAAAGCACTTTAAGCCTCTCCATACTAAATTTGTGTAACTAGGGACACACACACACATCCCATAACTTGGTTGATGCTTCTCTCCTCCTTGTTCCATTTCTATTAATCCATGTGCATGTTGTTGAGAAGGGGAAGCCAAGCACTTTTATGGACAAGTATAGTTTTGCAAGTGTTTGAGCCGATGAATGGCACATGTTTATTAACTAACAGGTTTGTAAGAACATTTATTTGCTGCATTCGGGGTTTCTTGCCCCTCTGACCATGAGATATTTCAGTGTCAGATCATTTTGGTCTTTTCTGCTCATTCTGGCAAGTCACTGTTTTGGTGAAAGAGCACCTGGCAAGACACTTTTTATGGTGAACTTGGATAATCAGTCTTTCTTCCTCATTCTGCTGTTAATCCAGCTCTTCCTGTCTTTCCTCCCCAGCAGCCCAGGGATTCAGTATGATGCTGGGAAGCTAGGTCACGTTTGTGACATATGAGTGAGTGCTTAAAGATGCTCTGAGGAGCTAAAGCTGGAGCTTTGAGAAGACAGCTCCCTTAACCTGCCTGAAAGGGTGCCCACGACAGGTTGTAAGCCAGCTGTGAAAGGCTGGGCACGGAGGACAGCCCTTTATTAGGTAAAGCAATTAAAGAATGACAATTCAGGCTGAATAAGTTATTGCTAGTATTTCCCAGATGAATCATGTTAATAGAGTAATAGCCTAATTAAAACATTTCTTGGTTCTTACCTTTATTCTTGCATGTTTGGGACAGGTCTTCTGGGAATAGCATTAGGGAAACTTGCTTGGAAACATTTCCTTCTGTGATTATGCAGTGATTTGGTTGTAATGACATTGTTAAAACATGGGCTCCTGAAAAGTCTAAATTTTGATTTGAATGTCTTCCAGTGCTGCACTTCCTTTTTCTTGGTTTTTGTAAACCCTCTACCTTTTCTGCTTTAGGATGATTTATGCTGTTCCTTACCAGCCTTCTATTTATGTGTTTTTAAAATAATAGTTATTGAGTCATTTATCATATTTATCAGTGAGAAGAGTCTTTATTATAACAGTGAAATGGTAGAAGTTGGAAGAAAAAACTTGAAGGGAGAGAGTAGTCTACTCTTTTTGGTTATTAATACATATACAAAAGTAAAGTAACACCTGTTTGAATGAATGAGTAAATGGTAGCATTCAGTTGTTAAGTCAGCAAGATGACTTATCCTTAGAATGTGCTCAAAGACTGAGGTGTCTGGGAAACATTGTTCTACATTTACTCACCCATCACCCAGTAAGGCTGGAGTTTTCCTCTGTCTCCTCTTAAAGGTTAACTTTTATAATAGAGTGGACCTACCCCTTCTTTCTTAGTCTTCTGAAGGGTGATAGCCTTCCTTTCATCAGAAAGGAAGTGAGGGGAGAGGCTGCTCTGATTCAGAGATGAGGAGGCTGATCCCTCACTCTTGTGCTTCTTCCCTGGGTCACATAGCCTGTCCTAACATGCTCATCTTCCCCCAGCCCAGCCAGTCCTTTGGTAGGTTAGTTACCTTTTTCCCCTGATGTATTTGTTGCTGTAAGACAGAAGGAAAAGGCACACAAATGTAGTAGCCATTCTGTTCTGTTCCAAGCCTTTGTCTTGAGATTTTTCTAAACCTTTGATTCTCTGAATTTTTGTGTGCATCAGGTTTTTGAAAGCTGTGAAGAAAAATAAGAAAAATAAGAATAGGATTTGACTGCATCCTAGACTACTCCTCTCTTAAAGGAGAAAATCACTTGATTAGGTGCAGAAATGAAACAGATGTGACAAGTGCTAAGTCAACTTCAATATGACCTTTCTTTCCTTTTATGAGAAGGAAAACAGATCATAGGACAAAAACTATACCATAAATATTAAATCTGCCATTTTCAGCCAGATATTAGTTGTGGATGTGGCACTTGAGGACCTGATTTAAGGGTGAACATGGTGGGAGTGCTGGGTTGACACCTGAGCTCGATCTTAAATGTCTCTTCTGACTTTCACAATTCTATGGTTCCATGTGAAAGCAGGAGAATGCACTAAATTATTCTGCTTTTGTCTGGTGCTGTAAGTGGGTAAACAGGAAGTTAGGAAACCAAACTGAATGGACATTTTGTTGGTAATTGTCATGCAATTCCACACTGATATTTTTCTGTCAGTTTTCTCATGCTTAGGGATGATTTTCTGTGTAGATCTGATAACTTCAAGAACATGATACTGATTTTTAAGAGAGAATGGGGGAGATAAATACAGGCACACAAACACACACACAGAAGTGAGTTACTATCTGTTCATTGCCAGTATTCTCTGAAGATCTCCAAGTTGCAGGTGGTTGGTAGCTGACACATCTTTAATTGCTACTCGTTCCGTATCAGCATTCTCTTGGGGAAGGAAACATGAAAACAAAGTATTTTTTCAGTTAAACTTGTGCTAGCAAAGAATATTGGTTGTATGTAATGTAGGGCATCTCTGTTCCTCTCCCTCGTTGCTTCCTCTTTCATTTGTTTTCAGTAAATGAGAACAAGCTCTATCAAAGATGTCTTACATTTTGAAGGTAATCCCTTTGGAAATGAACAAATGAGACATGCTTTCTTGGGAGACAAGGTTTTAAAAGCTTTTTCTCCATCCTATTTTCAAACACAGTACATTTTAAAGAATAAGATCAACGTTTTATCTTTCACTGTTTGGCAAATACCGAGCTTCATCTTTTGTCCTCTGATTTCTGACAAGGTCTCAAGGTGAGTAACTCGTGTTTCTGTTTGTGCACACTCAGGTATAACAACATTTTCTGTACAGTTCTGAGAACAAAAAGACTGTCCTTTTTAATGGGAGTGGGGTTGCAAAGCTCCTCAGGTTAAATACGTATTAAGAGTGCAGAATGAGAAGCCATGCTTTTACTGCTGCTAGCCAGCCACTGTAGGTAACAGCTTCAGCAGCTTGCTGGGCACCTCTGTGCAGCTGCTTGGGCAGTCTTGTCACATCTAAATCTGTAACTAGTGCTGGTGCAGATGTCCAAGTCCCCTTATTCACCAGTTGCATCAGTGAAGATGGATGTAACATAATAGGACAAAAAAAACAAAAACAAAAACAAAAAACAAAAAGCAAAAAACAAAACAAAAACCAACAAACAAACAAACCAAAAACAAAAAAACCCCACATACACCAAAAAAAAGCAAAACCAAAAAACCCAAAAAACAACAAGAAAACCCCAAGAAACAAAACAAAACAAAAAAGCAAAAACAAAACATAAAAAACCAACCAAACAAACCCCACCCAACAACAAAAAACCCCCCAGCTTTCACAGCAGCCCCACCTCAAAGGAGTAATACATTTTCCCACAAAAACAGTTTTCTAGAAAATCTCTCCAACATTTCTTCCAAAACCCCAAATCCCTCAAAACAGATGTTGCAATTCAAAGGGGTGGTCTGATAACTCACATATGCTGTCATCTGGGAATCTGTGTGCTACATTCCCTCTTCAATCTTTGATGAACCAAAGTGTGCTAGCCTGCCCCTCCTGTGGTGTTTCAGCATGCAACTATCACTGAAAATAAAGTCTTGCCATAACATTTGACTCTCATAACAGAAAGAAAACAAAGTCTGTGTATGAACAGTATTTTGAAAATGAATAGTTGTATTTTAGAGTGCTTCTTTCTTGATGATGAAAGGCTGTTATAAGTTTGCAGACCTTTTTAAACTAAGGAAAAAAATCATACAAATATTTATTTAATTTTAAAAAACCCAAATAAAAACCATCCAGAAGTCTATCATTTTAGACCCAAATCAAACCTTTTAAGAGTAAAAGAATGATATCTTGCACACTTCCCCTTTTCTTGCACCAATGCACAAACATTGGGAAAGGCAATAATGCAAAAGAACATGAAGCCAGCTACATGTTCAGTATGTTTTGCTTGTTGTTGAATTAAGCCTTCCACTTTTCAATGAAGGAATTAATCAAACTGATTTCCTTGGCAATCACAGAGTCACACAAAATGGGTCAGGTTCGAAGGAACCACAGAGGGTTAGCTGGTCCAACCTTTTTCCTGGGTTATAAATCCTTCTCTCTTTGGCTGGCACTTCTGCTCTTCTCAGTAAACAAATACTTTTTTGTCTGACATATTCAAAATGAAATCTTGCAATCTTCAGAAGAGGCCAAAAAACAGTTCAGAGAATTCTGGGTAAGTTATATACATTTCAACAAAGAGTTCATGATTTATCCATTTTGAAGGGGATGAAACATAAACTCTATATTTAAAAAAAGTAGATGTGTCATAGAAAGTCAACAACTTCTTTGTGCTTTATTGGCTGTGGTTTCAGCTTGTTACCATAGGATGTGTATCTCAGAATTTTTTTCATGTTGTTTTAATCAAAAATCTGGCAGATGGGTTACCAAGTGATTGGCTTGATTCAAGATATGGGCAAGTAATTCCTCAGAATTCCTCATTCATCCTTCTTTAAAATAAGAAACCCAGATCTGATATTCGTGCTCTAATCCAGCACTTTGAAATAATGCAGTAAAATTTTCTGTGTTCTTTTGAACTTTCCACACAGTGTGAACTGATGCCACAAGTGGTCTGATTCCTCTTATGTGTAACTTTATTTCTCAGGGGTCAGATGCCTGAAGGTTTCAGCATGCAGCCTTGAATACATTTCTGTGTGTCTTCCTCCTTTTAGCATTTTCAGGAGCCTTAATACAGATGGCAAGCATTACAACTTCGTTTCCTTGACCAATTTCTTAAAAATGAACCATTAAGCAGCAGTTCTTGCTTGTCCCTGAGGTAATCACCAGTGAATTTATAAAATGACTTTTGATTTGACAAGTAATGCTGTTTGACATTTTAGTGTTTCATAGCAGCAGTAACTTTTGTGCAAATCAGGCACAATTTTTCTTACCTTCTTGGCATATTAAGTAATTCTATTTGTTAAGGAATTCCTTCTTTTCATCATTTCTGGTTGTTTGAACTGCATATTCTATACATCAATTTGAATAACAACTCTGGAGTAACAACAGTTTTACTGAATGCTCCAAAAGCAGGTGGAGAATTTCTTTTTTATACTTGTCCCTTTTCTTTCTATGGAAGTTATCTGGAAAAAGCTTTGCCTAAGTGCTCACAGCTCTAAATTGTAGAACAGTGTAAATTTAAACCCTCTTTTTGCAAATATTTGCAAATAACAGGCATAAAAGGTAGTTCTTTGGCTTGAAAATCTCTATAAATGTAAATATATAAATATATAAATATATAAATATATAAATATATAAATATATAAATATATAAATATATAAATATATATTATATAGCTGTAAATACTTATAAGCCTAACTTGTAAACTGGCAAGTCTTCAGGCATTTTTTCAGAGCAGACATATGCAAAATGGCCTAAACAGGAACTTCATATTGCAACTTTTTGTCCTAATGACTCTGAACATGAATACGAGCATTAATACTAATTGAGCTCCCAAGCCCTGGTTCCTTTTTCTTTTCCTCCTTCTTTTCCTTTCTCCCCTTCTGCTTACAGCTAGATGGGCACCCCTTACTGTGACGAAGAGGAACATAATGGTGATTTATACTGGGAAAGGTTTAAAAGCTCTCTCCTCAGCCTTGCTGAGAGCAGAATGATACACATATTTACAGCCCATGGCCAGATGTGTCATCTTTGTTTCCTTTCTGCCTTCTAACTTGCCTTTCTCAGTGCTTTGGCTGGTTGGCTCATTCGGGATTTTTTTCCTTCTGGTGTAGAGTGGTATTTGAGGAAGCCTTTATCAGCTTTTTACAGTGGGGCAGCAAGCTGGTGCAAAGAGAAGGTGGGCACCACTGTGAAGTACCTGTTCCTACAATGTCACATGGGAAACAAAGGGCCCCTAAAAGGCTTATGGAAGAGGAGAACCACTGTTGGCAGAGTTGCTCAAAGTGCATGACTGGGCTGTCATTCTGGTTTTCACGTTGTATTAAAACATTCATAGCACTTTGTCAGATATGTCAGTCTTCCATCAGCCACAGATGTATTTTTGTATTTCTTTTCTCCTTCTGGTAGTGCCTCTGTCTCTCTCCTTCAGCTGAATTTGGCTGTGGGTTTTAGTGCTACCTGGAAAGAAGCACTGACCAGTCTCCTGCCTACCTTCTCTCATTTGGCCTAAAGGGTTTGGTCACAGGCATTGTGCATCTGTGCTTGTGTTGGACTTAATGGACCTAATCTTCTCCACAGCAGTGCTCATGTAATTGTCTCCAGCACTCAGTGCTGTGCTTTTTTTTGGTCTTTAGAAAGGTGTTGGTGACACACCAGTGTTTTGGCTACTGCTGGGCAGCTCTGGCTCAGCATTATCACCCTCTCCTACCTCCCCCTCTCACAGCTAGGCTGGGAGTAGTCAACACCTTGGGAGGGGACCTAGCCAGGACAGCTAATCCAAACTGACCAAAGGATATTCCATACCATAGGGCATCAGATGGGCAATAAAAGATAAGAGAAATGGAGTGGGGAGGGACATTGGATCTCAAGATGTTTGTCTTCTGGAGCTGCCAATATGTGTATTGAAGCCTGGGAAGTGGCTGGACATCACCTGCTGATAGGAAGTAGTGGGAAAATATTTTGTTTTCATTTTCTTCTGTGTGTGGCCTTACTTTTGCTTTATTAAGCAGTTGCTATGTTGACCTGCAAGTCTGGGATTTTTTTCATCTTATCTAACCCCTGCTGCCTCCTGCTGAGGAGGGGAGTGATAGAACAGCATGATGGGCTACTGATATCCAGCCAAGGTCAATCCGTGGCAATATTGGATGTCAGAACAAGAAGCTCAACAGTAGCAGAAAACCTGGAACAGTCATTGTTGCTATAGTAACAAAATCAAGCTAAATAATTAAAATCCTTCTTTTCCTCAATATGTAAAAATCATTCCCACAACCTCTACTTCTTCTTTGTGAGGTTTGGCAATGCCCTGTGAATTTGTACGTTATCTTTCTGTGAATAGGACACCTGTTCTTAATTTTGAGTTGTTAAGGTGATGGATGTCTCAGATGGGACTGCATGTTCAGTAATGCCTGGCATTTTAGGCTGTTTATGTGTCTGGTTTAGGGGGCTAAATAAATGCTAATTGACTTCCTCACTCTTTCATTAGAAGGTATTTCTTTGAAATAGGTAAGAAGCAAAATCTCCAAAATGACAAAGTGTCTTGGTTTGGAAAGACAGGTATCTGTCAGGGAAAACTGGAGTTTCCCTTGGAATGGAGAATGTAAAACCCCTTCCCTCTAAATTATTACAATTTTACAATTAGAAGCTTTCAGACAAAAATATGGGAATAAGAGTAACAGTTCTTTAGTAGGAATATTAAAAATGCAAATACAATAATACAAAAAAAAACCAAACAAGCAAGCAAACAAACAAAAGTCCTAGAAAACCCTGATGGAGTCAGAAATATGACCTGACACCCTGTTGCCAGGGTGTTGGAAGCAGTCCAAATAAATCCTCGTGGAGTGACAGATGTGGTTCTGTTGGAGCAGAGATGATCCTGTAGTGGCAGTGAGACGAGTCCAGTTTTCCTCTGAGAATACAGTGGAAAAAAGGATGCTCTGCTGTTCTGAATCTCAGGTTTTATCCAGGTAGGAATGCTTGGCTCCTCCCACTGGGTGGAGCATCTTACAATGGAATGATGTAATTTTATCAGTCATGTGGTGAGCCTTAATGGCCCATTAACAGCAGATATCCCCCTGGAGGGAGGATGGGTCATGGAAGAGATAAGGAACATTGCTCCCCTGGTTTTAACAGCTGGCCCATTAACAGAAGGCATCCACCCTCCTCCCCCCTGGAGTTACAAGAGATAGAGAAAAAAATCCATCTTCTCTACTGGTTTTGACAGATGAAATTGAATACACGGGTTTTTTTGGTTACATAACCCAAGACACAAAGGATGAGTGGTCAAGACCTGCCAAGACTCTGCCATGCTCTGCCCTACCCAGTGCTGCTGGCCTAGGAGTGCTTTGCCAGTGGGGCACACAGCAAGCAGGACACAAAACATACCTCAGACAAGGGAACTTTTATATTGCCTTTCTCATGACGTCTTCTATATTCAAACATGATGGCTCTAGGCACTTTCATATGTGAGCACATTTCGATACAGCATGGAAGGCACAGGAGTGGCAGCCAAGGGGTTAACCTGCAGAGAGAATTGCTGTGACAGACGTCACTGCACTGGGTCCCCCAGCATGCTGAAGCACAGTGTCAGAACACATATTGGAAGGGGATCTGCTGTGGATATTGGTGAAACTTCTGCCTTGGGAGGCAAAATCCAAAGTGTGCTGGCCCAGGTCACAAAATGACCAAACAAAATCCTTTCCATGGAAAATTTCCATTAACTTCATAATACTTGCCACAAGCCTTTTGGCAATATAAGTTTCCATGGCAGCAACCTAAATAATTGTTGCACTTGAATGAAGCCTTTAAAGTAGAGTCTTAGCCTACCTCTGAGTGACAAGCTTTCAGAGGCCATTAGTTGCCTGTTTCTCTTTGAAAGGTCTCAAGTTAGCACGCTATTTCTGCCCTTGTAGAGTGAGATTTTTAGAAAAGTGACTGCTGGTCATTCCCAAGTTGTTACTTGCTGTCTACACCAGTCAGTCCTGCTTTGCTGAGTTAAAAGGGAGCACCATTAAAATGAAGACATTCCTGGAAACTGACAGCAGAAGGACTAAGGAATCTCTGCTCTTACCGGGCAGTGGGGCAGAAGACATTTGACAAATGACAGTACCAAAAAGGCTGAGATGTCACTGCCATGGATTGCCCTGGTAATGCATCACCTATGTTTTCTGTGAGCCCAGCCTGCAGTCCAGTGTGATGCCTTGGAGGGGACTCTGAAGCTGTCTGATGTCATTGTAAGACTGCTCCCTGCAATATTTGAAAGGTGTTGTCCAGAAAGAGGCTCCTTGTTGCAGGAAGTAGGTAAACTTCACATTTCTCTTCAAAAGTCACTTTTTAGGAGATACATCCAGGAACACAAAGGTCAAGATGGCTGGAAACAATGATAAAGTTGTAGAATATCCTAAGCTGGGAGGGATCTAACAAGGATTGCTGAGGTCCAGCGCTTGACCCTCCAAGAATCACACTATGTGCCTACTTCTTGAGCTCTGTCAGGCTTGGAGCTGCAATCACTTTCCTAGAGAACCTGTTCCTGTCCCCAACCAAGCTCTAGATGAAGAAATTTTTCCTGATAAACCTCCCCCAACTCAGTTTCAAGCCATTCCTTCAGGTCCAGTCACTGGTCACAAACAACAAAGAACCTCTCCCTGGACATCACTTTTCAGAAAAGCAGAGTTCTATCACTGTCATGACAGAATCGACAGAATATGTTGTTGCCTTTTTCTCAACCTGGAAATGAAACCTGAGATCATTTTAGTAGGGAGGTAATATAAAAGGGGATCTTGAGTGAAGGCCTTCAGGAACAGTTACGGAAAAATGTCCACAAAAGCCCGTTCCCCCAGGAGGGAGTACATTTTTACAGGTTTTAGGATATTAGAATAATTGATAAAAAGCACCAATTAGCAGGACAAGTGGTGGTGCAATTCCCCCCTAGGTCAAGCCCTTTCTCTGGAGCTGCCCTTCAGCACTAGTTGTGCTCTGTCCATGAAATGTGTCTGGAAGAGTTCTCTGCCTTGGTTCCCAGGATGAACCAAGATAGAATAGAGCTTGGAGCTCTGGAATTAATTTTGAAATTATGCTTAAGGAAAGGCCATAGAAAAGTACTGGGGAAACTAGTTACTAATATAGTAGGTGACAGAGTTACAAATATATGTGTGAAGAATACACAGAACATATTAAAAAAAAAAGAAAGGCGAAACCCAAATGACATCACTGCCACCAGGGCAAGAATCCCAATCTGTGTGTTGAGGAAAAAATAAGGCAGCTGCATGTCAGATGTTTGCATGGTTTTCTCTTGAATTTAGTTGTGATTCTTATAAGGCTCAAAGAGAAATTCAAGGCGTTTCCAAAGTTAACAGGAATGTTAGGGACAAGATATTTAGGGGTAGATTAATCTGGGTAGATAGGGAAAAGAAGAGAGAAAACATTGCATAGAAGAGCAAAAGAGGTGCAATGTAAGCAGGTTTTCCTTTCTGCATGGTTTTTCACAGCAGGAAGAAGGACTTTAGATTTTATTTTTTTTCCCCTTACCCTCTTTAGGTGCATTTTCTGAGGTGGAAGTTTTCAGTCTGCCTTCTCACCTGCCACTCTGATTGTCAAGGTCTCTTTCATAGCATTACTGTCAATGTGCCATTAAAAGAAAAAATGATATTTTTGATAGAAGCATGGAGAATTTCAAGGCAAAATTTGCCTTCTGTTTGGTTCTCCTGAAGAATAATTTGCAGGAATATCATTGAACAAAGACATTGTAACTCATTATAATTACTCTGGAAGCAACATGCTTGAGGGGGACCCTGGGGAAAGCAGAAAGATGTACAGTACATGCATATGTAGGAAATCACAAGAAAAATGTAGTTCTGGCCACCAATTAATGCAGACTAATTGATTATGCTTTAGTTGACCTTGATTATCCATTAGAGAGTGTCAAATGGAAAGTCAATATAAATGACAAAATGTAAAAGTGCATGTACTGTAAATCAGGTACATTAGTGACATCTGTCGAGAGTTCAAAATGCTGCTCTAGAAAAATGTTCAGGATTTGAATGCTTTTCTCTCTGATAACCTTTTTGTGCTGCGTGACAAAGTGGCTCTGTCAGGGATACAAACCACATCTTAAAAGATAATTAGAGTCAATGTAAATTTTTTCCTAAATAATTCCTTTGGATATCTGGATGTGGTGTTTTTTTTGTTTTTGTTTTTGTTTTGTTTTGTTTTTGGTTTTTTTTTGGTTTTTTTTTTGTTGTTGTTGTTGTTTTGTTTTGTTTTGTTTTTTTTTGTTTTGTTTTGTTTTGTTTTGTTTTGGGGTTTTTTTGAGAGAATACATCCCCCCCATCAATGCATAATAATATCTTGGTGGTGCATGCAAGTTCTGATTAATGACACCTCACAGACACATGTCCTTAGTATCAAACTTAATGCAAACTATTTCTTGAAATTTAGTGCAGTAAAGAAGCTTTGTTGTTTCTCTGTGAATTTTTATATCAAAAGTTGTCTGAGAATCAATACCCAAAAGCAGGTGAATTTGGGGACGTATTAAAGTAAACTCTGCAGAAACAACTTAGTGCAGAGGTATTTTTTTCTCCCAGGCTCACACCTCTGTAAAGAGAGGGAGCTGTTGATGAAGTTGTTAGACTAAGGTAACACAAACACCAGGAGGAAGGGAGACTGTTTTCCAAACAGCTGACAGTCAATCTGCCAGTTCTTCTCACAGTCTGGATTTCTTTCTTTCAGGTAGTTAGCCAAATTTGTAGTGTTTACTCCGAAACATGTCTTGAATATGTACAAAGCAAGACCGAAACCTCACAATTTGCTCATCTTGCCTTGGGCCAAGCTTAGTGATACTGAAAACAAGCCATGGGACACGGAAGCTGATCAGAGTGGTACAACTGTGAGGTGGATCTCTTGAGCAGCCCCCATGCATCATATCTGCACAAAGCTGATATGATTTAAATGCGTAATTATGTTCACAGAGTACTTTTAGATAGAAGTTACCTGATGATTTAGCTCTCTCTGGGATTTTTGCCCAAAGCTGTATTTCACCCTGAGCAAACTGTGAGCTAAGATGATAGCAATCTTCCTATATATTAGGATTATATTCAGACCGTAAAACCTAGATGATTTCATGTTTCTATAATGGAAGTGCCCAAAACTCTCATTTGTAACAAGAGGTGATGGGAAAGGAAGGAAATAATAAATAATAAAAGCAATCCTCTGCCCTGAATACTAAGGTGAACTCTTGCCTTTCTCAAACAAGATGTTCTCTTTAAAAAACCACAAAACTATATCACATTTGTTCTTAGAGAAAATATTTCAACTGTGATTTTAAATTCATAGTATAGTTCTTGCCTGTGGATTAATGAATTGCAAGCTCATGATGCTGCAGTGTTTTAAAAGCACTTTTACAGCATACTCACTTTGAAATAATATTTATATTTGCGATGACTTGTGTTATTACAGCTCAAGTATTCAAATATTGCAATGGTTTAGTAAGCACAGGATTGAACTGTTGGTCAGTTGCTTCATATCTAAAATATAAAAATAGTAATGTAGTGAGTATTTGGACTATTTTAAAATTATCTCAAAAAATTATTTAAAACCATTGACTAAATTTGTTGATGCCTGTAGATTCAACAGTTTGATACATTGCTTACGTGGAAATGGAATTTCAATTAATTTGGGAATTTAAATTTACAGTCAAATAACAGGAAAAACCAGCAAGACTTGAATGGGAAAAAATATTTACTTTGCTGCTACAGCAAACCTACACTTTTTTTTGAGTCCATTTTTAAACCATCTTTTATAATTGATTAGGATGGATTCTTAGTTCACAGTGCCCATTAAAATATATGTATCATATTAGGTACTCTTCCTTTTAGAGTTTTTCTGTTTATCGAGAAGGGAAAAGTCTATTTGGGCAGTACACTAGCAAACTGCTGTAATATTCTGTCATGTTTACTTGAAACAAAATAAAAATGAGCACACACCACACACACCCCCCAAATAAACTGAAAAAACTTCCCAAACAGACATGTTAGAGTGGTAAATTTAATTTATCATAATTTATAAAACACGCTGAAAAGAACATTTATGTACTAAATTTTAAACTATCTCACATTCTTTAGCTAAATAATTAATACCTTCATAATACCTTCATAACTAGGTAAATTACTACAATACACCCTATTTAGCTGTTTCATGATTAAAAGGCTGGTTTTCTTTCAAAATAGAGTTTTTTTTGGTGGGGTTTTTTTTGTGGTTTTTGATGGTGGTGGTGGTGGTTTTGCTTGTATTATTAATAGAATGCACAATCAGGCTTGGATTATAAGCATTTAGGGTTTGAGTGTTTATTATGGTATATTTATATTAACATAAATAAAACATATAAATTATGTTAAACTATTATCACCATAGCTGCTGCCATCATTGGTGTTAAAAAGACAATTAGATTTCATTTTTTGTAGCGCCGAAATAAAAATAATTTTTAATAGCTAGATTATTCTACTCTGCTTATTCTTGGAATATAAATGTAAATGTATTGAAAGTACTGTTGGACTGGTAAAATGAGAGTGAATTTGTGTCTTATTAAAACTTACTTTTTCCTGGAGAATCAAAGCTAACAATCATGTTTTAAGTTCCAAAATATTTTTATTCTTTGTCATGTAATCGCATGCATTACTTGAAGCAGAGTTTTAATGTCAAAAGACAAAATGTCCTAAGTGTTACAATGGTTCTAAAAGCGCTTCTTAAAAAATAATGTGCTCATAAAATGATAAACACTGTGACACATTGTATTGCAATTGCTCCTTCAATGGGCACTAATACCATTATGGAACCTAGGCAGATATTTATGACACAGCATATTACATTGAAAAGACCATTGCTTTCATTTGCTGAAAAATCTCTTTAGTGTTGACATGTTGACACACAAGATTCTTTATTTACCTGCTTTGCTTTTGATTGTAGTAATGGAAACACTTTTTTATATCTACAGGAATACATACGTAATGCATGTTTGTGCACATTTATACAGATATGTAGAAACATTTACACATAGATATGTGTACATGAGCATTTTTTTTTAACATTTTTTTGCCTTGAATGCAGTCAAAGTGTAAGACCTCAATACCTTTGGTTTCTGTGGTTTTACTCCTTGTATTACATAGCCACTTAACTTAAAAAAAATTACCACAACTGCTGTTAGTATTCCCTTTTGTGTGACTGCACGTGATCCTGGCTTAGTTCAGAGGAGCTCCTGTGCTATTTTGAGAGATAAGGATAAGCTGATAACCCTTCCAGCTGTTCTGGTACAAATTATTTTGTGCAAAATGCTTTCATTCTGCCTTCTGTAACAAGGACATCCTCTCTCTGCTGCAATCCATTTAACTTATTGTAGAGACAACTAAAAGGTAATTTGATCATCTTCTACAGGTACCTGCACAGGAGGAATGTTGTTGACAGTAAAGGACTCTTTACTGAACCCTTTTTTCTGCCAGATTAATTTCCATTACTGAAGCTAGGCAAACTGAATTGCAAAAAGAGGTGCAACTTGTACTTTTTTTTTTTTTTTTTTTTTTTTTTTTTTTTTTTTTTTTTTTTTTTAAGTAATTAGCAACAAGGGCCCTTAACACTTGGAATTATTTTTCAAGTGAGGTCACACACTCTTTCTTTATATTGTGCTAACTTTACGAGGGAGTTGGAAAGCTTCCAGAAGGTGTGGTATAATTTTAACCACAAGGTAACAGGTTTCACACAGACATGTCTGAGGAAGGTTCAATAGCAGGAGGTCAAACTCCTGGTTCTCGGTCGTTGCTGCCAGCCTACAAATATTAATCTTTCTTTCAAATTACTCTTGACAGATACTGTCATGAGCTTTTCCATGCACTTATGTCCTGAGGCAAAACTCACAGAAGACTTTCTGACATCAATGGGCTTTGGATCTAATCCACAGACAGCAAGTTTCTTCTGGAAAAAGCTGAGTAAAATCTAAGTGAAAAGTTTTATACAAGTATTACTGCAGCAACCAAGGTATATTACAGCAGGGGCATTTTGAGAGAACTAGAGGACAAAATGCCCATTGGAGGAAATTAATAAAGACACCTTTATCCCATGCTGTAGCCTCTCAAATTCAGCAAGTAACACAGTTTGTGTTTTAAAATATTAGAAGACATCTCTTCAATATGCTGTAAAGGAACAGATACATGCTTGTCTCTCCAATACAAACCTTCACCATCATGGCATGTTGGCTTATCCAATCGTGTTAGGTATTTTGAATACCTAACTGGTGTAATCTGTCAGTCAAGATCAAGGTAATTTTTATATTCAAATTAAGATTTTTTTTTTTTAATTTAAAGCAATAAAATGTACTTTTTAAGAAAGATGAATTTTGCTTTTGTTAAAAAAGAGAGATAAATTTAGTAGCAGTTGTTAATATCCAAACTATTTTGAAACATGTACACTAGCATTGAGTGTCAAGAGGACTTTGTGAGCAGATAGGAAGTCTGTGAGAACATTTTTACCAAATATTGGTTTGTACTCCTTGCTCAAAAATGGAGGTTTTCTAGCTCTGATAGGAATAATAGTGAATTTAAATAAGCTTCCTGATATGCAGGATTCATGCTTGGCATCACTGGCCTGAGCTTTTTATGCACTAATCACTAGAAACTCCATGAAAGTAGAAAGAAAATACAAAGTTCCTGCTGAACACCATGAACATTTGAATCCCTGAGGAATCATATGCATTGCTCTATACACACACTTGAAGTTAAATCATCTCCTTTCCTGCCTTCTCAGCTTTGTCAAAATTCTTGTGAGAATAATTTCTCTTTTTCTACACTGAAAATGTAACTTCTGCTTCCTTGCTCATCTGTCCAATATCTGTCACATTAAACCTTTCATTATTATTGCTATAGGTCTTAATCTTGAAGCTCAGCCTGACTGTGTCTTTCCTCGTGTCTCCCTGTATTGACTGATCCTTTTTTTAGGAAACAATTTTCTCTCTTACATTTCTCTTTTACATTTTCTTCTGACACATCTCTGAGAATCCCACCACGTGTGATTTTCCTCTGATGAGTGCACTTATCTGGAATGTAAGCACTTATGTGTGAGCCAAGAGGTTTTGTTTGTAGTGGTTAAGCTGAACTAGATGCTTCCCTGGCACCATTCATGTAATTCCAAAGTAGATGTAGAGCTTGTGTGGTGTGATCCTGAGCATCAGATTTCTGTTGCCCTGGTCTCTCTGGTCTGCAGAAGTCTGAGTTACACAGGTCTGTGTCAGGGCTGATGAAATAAATCTTGTAACACCAAGAGCTATTCCCATGTCTTGTGCTACTGACAGTGTTCTTATGCAGCTTCATTCTCCAAAAAAACCCTACTTTTTGCACAGGTGAAAGCACTGGCCAGTGACAGCAGAGACCCATTAAAAAGGACATTATTTTTCTATATTCTTAATGAATTAGGTAGCTTGAGTGATCACATGCTTTAAACATCCTGCTAAAAGTGTTAGTTAGTTCTCACAGCCAAAACTCTTATTGAGCTTTTTTAATATTCCTGAAAGAATATTCACATCAGCCCTATCTGTTTCTAAATGAACTTTTTTAGACATGTTTTCACCATGGTTTCTTCACATTTGGAAGAGGGAAGGTATTTATCCCTTCATCAAATGTTTAATTTTGGATGCTGATGAGATTGCAATTCTTTCACTCATAATCTCTTCTGATGTAAAATAACTTGTCAGATTTTTAATTTTAGAGCACTAATCAAGAAAAATAGTCTATAGCCTGAGAAAAATAATCCAACCTTGACTGACTCTTGCAGTAGCATCTATTTTTACTGCAACAGCGGGTGGTTTAAGATTCTCTACAAAGTACAATGTCCAGAGAAAAGCACTCCCTCTTCCTTCACACCACCAACGAACCCATATAGCCAGATGACTCCAGTCCCACTGTGACATAATTTTAGCTTGCCCACTTGTTATCACTTGAGGTTTTCCACTGATTTCACAGCTTTATTCTTTGTATCTCCTCCCTGCACGATACCTTAAGGTCTGCTCCAATTTATTTATTTAGATTTTATGCACAGGGATAAGTTACAACTCTTTGATACAAAGCATCTCATTTTCCAGGACACCCCACAGATATTAGCAATTACACTGGAATACAAAAGCTTTTCATCCAAGCAAATAATTTGTTTTCCAGTAAAGAATGTAAGATCTCACCTCTGAAAAGGGATTTTTTGTTATTGTTTCTCTCATAACTGTGAATGACCTGTGAGACCCATCTGGTCTTTCCACAAATGAGAGGAAGAAAACCCTTCAAGGGTAAAATATTATTTATTCTATGAGAAAACAATTTTAAATTAGAAAAGGAAAGTGTTTGACTTTATAACACCGCGTGTGTCTGATTTGAATCACTCTCAGCTTGTACTAATACACCCTCTTAAAACGTTACATTGCATAATATCTCTGTGGAAAGCATAAAAACCTTTCTCACCAGTAAGCAATTGCATATGGTCTGAAAATTAATCCCTCACTACCAGAATACATAAATAGAAATCCAGATTTGTCAGTGGGCTCCAGCTGCTTTGTGCTTCTCAGACGGTGCAGAAATAACCCCAGACCTGGATGAAATGTTCAGGCTGCTCCCATTACCAGAGCAGCGGAAAGCAGCCGGAGGGGCTCCTGAACCCGGCCTGCTCTGCAGCTGGGTGCCACAGCCCGTGCAGCACAACACCAACAGCCTGGCCAGGATGCTTCAGCACTTTCCAATTGCTGACTGCCAGGATACCTTTGTGAGCTGAGGACCTGTGATTGCACAGATGTTCGGAGGAGGAAAAAGGAGAGGCGTCGTGGTATTGATGTTCTAACACAGTGGAAGCATGTGTCCTGAGGAAATTTGTTTGAATAATGTAGTGTAGGTCAGATAATGGGCAACTCCTAGCATGAATATACACAACTATAGAGGATTCTGGGAACTGGGAAGTTTTATTCATGTTCTGTCTTTACTGGCTTATCCTGATCTGCTTTATGTGTTTTGAAACTGGCTCCGAATTTACAAGGTCAGTTACTAGCTCATAGCTGACACATGAAAATTTCTTCAGCAATTTATTTCATTTTCACATCATGCTATTTATGTCTCTGGTACTTGTAATTCTGTTCTGAGACAATTTTGGCTTTGAAGTCCATTTTGCTATAATCCCAATATTACATTACATATTCAAAATAAGGAAAGAAATCCCAGTTGTCTGTGTGAATCACCTATAAAGGATAGTAGAAGAAATCTTTTGACAGATGGAGCATTATTTTCCCCATGCAGGAAGAAATTACTTTTGGATTTCTTTCCAAACTATCTGATATAGCGATTCTGTAGAGGTGGAAAACGTCACCTACAGCAACATAAATTTGCATTAGAATTAGGGGTGTTTAAGCTAAAAACATTCAAGCTGTGTTGCTGATATACCAGCAGTCAGGAAAGACACCATGCCAGCTGTCCAGACAAATTGTGGGGAGAGTTTTGCATCCAGATCTTGAGCTCAATACCTGGATCTGCATCTTCTTCTCCCTACTCCTATAGATTAGGCTACCTGTGTTCAAGGTCAGTTGTCCTATGGTGATTCAGAAAACATCTAAATGGTGAGAGATGTGAGAAGCCTTGTCTGAGGCCTCTCTAATGGAAGTTACAAGGAGGCAAAACTGAAAAAAACAGCCAAGAGAATGTGGTTGGAGCAGCCAACACCTGTAGACCTGTAGCATCTGTCTGCTGTGAGCATAAGGTCACAACACCCTTATTCTGGTTTTGACAGCCTGGCTGAGGCAGCATGGGCTGCACAAAAATAACTTGGTTTTGTTTTACCCTTGTAAAAATCTGGGTACAGCGTAGCCTGATATGGTTGACACAAACTGTTCTTTTGGATATTTTTCCACAATGGTCTATTATATTTAATGACCAACAGTTGATGATATGCATATATCTGCATGACGTGGTGCAGCTTTTGATGGAAAGAGGTTCAAGCTAAAGTGCAGTGCCTTGTGCTTGCCTCAGTCCAAGACATCATATGCAATTTCCACAGTTCAGCTGATGCAGGGAACCTTGACAATCTGTCATGCCATGAGATACACCAGAGCCTCTAGGAAACAAGGAATTCCAGAGCTACTGATAAAGGTACTTTGTACCTAATCATGTGTTTACAATCAGAATCCTACTTGTGTGACAATCCAAGACTATTTAGAATATTGTAACACCCAATGGCTTGGAAGAGAGTTGAATTTAAGTTCAAAAAGAATACTTACATTAAATGTAATCATGTATTTGTTTTCATCAGTGGCACTTTTCCTGTATATAGATCCTGAGGAGAGAAAGGATTACAATTTTTCTCAGGGCAAACTTGTAAAATACCTCTTTTTAAGTCTGTTACATGTAATAAACTCTTATCTACTTATAGCAGAAGATAGTAATCTATTATCTTACTTCAAATCATTATTCTCAAAATTTAAGTGATCAAAATATATTATTTTATTTTTTGGGAACATTGGTTAGAGAGTCTGTAACTCAAGGAGTGATTTTTCTGCAAGGGAGAGCAAGATTCCTGAATTGCTTAGACCATACTACCCTTATACAAGTGTTAATCTCTCTAAGTAAGTACATAGTAAATTCTTTAGCATAGCCTTAACTGTTAAACTTTATATATAAGACTGATTGGGTTAACCTAATTCCCTACAACATCCAGACCTGTGGTCCCTTTTATTCTTAAATACTCTAAAATGTGAATTCCACTTGGAAAATGGAATCATATGTGAAAAAAACAGCCAGAGAGTTCTAGTAGCCATACAACCATGGATCCACAATAGAAGGGCTGGAAACAGAAAAGTGTCAATAGGCTTTTTTTGTTTTCCCCCCACACAAGGCAATGCTTGCTGATGCTTCCAATTAAGACAGTTTCATCCTTTACACATCTCTTGCCCAAATCTTTTGACCTCTGCTTCAAGAGCAGCCTGCCAGGATGGAGAATTCATAGCTAAGTCATCATTTTAATCAGGCTAATGCATTGCAAGGAATTAATAACTTCATCATTTCTCTGGTACTGTTCAGCTTACTGTTATCGATATTTAAGGTTACTGGAAAAACTATGAAACACCCCCTTAGGGAAATTTCTTATTTTTACTCAACTCTTTCAAGACAAGACTTGCATATTCTGAACCCACCAGCTCTTCCAAGATTATCTATTTGCCCTGGGGGCTTGGTTCTGGAATTATTTATGTAAGTTGTAAACAGTAGTATGTTCAGTAAAATATGTTACTCCACCAGTAAATCAGTTTAAATCACAAAAACCTGAATCAGTCTGTATTTTGTACTTAGTCCTCAGGCCTCACGTTTGTTTCATTAGCGCTCCCCTGCCCTTTTCTAGAGAGACCTGCTTTTGATTTACAGTAGTAACCTCCTGTCCTGCACTGCCTTAGCCTTTGAGCCATTACTTTTTCATTCTTAGCCTTGGGCCAGCTGTTTGTAACCTTTGTGTCTTGCATCAGTGGTATTCAGCCTCTTGTAGTTTACAGCAATCATGTAGCAATGACCTTATAAACTTTCTGTACCTTTCTCCTTCTTGAGTGTTCAAATTCACATTTGGCATGGCAGTGTATTGTTCAGGTGCTGCTGGGCTCTCTGTTTTCAGCAAGCACAGGTTCTCCTTCAGCAGCTGCTGGCCTCTTTCACTTGGGTTCCCAAAATCTGTTGGGAACAAAATTACTGAGGTAACTCCCTCAAAACACTGCTTTACATACAGGTTATGCTTCTTTCTCTCTTGAAATATTGCAGCATTTATAGGAAGCTGCCACCAGCATTCAAGGTATGGTTTTGGTTGGTTGGGGTTTTTTTGTTTGTTTGGGTGTTTTTGGGTTTGTTGTTTTTTGTTGTTTGTTCTTCTGTTTTGTTTTTTCTTATCCTTTCTTTGTTTTGGGCCTTCTGTGATCTTTGTCAAGCAGGGAAAAAAATGGATATTTTTATCATAGAGGGAAAAAAAAAAAAAAAAAAAAAAGGCAGTAAATTAATCCAGCTTTAATAAATTCAGTCCAGAAGAAAACAGCAACAAACTGGTCCTCTTTCACAGCTTTGCTGTCATTTTGTTAACTCCAGACTGTATCATGAGCAGGTTTCTCTTTTTCTAACTGATGATGAATTAATTTAAATATCAGAGAACTTCTCAGCACCTGTCAGACTGACACCATATGCTCCCATCTTCCTGGTAGAGAAATGGGTTTCTTTGAAGCAGGAGATAGAGGGATGATCTGTAGAAGGCCATGAAGGTGAAAGTACATTGCATGGCATGCACAGGTGAAAGGATTTGCCCATTTTGTCCAAGAAATCTGTCAGGGATCCATCACACTGCCAGCAGGATTGTAAATTGTAAACAGCATGTCAGGCTTGAAGGTAATAACAAAATACATCACCCTCATGGCTTTATCACTTGCTTAAATCTAGAGATCTGTGATAAAAAAGAAATAATGAAAGAGAAAACTAAGGCAATGAGTTCTTTTGGCATAGGTGTTATATCAAAAATTAATATTTAAAGACACTTCAAAATTTCTCTGCAGTTATAAAAGAAATTATAGTTCATACTTTATAAAGTTTAAACAACTCCTTGGGGCTCCCTTTGCCTTAATAAATTTTCTTCAAAGTTATTTGTTGCTATTCTTAGTTTAGAATTTTACCTTTGTTCTAAAATTCAAGAACTATGGTGAAGTTTTTAAATAAACTCTTGTGTTTCCTGATTGCAGTTTAGCAGCACAATTCAGAAAGTTACCTCATTAAGGTATCTGTTGTGTGGGTATAAGGTGACCTACAGCTTTAGAAATCCATTATTTCCAACTGAATATAAATTTTCACATTACTCTTCTCAGTTCATGATTTTAGCAATGCTCTAAGTGCAAATATCCTTACTTTTCATCAAATGAAAAACAGTTTGATTATAATTTTGTGTAAAAATATTAAATAGATATCCTTCTCCCCCTCCCTGTTTCTTAAAGTTTTTACTGAAAATGCTTTTACTGCTATTAGTCAGAGTGAACATTTACTCTCATGAGCTCACAACACTTAACATTTCTTTGTTGTAATTTTATTGTGGATTTTTGATTGTCTCTATGTATATTCTTTAACTGTTATACAAAGCTTACTGACATTTTGCTTCACAAAGAAGGACTTTTCTTTTTTGTTACTGCTTTGAATAATTGATAATGTGAAACAAAATACTGGAATTTGCTTTGGTTCCTCTTGTGTGACATTCTCTTTTTGTATTATTTTTCCTCTGTTTTTGTTCTTTGGAAAAAGCTCTTTTGCATATTTATTTCCTGATTTCTGAGCTTTTTGAGTTTAAAAAAAACCAACCAAACCTCACATGATATATCTAATGATATTCAAATAATTGGATTCTAAGGAGTTGAAGTATATTTAGCGTGGGGGACTATATCAGCAATATCCATGATCTGAATCTCAGGGCAAGGTGAGTTGTACACAGAAGAAATCAACAGTCTGTGTAGAATGTTTGCAGTAATTCCTGATTGAGCTATTGCTCTTCAGACTAAATGTCAAGAGTGGAGGGTAGCAAACTAAAGACTCCAAAATTTCTGTGGAAAAAAGAAACACCATAAATATCAAATGTTTGTGGGGGTGGGTGTGTATGCAGATATAATCTAATTTAAAATCTTAGCTAATTCTTAAAATGACTACTTTTAGGCTCATTAGAATCACACACTTTTAACACCTTTAGCATTTTTGGGAATAAACTGACACTTTCCATGGTATTTATCCAGCCTATGTTCCTTCTGTATCTTAAAATGCTTGTTGCTAATCTCCCTCCTAATCCAGGAGGATTAGGATAAATCATCCTGAGAGTGCTTCACCAGGAGGAATATGGTGTTGAAGATGAAAATTATTTAACTCTAGGACATACTGAGACTATTTATATTTATTTTATTTTTTTCCAGAACTCTATACTTTGCTTTTCCTTTCTTGGTCTGTAGTTCCACAGAGGCAAATTGCCCTACATGCAATATTTCACATATGTTGGATGTATGTTCTTTATTATTCACTAAAACTGGTTTTGTTCAGCTCCTGAGGCAGCTTTTCTTTAATGAACAATAATTGGCCAGTGAAGAATTTATCTGGCTGAGGGCTTCTGGTTTCATGATCTGCTGGATGTCTGCAGTTTTAGGGCCTTTATAATTATCTAACTGCACATCTCTGCTGCTCATTTTTGTCTAGGGTCAGAGTTAACTCTGCACAGGAAGGAGACTTATTATTATTATCTGTTAATTATAGATAAGTATCAAAATTACTATAACAGTGGGCTTTATGCAACACAATTGCTCAAAGCTAAGATAAAACGAAAAATAATTAGGTAATATTCACCTGGTCATTAAACAATTGCCATCACAGCTAAACAAGTTTAAACAAAAGCCACAGGCAAGTCAAGCCAAATGAAGCCTGACAAATCCTAAGGCTGAGACCTTGCAGGGCTCATGCAGTCCTAGAATCCTTTTGTTAGCTATAATAATGCTTTATTTCCTGGACTTGCAGGCCACAATGTTGTGTGTGAAAAGGAATGGGTGTGCTATTGGTAATAAGAAAATTCAGAGGTAGAATCTTGCATATAGTCTTGTCTACAACTCTTTGGATGCATGAAAGGTGCATCAGTCAAGGTGATAAAGATTTACACACACTTTAACATTCAATATACATTCTTCATCTTGCTGTAAGGATGCCTTCCTGTCTGAAGAAAATGCTCATGATGCCAAAAATCAAAGAGTGTATAATGTTAAACAAACATTTTTGTAAACTTATTTATTTAAATAATATGCATTGCTTTAGTGTCCTAAAACCCTTTTTGTTTTTAGTTTAAACTGTATTTTTGCTATAATTTAGCTTAGAATTTACTGTCACTTTAGGGGATGAGAAAGTCACTTCTATATAGACATAAGTAATTATTTTAGTAACTTGTGACTGAATTATTCAAAATATTTTTTCTGCATACTCAGAAAGAGTTTGATTGCTAGAAAAATCACAAGGCAGTTGAGCTGCCTTTCTTCCAAATCAAAAGTGTGTGTAATAGGAGACTTCCCACTTTCCTTGTTCCAAATACTAGAGAGTTTTTAAGATGAAAGTTTTAGTTGTTCCTGCAGTACTTACCTCCCACAGTTTTTAATCAGATGATATAACGCTGATACTTATACAATGTAATTTAATAGATATGTATTTGGTTATAGTCCTATATGTGGCATAAATATAGTGTTGTCTCACATTTGGAAGTATCAAACATACTACCCTAATGACCAGGGAGTGGGCCATGTTTGCAAACAGAGTATTTGTGATATACAATTAAATGACATCCTTTTCTATTCTTTTGTAGAGAGTAGCAGAATTTTGAAATCTGCATAGATTAGAACTGAAGTGTCATCATGCTAGAGAAGCTTCTGGGATTGCATAACAATCACGTGCAATACATAAGAGCTACTGCAGAATAAATATTCAGTGTTAATAGAATCCAAATCAGTGTTCTTGGATTATCACAACAGTGAAAGTGCCATATTCTATAGAAGTTTTCAAAGTAAGCTGTCTGAAAAATAACTTTTATTTCCTGCTGGTTGGATAACTGGTTCTTATAACTGCTACTTATAATGTTGCCACAGATTTGGTAACAAGCACTTGAGGTGGGAGCCCAGGTGGTGATGTGCAGGTATGGAAGAGCTGTCCACTGAGCAGTCACACCTGGTATCACTTTTCCTGGAGGAAACAGCAGCAGCAGAAAGAAAAAAATTGCTGCAAGTTGTTTTGTTAGCAAATTAACTACAATTTTATCACCTCACTCTTTTGAAGTAGATGAAGCAACACACAACACAGTTCCATAATTTTCCTGTTAATTGTGCCTGGTATGATGTTTGTTTCCAAGATGAGAGGAGAGCCTCGTGGTGGTGGTGCCTACTTCCTTTGCCTCAAATGTGCGTCCCTACTATTCTCATGAAAAGAAAGAATGGATATCAAAAGGGAGGTGCCTGGCAAGTGCTGTTTTAGGGAGTTTAGAAACTTGTGGATCTTTCTCCTCACAGAGAATTATAGTGCCTGTGAATGTTAATCAGCCTTGAAAGGGTATTAGCTAAAGCTGTGATCTTCTCCATTAGTTTAGACAGAATAAACAGCCCATTTCTGTAATAATTAGAATAGTTAAACTTCATCTAAATGTGTATCTACAACTAAAGTACCTCTTGGTTCTTCTGTAAGGATGGTTCTTGCTAAAGGATGATTTGCAGACAGATTTTTAATTATTAAAATACTGAAGTAACAATCTTCTAAAACATGTAATATCTATACATCCTCACGGCTTCTTTCTTCCCCTTATGCACCCTTGGATATGCAGTCAGACATACACAAATTTTGTCTGTACTGGATTTAATTCACAGGATAACCAAAGGACAGCTGGCTTAAAGATATTTTTTTCATCTTAACAGAGTAGATTTTAACTCGGAACAATGATTGCTGAATTCATTCACTGTGATGAAACTACAACAGGAACCAAGTATTTCCTGATTATCTCCTACACTGGCACTCAATTTATTAGGTAATCTGGATTCCCAAAATCACATCAAAGCCTAATAGAACTCAGGACACCTTAAAAAGAAAAAGGACTGTATAAGTCCTTGTTAACAGGCAGAATCTAGTTAAATCAGACATTTTCTATGGGCATATTTTATCTTTGTCATTGAAGCGATAAAAAGATGATGGTAAAAGAACATTTGGGGAATGAAGAATTTTTCTGCCTCGAGATTAGAGCTTTCATTATGTTGCTCTAGGTGGGAGAAATTTAAATGCAGATGCCATTGCAGACTTTATCTTTGTGAAGACTAGATCAAAGGGAAATTAATCTGTTACATAAGAATCACCAGAAACTACTTAGTCAAAGGATCAGTGCTTAGGCCTCATCTAGTCAAGCTTTGAGTACCTCTAAAGGTAATAATTTCCCAAGCTCTCTGTGTACCAATTTTAGCGTTTGACTTCCCTCATTGTGAAAATATTTTATCAAACAGCCAGTTGGACTTGCCCTGGTTGTGACCTGGTTCATTGCCTCTTATTCTCCTCCTGCGTACCCCTGAGAAAAGTCTGACTTCAGCTTCCTCTTGGGACAGACAGTGTTACCCAGGCCCAGCCATCCTGACACTCCACTGGACTCACTCAATGCTGGTCATCTTTCTGGGGAGTCCAGACTGGTCACAGGAGTTCAGATGTGGCCTCACAAGTGCTCGGGAGGGGAGGGATCATAATCATAGACTTGCTACAATTTTGGTAATGCAGCCCAAGATATGCTTGTTTCTCTTTAGGTGGGGCTTTAGTAAAGACGTCTTCTCTAGTCCAGGACCATGTTAAGATACATCATATACTCTGAAAAAAAAGCCATCATGATTATGTGTGTATATTGTGTGGTGTCATCTAGGTTGTCTTACCTTTTTTTAAATTTTTTTTAATCCTTTCTGGCTGGTACATTCACTGATAGTTTTCATTCATAACTATGTATTCCTGTCCACCCTAGGGCTGCAATGCTGTAATAAATTATCAAGTCAGGTCTTGCAAACTCCTCAGAGATATCACAAGTTGATGTGTGGAAGGGAAAGAAGAACATGCAAAGTAAACTTTGTTACAGAAAGAGGTACTGATGCTCAGTAAAGACTAATATTTGAGTTTGTTTTTAGCCACAGGTTTCCAGTAGAATTTCTTGGGGTAAAATACTTCTGGAAGCCTTGTCCTTCAGAGGGTAGAAGTCATGCTGCAACTAGAAGTATTTGTTATTACTCTAGGTTCTTTTCCTCAGTAGTAAATTTATCTTTTATTTGCAATCTGCTTACTCGAATCCTTTTTTGGGTATATAGTATCACAGCCTTTCAGTCTTTGCTGTAACGGTTTGTATACCCAGAAGACTTTGTCAGAACAGAAGGTTCAGGATTTTTGCTAGTTGCAGGCTACTCTGAATAGCTCATGGAAAACATATATGTGATGTCAGTCTCACACTGAAAATGCTCACTCAGAAGACTAAATCATAAATTAATTTTAATTCATTATTTTTGCATTTTGTAACCAGCATAACAAATATGGTAATTATCCTTACAACCATATGCTGGTTAATGGCTGATCATTCTTGAAAGGGGATGCATTCTAATGAGTACTAAAATAATTTGTGCACATGGAGGAGTCTGAAAATTTGCGTAGCTCTTTGATAGCAAAAATACTGAATAAACATTTGTGCTGGCTGAGGTAGAGTTAATTTTCTTCACAGTAGCTAGCAGGGGGCTGTGTTTTGTGTTTGGCCTGGAAACAGGGCTGATAATGGAGGGAATGTTTCCTTAGTGCTGAGCAGGGCTTACACAGAGCCAGGGCCTTTTCTGCCTCTCCACTGCCCCCCTAGGGAGTGTCCTGGGGGAGCAGAAGGAGCTGGGAGGGGACACAGCCAGGACAGCTGACACCAAGTGACCCCAGGGTATTCCATACAATATGACATCATAATAAGAGTATGAAGCCAGAGGAAGAAGCAGGAGGGGAGGGAAGATCCAAGTCACGGCATTTATTCATGACGTTTATCTTCCCAAGTCACTGCCTCGTGTGATGGAGCCCTGGGGGTGGCTGGACACCTGCCCAGCCATGGGAAGTGGGGATTGAGCTCCTTCGTTTTTGCCTTGCTTGCATGCCTAGATTTTGTTTTATTTGTTAAACTGTCTTTATCTCAACCCATGAGCTCTCACTTTTACTCTTCCAGTTCTCTCTGAGGGACAGGGGAGCAGCCGTGTGAGTTTTAGATGCTGGGTTAAACCATGACAACACTTTTTGTTGGCTTTTAATGTGAAATATATGTGGTTTATTGAACTGGCTACATCAACATAGGTGCTTTATTGAGTGACTCTAAGTTATTTTTATACATTATAAAATTAAGTTTGAGGTAAGAGTAATCTGTTTAATTGAAGAAAGTGGCAACTTAGCTTTTTTCATCATGGCCAGCACAGCATGATTGTTCTTCAATGTGTTAATGTAATTACCTGCATCTTAAAGGGAATCTATCTATTTCACCCTGAGCTGAAATAATAACCCACATCAACTTTAAGGAATGGGATGTAAAAGTCTAAAGTCTAAAAATAAGCTATGCAGTAAACAATATTTTTTTTTTTTTTTTTTTTTTTTGGAAGGTATCACAACTGATTTAAGAGCTATTTCTCTAAAGTAGAGACAATAAGTTATCTATGGATTTATCCCAATTAAGAGGATTGGACTGTAATAATGTGATAACCCATTAGCACTCTTGTACCATTTTACATTTAAGGACAACTTTCTTTTCCCTGTAGGAAAACAATTTGCTTTCATTTCTTCTGGGGATCTTCAGTTACATTTATCACACTCAGTATCAGATTTCACATGCTGTTCTTGAATCTAATTTAGCATATATTTTAGTTTATGTAAATTCTAAATTTGCTGCCTATTCCCCTTTGGAATTTTCTCATCAGATATTATCTCCATGCAGGAAACAAATCAAGTTCAGTTCCTCTTTAGCTGAATACTCATGCATTTTGTTTACCTGGATTAACACAAGTTTTTGTGTGTGGCTTACCCTCTAAACCAGAACAGCCTGGATTTTTTTTGGCTATTCTTAAATCCAGAAAAAATTAATGTGCTCCTGAAAACATCTACCTCATATCTGCTTTGCTGAGTCAGTCTTTGGAGCAACCATAGCTGAGAATCCAATAAACCTTTTTAGGCTGTAAAAATGACTTTTCCCCTCATACGAGCATTTAACATATGAAAGTTGCTCGAGGCATATCCTGAAGCAGTTGCTCAAATGGAGCTGCTGTGTGTCAGAACTGTGCTGGCATAAATTCCCTGCTCTCTTCCCACACATTTTCTGGTGTACAAGTAGGGCAGGAATGTGACACTGAACCCGCACCCTCCTCTCCCCCCCCAAAAAAAAAAAAAAAAAAGGCAGCCTGATCTATTTATTGAAGATTATTAAATGTCATGCCTAAAGATATGTAGACCCCATCTGTCTCATATGCAAATGAGGGATAAATCCCAGTATCCTACCTTTTTTCTTCAGTGGGATAAGATTAATTTGATATCATTGCAGCTTACTCTCTTTTAATTTGCTCCCTCATCTTCACCAGTCTGGAAATATTAGTTTCTCACTGAAATCTCTCACATTCTGCTTTTTAAAGAAATAACATATAAAAGCAAATATGCAACGGTGTCAAATTCACAAGAAGCTCTTCACATTTTCAGCCTCTATAAACTTTTCTTATAGATTGAAAGTGATCTCCAGGGGATGTGTTTGAATAGAACCGCTCCAATTTAGATTGCTTGTTGGGCTCTGCAGCATTCACTTGTGTCTAAGGGTTATTCTTCTATTTCCTTTTGTGTTCTCTTTAAATGCATTACAGATATTTGCTACATTAGAACCAGCAAACAAAACAAAAAGTCATGGTTTGCAGTTTTTTCACTGTTTTTGTTTTTGGTTTTTTTGTTTTGTTTTGTTTTGTTTGTTTGTTTGTTTGTGTGTTTTTCCTATTTTCCAGGCTTTTAGTACATTGGACTTAAAACTGAATGTGCATGGAAATGGCTGCCTTTGCACTGGATTTTTTTTCTGTCCAGCATGTTCAATGATTTCAGTCTTCAGCATAAGTTAGATAAACATAAAATTCCTTTCTGTCATTTTTTTTGTCCTTCTTGGTATTATTGTCATCAGGGAAATATAATCCTGTTTTTAAAGAGAACTTAAAAATTCAAATGAAGGAACAAAATATGTGAATTCTTAATCTGCAGGAAACCATTGTAAATAGCATGAAAATACTTAGACCCAGCATAAGACAAGTTATGTTGAGGGTGATGGATCACTGATCTAGATCGAAGAAATGACATGGAAATGAATTGTTCTGAGCAAAAAGGAAAACAGAATGAATTTATCCTACAGACATCATTTTGGTTCTGTTGTTGTTAGAAACTGACAGTTCTCAAGCCAAAGGAATTCTTTTGTATTCCAATACTTCATCTAGATTTTTGAACTGCTTTGAGGAGTTTGGTGGGTGTTTTTCTTTCCCAGTCTTGCTTGATCCTGTTTTGGTTTTCATTTTTTATGGGTTTGGGTTAGATTTTTTTTTCCTTCAGAAGATGTTTCAGTGGGAAATATTCTTCTTAGCGTCTTCAGTTTCATGGAATGATATAATCCAGATGTTCAAGAGACTTCTACTCAAGCTTAGTATCACTAAGAGGAAATTTCCTCACTGCCTTGCTTTGGCTTTCATTAATGTTAAGATTTGGGCCTGAGAGAAGAGGTCACCAAAAATTGTTTGCTCAAAACCACATCCACGTAGCTTTTGAGTATCTCAAAGCCTTAAAGCACTGGAAGCTGGAAGAATACTAATCAAATTTTTTTGAAACAATAAAAACAAAAAATAAACTGATGAATTGATAACTACCAAGATGAGTTTCATTAGCAAAATATTTTCTCATTCACATTCCTTGTTATTTTCTGTGAGCTTCCAGAGCAACTGAAGTAGGTCAAAAATATCTGAAAGAATACTACAGAAAAAACCCAATACAACCAATCCATGACTTGATAAATAGGCTGGAGAAAAAATATTATGTGAAAAATAAGTAAAGAAATTATAATGCACCGGCATTATCTGATTCAGGAATTGTTTTCCTGGATTATATTTTGCTTCTCTCAAACAGTGTGGAATTTTTGGTTTATTTTATCTTTCTTATATAATTTTACATTTAAGAAATAATAGCAAGACAGCAATATCTCAAAGGTGAGTACAGTTCAGCAGATATGTAGTGTGCTTTCATGGTTCAATCAGTTTATAGATTATATGTAGAAAACTTCTTTTAATATAAATTTTCTCATTTGCATTCTTGGTTAAGTGTGCTGGCTAATGTTACTGTATTTATTGAGATTTACTAGGTTTTTTTATGATTTACAGCAGAGAAAACTCCTCTGATATAAAATGCTGGAATAGGCAGTGTTGTGTCTCTGTGCCTAATCAGGACTCAAGTTAATTGAAGACAAACTAACAACCTCCTCCCTAAAACCAGTAGATGTAAATAACCTTTCTGATATTGTCAGGATACTTAGCTGGAGAATGAAACTTTGAGCCAGGGATAAAGTGAAACTCCTTTGGGGAGAGCTGGCAGGTATTTAATTTGTTTCTTTATTTTATGCAGAGCTTTATGCTCAGGACAGCACACTATCCAAGCCTATCATGGAGGGACTAATATCAGTAGTTATTTCAATGGGAGGTATGGATTATTTTGTAATAAGTGAACTTCTGGGTGGATTTTTTGTGGTTTTGTTCAGTTTTAAATTTGCTGTATGATTGGTATTAGTACCATTAAAAGAAGAACCTGCTAACCCAAAAACTGGTCACTGAACACTGAGATTTCCTTTTCCTGCTTACCATAACTCCAGGCTCTCATCTCTAGATTTAACAGTGTAATGATATTAGTTTAGCTCTTTAGATTGCCCAAGTACTTTTAACAGTTACAACTGAAAAAAAAAAAGAAAAAAAGAAAAAAAGAAAAAAAGAAAAAAAAAGAAAAAAAATGAACATATGAATTTCTAACATGCATGAAAGCAAAGAAAATGCAAAATATTTTCAAGTGTGCCACATGCCTATACCAATTCTGTCTCATTTGTGTGGGAAAGATGTGGAGAGCTGTAATTAGTGAACTCTCAGCATACTTAATTTTCCCTTTGCAAAGATAAATACCAAACCAACCAACAAATTAACAAAAAAATCTCAAAATAGAAAACATTTGTCTCATTGCTGAATTAATTTGGTGTAATATTGCCAATCTGACGTATCTGTGGCCCTCATCTGAAATGTTTTAGGGGAGAGAAAAAGAGGCCATCGCAGTTTAAAATGAACTTAAACAGATAAATTGGACACAACTGTGATGTACCGACAACTTTAAGTGGCTGATTACAGCTTGCTTGCCTAATAAGTGCAGCAGCTGTGCTGGGATAGAAAGAGGCTATGATGATGCTGCCACTATTAAAATGACAGTAAATAAACCAGTTTCTCAGCTGAATACCATTCTCAGTTTCTACCTCATTCATTGCCCACATCAGGGTTTATAATATTTGTTACAATAGTGGTCAAGTGTACAGTTAAAAGGAGGGGTTTTTTTTTTAATGCAAAGTATAGACCAGTTTTCAGTATTTGACATCCTAAAGAAACAAAATTGCTAAATTAAACTGAGGCACAGAAAACTGAGGTGACTTACACAGTATTGACCTAAAAGTTGTCCGAGAATGAGGAATTCAGCTTAAATCTCTCACCCTTTGCCTTTACCATAAACTCATCCAGCAACTGCCTTATCACTAAAAGCTGGGTAAATTAAAGTGACATTGTCAAGTTACTGGACTCCCATTTGCATGATTCTTTCTTATATCTATTTATAACCTCAGTGTAATCCTTTATTAAAAAGAATTCATTTTCCCCCAGATCATTATATGAACCATTATCAGCACAGAAAGGCTTGTGAGGTTACTGCCAATAACAAAGCAGAACATGTGAGCTATGAAAGAAAACACTCCAGAGCACAAACAGATTTCAAAAAAACTTCTCAGGAGGCATTAGAAACAATGGGAAAGTATTATAAAAGTCTTACTTTCAGAGGTGTTGAACTGCCACCTCTGTTGGAGATCAGTGGGAGTTACAGATGCTGTGTGTCTCAGTACATCAAGCCAATAATTTCAAATATAGTTCAATCGTTGTCATCTTTAAGATAATAAAAATAAAGCTAATTATATCCTCCTTCCACTAAGCATTCCATTAACCAAAGAACATCATCTCTCTTAGGGTGCAGTATTCAGAGGTGACATTACTTATGGCCAGAGTAGCAATTTAGATGGGAGGAAACCCCCCAAATCCATCCTGCCATACAAAGGTTCAAGTGCCAAAAGCTCCAGAGAGAAACTTCAGGCACATGACAGGGTGCATGAACACTGACATTTAGAAGCACTTTGATCTTTTAAAGCAGCAGCAGTTGAAACTTGGGCTGTCCACCCAGGCAATGTGTTGACGTTGAAGTATGAGTGAAAATGATGCCTGGCATGTTACAGGTGGAACTGCCTTGGAGCTGGAGCAGACTGTCTGAAAAAAAATCTTGAAATCTGTTGCAGTTTTCCTTTGGGACCCCTTTACCTTTTGGCAGAACCAAACAATGGATGAGCACATCTTCAAAATCTCCCTGTTGAGAGGAGGTGATGACTCTGCTGTTGTAGCATTTCCAAGGTGGTTCACTTTGAACTCTCTTGTAGCTACTGCACAATATTTGCTTTGCATGGCTTTTTGTTTCATAGGTGCAAGCATCAGCATATTCAAGCTCTGAGGGATTTCTTTAGAGAGTTTTGAAAGACAGGATTTCTTTGTCACCCCTCTCTCCCCTTTCCTAGCAGAGTTAGATATTTGTATGCATGTCCTGCAGCTCTGTTGGGGGTAGACCATGGGTGTGGAACACCATGGCTGTTCTCAGGGTGTTGCAACAATTTTCCTTCCTCCTCATCACCCTTATCCTTGTGCTAGTTTTATAAGCAACAGCAAACTCTTAAATAGCTTGATCACCAAAGGACACAGAAAACAATTTGCTATAAATAGTTCTACATGTACAAAGGTATTATCTTTTACTTCAGATCCTCAAGGCTCACTTAAATTTATCCTCCTGAACAGCTTCACCACAGTGTCCACCATTTCTACCATAATCTTTTTTTTTTTCTTCCTTACAGTAACTTTTGGAGGACAAAAGAAACAGAGCAATTACTTATGTCTAGAAGTACTCCCAAGTTTTCAACAGACTTTATTTTGATGTTTAATGAAAACAATATAAAGCTCAAATCCATGAAAGAAGGGTGACTTAGAGCATGAAGCAGGAGGCTTCAGGAATCTGGTGGTGAAGGGAACCAATGAGAAAAGCTGCTACTCTGCACACCAGAGTTCTGACAAACTGAATTCTGCATAAGCATTGTTTCCTGTGTCCCTCCCTTATCCTTTTTCAGTTGTTCATGCCTAATTATTCTTTTGAAATGTCTGAAAAAAGGCAAGCTATAAAACATTATTGTGAGTAGAAGAGAATGTATTCTGCTCTCGAGTTAAGCATTATCATCAGCAAAAGCACTTGTCACAGAATCAGGGTTAAGACCCTGGAAACCCATTCAGTAGGAGGGTTAAAAACTAGATGGCTGCTTGAAGCAGGTACTCTTCTTTAAGAAAGCACTCGAGTCCCTCTCCAAGCATTGAGAAGATTTAGCCATTATCTCAAATTATTATTCCCTTCTGTGATGAACCTTTTAGCTGGTTTTTTGTTTTGGCTTTTTTTTTTTTTGACGTGTAAATCAAAGTTTGAGTTTTGTTTGTTTAATGTTAAAAATATTTGTTTTGTTTTCTTATTTGTCAGACATGTCTACAAGAATCCTGGAGCTTGACATTGAGAAATGAATCTGTTTTTATAGTGTGAAAGTTAAGGATTCCCATTCTATACATATTTGAGTAACAGATTCTTACTACAAAAAGTCTTTGAGAAGTCTCATAAGGGAAAGTTGCCATGGAGACAAAAAAAAAAAAAAAATAGAGTTAATTTTTATTCATGAGTAATTGTAAGGGAGGGATAGGCCTAATTAAAGTTGTTTCAACCCTATTTATCCACAAATATCTACATGAGAAGATCTTGCCTCAAGTGAAGTCCATTCCTCAAAAGCACACTGGTTTTCCCATGTACTCCAAAGAAGTCTGTAGTTTTCCACGACAGCACTGAATACTAAATATTCTAAATTAATGAGCCTGTCTTTGTTGTATATTTGGTGAAAAAAAGCCTAATCACTGTTGCCCATGAAATAGTGCTTTTGAATACACTATTGAGAATATGTACCACATATGAGATAGTCAAATAATTCATATAAACGAAAAGAATGAGACAAAAGTACACTTCCTTCTTGTGCAAGTGTACATGTATGAAGTATCAGCCTAGGGTTGATGTGACTTGTGTTTCAAATTACTGAATAATTGATGCTGCCTCTGGTTTTAACTAAAGGTTACTTAAAGCTCTGCTGTTTCTGTGTGAAAGATGTTAGTTCCAGCTTTTGTCTTTATCTGCTGCATATCTAGTCTGCTTTCTCTTTGTCCTCTCTAATCCAGCATTGAAGCACATATAGTGCAGCTCATTTTGTGTTGGGTAAATAATATTCCTGTGGTTTAGGTGCTGCATTGCACTACCAAATATTTCATTACAAATATGAATTGTTCTTCTGCTACCTGAAGTTTGCACTGAGGTGTTTTGGTTTGGTTTTTTTCCCCTTGTCCTTCACTATTCACTGTCTGATTGGCAGTAGGATTGTACATGTGGCCTTATTCTGCCACTTGGACATGCTGTCAGTGATATTTTGTTCCTCAAATAATCTTCCAGCTCACCTAAAGCTAGACCTGAGCAGTGGTAGAGAATCTTTTCCCACCCTCATCTGCCTTTATTGTGTCAAAAAGAACTTCTATTTCTCATTTCTGCATAAGTTTCTTTGACTGTGTTGTAGTTCACGGTGGGGTTCCAATGGGTTGCAAATTTGGTTCAAGACATAAAATTATATTGGGGCTTAATGGATTGCATGAGATTATTATTGCTACCTAGATAACACACAGGTGGGTTTTTTGTTTGTGTGTTTGTTTGTTTTGGGGGTCTTTTTTGTGGTTTTTTTGTTGTTGTTTGGTTGGTTGGTTGGGATTTTTTCCCCTGAGATGGCATTTGCCACTTGCATTGAGCAATAATTCTCTGAGGTTTCCTTCCGATTACACAACTTTTTGACAACTGAACACTACATGGAACAGCCAAGTCAATAATTTCCTGACTATTGAGAGATTTTTCATAAGACTCACAAAACTGGACATGTCAGCAAGGCATTCAGCACTCACTCAAGTTTGATCTAAAATATATCAAAGCTGGTTTCCAGAATCAAACATCACTTTAAAAAAGTCTTGGTTTTTTCCAATTCTTTATTAAAAAAAAAAAAATCTGTCAGCTTTGTCCCACATGGAAACAGACAAAAAAAGAATGTCAAGTGTTTCTTGTATTACAGTCTATTTAGAGTATAAGATTTTTTAAAAAAATGTATGGGGGACACATCTAAGGCTCTGGATTAATATAATTTGTATTGTGAAGAGTCTCTTTTCACCTTTGATAACTTCAGCTTCTACTGTCTCAGCCTGGGACTTAGGTTGTATTTCATATTCTGGTGAGCTGACTTTCAGACTGACCTAGTTCCTTAAAAATAAGAAAAGCAGAACAGATCACTGGGGCTTCTGTTTCTTTTCTATAAGCATAGCTCCATTCTTCAGACAAAAATAAAGAGCCAGGAGTGCAGAGCTAGCCAAAATCACAAGAGTTTTCAAGCATGTCGTCTAAAACTGCATATTCTTTGTAATATAAACTGCATAGATTATAATGTTTCAAATTTTTATATTTACATAAGCCTATTTTAGTACAGCTTTCTGTTTCTGCATTATTTCTGCTCAATTGCTATATCTGGCAAAAAAAAAAAAATACAATGTGCATTTTGACTTTTATGCAGGAATTATTATTATTATTATTAGAGTGATTGCTATTGAGAGGAGTGTAAGTAATCCACAGGTGAATAAATAAAAGAGGAGGGAAAAAATCTCTCTTCATGAATCTGCATGGGTTTTAAAGCATCACTACCATAACACCTACTAATATTTACAATACCCTGTATATAATTGCACTGCAATCATGTTCTATTATATGTAGAGTGCTTGCACATTTCTTTTTGCTCTCCCGTTGCTTTGCAGGCAAGCAAGATGAATGCTACTGCTTTTAGCTAGAGTTTAGCCCCTAGAAATATCCAATAACAACATATAATTCTGGATCTTAACCTGAGTAGGAACGTTCAGAATTTTTCTGTATTGAGGGAAATTGAACTGGACACAATAACTGACTTCAGAAAAAAAGGAATGACAATCAATATTTAGTCAAGATGTAAAATAACAGGGAGAGTTTCTTTCTTGAATAGCTTCTGTGATTTCAGTGAGACTGCAAGAAAAGTAAACAGTTGTTTTATTGGGAATTAGAAGTATCTTCCTTCTTCCTGTCTCATCTGCTAACTGGAAAACCATGGGAATCTGACTTGAGTGGGCTTGATACCAAATCAACAGCAAAGAAAAACAGAGAAAATCAATTTGCAAGATTTTTTTTTTTTTTAATTGCTATTGATGAAACATCATCAGCTAAATTAGCCTTAAGATGAGCTTCCTGTTTCTGGTCTAAGGCTAATTTGGAATTGTCCAGTTGCATAAGTAACTTCCAAAGAAAAGAACAGTAACTTTGTGTGTGTGCCAGATGAAGCTGCAATTAGTGCTCCGTGTCTGTGCAGTACTGCTCAAGGGATAAAACAAATTGCACCCCTAGATTATAAACATTACAAAAACACCATAAAGTATGTGTATATTGAGATCTTGATTGCTCCAGAAGTAAACCAGGAGAACAACACAGCCCTCCTATCAACCAGGCAAAGATGATTTTATTAATTATCTGTATGTTGATTAAGTCAAGGAAAAATTTATATGTATACCAAGCAATGTGTGTCTCACCTTGTGTACATTCACACAACTTGAACTGAACTACACTGCACTATTTAAATCCAATGGGGTTTTTGGGTGGTTTTTTTTTTTTTTTTTTTTCTCTGTGTCATAAGAAATATTCATCAAAAGAACAAATGATTCAGGAAATAATAGCAGTGATTCAATGCCATATAGAAATTCATAGTTCTCATTTTATTTTTTCAAATTCTCTCCGTTGCTTTCTTTTAACTATTATCTGTTCTCCTCTATTTTCATTAATTTTATCTACTTCTGTACTTCAGGTGCAAGGCTTCATAGGACTGATATGTTCATCCACTTTTCCTGAGAGAGAACATTTGGAATCTCACTCCATCTTTGGTAGCACTGCAATGTGCTGTGTCATTTTCTCCTCCCAACCAAAACACACACAAAGATTTTCAGGTTAATCTCTCTGTTGCCTTGGTTAACATGCCAGAGAATAGTTGAAACCTTGCTTAATTCAACCATTTCAAGAAAATTAATTAAAAAAAATAATGGAAGTAGCTATAGTAATTAAAAATAAATAAATAAAATCACCATTCAAACAAAATCAGCAATGTCCAAAACTCATGAGTCTCACACATGCCCTGTTTGTTCCCTACAGCCACACCTGAGGATTCCTGCTGAGAGCTGCATGGTGCACCCACCTGAAAGCTCCCCGAGAAGGGCCCAGATCAGTGATAAGGGGGACACTGGGTTTATCACAGTCCAAATCATCCACAGCATGTTCCTTATCTTATCCTACGGTCCAGCCATGAGGGCAAGACTCCAGTGCTTCCTCCCAGGAGTCCAATTTTTTCTGCACAGCAGCTGAACCCACAGACAGCTGCTCCTCTGGGACCTTCTGAGGATCTTTCTAATGAATAGCAAATTCTCTTTTTCACGCTGTTTTTCTGTCACCAATCCCCTGGTTTGAACAAAACATTTTTTCAAAATTATTTAATCCAATCATTATCCTTTTCTTTTGCTGTTGCTGATTATTTCCTGCAGGTTTTTTTTGGGGGGCCAGTAGTCTCCAGGCAGGGTTGTTTGCCTTCTCATCTAAATTTTGGGTCATTAACATCAATCATCTCCAGTCAATTCCCCTCCTTGGACTCATCATGCTCTGACCAGTGTAGGCTCTTATTTCTTTAGTCAGTAGCCTTAAAGTTCTTTTGAAATTTCTCTTATTCTCTTTATTGTTTTCCACATATTACTAAGTAAATGGAGTGATATCTTCATTCTTACTGGTTCACAATTGGAAGATCTTTTTGCCATTAAAGGTCTTTCCCGGACAGGAAAGGCCAGTGTACATAGAATTAACTTTATAGACTCTTCTAGTTAGTGTAAGGAGATTTGGTGTATTTTTTTTTAATTATTATTGTTATTTCCTTTTTTTCCAGAAGCTTTCAAAACCTAGCTGGGATTATGGAGTCAGGCTAGATTCTAAGTAAAGTTGAGAGCTCTAGTTGTGTTCCTCAGTTTGCTGTAGTTGATGCTTGAACTGTCAGGTCTGCAATATGAAATGCCAATACTTATTTGAAATCATGCTTTACTGTAATTAATGTTTTATTCAGCTCACAACAGTGTTGGGAGGACTTCATACTTCTGAACAACACCTTTCATGCTCAACCTTTAGCAGAGTGGGGCACATGAAGTAAGAGCATGACTGTATAACCTATCTGAACTGGCAGGAATATGAATTCACAAATGGGGGAAAAAAAAACGTGTTTCAGATAGAGAAGGGTGTGTAAGTTCAGATAATTGACTTTTTTTTTTCTTTAAGTAACTATGTAATTTACTTATTTCAGTCTTCTAGAAAATCAAAACTAGCTTTAAATGCCTCACATTTCTCAGGCACCATTTCCCTCGTGGGAGGGGGAAAAGAAAAAAATATAAAGAAATCAGAAAGAAAAATAAATTTAAAAAAGTCAAAAAACAAACCAGGAAAAAAAAAACCAATACAAAACAAACCAAAAGAAACATAAAAACCCCAAACAAGACAAAGTGTTTCTTGACTAGGAATTTTGTGCAGGAAAGGAAGGGAATGTTTCTCCATTGGTTACTCTTGAAAATATTGTATAGAATTCAAAAGGGGTAAAGAATGGTATATGCAAAAGTGCTTTTAAAGATTTAGGATTTTAACTTTGTTTTCAGAGGTTACCAAATCTTTTATCACCACCTTGCTGAAGATCTCTAACACTTAACTGAATGTGTTCATCCAGTCTGGGATCTGAGTGAGACACAAGTCATCCAAGACACAGATGGTCAATTCTTATTGCTTTCTCTTCACTTTAGGCATCTAAATATCCTTTGGTGCCTTGGGCATTTCTGAAAACAACCACCAAGATTTTTTTTGTAGAGATCTCCAAATGCACTTGGAATGAAATGGGATGGAATAACATAAATTTCATATGAATGCAATAATAAATTTGTTTCCTATTCCTTCTATCATAACATCCTAAAAGACAACAAATTTTGTCATGGCTTTTAGATGCATGGAGAGCTTCTTTTACACTATATGGTGGTCTATAAGGAGCTTTCCATTAACTAAGGTTTGTTAAAGATTTCTTCATTAAATGCAAGGTTTGAAGAGCTAATTATTATACGGTGCATAGTTTGCTTGTTGATAGAGGGGTTTATTTTTTATTCTGCATAAAGCAAAAGGAAGAAGATTATCTGACCAGAGTCTGATAATTTAACTCAAAATAGAGGAGAACAGCCCTGAAAATTGTCCTTTCCTCCTTTCGTTCAGCCTCCTTCTGCATATCCTCTTCCAAAGTATAGATTGTTTTGTTAAATTTAAAGCTATTATCAAGGGATAAAAAATAAATCAACAGAAAGAAATTTATAGCTTTAAAAAAAGTCAGGTTTCTTGTGTGGTGGTAACCTACTGGAGTGCCCAGAGCTATTAACAACAGGGAAACATTCGCTGATTTACTGTTTTCTCTCCTAAGGGAGAAAAATTTCAACTTGCTTTAACTGTACCTTTAACTCTAACATCTGACAAAAAATACAGATTTTGTCTGTGCTGTGTACATATAAAATAGTTAAGTACACCATGAAATAGAAATCAGCAGAAATGTGGGAAATGAAAAAAGAATTTTTCAAAGCTTTCTCTGATATCACCTGACAGGAATGTGCAAATGGTAGTATGGCTTCTTTTTATACTCACAGAAAATGATTTTCAGGTTGTGTCAGATAATAAAGCATGAAAACACAAGTAATCCTTTATTCAGTGGATTTTTAGTACTTTATTGTCCTGGTAAGAAGAACACCCTTAAAAAAAAATACAGCACACATTTTCAAGACTATGCTATTGATTAAAAAACAGTAATGCAACAATAGGATACATATTCTGTGAATGCAAATCAAAGTCATTATGTGAAATGATGTGTCAGTGCATTCAGAGATCAGACAGAGCATAAAAAGGTCCAGCATCCATAAACCTTTTCTCATCTGGAGGGTAGGGGGAAAAAATTATTTTATCCAGAATTTTGGGCAGAGAGAGTTTGACAAGGGCAGTAAAGGAATTTAAATAGTCAGGAAAAGTGTGGTTTTAGTTGAAGCTTAAATGAGGGATTTACTGAATAATATATGCATCTCAAACCTCTGTGTCTTGGCTGTATGTTCTCATGTAAATTCCACTTTGGACAAAAACATAACTTTTTTTCCCCTTTTTTTTCCTTTCACTCTTGTCCTCCTGGAACATAAAAACAGTAAGATTTTTTGCCTTTTTTTAACTTGAGGGTATCTTTTGAGGTCTCATTTCTTGATTTATTTCTTAAAGTAAATATCATAAAATTTGTGTTTGGACAACATTGGAATAAACTATGGCAATAAAGCAAGTCAAATCTGACTTGATTTTTTGGTAATGTTTAACCTGTTTTCAAGAAATGTCTTAATGACTGATATGATTTTGATCTCAAAACGTTAGAGAAGCAGGAAAGAATGGCATTTCAAATACCAAAAAGGCATTCAGTTCAAAATATTTGAGTTCTTTAGTGCAACCTCCTGTTGCATCAGGAAGTATTGCTATGTATTTTTTACAGTAGATATCTTCAGCTGACAATACTGTTTCAATTTTAAATAATGTAAAAAAATCTATTAATTTGCTTTTTTTAGTGCAAGATAGTTTGTTGTTGTTGTTGTTTTTATTTTAGGGAATGACGGGTCTTTTCTGTCCTCAAAATTCTCCTCCTCCAAATACATATTTAAAAAGAGCAACCACTGTGTTCTCCCTAAGACAATTCTACGTGCTTTAAGGAAATTCCTGGGCCATTAGATACCTGACTTGGCCTTTCCAACTGCAAGGTTTTCAGTTTCCCATGAAGGATTCTCTCTGAGGAGTGGTGCTTCCTCTTCACAGGAGACAGATTGAATCCCCGAGGGCCAGCTGTAGCTTCAGTGTTTGGGGCTGTGCTCCAGCTTGTTTCCCTCACTGCAGTTTTTCCTGCTCTTGGTAATGCCCGGCAGGATTTACATCCTCCACTGATTGCCAGAACATCTAACCTGGTTTGTATTGACCCTCCAGCGTTTTACACTCTGAAAGGAACAAAGTGGATTCCCAAACATGAAAAAAGTTGATTGACTGGTGGTTTTTTCCCTAGAAAAGGAACAAAAAACCTCAGTTTTTTACTTTGTGGTTTTCCCAGTTTTGTGGTAAAATACTATTACATCTCTGGTTAAAACCACACATTATAAGCAAGACGAAAAAAGCTGATTAACCTGACATTTCACTGACTACTCTCTGCTGTATTTACTCGTGTTGTACAGGCCGAGTGCTGCAGCTCAGTGAAAAATGTGGAATCAGTTGAATTTCTTACATGAAGAATACAGCAGGGGGAAAAAAAAAAAGAAAAGGTGGAGGATCATGGTTAGTTTACACTAATTTACCTAAGAGAAAAAGTCAACTATTTCTTTTATAACTGAGAACCCTGAGGAAAAAACACAGTGATTAGATGTCCGCTCTTTTAAAAATTTTTTTATAATCTCTTGTATATTAAATAGTCCTTTTTTTTCTTCCCTGAATCGCTCTGATATATTTCAACTTATTGATGTGTTATAGCAGAAATCTTTTCAATATGCAAGCTTGTAATGCTCTTCAACACAGAATTTCTTAATAGTTCTTGATCTATTTATAAAATTTATTACAGATGTTTGGGATTTGGAATACTCCCTTAACAAGTTCTTCTTTTATAGCCCAGGTTCTTATTATCTCTTAACATTCTGCACAACATCACTTGTTTTTAGCCAGATGATTTTATCACCATTTTTTCTCATCTAAAAAGATTTCACAGCTTTCTTCTCTGTTTTGATTTGTTGTATTCACTGTACTCTCCAGTTTAATGCATTGTTTTAGAAGGATCATCTCTGGAGATGTAAAATTTAAAACAAATAAACAAACAAGAAAATGCCAACAAAAAATCAGAAGTACCTTTTCAGTTGGCAGACACTTGGCAGACACCACATATACACAAGCAGCCACTCAAGCTATCTTGAATTGAAGGTTTCACACTTAAAAAAAAAAAAAAAAAAAAAAAAAAAAAAAGTCAAATTAGGATGATGACTTGGACTGTAAATAAAGACAAAATGTAACTTTACCTCTGTGTCGGCAAAGACCTGAAAATACATAAGCTGAAAAAAATCACTGAATCATTCCTCAGGAGTTTTCAAGGGACTTTTTGGAAAAGGAGGATGGTAGATTTTGAGGTTTGGTGTGGATTTTTTGGCATGGAAGTTGGGTGAAAAATCAAGGTCAGGAAGGTACCAAGCCACAGTTAATTTAAATATTTAAAATACTAATTCCCTTTCTGATTCTTATGAGTGCAGATTTTGGCAATGTTCAATCGCCAAGAATATGCCAGGAAGAAAATAATTGGAAAAACAGCTTTTATTTACAGTAAAGTCTAAGTTAACAGTTAAATAATACAAGAATAAGGTGCACTACTCTAGGACTGTAGCAGTGGTCTCCCAACATTTTTGATCATATACCTTTATCAATAAAATATTTTTAAACACATACCCTTGGTTGTATGCATATATATATAATGCATATATATATATATATATATACACACATTCTTAGTTATTTCTATATTATAAATTTATCTAATTGCAATAATTATGTATATTATAAACACAACACAAAAAATAGATGTTTAAAAGACATGAGATAAAAATGAAAGATATCTTAATAATTCTATTAACAGTGCAAAAAGTCTAATTGAAAAAATATTTCATGATCAGTATTGTAAACAATATGGTTTAATATGCTTAATTATTTTTTGAATTCTGATTTAACATCTTGCTGGAGCAATTTAAAGCTCTGTTTCTAAATTTTGATACTTTTTAATGACTGTCAGCTGAAAAAAGATGGATCAAAAATATATGGATGCATCATTTTTCCGTGCTCGCTAAATGATGACACTCATTTTTCAATTCCATTCACAAATTAATCAAGATTTTTATAGAATTTCAGTCAGTAAATTTTCACCATCCCAATGTGATTCAGTTTTTCTTGCAATTAATTTGAAAGGTACTATATTTTTTATATTCTTAACAAATTGCTTCAAAACTCATTGACACTTTTATCTTTGAGAAATTTTAAACGTGTTAGCAAATTCTGTTTCCAGGTTCTTTATGTATGTAGACATGAGAATTTTTATAACTGACACATTATTTTCAGCAACAAAATCCCTTAACAATGAAATTAATTCCAAAACTCACGTGGTCAGAATGCTCTCTCTATAACATGAGGTTCTTTGGCAAAACAGTTACTTTTTAACTCATTGTTAAGACATCACCTTTACCTTGAAGAGACATATTAAGTCTGTTTTTTTTTTTTTTTTTTGAAACTATCTGCTATGTATCAACCTTCTGACACCCACTTGTCAACAGAGAAAAGGTCAGCAAATATGGAACACTTGTCGTTTTGTGGGAGAAGAATGCATAACTTATCTTTAATTTTGACAACTCTTTTAAGCAGTTTGATGTGAGATGACCAGGAAACCACTGTGTACAAAAGATTTTCATTGTCACCCCCCACCTCAATAGAAATATTGTAAAGATTGTGCTATTTAAATCTCCTTATAAAATTCACCTCACTGGTGACATGCTGTAGAACTTGGTGTGCTTCTCACTACTCTTTGTTTGCTGCAGCAGTTTCTCTATAAATGATGCAGTGAATGAATTCCATGAGTGGTGATCTCTCTGTAACCTTACTCTGGAAACCTTTTTTTTTTATTACAGTAAATGCAGCCATTCCATCAGTGGTTTCACTTGCAAAGTGTTTCCATAAAACATTGCTTTTGTTCAAGAAGTTGCTTACCATTTTCTCCAGTACATCTTTCCTTTAGTGGCTCACAAAGCAGTGGGTCTTAATGTACTTCATTAGTGAAACAGAATCTAGTCAATACCATAAACTGAGATGTGTTAGAAACATCATGGCATTTTCAGCCAATTGCATAGCAAACCTGTTAAAAAATTCAGCAATATTTTGTAATATATTTCACCAGTATCTTCTGAGAAAAAGGAATGCTTTTAAGTTTGTTGCCATATTGTTTTCTGAACATTCCAGCCATTTCCACCGTGGCAGATTTTTGTCTTTTGCTCTAAAGAAGAAACCTCAGAAGAGGCCTCTGGACGTTTATTATGAAGTTTGAGGAAGTACAGGGTTAAATATCACCTGACTTTAGACTTTGTTGATTGCATCTGATTAGATTGTTAGCTTATAATATGACAGAGAAATCTTGTCAGCTACCAAGAGTAGGAGAAATGTCACCTCTGCCATTTTCTTGTTGATTGCTTGTCATCACATTAGCATTATTTTCATTGTGAAAAATGTGTCCATTTATTGAGATTTGGTTTGGTTAAAGAAAGAATACAATCTGTAAATCTGCTTTAAAAAGGGCGCGTGAACTACAATGTCACAATATACTGAGAGAGAGCTAACAACTGAGGGCACCATTGTTAATTAACATTTTCCCTAGTTCAAGTTCCAAATTGGAAAACGTATTGGATCCAGTGGTGACAGAAAAAGGAGAAGTGTTTTCGGTATTGTCAACCCCAAACATTCAAAAGGCCCAAAAGAAGTGCCAGAACAGCAGACTTAAAAATAGCAATGAGCAGCTTATCTCTACTATTTTTTTTCTTTTGCCCCTGGTTTTGGGCTGCAAGGCTGACCTTGGGTCATGAATTTCCAAACTTGCTTCCTTAACTATGGGGATTAGAAGAATATATATATATAAAATATAAATATATATATGTATATATACAGACACTTATAATGTGTGTGTATGTGCATATATATGCATATATGTGGCTAAATATATATATACAAATATATACTTTTATATATCTATATATACATACATAGAGGAAAGGGAAGCATTTATAAAATACATGTTTCAGAGGCTTGAGGCTTTGAAGCAAATCAGACACCTTGAGACCTATGATGAAATCTTGATAGTTGTCAAGACTGTGTTTTGTTTCTTTACATGTGAGAACACAAAGAGGAGTCTGAGGAGATCCCTAACGGATTGTGTCTAATGTAGTTATTTATACTCTGGACTTGCTGTGAGTGTGGTTCTGACAGCCCCCGTGCCTGTGCAGAATCCCAGGAGTGGTTTTGTGTGAAAGAGGAGGTGTGAGTGTGACTCTGCCCACCCCATCCTCCTGCATGCTGCCGTGGTAGCCCACGGCCAGCCCGCAGGCAGCGTTCATCTTCACCTCATCTCTTTTAAACTTCTGGTTTTGCGTTGTGTTTATAATATAGATAATTATTGCAATTTTCACACATGGTGTGTCTGGGAGAGCCTCGTGGCATTTTTGACTGCCCTGCTGGGTGCACAGGACACCTCATGCTCTGCAGAGCTCTCTCCAGTTGTGCCTGAGGTTGCATTACAAGTGTCGGTCTCTTAAGGACGGACGGTGGGACTGGTTTTAAAGCAGCTTCAGAAGGTTGCATGAGCTCTGTCTGAGCACAGAGGGCTGCTTACAGCAGGTCAGTACAGAATTCAGGATCCAAAATTCATTCAAAGCTGATTGTAAAAGCACTGTCTAAACTGCAACAATCATTCAGTGTGCAGCAATATGGATTTCTTTAGTACTTTGCCCTTTGTCTGGTAACAAAGAAAGAAATGTTATTAACTATATATATATATAAAGGTTTTTTATGCAGCTAGAAGATTTGGATTTGAATGCTTTAAACTCATTGGTCTATATCTGTTATTGTTTGGGCTGTTAGCAAATTCCAGATATAATGCTTTTAGAAAGGTCAGTAGTCTGCTGGAGTTCTAAGGAGAAACTGAGATCTGAGATTCTTTAGTCTGGGGAACACTCAGAGGGTTCTCAGCAATGTGGGTAAATATCTGACAGGAGTGAACTAATATGAGGGAGAGAGTCTCTTCCCATTGGCTCCCACTGAGAGAACAAGAGGCATTGGACACAATTTGAAACACATGAAATTCCATATAAGCACAGAAAAACTGCAACTGGGAGGTTGGTCAAACTGTTGCCTAGAGAGGCGATGGAGTCTCCATCCTTGCAGGTATTCAAAACTCAGCTGCATGTTATCCTGGACACCCTGACCTAGCTGAGCCTGCTTGAGGAAAGGATTTTTGTACTATATGATTTCAAAATGTCCCTTCTAAGGTCCCAACCTAAGTGATTGTGTAAATTATTCTTCTCTGGCCCAGGTGAAATGTTAGAAGGTTGTCAGATCTTAAAATATTAGGTGATGAAACTTCGTAACCTCCCCCTGAAAAAAAGCAAAAATCACTAGGACTAAGAAATGATGAAATGCTGATTTTCATGTTGCTGTTGCATGGCTTCAGTATCCCAGATGGTCACCTGCAGTACAATTTTTAGCAACCACTGGTAATACACTAGTGTTTGTGTGCCAAAATCACAGGCATTTAAAGGTGAGTTTACCACAGTTAAACTATCCTGCTACACCAAGTGAAGGAGAACAAGTCCTGAAGAATCTTAGTCAGAACATGGTGACATAGGGAACAGACATAATTTCTATTCATTGTTTTAATCTGAGGTATGGAGGATAGACTGGTGCTGATTTCTTTAGGGAAAAAGCTGTATCAGGAAACAGAGTGATAAATGTGGGTAGTGAGATATAAAAGGGTCCTTTTGCAAACAATATCACCATTTTACCTTTTGAGATACTTTGCAACCTTTTTTATCAACATGAATAATACATTGCAGTGATGAATTTCTCCTAGGTCTATTCACATTAGAAGAAACATTGTGGTGAGAGCAGATGCTGTAGTCATGATGGCACATTGAGAAATCGTCCATCAGATGGCATGGTAACAAACAGCTTTTGCAAACAATCCAAAATATATCTACAAAACAAAAACCATCCCACAGCCCACCTGCTCAACAGAAAATTCAGGGGAAAGCTTTCAATACGTCTTTTTAGAGATACCCTCCTAGGAAGATGTTGATGAACTGGGGAAAGTCTGTAACAGATTGTTTTATGGAGGAGGAAGACAGAAATCTTGGTTGTTTCAGTGCTCCCAGAAGTGGAATTATCCCAGCTTGCAAAACAATTCAGTCTTGATTACTTAGCAGGCTTTAAAAATGTTTTAAAATATATCTGTCATAGCTACTGATAAGGAAACTATCAAGAACCGTGTTGTGTTATCCTGAATCTTTTTCTTAACCCAGAATTTTCCTTAAACTTTCTCACTAGTTCCTATTTTCAAGGGAACTAAGGTAACGTTGCATGAGTTTCTCTCACCTGTGTTATTTGGTGTGTTCACTAATTTGGTCTGAAAGATACTGTTTTGTTTGGCTGATGAGTGGTACTAAGAGGGGAAAAATGCTTCAGGGTGGTGGAAATGTGGGTAACAAAAAGAGCATAATCAATAAAAATTGAAAGTGCGTGGGAAGTGAGAAGCACTCACACTAAAATAAAAAGAACCAAAGCAAGAAATAAAACCTACTGCTTTCAAAATATACAGCCATGGAAACTTGGGAAACAAAAAATAAAAAAAGGGGCAACATATTGAGGCATGAAAGGGCTGAAAAAAAATGTCAAGACAGAAGAAAAATTCAAATAAAAAAACCCCACAAACAACATCCTTCCAGAATTGTAAGCTTACCAGAAGGTAGATATTTTAACAACAAAAAAGAGCATCAAACACAAGGAGCCAAAAGAGTGTGTGCTGTAATGACAGTGGGTCTGAGAAATACATGTGCCTCTCGTGACCTGAAGCAACACTCTCACCTTCATTGCTTGAAGTCTGCCTCATTGTGTTTGGAATAAAGGCAGTCTGAAGGAAAGCTGGAAAAATAGATATATACTGTAAGATTTATTTACTTATGTCTGCAGAAGAAGATGATATTACAGCTTGAACACCAACTCTACCTTTTGTGTAGGGTAAGCAACACATTCAGCTGTTGGAATACAATACAGAACCACTGCAACATCTGAACACTGTCACAACCTTAAAATAGCCAGAAAGCTCTGTAGTGTCTCTTAAAAATGAATATTTCTTGAGGTAATGTTTCTTGAGGAAGGCTAAGAGTTTTATTTCAGAACAAAGAGAAACTTTCTCATGCTCTAAATAAGAGCTTTACTGGTGTGAGATTTTACCTTAGATTAAAAAATGCATTCATGAGGAACTTTAAAGGCAGTACATCAGCATTTGCCACATGGATGAACTCACGAGAATCATTTGCAAATATATATCAGATAATACTTAATGCATGTCTTCAGAACTTCCTTGCTTTGCCTGTCATTTTATCTCCTCACTTTGTCTTTCTGCCTTTTTTTTCTCCTTCTTTTTTTTTTTTTTCTCCTTCTTTTTTTTTTTTTTCTTCTTTTTTTTCCTTTGGTACTGCTGTTGCAAGCTTCAGGAACTTATCGTGTTCCAAGTTTCAGCTGCAGACAGGTGCCAACACAAGGAATTAAGCACCATTTTCAACTCAGCTCTGCTAGCAGCTTTATGAAAGCTTAGAGAAGCTTTTTGCTTCAAATTGAAAGCACACGGCCAGGACAGCTGACCCAAACTCGAGGGAAAACAGGAAGAGGGATGTCATTCACTATTATGACATTTGTCTTCCAGAGCCACCACAAGAGCTTCCAAAGCCCAGCTTCTTGGGAAGGGGCTGGACATGCCTGCTGGTGGGACATAGGGAATAAATACCTGTAACTGGGGATTTACAACTGAACTGGAATCAAATTGGTGTTGGACTATTCAGTCAGGATGCTATTTTTAGTTAAACCCAAATTAAAAAGTCAGGATATATCATATTTGTATCCTACCTCCTGAACCTGAAACAGCATGGGAAAAGAAGGTGTGCTGGTTAACACAAAGGTTTAGCATTCTTATTTTTAATGTTTGTATGCATACTTATACATGTATGTGTGTTCAGATACATGTGCTTAATACACACGTTAAAAAGGCATTAAAGAAAAAAAGGAGAAATCCAGACCCCAGTAACAATAAAATCTTGCACTCTCTTTATATTTTCCTACATTACTATAACTCCATTTAGCAAACAGGAGAAAATGATGAAGTTATTGGATTTTTTTTTTTAAGTAAATAATTCTCAATAAAATTGTACATTTACAGAAGGCTTTCTTAAATTCAAAAATTTAGGAATCAAATATGAGTCTTCATTTGAGATACATATTTTGCATTAATATATCTTCTTTGTCTAAATCTCAAAGTAGATTTGAGCAAGGCTTGTGATTACAAAAGCACCCAACCAGTAATCTTTTCTTTATCTATTGATGTTTCCATGATAACTGATCTAAAGTACATGGAATGTAACAGAATTGGGAATTGAATTAACTTATCTGTATGCCTTGGTATGTTAAATAGACAGCTTAGCAGTTGTGCCAGGTTTCCTATATTCCCTAAATGTATGATTTGTCCTTTAATTGCCTGCAAATAAGAGCTGTGATGATCAGGGAGGCCTTAGAAGAGGATCTCTCATGAACATGTTGAAATAGATATGTTGTGTAGAAGTTCATGGCTCAGAGTCAGTGTTTTAAGAATTTTGCTTCAAAAGGAAATATACCCCATTGAAATTTCATTATATTCTTAAAAAAAAAAAAAGTACTTGGAAGAATGGTCTGGAGTGGCTACCAGCTAGTCTGTGACAAAAACTTTGCAATTTTATTGATCATTTCTTATGGTGGAAATTACTTTTTCTTTATTAGTATGTTGTCTGTGTGGTGTCAAGTCAAATATGAGGTTTTTTTTAACATTTGTCCTGAGTTTTATAAAACTTCTGATTTAATCTATTTTCTGATTTCTGTTGTATATTGAGTTACAGATTCTTTAGTCAAATATATGGATTCCCCTCTGTCCATGGTAGCAAAAGTTTGTTACTTTGATTTTTTACAAAAAATATTCTTTATATATATATATGTGTGTCTACACTTTAAATATTTTAAATTTCAGGATTAGCAGAGTATAAAATCCTTAGATGTTCTCCTCTCTCGTGCTATTTTTATTTTTGCTATTTTAATTCTATACCAAGTATACAGTGGCAAAGAATTCCAGAGCTAGCACAGCTAATAGGGATTCTTTTTGGCAATAGTGAAAGTCATTTGAGACCAACTGAGTGCCCTCCTGGGTATGTGCTATGGATGGAGCAAGGACTTTAGGTGCTAGAGGGTTGGTATGGAAAGAATTATACGTCCCAGAGCAGCTATTTGTGCTGCACTCAGTAAAAGCAATCAGAAAAATGATCTCAGAAGAAATTGGGTGGGTTTTGTTGTGGGTTTTTTTTGATTGTTTGTTTTGTTTGGATTTTTGGTTTTTGTTTTTTTTCTTTTTTTCTGACAGGAAAACAGAAATTATTCTGATAAATAAGCAGCAATGCAAGCCACAGAACAGGAAATGAAATAAAACCATGAGTGAACTGCACACACAACATTCTGCAGGACAAATTATGTTTCAAATATAGATTAAATCAATTTCATGCACAATTTATTAGGGTTGTCACGGATGGCCTGCTCTGAGTCAGGGCCTAGGTGAATTGAGTTGTTCACCTAAAGCAGTATTTTGTGGTCCTTTAGAGTAGAAATGAATTACCATAGCAAAAAAATAGGATAAGTTAGCCAGAGAAGGGAGAACAATATGTAACTTGAGAAGGGCATTTTTGCTTTGCAAACTGCTGATTTGTTGCCTATAGATAAACAGATCACCAGTCATTCTGAAACACTGATGGTAAACATTATTCACAGCATGCAAATGTGGCTGCTGTAGCAAGCCTGTCCTCTAAAAAGACCATCTAACATATTCAGAAAACCTCCAAGATTTGTTGTTTGCAATTATTTTTAATTAATTCCTGCTACTTAACCCCCACTCATAGCAGAGTTCAAAAGTATTACACAAAAGAAACAGAGCTTTGAGCTGCCTCGAACCACAAATCAATATAATTTGTTATATTCCATCATGCTTTTACCACAACAGAGAGAATTCTCTGAAGATTACATACAGCACTGAGCTTGCATTTTGTTTATGTCATAGCTAAAGTGAATTCTGCTGGCATCTCTCCATTCCTTACCCATTTCATATGAACCTGTCCCAGAATTAGATGTGACAGGGAGCCTCACCACTCCAGAGTGTCCCAGCAAGGACACAGAGTATGTATCATTGTGTGTCAGCACCGAAAGAAAGTTGGCACAGACACCACAATAAATTTAAAAATAACTGCTGTGCTAGTAATCGTATGCTGGAAAAATTATACTAAACTTACTCTCATCTTTTTAAAGTTCTAACAACCATGGAAAAGTAATAGAAGGCAAATACAGAATGATGAAAGAGCCTTTTGATATCAGATTCCTAATCTTCTCCTCAATGGGCCAGTACAGCTTTGGTTCACCCACCAACAGTAGTTTTTTATCCTGGGGTGTGTACATAAAAGACTTCAGTTTCCAAGATTGACTTCACTCTCTTGAGCACTCAAATCTAGCAAAAAAGGGTTAATTCAAGGTAAACAGAAAACACACTTGACTGAAAATCAAAACTGGAATCTAGCTCTTACTGTTCTTTATTCTCAATTCTTTCCTTGGGAAAGTAAGTTCCTCAGTGTGTTGCATGGTTTGTTTTTTGTTGTTTTTTTTTTTTTTTTCCTCATTGCTGCCCTACTTCACTTATTGTATTTCATGATTAGAAGCTTTTGAGGCAGCCACCAGGACCTGCTGTCATCTGCTGGCAACCTAGGGCATAATACTGAAGCAAAACTTGCTGTTTTGCTGAATTACTTTCATCTGTCCTTAGACAAGACAGCCAATCACATCCACACTTCTTCAGGTAGGCATCTCTGCCGTGTTTAATGCTGTTGACTGCTGTTACATCCATCTTCACTCTGCCAGGCTTCCTTCCAGCCTGAGCGTGGTTAAGCCACCTTGTGTTGTGACCCGTGGTCCTGACCACAGCTGGCTGTCAGCACAGAGAAATCCTGCTCATTTATGGTTCATGCCTTGGCTTTTGTTCAGCTCTGGGTCTGTGTGGCAAGGGCTCTGACACCAGAACTCTCCTCCAGAACCACCTTACAGGGTACCTCCTGCCTGGGGCTGGCCTGGCGAGGTCTGGAGGGCCATGGGGCAGTGCAGTGCCCTCCCTTCCTGACCAAACCATTCCTTCAGCCGTGAGCAAGGAGAGCCAGGCTGCGCTGGGGACATTAATGACCCCCTCAAGGCACTGCCAAGGTCTCAGATCCTCCTGAGAATGCAGCCTGTGGAACAGGAACAAGGAGATGTTTCATGTTAGGGCTGGCTCCTGGCAAGTATTTGGATTGTTTAGTTCTCTTCCAGGTACCTACTTGCTTTTTATTTAGAGGCAATTCTAGATTCTTAGAGGTTTGAGAATTGGTGGATATGTTGAGGAACACATCCTGTGTGGTAGCTCTGGGGTGCAGCTGCTGCAGGTGGAGACCAGGCTGTGAACTGGTGCTGACCCTTTGCACAACAGAGGACGCAGGGATGTGTGGCACAGCCAGGGGAGGGACACAGAGAGATACAGCAGTGATGTCTTGGGAAGGCTGACCTGGAACAGAGACTGGACAGAGCTGGAGAATAAAGCAGGGATTTATCAAAAGGCCTCCAGGATCCACCTTGGGCAGGACAGGACCCTGACCAAGGCTGCACCCAGGGTGGGCTGAGAATGGTCACAATAAAATGGCTGATCGGTCATGAGATCTTACACTTTATAAGTTTTGGTCCACTTGCATATTGAGGTTTAATTGTCCAATTCAGGTTGTGAGGTCCCATCCTTCTTGTTCCTCCCTTCATTCCACCGTTGTTTATGCTTTTGGGTCTGTAAGTAGTCCTTGGTCTTCAGCAGGAGAAGGATTTGTTCTGTCCCCCTGCTCTTTCAAGAGAGCTTACTGGCACTTAGTATGAGGCTCAGAACTGCACCCCTAAGCAGCACAGAACCTGGAAAACACAAAAGCTAAAACTTAAGGCATCAGCAGGAGCTGATGGCTCCAGATGTTCGCACGCTGAAGACTCTGAAGATATAAAAGCCCAAGGGTTCCTTTGTTCTTGGTTGTCCTCAGAGGCACCAGCTCAAACTATTATTTATTTGTTTGTTTATTTATTTATTTATTTATTGCACCAAGATTAAATTATTTTAAGGACCTGGATGTCCGAGACTCTGCTATGGGACACCTGGTGTCGAGCTGGAGAGGAAATCTGGTCCAACTGTGTGGCCTCAGTCCCATCTCAGGTGGTGAGGATGTGGATCCTGGATGTTCCAACATAGGAGTTTCCCCAACAGTTTATAGCTGTGAGAAATTGTGTCTTTATTCTGGCAATACTTGGTACTTTCTGCATTTCAAAATTTATTACAGCTTAAAGAAGAATTAATTCTTTTGGTTCTTCTGAAGCTACAGGCTAAATGTATTTTGGTCCTCATCACTGATTTGTTGAATATTCTGTTCTGCAAATCTCCATGGGCATGGAAAGGATTTTTATGTTGAGTTATGAAGATTTTTTTCTTTCTCTTTTATTATATATACATGTTGGCTTAATTTATAGAATCTATTTCTAAGTGTAATGGCTTTTTTGGGGGGACTAATATACTTCTGAAGATTGTGGGGAGAGATTACTGTTGGAGAGATTACTTCCTTAGGGTGTAGTCAAGAAATACTTTTCCCAGTGCAAACAACTACTTTTACTTCACAGAAATTACTGAACTTTTTTTTTTAATAAATTAAAATGGCAATCAGGTATTACTGGACTGCCTGAGTGAATCCTGGAAGAAATGAACTTGTTTAATTACAATCATCAGGAGCCTTCTTATTTGCCTTTGTGAGTCTAGCCTAGCTTTTTTCTTGTTTTTAATATGGTAAGGCATTACTACAGCTACAGTGAACATCAATTAAAATAACTCCATGTAATGTAATTTGTTAGAAATGTCATGAACAGAAAACTGTGGTAAACAGTAGATAAGTAGTGTCATTTTCTATCTAAACTTCTAGGTGAATAATTTAATAATCGGAATAACAGCTATAACCACCTACACTAATCACAAAATAATGGCATAAAAATTATACATAGAATTCTATTTTCCTGCCACAAAAATTTTTGCATTCTCACCTCTCAGTGAGAATGTATCACTTTTCAGTCCTTTTTATTCTTGTTTAAAAATTGACTCTCAGCTGAGGAAAAGAATGAAGGCAGAAAGCTCTCCAGTAAACTTGCTTCATCGTCCCTACATTTGTGTAACCTTTCAATATTCTAACTTCTGTCTTATTAATACTTTCAATTTCTATAAACCATCAAATTTTTATTTGGAGATAGTAGTGCTGAGACACACTGCCAGGGGAGAGCAGCCAGTTTCTTCTGAAAACTAAAATGCAGAAAATGTGTGTGAAAGCCTTCTGGATCTCCTTCTTGAAGTACAATTAAAAAAAAAAAAAAAAAAAAAAAAAAAAAAAAAAAAAAAAAAAGGTCCAGAAGGACCCAAACAAAACCAGCAAAACCAAAAACAGGCAAAAAAATCTGCAAACAAACAAAAAAACCACAAAAAGGCAAAAATATCTCGGTTACCAAATAAAGTTCCAGTACACAGAAGGGTTTAGAGATCAGAAAAAACTGAGAAGATAAAATAACCTTCTCACAGTTGACTTACAGCAACCAATTTTCATGTGACAGATCCATTTTTTTTTCGCCAGATTTTGCAAGCCAGAAATAACTGGGTGAGAATGAGGCTCTTGTGCTTTTGCATTACTTTAAAGGCAGGAGAATTTTTAAAATACTGTTCATAGTTTCTCAATTTAGCCAAGTAGACAATAGACAGTGTTGAATTTTACTCGTTTTCATTGAGTAAAGGTGTTAAGACAAAAAACAGTCTAAAAGCAGCACTCTATTTATAAAATAATTCTCAAATTCTGTTATGGCATGGTACAGAAAGAGAATGTATGAATGCATTTCAGTTAAACCATATATAAAGATAGAGAGATGAGAGCCGCTTCTTTACCACTTTCCTATCTACAGGTAACATCAAGAAAATAATTAGAGAGGGAGAGAAATAGTAATATTACTTCGTGCTTACTAAACTCTTTTTAATTTGGAAATTTGATACAAATTTAAAACAACTGGCTTGGTGAGGTTTAGAGTGAGAGAAGACAGTTTTTACTGCAGTGTGTGTTCTGCAGAAACAGTTTGATTTGATACCATCTTCAACATTTCTGTTCCAAGTGTTATATTTGTAGAGTTTGAATATTACATTTTGTGAAACGTCAGCTTCTCTCTCTTTTTTTTTTTTTTTAAATTTGCAAATCATGAAAAAGAAATTCAGTTTGAGCTCCTGTGATCTGAGCAGCACCTCCTCTGCTGGTGAAAAGTCACACAGCTACAAGGATTTTAAGCGATATCAAACTGTTCTGTAAAGTTACTGGGTTAATTTTGTGAGTTCAGCAAAAATTGAGCTTTGCACATTCACAGACAGAATATTAATGCTTCAGGTCTGTTCCTCGAACCCTTGAGATCAAGAGGAAGTCTAAACATGCCAATCTTAACTTGCATGGCTGTGCTTTTTATGCTTCTCTTTCACAGTGATATATTGCAAGCTACAGTTACAAGGCCAGCTAGGATTTTTAATCTAAAACCAGCCCAGGCACAGCATTAGAAATTTAGGACACTTGTACAAACATACTCCTAAACTTTGGAGAAGCATTTGCTCTTCCTCAAAACAAAATCACTCTGTGACAAAAAAGGATATGTGTTAAAAACACAAACAATAACATACCTTTTTTTTTTTTTTTTACTTAAATTGTCCAGATTTCTTAAAGCAGTCTTTCTATTCTGAAAAGGGGACTGCTATAATGGATTCTTTTGCTTTTTGGGTATGGGCCTTGGTGCATTTGTATGTGTGTGAATGACTGTGTATGTACATATACATATGTATGTATGTGTATATATATATATATATATGTCTATATATATACAGAGAGATTAAGTCTACAAAGCCCTTTAGAATTACTGACATTTTTGCAGTGCTTTAAAGGGAATTGGAAAACAACTTCAGTTTTCAGATTTTCTTTTATTCCCGTGAGGGGAGGAAGAATATTTCTTTTAATAATTATTATTATTATTTATGAAAAATTAGAAAGGGGAAGATGCCAGGCACCACTGTTATATTTAATTTTTGATTTTTCAGCCCTGAACTTTCTGTCAGTTTTTTCTTTCTTCATTTAGCTGTCATGAATAGTATTGTTGCTACTTGCATGAAGCATTCTGAGTTTTAACGCAGTCGCCTTTCTCTGCTTCTTTATCACGGCAAAAAACCTGCAGTGGTGGTGAGTCTTCTGTAGGAATCTCTTTTTATTTTTACTTTTTTGTTATGATAAAATTATAATTCTCTTTCTTGGCTTGTCTTGGAATCCAGAGTAATGTCACTTGGGCCTCAGGGGCTGTTGAGCAGCAGCAGCAGGTATGAGCTGAGGAAGTCAAGGTGGCATTAGCAGTCATGCCTGGCTTTGTAATAGCAGTTTCCTCCTCCAGGATTTGTCAGTTCTACTTTTGCAGTTCAGTCAGAAGTGGCATGTGCTGTTTGCCTCCTCTCTGTCCAGCAAAATAAAGAGAATAATTTTCTCTTGGAGGTGACAAGGCTGAAAAGGAAACCTCAACACTCTGTTTTGGCTGGCTGTGCAAAGCTGGATTTGTCACCCTACAACTGTGATGACCTTTTGTGTTTAGGAATATTTGAGTCCTCTGGATAATTTAATAATGAACACATCCCACTCCAACCTACTTTTCTTTCCAAAAGTTGCATTCTTTCTGAACTGTGCTGCTTTCTTTTCACTCACTGCGAAGAATAGTCACAGTAAAGAAAGGAGGAAAGAAAAGAGGGGGAAAAACACGAGGAAAGACAAATCTCATTTCTGACTTCAGGGAGAAGTCAGTAAAGAAGAATGAGTTGGAGGATACAGACGATCTTCTTGAGAGCTCTGTTCCCACTAGACAATACTCTTGTCATGAAAGGGAAGGGTAGGTTAAAAATAGAAACCCAGCATAACCAAGAAAAGTAAATTCCAAAGTTGGTGCGGTGCAAGAATGTGAAGAAAGTAGTTGATTCCTGAACCAGAGCTTGGAGAGAAAATAGACTCTCATACCAAAATCTCTGCCCATTGTGAAAGTTGGAATGTATGCCACAACATGCCAGCAGGGCTTTGCTTTTAATCACTGCACCTTTTCCAGAGAGCTTGCAACAAATGAACTCGGTTACTTAGCCATGGAATTTCACTCAGAGCTCGCTTTGAACCCTCCTTGCACAAACTGCAAATGCATCCAGACACTTTTGGCTGACTGAAGGGGTTTCAAAGATGTGAACAGTTTGCCCAAGCTACAGGGAGTTTGGTGTGGTTTTTCTTTTCTTTTTCAGTACTCACAATATGAATTAGCTGCAGAACACTTGCCCTGAGAATGCAAATTGTAATTTTAGTTCTGAGAATATTTTCATGTTTGTCACTTCTCACAGTGTGCAGAGACTCATCAAAAATTAATTGTGCTAGTAATTTGATGCTTCGGTTAACAAATATGAGAAAATATGTATTATTTTAAAAGTGGTTAAATGAACATGTTTAAGCTTTTCTGTAGGAAAAAGAAAGTTTTAAAATATATATTTTTGTGTTCCTTTTTCCATAGACAGTGTAAGACATTAGGGCACTAGAGAGAGACCTAATTTTCTGGGAGAATTGCAAAACAACTTGCAGTGTCTTAATTTTTTTTTATTTTTGCAATATAATCCGTTCATTCTTTATACATTTTCTTTTCCCAAAACTTCTTGTCTTTTATTGTGTGTATGTAATTTCTTAGAGAGGATAAAATACTTACCTCTTTGTAGAGTTCTGGAAAAAATATCAGTACAACAGTTGGATATTACTTGTTATTAGTAGTAAAGTATTGCCTCATCTTTGTCTCTCTATATTACAAGCTAAATTCTGTATAAATGCATATCTTCAGCATACTTTTATTATTGTGCAAATACTTTGAAATTTGGGGGAAGATACATTAAAAGATAAGATTGTTTATAGGATGAAATTTCATGCAGGGGTTTCCCTTCAGTCCTGACACAAAGCCACAGCTGAGTTCCAGGGTAACCTGGATGGGACTATGCTTTCAGGGACGTTAAAAGAATTTTGAATCAAACCAGTGCCTGTAGGGCTTTTTTTAATTGGAAAAAAAAAATATATATATATAGTTATATGGTATATTTTGCAGGGCAGATTAATTTCAATAGACCACCTGCATTTTGCTCAGAGAGACCCGTGGCAGATGCAAGATAAAAATTATCAAATTCTAATCTAAAATGCATCTGTGTAGGTCCACATAGTTCTAAAATAAAAAAATGCCTTTCATTTTGTAATGACTGAAACCATAATGAGGCCTTTTAACTGTAGGAATTAACTAAACCTACTTGATAAACTAATCCATCTCCAGAAGAGCCCTGCTTTACTCTGTAGAAGAATTAAGACTTCTCTGTTTCAAAAGAGCTAAATCCTTCCTGGCTCTGATATAGAAATAAATAAAGAAATATCTGAGAGGCACCAGCACAGAAGTGTTTATGCATCTACAAAACATTACAACTTTCTGACTAAAGAAGGGCAAGCACATTAGGGAGGTGTCCAAGGTGCTGGAAAATAATGACAAAGTATGTTTATGAAATCACAGAGATTTCTGTAAGGTTTGTTCTTGAGACAATCGTGTTGACCTGAAAGTGTACATGTAGAAAACAAAATCTGTACTGTTACAGCACACGCTATAAAAATGTAAATGCAGCTTGAAGCATGCTTTATTCATGAATGTTTCAAACTACTGAGACCTTAAAGGAAAAAAAAAAAAAAAAAAAAGATGAAATAGTTTCCCCTTTAAAAAGCTTAAAGTTAAAATATGTATTTAAAATAATAAATTATACAGAAATCTGATTTATAATTTATTGGCTATTAAAGTTTTATCACAGAAACAAGGAGAATGGGATATATGTAAATACAAAAAAAAGTAAACATAAGGTGGATGCTTGTGTGAGGAAAGAGTGAAGTTTAGGTTTTGGGGTTTTTTTTATACAGCTGTAGTCTAAAAGGAACACTTCGAAGACTGCCATCAGTATACTACAACTCAGAGTATTTTTTTCCATAAGAAATAAATCCCTGATGCTCTCTGGCATGCAGTGCTGGTGTTTATTCAGGTCAGCAGTCTGGTAAGGTAAGGCAATAGGGACAGATCTAAAATAGTCTGTCCCCATATTTGTTGTAGACAGGTAGTCAAGGAGTCCTGATTTCACCCTGTGATTTTTATGATGTGTCTACATGAGCTGCATGTCAGGCTTGACAGAACAGCATATTTAATAGAAAGGGATGTGAGAATCAGAGGCCATAAAGGAAGAAACATTTCAAGCTTTCTAAACTTAATCCTGCAAACCTGTGAGCAGGGCTCATGCACAGTCTTAACATTCTAAGTGTCTTCTCCCACTTCAATACAGTGAAAATATGGGCTACATCTAGGCCTATTTAAATGTATGTACATATGTATAATTAGGAATTTAATGGGCTGTGTTGTTCTGATTCATTCAGGATTAGTTGTTAACTGTAAGAAATTGGTTACAGTCATGACTCTACTACAAATTGATTTGGCAGTGGGTACAGAAAACAGACCTAGCAAGCTTGTTAATAATGCTATCAACTGCATTCCAAAAATATTCTGATTGCTCTACTTTATGAAACCTTCCTGAGCTGTGCAGCTGCCAAGGCCACAAAGAATGAAGGCAATAAATAAGGGTTTCCACTTGGAAATTTTGCTGTCAAGCTCATGACTGCTTGAGACTCGTACAAAGGCTGCCAGAGTTTTAATGCTTGCCCACTATTCTCTAAACCTATTAGAAAACAGGTTACTGAGCTTTTTTGGGGGGTGAGTAATATGAATTACAAAAAAACCATCAAAATTTGATGTTCAGACTTAAAAGAAAACAAAAAAACATAATACTTGATTTTATATTTAACATTTTTAAAAGCTATTTTAAATCAGAGGTTAAAAGATTAAATACTTGTCCTTCTTCATTACATTGAGGTGATCATTTTTACCAAAATGATAAATTGATGATAAAATATCTTGAAAGCACCCTTATATTTTAATGATCTTAAAATGTAGTGGATTTTTGCATTTAGTAATCAGTTTAGTAAAGAAAATTGGAGAAAAGTAACAAAGCAATAGGACTTGAAGTAGTTATTTTTATGATCCCCTAAGGTATTAGAGTCCAAAAGAAAGCAAGCATCTGAATAAAATATCCTTGAAAATAAGTTGAATACTAATAAAGACTACTTGTATCTGAACAAGGGGTAAATTACAGCAGTGATCTTTCTCTGTGTTTCACTACATCAGCTTTTTTTTTCTCTCTGTGGCTGAACCAGAGGGAAGTATCTTGCATGCAGGACAGCTTGATTAAAGCTAAATTATTAGTAAATCATGGGAGTACTTGAAATATTTTGTCCTTTTCAAATCACAACGGCACAAAAAGAAAATCACTTAGCAACACCTAAGGATGTGAGACCAGACCCTGAGTGATCATTGGAATGTCTGCACTGCTTTTGTAACTTGGCCAGTTCTTTCACAAGTCTGGTCTCTTTTTAGCCATCTAATATTTTCCCACTGGTGTTGCTAAACAACCCCTTTTTCTGATGCACTCTTCAGATGCCTGTCTCAGACTGTATTTAATTTCATTCTTCCTTTGAAAGAATGCAATCTTGTTTCTCTTTACCCTGTTACAGCTGTGTAAATTTAAATTATTTTCTTCTCAGGTTTATGCAGCCAACAAAAGACTTCCATCACCCTGAGATGCTCACTGCCAAATATTTGAGTGTGACAGCCATAAAATATTGATGAACTCTAGGTAATTCTTGGAACCTGGATCTTTCATTTATATTTTTGAATGGGAGTAGAGCTTTTTGTAAAATTTAGTGACTATAACTAGGACTGGTGGTACTGCCAGAACCAGTTACAAATACCCTTGAAACTTTTCTACTTTAATTGTTACAGATAATCCTCTCAGAAAAGCTTAGTCCCTCAAGAAGGATATGAGTTTTAAGCATCTAAACTGTGCCTTCAGTGGAATCCCATGTGAGTGTTTTTGTTTCCTGCAAAATTGTAGGACCGTCAAGGAAAGACCCTCCAGAATCTTTCCAAGAAAATTTCTTCTTTTTTTGTGTGTGTTTTATTAAGGAAGGGTGCTGGAAAGAGCCTGAGATTTTTGAATTTATTGTAAAACTTCACTTCCAATAGCTTTCCTGTAAAGAAAAAATGGAGGTGACTTTAAGCCTATTCCAGTCATAACCTAGGATTACTGAATCCTCACATTTCTTTGTATTCAAAAAAACCCCAAAAAACAAACAAACAAAACACCAAAAAACCCCAAAAAACAACAACAAAACAAAAAAACCCCACCACCTTAATTTCTATAAAATAAATTAGTCTCTTCCCTCAGCTGACAGTTGGTGTGCTCGTAGCTGTTGTTGTTACCATTTACCAAAGTAAGAATAATCTCTTGTTTGTGAGGCTCTGAGTCTTCAAATTGGTAAAAGAAAAATTTTCTGTTTGATCAGCTTTAGCTCATAGAGAAGTTAATGCTTTCAGAATTAGATAAAGAAGTGCCAAGGCTGAAAAGTCAGGTGATCCTAATTAATAAGTTAGAAGCAGGACACTTGTTCTGTCATCTTTGTTTTGGCTGTGTGTTCACAGTACCCAATATTAAGAATGTGATCACATTCACTTTTATGGTATTTATTCATAAACCATTTTCATTTACTATTCAGCTTCATTCTACTTAATAATGGCTACAAAGACTACATGAGACATAAAGTCTTACTTTTCTTGTGTCTCTTCTCTAGCAATTTTTTCCAAAATACAAAGGTGTACAAAGATAATAATGGATGTATCTGCACTTAAAAACTCTGAGCTGCACAGGAAATGGTTGTATAAACTCTTTGAGGATCTGCCTATTATTTGGGACATCTAGAGGTTGTGATGGCAGAATCCTCTGTATTTTGCATGCTGAAGGCAGACATTTCACTGGGTTCAATTGTAGTTGGTTTTTAGATTGTATCAAGATGCCCCAAATTCTGCATTCAAGCACAGTTTGTGAACACCTATTAAAAAAAAAAAAAAAGTTGATTTTAACTGCTTTGACCAGCATTACACACATATTTGGAAGGAAGCTTTGGAGCATAATCCAATATTGTAAGGTAAGATAAAACTGATTTAACCATGCCACCAGCCTTTCTGACACCATCTTGCTCATAATACAGCTTCCAGCTCTGCAATGAAGGGTGAAGAGGACATGCTGAAAGCAACTTCATTCTCTTAAATGTCTTTTAACAGTTGCCAGGTTGATGTGTGTGTGTAAAAATATAGACATGCATCTATTCACCCAAAAGGTGTATGAAAATGCCTTTTCAGAGACTGTAAATCTGCAGTGTCACAGGACAGTTCAGTCCTTGCTGTTCTTAATTTTGAATTCCCAATTGTTGCAACCACTCTTTTCTTTGTATATTTTACAGTTTATCTTTCTTTTAGATACATTTACTTTATGTATGTTTTTATATAAGATTTTGACTTTATGTTGCTCATTCTCTGGGCATTTAAGGTACCTTCTCACAGATTTGGTGTCATTTAATGACACGTATTTAGGGCTAGAATTTCATCAACTGATGGTTAATTCTGTAGTGCATTTCAGGCAGGCCTGGTGATATTCTGAGGACTATATGAAAAAGAATAATTTTATATGAAATGAAATTTGCTAAAATATGTGTTAAAAAAAAGACTACTCTTTGGACATCTCCTTTAAATTTATTAAGCAAATGTATTTTTATTGAAAGCAGATAATTGACGTTTACCAAAGTTTTCTAATGATTTTTTTTTTCCTATCCTCCAGTATAAAAGTTTTAGATTTTGTGATTATCTACTTTAGAAACACCTCTTCTTCCTAATCTCCTGTCAGGCAACACTTGCCATGCCATCCCCACTATTTTAATATCCATGCTGATTTTTTGTTTTTTCTATTTTATGAAACATGATTGGATACTTTAAGCAAACTAAGTTATGTTCAGAATTACTAATGCAATTCTGTGATCCAGTTTACTCATAATTAAAGCTGCTGTATAATATTACCTCTTCAGAGCTGCCTGCAAGGCTCTGCCAGAGAAGCTAATTGTTTGGATTAACTTGAAGTAAAAGTCTAGCTTATGATCACAAATGTGCCCCACAGGAATTCAGTTACCTAGGCTAGGGCACATTACAAACTGTGGTTTAAGAACATACACTTAAATGCACACCTATTAAGGCTCATTCTTTTCCCATTTACGCTGGTATAAATCACATTGAAATTGCCAGAACTACACTGCTTTCATGGCATTGTACTGGGAGCAGAGGAAGGCTGATTAAATTTATGTTAATTGACACTAATTGGCAGTAAGGACTTGAAGAGGATAAAGTTTTTAATAAAGCATTAAATAGACAGATGATCTGTCTAAACCAACCAAAGGCATTTTCTTAATCTAAAAATCCTGCTGCCTTATTATTCATGTCCTAAAGCTAATTTCTAAACCAAAATCAGCTTACCGGTCCTGGACTACATGTAGTCCTAGAGCATCTTCATAATTAATGCTGGTTTTGCTCTCCCACGCTCAAATAATTTTCCTGTTGGTGACCCATCCCTCCAATGTCAGGGCTAATTCAACACAAAACTTTGAGGAACAATTCCTTCTCAGCTCTGTAGCTTCACTCCATTGCTCTCGAGTCTGAGCATCTACTGAATATTCTATTCCTTCCTTCAGCTGCAAACCTATGTCTGCCAGGTTACACTTGCAAGAACCTTCTCCCCAATTCTCTGTCCTCAAAGCCTCCTCAAAGTGATGTTAAGCTATTTCTTAAAAGTTGAAGGAAAAAAAATACAACAGGAATGACAGAAACTGTTGGAGAAAATAATGGCTGTTTGCAGCCCACAGAGTCTTCTACATTTCCTTCTTCCTGTGGATGTTATGGAATCCTTCTGAATTGATATTCAGAATTTGTTCTATGTATATGCAGTGCATAAAGTGTTCAAGAGGAGGCAATGAACCCATGTGTGCGTGATACACATATATGTATGAAATATTGTATATGTATGAAATATTGTATATGTATGAAATACAGTGAAACAATATATATAAAATGCATATATACATAAATAAATAAATATATATATCTGTAGTATGTACAGAACATTTATATGTAGACACCATGTATTTGTGTATAGATTTGGATTCACTACTGATATCTGGTGCTACTGATATCTAATTCAAAACAGCACTGATGATCTCCAGATGTCTGATGTGTGTGTTACTGCTCTGGCCAGTCAGTGATCATCAGAACTTTCCTGTCCTTCGTGTAGGAGTTCTTAGGAAATCTGTACTGAGGTCCAGTGAAAATAAAAAATATTGAGTTGTTTTGATAACAGTCCATTCCAAATCCTAGAATTGTAATTCGTCCTAATTATCTGGAATATAGGTAGCCAGTAGAAACTGTGTTGGAGCCTGAGGCTCTCAGATCTGTGGTGTGATCCTTTTGTAACCTGGTCATTCTGCAGAAACGGTGCTCAGCTGCTCATTTGTCATTGTTTAAAGCTTTGCAAGTTAAGGTTAAACCACAAAACACTTTTGCTTTTGTTTGGCTTTAGTGATGAACTCTCTATAACCTAAGTGTACATTTTTTTCATACTTATTCCTGATTTAACCCTGTTACAAACCCACTGTTGTCACTGGAATTCTTTCCCTGGTAGGACATACATGTAACTGCCTCCATAATTAATTAAAATTACTTTAAATGGTTAGTCTCTACAGGATCTGGCTAGGCTGGATACTTAAAGTACTGAACAGTGAATCTTATTGTGTGTTCCAAACTACTCCAAACATTAATTTTCAATTTAAATTCGGACTATGGGTTTGCAGATGTAATATTTAAGGCGTAATTAAACACAGATTAAAAATTTGATTGCAATTTGCTGTAATTTAAACACCTAAATCCCTGCTCATGACCACTTATTAAAGATTTAGATGCATGTGTACAAATTATAGCCAATTCCTTCATAATTTTTTGGAGTTGAGTCTCCCCAGTGCATGAAAACTAGTGCTTAATGTAGTCACTTGTCTCTGAACAGTTTTTATTGTTATTGGATTAATAATGATAGTATTTAGATATTTTAAAATCCAAAGATGTAAGGAAGAGAGAAGAAAGCCTTGCTGAGCGCTGGTTTATTCTTTAATATTAATATGAATCCTATTTTTCACCAGTACAATCAAATCAATCAGTTCCTGACTAGAAGTTTTAGAGCAAAAATTGTCACAAAGCAAACTTTTGCTTTAGTTTCATAACATACATTAAATTTAAATCCTTTAGAGAATGATTGATAAAGAAACCTTGATACATACACTCATATGTGCAGCAACATGAAGATACTGCCATACTAATAAAATTCCATCATTTTCTTATTAAGTGAACATTCATCCTTCTAATTCAACAACTTATTCTCAGTGGATCCTTGCTAATAGTAACTACAGGAAAGGGCACCTGCAGGGAAGAGTGTATTTCTTCTTCACATTCAGTTCCTGAGTTCTGAATATGTTACTTTTCAGAAAAAAATGAAGCAATTTCTCCCTGGTGAGATTTTTAGCTTCATCCTCTGTAAAATCTGTATCAAGCAGCCAGGTAGAAAGAAGTATCAGTAATTTACATTACTGCTATGTGTCAAGCAATGCTGCTCCAAATTTAGGAAGCAAAGCTCTGTGACAAAGAAGAAGGAGGTAGTACAGGTTTCTAAGGAGCATTGATTCCCTTGGATGTTGGTTATGCATTACCTGTCTTATTATTTCCACCCTTGCTTTCCCTGTTGTCAGCCTTCCCAGCCTTTCTGCACGTTTTCCCTGTCATTTATTCTCCAGAAATTACATGACACTTAATACTACCCAGTCTGAAGTATAACTTCATTTTCTTCATGGACCACTTCAGGCTGTCTGCACACTTTACCACGTAAAGAAAAATTCCCCAGTGTATATCAGACACTAATTTTTACAAATCTGTGGAGAGGAAAAAAAAAATTGAGGAATAAATTAGTTTTTTACTGCAATTTCTGGATCAACAACTGCTTCATGTACTTGTCTTGGGCAAGCATCCAGTACAGTGAATGAGTGAAGTCTGAGATGTAGCACCTGCAGACTGAGAAATAATCTCTTTTTTTGAGGTACACCTGTAATGTTTCATGATTTATCTTTTTCTGAACTGATTCCAGGCATAATCTGCTTATTCTGTGTTGTTTGCCTCCATATTTGTTCATAGACTGCTGTTCTATGAATTAGCTAAATAAGGACTTGCTGTTCTTTCCATGAACCTGTCAAGCTCTCTGGCCTCTTCAGTATCCAAAAAATCTCAGTGATCAAGTCAGCAGAAGACAAAGACCTTTTACTTCTCCATGACAAACTCTTCTCCCTGATTTTCCCTGCTATTACTTATGCAGGAAAATTTCAAATCATCAATGAAAATGATTTGTAGACTAAATTCTTTACAAATACCTCTGTACTTTGAACCAGGCCATTTACTGGTATATTGTTCTGATATCTCAAAAATCTTTACCACTGCTTGATGGAATCTCTTCTCTGCACAGAATTCCACTTCCAATTTAGAATTATCTAAATCTGTCAAAAAGATAGATAACCCCACTTAAATTTGAATCAATCTGGGTTTTTTAAATTAAAAAGCCCAGGCAAATATTATCACCAAAACAAAACCAATACATAGCATAGACCACAATTTCTGTAGCTGCCTTGTGCACCTATAGGCCCTGACATTGCTCTTCTCCAATAATTATTAAAACAAAATACTGTAATTTTCCAATTTCATGCAAACATAAAGTGACTGCTTTGTATAAATTATATAGGTAGGTTTCATTCCCTCGAACCTGATTATTTTTTGTTTATCTAGCACATTTTCAGAACCTTATAATTTGGGAAAGATCCAGACATGAGACTTCAAGCATCCAGAAAATGCAGATGGAAGGACAACCAAAATGAGCACTATTTTTGTTTAATAATAAAGTTTGAAAGAAAGAGCACAGAATTAAGAATATACCAAAGCAGCACCTTTTTGGGGGTTCCTTAGAATAGAAAAAACATATATATATAAAGTATTACTGGCAGGTTCTGTAATCTGTAGTCATTAATGTCTTAACAGGTCTAAAAATCTGAAAGATTTTGTCCTGACACAAGCATCTGTGCAAATGAAAATCCCTGATCCAAAGACATGATCCTTCAGCTTCTCTAGGCTTTCTTAGGATTTTCTGGTGACTGAAAAAGTTTAGGATTCTTCAGCTAAAAAGCACTTGCAAGAATGAGCCAGTGTTGATTGGTCAGTCCTGTATGTTGTATATTAGATTCCACTAAAAATTAAGAGAGTGCCCAACAGGAAAAAACACTGAAACTTGTAATAAGTTTTTAAAACTTCTTTTTCTTCTGTTGTATTTAACTTTTAGAAGATTTAATGATCTAAAACTAGTTTGGCCATGGTTATTTTGGATGCTCCAATACACTTGTCAATTTAAAGAACTGGAATTTTTGGCTATGACTTTGGCTGTTGTCCAAGTGGGCAAAAAGAATCCATGCTTATGCAGAAAGGCTTGTTTGAAGTAAGAGACTAAAAATTCATCTGCAAAGCAATGCTTTGTTCAGTATCAACAGAAAAACATAAAGATTTATGTTTGTAAATCTGAAAGCATTCAGACAGCTCCAGCAACAGAACTAAATCATTGTGATCTTCCTCCAAAAGCTAGGCAAGTTTTCCTGTTTTGGAACTAAAAACCATAGAAAGTAGGCAAAGCAGCAAGGGAATTTCCAATCAGTTACTTGTTAAACATTTTTCAAGAGGAAAGGTGTGAGCCCTTGTGGCATTTCTAAGGCCTCTATTAGTTACTGGAAATATGAAGTTGAAGGGCAAAACCCTCTTTTCATCAGGACCAGAAGGGAAAATACTGTGAGACAATAAACACCAGTTCTTGGAGGAGGATGTTTCTGGACAAAGAAACAAAATCTACGAATTACTGAGCAGAAGTTCTAGAAAAAGGGTTGTGTAATTCCAAGACTTTTGAGTAAGAATCTTTTAAAATAATACATCAAGGTCACACGTTTTGTGTAATGAAACCACAACAAATTTTGTCAGACATAATATTAGAAGGTGAAATTTGGAGAGAAGTTGATTTTAATTGCATTTTCTTTTTTGCTCTTTTTCCTTAAAAAAACATTAAAAAGGAAAAAAAAGTTCAATGTTTTCTACTCATAGATGCTATAAACTCTCTGGTACATTGCCTCAATCTCATTGATTTTTACTGAGATAAAAGATTCTATCTTATCTTTTCAAGATTTCCTGTTATGACCTCCTCTTCCTTAGAATGGACTTTCCTTCAAATCAAGACTTTATGTTCACACTTGTCAGTAACTGAACCCAAAGCAGAGTAGAAATTATTCAGATTTATATTGTGCATTTATATTGGACTAGACATTAGTTTGTCACTCAGAGCAGCTCTGAAGTCAGCTCTGACCCATCGGGATTTTATAGCAGTTTAGCTCAGAAGCCCTCAGAACCCAGGTAAGACAGCAGAATGCTGTGATGCAGCAGGGATTCACTGACCCTGAGATACCAGAGACATTCACTGAACCTCACAGGGATAATACAGAACCAGCAGCAGATATATGGAGCATATCTGTATTCAGTTCTGAGTTGGAATAAAAAACCAAAATTCTGTTCTTCTTGTTACACAGATCCTTTGGCATTGGTATCAAATGGAGCCTTATTCACATAAATAAAGTTTCTGGATGTAAACAAACTTGTAATATCCATTATTTCTCATTGAATATACAGAGAAGCATTGAAGAAATATGTTGTGTAATTTGAAATGTCTTGTGGAGAAAAGAAGTTATTGATGGTGAAAGCTACCACATGTGGGACTGTGAAAGTAAATGTTGGTTTAGTGAACATCTGCCAATTATCTTTTCTATTTTTCTTTTCCTTTTCAAAATAATGTTATTTTTTCACAGTGGTGGTTGGGTGTTTAATATTTTTTCCTAATGATTTTCAGTTGGCAGGTGCATTGCCAAGAAAACAAAATATCCCTCATCAGGTGAAATTAAGGAATTTCCCTTTTGTGAAAAACAGGAACTTCCTTTTCCTAACCCCCAGCAGATTCAAACTCAGGGAGAAAGCAGTGAGGGGCTACATCCCTTCATGATGACAGGGTGGAGATTTCAGCAGGAGCCCAGACTTTGTCCATGCAGAAGAAAATGCCAAATCTGAATTCTGGAGTCTGCAAGGATCCTGAGCTGATGCCTTTCAGAGAGGTGCTCCGCAGAAGGTGGTAGCAGGTAAGAACTACTTTCACAGAAATTATATTGCATTTTTGAGAGCTATGGGCATAAGGCTCTCACAAGAAACCACAGGAATCTTTTCAGACCTGCAAATTTCACTGAGTTTTAAATGTCAGGTGATGGCAACTACAGATACAACTTCACTTTCTATCTCCCTAAATTGCCTTCTCCATAGAGGAACTCAAGGTTGTTAACCTGAAATTAAGTACAGTGTTGTCAGCTCTAAAAAATCCTATAAAATCTCCAGCTCCTTTCATTTTCAGGTGAAAGTTTCTCTGTCACAGTCTTAATAATGTTTTTTTTTTTTTCTCAATCTGCGTCATTGCTCCTTTAGAGAGATGTAAAGGAAGTGGAAGGATAGATTTGCAGGGAGTTGTTTCAAGGTTTGGTTTTGCTTATGTGTTTTGGGGGGATGAAGAGAAAGGTCTTACTGAAGATATAGAGAATTTTCAATTGAGCCAGTATCAAAGAGTATCTTCGTAAAACTCATTCTGTATTAATGATGTAAAACGTGGCTGTCATATTTATCAAGAAGGTAAGCCTTGTCTATTATTTCTCTAATCACCAAAGAATATATTCAGTGTGAGAAACTATTATTCCATTTTTTTACTACCATGTGTGGAAAGAGTTGTATGGAACTACCATTCAATTCATGTAACTTTATGTTTTGGAGATCGTACTTTACCAACAAAGCCCATGATGTGCAAAGTGAATTAGAAATGTAAATTACACTTTGTTGTGACAGACAAAGAGCTCCATGGTATACAGTTTTGATCTGCCTATGTGTGTTTGAAGTTAAATGATCAAAAAGTATATATTAATCCATATTATTTATTCTTTCCCACCTGGCATTTAAAATATCAAGACATGCACCTAATTTTATTGTGATAAATACAGACTTTGAGTCAGATAAATTAAACAACAGCAACTCAGTCTATAAAACTCCTTTTTAAAGACATTAAATCACTGAAGAGTTAAAAAGCACAGTGAAGACGGGTTTAGTTCTGAGATGATTCCTTCTGTATTGTTACTTTTTTTTCTTGTGTTTCCTTCTGTTAACTACAGTAGTATATTTATTTCTCAAAACAGATATGTCAATTAGGGAAGATTTAGCCACCACTGAGCAAAAATCTACCCTACTGAGCTACAGTGGTATTTCTGTTGTCATAATATATCAAACACGCATTTAAACAATTAGGAGAAATTGCAGTAAACATTTTCACTCTTTTGGCTTATTAGATGTAAATTAAGGATACACTGGAGTAGCAAAGCAAAATATTCAGAAGTTTAGAGAACCACAAAATTAGGTTGTGTATGTAAGCCTTTGTCTTTTAAAAATAAGTTCTTAAAAACTAAAACTGAGAAGAAGAGAGTTTGTAAGACCCTAGGAAAAAAAGAAATTTATTTAGATTTTTGTTCTGTATTTTGTGTACATTTTTTTTCTGTTTGACTCATCAGAAAAAAAAAAAAATTCAAATCTGCTGCTTGAGGTCAGCCCATGAGATGAAAATTGAGCTTAGGGCATCAAGGGGATCTTCTAAATATATTTTTTTACATCTGCTCAAATTATAGTTTTTGCACCGAAGGTAGAAGTGACCAAGAGTACAGTAAAAAAAGCAAGGTAGGACCATTTAAAAGTTTTCCCTGCTGTTGGAGAGCTGTGACTGTTTTATTGAAAGGTGACTGATGTTAGCTTAGTATTTTCTTTTTCCTTTTCTGAGTGTCTGCCCTTCCACAGGAATTTTCAACTTTTTTAATCTTACAGCGAAGTCAATCTCTTATTTTCAGATGTTTAACGAATAAGGGGTTGTAATACTGCACAAGCCAATTGTACAATATAAGGTTTCCATCTATATCTTTTTCCTTGGCCAAGAGTCACTTTGGAACCACAGAAGCTGTCCCCTGTTATCAGCAGAATTCTCTCATGGACCTGTGTGTGGCAACTCTGCAATGGTTTAAGCTCAGCTGGCAACTGATCACCACAATTCCCCACCAATGGGGAATTAGAAGGGTGAAAGACAGAAAATTCTTATATTGAGATAAAGACACGTTAATAGGGAAATAAAAAGCTGCACACGCAAACAGAGCTAAACAAGGAATGGATTTACTGTTTCCCATGGCTGGTCAGGTGTTCAACCATCTCCAGCACAGCAGGGCACCATCACACATAACAGTGACTTGGGAAGACAAATCAGTCCACATGTCCTCCCCTTCCTCCTTTTATTCCCCACTTTATAACCTGAGCATGATGTAATATGGTCTGAAACATTCCTGGAATCAATTCTGGTCAGCTCTTCTGGCTGTGTCCTCTCGCAGCCCCTTTTGCCCTTCTAGGCTCTGAGTAAAGCCTGCTCAGCAACAACAAAAACATCTCTATATTATCCACAGTCACTTCAGTACCAACCCAAAACACAGCCCCATACCAGCTAATGTGAGACAAATTAACTCTACTCTGGCCAAAACCAGGACAAACACATAGAAGTGTTTGATGCTTTAGAAATTGCAGCTCTTAATCATTTTGCCTGCCCTCTTTTTTTTTAATACAGTGGGGCATAGCCTTAAAAAAACAAAACAAAACAAAAAAAACCCCAACCAAATCAAAAACAACCCTAACAAATCAACACAAAAAGCAATCCCCAAAACAAAACCAAGAAACTTGGCTGAGCATCCAGAATCTTAGTCATTAATTAGAGAAACTCACAGCAGAGCAGTTAAAACGCACCTGTGCCACACATGTGGCCTTGGTAGGCTAGGTATAGTTTTTTAAACAATTACAACATTAATTCTTAACTAAACAGCAGACATCTGGTCCAGTCTGAACAAAGGATCATAGAAAACTGCCAGATTGAAAGAGACTATCTCTCCATTACACTACATTTGGAGTTAATCTGAACCTGTTGCTCCTAGAGAAGCTGAACGTGATCTCTCGTGTGTTATGGCAAATGAGCAACCTCTCCACTCTCTGCTTTCTCTAGGAGTTCTATCAGAAAATTAATTTTCACTGTGGCCTACAAATTAATCAAAGCAAGCTGAACTAGGCATTTAAGAAATGTTGACCTTTTTAATATGAGTGGGGTTTTTTTCAATTAATAATTTCTGCAGATGTGGTAGCTATTTCTGACAATATGAACAGGAGACTTCAATAAACGTCAGCTCATGAGTTTGTCATATATTCTTCAGGCATTTACTGTTCATGTCAGTCATAGCTTGATTTCTTTTTCTGTGCATAGTAGAGTTTCAATTGCTTCCAGGAATAAGAGATTTAATATCTGTACTTTCAAATCCTTGTGATTTCAGACATGGGAGGTACTCCGGAATCCTCAACCACAGACAAACCTGTTCAGGTAGGGATATGTAGTGGGTTGACCCTGGCTGGATTCCAGACTCCCACCAAAGTCTCTCTTACATTGATTGCCCCCTGCAACTGGAGAGGGAAGAGAAAATAGAACAAAGGGCTCATAAATAGACATAAGGACAGAGAAAAAGTACTCAGCAAATACTCTCATGGGCAAAACAGACTAGAATTAGAGATATTATTTTAATTTATTCGTAGCAAAATCAAAGAAGGATAATGAGAAGTAAGATAAGGCCTTGGAAAACCTTTCCTCCATCACCCCCTTCTTCCCAGCTCTACCTCTTCCGCTCCAACAGCACAGGGAGACAGGGAATGGGAGTTATGGTTTTTTCCTCACCCATTGTTTCTACAGCTGCTCACAGGTCCTACCAGGAAACCTTCTCCAGTGTGGACTCCTCTCTCCAAGGGTCTGCAGGTCCCTGCCAAGACCCAGCTCCAGCACAGGGCTCCCACAGGGTCACAGCCTCATCTCAGACATCCCCCTGCCTTCAGGGTGGGCTCCTCCCTGGGCTGTGATGGATCTTTGCTCCCCCTGGGCTGCAGGGTCACAGCTGCCTCACCTCGGTCTCACCAGGGGCTGCAGGGGGATCTCATCTCCAATGCCTGGAGCACCTCCTGCCCCTCCTGCTGCCCTGACCTTGGTGCCTGAAGAGATGTTCCTCTTATATATTCTCACCCTGCTCTCCTCTGACCACAATTAGAGCTGAGCCAGACCTTTTGATTTTTTTTTTCCTTTTAAAATCTGTTTTCACAGAGGCATTTCCATGATTTCTGATGGCTCAGCCTTGGCCAGCAGCAGGTCCATCTTTGAGCCACCTGGCATTGTCTCAGCTAACGTGAAGGAAGCTTCTGGCAGCTGCTCACAGCCACTACCCCTGTAGCCCACTCACTACCAAAACCTGGTCATGCAAGCCCAATACAGGATATTAATCAGCTATTACATTATAAGACCAGTTTGAGGAAGTTTCTGGAAAGGAATTTCTGTCTCAGTACGACATGAACTGAACGACACAGACACACAAAGTTCAGATCTGGAAAGAGAGAGAACTTAATTTTCACTTTGATATTTATACATTTCTGACACTGGCTGTGCATTGGAGGATGAGGTTACCACCTCCTCAACCACACTGGTCAAAGCAACAATCCATCAACTTCTCTTCCAGAAAGGAATGCAAAACAACAGACAGTTAGAATAACAATGACTTTTGTTTATATGAAAAACTGTGAGAACTCTGACTCCAAAAACATAAACTTCAGAAGGCTAAGGAGAACTTTAGAAGAACAGGGCAACAAATTTCTTCATGTAAAATTTTTTGTTGTTTTCCTTCTCATAAATGTGGATGATTAGTTTATTGATGATTGCATAAAAACATTAAGGTTTTCAACATATGCAGCCTTCCCATATCTTTGGTAGCTTCATTGATGTAGCTTTGGTAGCTTTCAAAGAAAGAAAGTGCAATTAATATATTATTTCATTTTTGATTCCGTGTCCTTATATTAATGCAACATTACTTTCATCCAGATTTCTTTAACTCACTTAGAAGCTAAATAATATTTTTTCTACCTATGTATCATCCTGTCTATTATATGACTCAATCTTTAGATTAAGATCTCCTTTAAGAAATAGTTATAAAGAATAAAGTAAAAAAGAGATGGTTCTGATCTGTCTTCAGCTTGCTTTCTTATGGTTTCTGTCAACATTTTCCATTGGCAGAGTTTTGAAAAGACTCAAGTGTTTATTTTTTCTTCTGTCAAGACAGAGTAGATGAAAATGTTTTCTCTCAGACAAGCAGACTGACATATTTAATTGGCCATTTCCCACTTAACAGTAGAAAGGAAATTAAAGAAGAACTGGAAACTGAATTTATTAAAGGCTTGGAAATACGTAATAAGAAAAAAACATTAGCTCAGTATTCTATAGTGCATGTACAGTGCATTCTAAATAATAGCTAATTGCATCACTTACCCAAGATATTGTTAACAAAACATTTTTAAGCTCATTTCCTCTAAACTGCAGAGTGAAATATATGTATATCTACACGTGCCAGCAAAATGTATGTATTGTCAGTGTCTCTATAGATTTTACTCTCATTTTCAAAGTAATCAGCTAAGCTTTTGCCACACAAGGCAATTTTGGGAGCTTTATGTACAAGTCCATGAATAGGAGAAAAAAAGATCATATAGTGAAATAAAAGTATTAGTAAAGTTCTGTGAAATACAGAGTAGTAACCTCATCATGCCACATGCATCCTTCTGGCCCACACATTATTCAATATAATGGAAAAGTCCAAGGAAATATTAACCGCGAGAAAAACAAAATTGAAAAACAGCCTGCAGCTGATGGCAGAGGTAGCTGTGGATGGCAGAATATAGTTCATTCACCTGTGTCTTTGAAGGAAGGAGTAAAAGTGAAATTTTAGCACAGAGGTAATTGTCAAGGAGAAGAAGAAATTTCATTAATGGTGAACTGAAAATTTAGCCTCAATCTCTGAAATTTCTCTTTAATAGAAATGGAGTTAAATATGCATTTATGTCTCACTGAAAAAAATTTGTAGGCTGTTGTTCTGATATCTTTGCAGTCCCCATTCCCCGTGTAATTTGGACTACAGAAATGCTGCATGTTTTGAACTGAAGCCTCCCCAAGAGTCTGATGACTTCTGCTTCCAAAAGCAAGGGCAAACTATAAAGGATATCCTCAGATCAAATGGATTTCTTCTCTGCTGTATACTTCGAAAATGGCTAGAGGCTTCAATGGTCTTATGAATTTGTTCTGATGTTATACCTTAAAACTAGGTTCTTCATTAATATTCTCCATTTTGAATATTTTGTGCTTTTTTCTTTTGGCCCCTCAGGGGTAAAAGAAAAAAAAATCATATTACTCGATCTTTTACCTTTCTATTGGTTTGATGGGCTTATTTTCCATGTCTTTCTTATGATGCTGATTTCTGCTGTGATATGTGTGTGCCAAGATCGGGTAACTTGGTTATCACCCATGTAATGACAACATGATTTTTTTCACACATTATTTACAGTAGTGCAACTCAAGATAATTTATTTCTCCCCCTGTTTTATTGGGGAGATCATTTCTGAATCATTTCTGTGTCATTTGTCCTCTCTCTGATCAGGTATATCCCAAGACTGATATGAAAATTATAATTTCCCTGTAATATTTTCTCTGTGAATGCTGCTTCTCCATTGTATTTGCTTTAAATCAGATTCAGCATCTGGCAACCTTATTTTGTATTCCAGCTCAGACTACAAATGTGGATAGAATTTATTTAATTGAAAATGAAGTTAATGATAGACCACTAAATTCTATCATATGTCCCTGAATGCTGAAATCATTTACTATTGCTAATGTAGACCATAAACCTAAATTCCTCCACAGTCATCAATTCTGGCTAGAAATTTATTCAGGGTGTCATCTTCACCTCTTCACTGCTGGATTAATGAGTGCTAGTGTGGTGTGTTTAAAGAATGGCTGAGTTGGTTGAGTCCTGTGGGGTCCTTTGCCTTTTCAATTTCTTCCATCTCTTTCAAATTCCACAGCATTTTCATGCCACATGCCTTTTGTTTTGTTCAGAACAAAACTTCTCCTCCACAATCATTCAGGAAAGGTCTAATGCAGAGACTGAAATTCATAAAAGCCTCTGAGATTCTTGTTTGCCAAGCACAGGAAAAAACCCAAATCACTGGATGTTCGCTCAAAACACTCAGAATTTCTTTCCTCCTGTTTCTCCCTCTTTACCATCCCGTGCTCAGATCCTGCTTGAATTATGAAGAAATGTGTTTTAAAAACATGCCAGAGATTGATATGCAAATAAACAGCGTGAACATTTGGATATTCCTTCTGAATATATCCTTTGTGCTCTTTTACCTTTTTACAGAAATGAGTGTGGTCTGAGCCTTGAGAAATTAAAAGGAAAGATTACAGGTGCCAGTGTGCAAAATGGGTTATAATGACTTTTATCAACCTCAACAAAATAAAGAAATCTCTGAGAGGAGAGAAAAAAAACCCTACTTAACCAACCTTCTGCAAGTGGTGATTTGCATCTTCTCAGCACATTTATGCCTGTTCTCATCACAGATTTTTTTTTTCAGTTGGAGGAAATTTTAGTTCTCACTATGCACTCGTCTTTTTCTCTTTTCAAGAACAAAGCTTTGCACATTGGGCACTGTGGTAGACTATCTGGTGAGGTCTTTGCCATATTCACAGATCTCAAAAACTGTGTAAGTATCTCTAGGTTCACAGAAAATGAATATTTATCCCACTAATGGGCTGTGAACACTTTCTGTTCCTGTAATAAATATTCGGGTGCTCATCTTTGCAGCTTGTCCCAAGGTACAGCACAACCAACAAATATAATCTCAAGGTTCCACAGGGATGTATTGTTCAGTGTTTCATACAGGACTAGTAGCAGATCAATTAACAAGTGATTACCTGCTTTACATGGCTCTTTTTTGGATCATTAACTTCTTGAGGAATGTTTAGGGAAAGTACTATCTCTTGCCATTTAAACTGCTAAAAAACCCCTAGTCAATTACTATGTAAATCGCTTATTCTTATTATTCACCAAGAAACTTGGTGTTGTCTTACTGAGATTCTAATAGAGTTACTCATTACTGGGTTTTACTCTCAATAGTTGATCTCTCCATAGAAATATGATTTTGTCTGTATGCCTTATTGTAAACAGTAAAAATTGCTGGCAAATGGTTACTCCTGCAGTGAAATTATATGTTTTAACTTTTTCTTTCATTTACACTTACTATCCTTTATTTAGTACATAAAGGAAAACATTAAGGATTTGGGTTAACAGATAAAATCTCCATATATATGGGTGATTTTCAGTAAATATCTAGATTATAAAACATATGTGAACACATCTTGACTTTTGGTCTATTTCCTGGGTTTTTTAGTTATCTGATTTGATTTCCCTTATAAAATCAAGACAGAAACAGATGAATCTGGTCTGAGTGATTCCATTTTGGATAGGTGACCCAAATAATTATGTGTAATTTTGATTATAGTGGTCTATGTGATCAACTTAGAAATCAGAGCATTTTTAAACTCTTGAGTTTTGGTTACCAAAAAAATAGACTTTAACATTAAAAATTTAGAATTAAAAGGATATTAAAGGAGACCACTACCATTAATTAAAGTATAACATACTTAGTGCATGCATATTACTGCCAACACTCTCTTAAAACTTCTGATTAATTATCATTTTGATATCTATGCCAAGCAATATATCTATTGCAGTTAGACTGTTACTGCTAATATTTCATTTAAATCCCACTCATGGCAAATTAAATGGATTCTTATTGCCCTACACCTGATAGAAATGATGAAAAGTACCTTGCCTCTTTCTGTGCATGCTTATTTCTTTTTCAAAAACTATTCACTTTACCTTTCATTTTCAACCATAAATTGTTTGTTTAAATTTTCCTCATAGATTATGCCTTCTAAAATGTCATCAGTCTTTTTGCTTTTCATTGGATTCTCTTCAGGGAATCTATTAGTTACTAGTTATCATATATATATATAATATTATCATGGTTTGGACAATGATAACTGCTCTGGAAGAAAGTCAGGACCTGCTACTATCCATGGTGCTGAAAAAGGCTCACGTTAACAGGAACTAATTTATTCATAACCATCTACCACAGAACTGCAGTAACTTTTGGAATTCAGAGATAGTAGTAACTCCTACAGATACTGTGAGTGTGATATATTGCAGTGCTGGCATCTGGTTTGAAACGCTTATTGGTGGGCTACAAACTAATTCTCTCTCCAAAACTCACCTTTGTGCTGCTTTACCATAAATTGCTCATGACCCAAAGGGACACTTTGTTCTTGTAGGTTTGCAGTGGCTGTTGTCTACTAAGCTAGAATTTCAATTAGCTTGAGATGACATCTACAACAAGAAAAAAATCATCAAGCATGGTTTGTAAGTGCAATCCAAGAGTGATGGATTTTATTAAAATAACAGTTTCTATTCCTTGCTACCCAAGAATAAAACAAGATTGGAGGAGGGGGTGGTTTTTGTTTGTTTGTTTGTTTTGAAAAAAATTTTTAAATTAAAGGGTTTTTTTTCCCCAGAATTCTAATGACCTGATTTTATGCCATAACAGATTTTCTGTGAAACCCAGTGTGTCAGTTTAATCCCATGTCTCTTATTTTGGATAAATGTTTAAGTGGGTATTTGTTAACATACCAAATAAATTCAGACTTAAGCCTTGCCTTTAGAGTTAAAATCTAATTCAGTGTATTTTTATTATTTGCTTTATGATTACCAGTATGGTAAATCAATTACTGTTTTTAGCATTTTCATGTCAGATCCAATGCAAATTAATTAAGTTGTGCATATTGCTTGCACTTTAAGAAATGATGCACTGTGAAAAATTATTGAGTGAAGAGCATAAAATATAGCTGGCAGATCTTTTTTAGAATTCTATCTTTAGATAATCACCTTTTATTAAAATGCCAATGAAAACACATCACTGTAAAGTGAAAATTGCTCTCTAGTAACTTAGAGCTGTAAAAAAAATGATGCAATCATTTGCATCTACAGCACCATATCCTAAATGATGGGTCTCTGATAAAAATCTAACTTAAAAAAACCCTCCAAAATACTTTGTCTTACCATGTAATACAATACATAAAATTAATAACAGTGATATTACCAGGTAGAAAATCACCACTTTAAAATACAAAATAACTCCAAACTATTGTGCAAGATAATGTATAAACTAGAACATTTAGGAATACAGAAATATGATGATCTGGTAGAAATTATCAGAGTTAGACTTGTTTTGCGAAGTCTGAAGATTTCTGTCAATTTCTGTGGGACCAAAATTTAATTAAATTTGCCTTGAAAGAAGTGCAGTTAATCTGCTGTATGTATGCTCTTTTAGATTTGCTGATTAAATGCACTTTGTTATAATGAGGAATAAGCTTATACATGGTTGTAAACTTCAAATTAAATATGTACCAAATTAGATAATTGTGTAACTGTATATTAGTTTGACTTGAGGACACGCATTAAGTATTCCCCTTTGAAATGTTACCCACCAATATTGTTGAGATTTGGAAATTATATATATAGTTTCAGAGCAAGGTGTTTCTATTGGTTTTCTTTTGCTTATGCTACAGGTCACCTTTCATTCTTAACTTGTTACTTTGCATCTACAGAAAACAAAACATTTAAAGTATCATGAAGGCATCCTGGGAAAACACAAACAAAAAACAAAACAAAAATGCAGAAGCAAACAAAAACAAACAAACAAAAAAACTCCACCAAAATACCAGTATTTTAAATAAGGGCTTGAAAGCATCTGAAGATGGAAAAAGGATGAATGTGTCAGGAAAGAAAAGAAAAAAAATTAGAGAATTACAATAGGGGGACCTTTCTGGTCTCTGACCATTGCAAATTTTCTTATGCACTCACATAAATCACAGAGAAAGGAAGAAGGAAATATTCAACCAAAGAAAAATCCCTATTATATCACATGCACATCTTTGCTCTTTTCCTTTTCAAAGTAGGCTTAGAAAGAACAAAAGGCTTAGAACTGTTCAATGATATTATGCCAGGGAAGCACTGTACTTGGGGTTCCATTTTTTCACCTCAAAGAGGATTTAATTCAGCTGTCAGAGAGGGCTTTTTAGTTTGTAGACAGAGTATGGACAGGGAGAATTCTGTCTGTTCTTTAAAAACAGTCCAAAACATTCCAGTCTTTGTGAAAAATTCTTGAAGCTTGAATAGGAAATAAATTCAAAGTCAAATTCCCTATTAAGTTAACCATGATGGTTGTTTCTTATTCCTCAGAGAACAGTATATCACTGTTCTACTGAGGCTAAAAATAAGCTTCATATAAAAATGAGTGTTCACTTTATCAAAGTTTTTTTTATTTTATCTGAAAGTCAAACAGGTCTTAAAGTTACACCAGGTCAGTTATTATTCTAATTTTTTTTTCCACTGGTGCCATTATTTTTTGATCTTAGTTACGTACCTGGGCTGTGAAAGACAGACACAATAGGAATTGAACTGACCCAAAAGAGCTTCCTCCTTTTTTGAAGCAGTGATTAACACAGACAAAGAAAACCGAGACAAATATCTTTCCATAAGTCCTTTTTTTTTTGATAATTTAGAGAAAGACAGACTTCTTAAATAGTGTTATGGTGTCCAAGAACCCTTGCTTAATTTTCCTGTCTTCACCTTGGATATGGTGAGGAAAGAAAAAAATTTTTGTAGCATCCTGCTAGGAATTGTTATCACTAGATCTGTACAAATATTGTATTTTTGGTTTTGTAAAGAAAGGTTGGATTTTAACCTGTGTCTTCCCACTATTTGTGTTTCAAATTTTGAGGTAAAAAAGGCATTCCAAGGACAAAAAAGAAAAAAAATTGTGGTAGATCTCAGCTTCTGGTTTATATAAAAAAGTGTTCTGTTATGTTACCAGAGGAAAATCATGAAAGACCTTGGATCATCAGTTTAGTTTACAGCACTTCACCATCAGTGATGACAAATTCAACTGAGTTCTCACTATGAAAACAATTGTTAGGAATATGATTTAACAGTAAACTTTAAAAATGGTATCTGTGGGCTTGGAATTAATGAAATACAAACAATTTTATATACCTATACATTTCTATTTTTACTATGGCTGATGACACTATATCAGGGTAAGCTCCCTTTAACATCCTGCTTCCAGCTAAGATAAAAACTGAGCAACTCTTTGCATATCACCAAGAATGACTAATATAGAAGGAAGGATCACAGTAAACTTTGTTACGTGACAGGTTTTACCAATTTTGGAAAACATTAAATTGTTTCCTTATTTGCTCTGTCTCTCTCTATATTTTAAAAAGAAAAGTGGTCACATAAAAAATAGATTTTCCTTTTTCTATATAGGAACTAGAAGCAGGCACCAAGGCCATCAGTGGTGACAAGGAAGGAGCACACAGCAGGGCATTCACAGCTTGGACTCAGCTGGACATGCTAAACTAGATCCTTCACTGTGTAAATGGAATGCAGTTCCCACTGATGCTGGAAGAAATCACAGCACCTGAGGACCCCACGCCAGAATTATCTGAAATCCTGTAGGGGAAACGACGAAGATGTGACCCAGCACTTTCTTCATAATACACGAACAATTTTATTCCAGGAATTCTTACTGTGCAATTTTGGAGTTGGAAATAATAACGTGATTTTTATTGTGGTTTTTGGGTTAAAAAAATTAAAATTAGGTTAAAAAATTACAATTTTTTCTTTTTATTAGAGAATACTCACACACATATGTGAGATATATGTGCATATTATTTCAAGTACAGCTCTAATACTAGGTTTGCAATAATATTAGGGTAAGACTTTTATGTAATTATATTCAAATTAATGCATTGTCACATTAATTTTTACACTGTCTTAACTAACTAATCTAGGCATCAGTCTACTAATGTTGATGTAAAGCAGAATAACTCATCTGATTTGTACCTAATAAAAGACTGGTTTTATACCTTATTGCTGAATTTTTTGAAGGGTTTTTCTTCCTCTCCCAAAAGACAAAATTCTTGTTTGGTTGGAAGGGTTTTTTAACCTCAAGTCTGAGTGATATATTTCTGTTTATCAGCCACCTGCATCTCCTCAATGCATTCTGAGGCAAAAATCAAGGCATAAGAAAGTCCAATTTTAAATTCAATCAGTTCCCAAGTTGTCTGATGCAATGGTTTCCATTTCAACAGCTGCCTCTGTCTGCTTCACCCACACGGAGGAACCAGCTTCCTCTGGAGATCTGAAAATGTACAGTTGGCAGCTAAAATTCAATTTAAGCCTGGCCAGGTACGATTTTACTGGCACTGGTCCCAGGTCTTGCAATTGACTTTTAACCCCCTCAGAGCTTTCCCTGTGTGCCTGATAGAGCTGTGTGCTGCGTGACAATTTCAGTGAAGTCCAAATGCTGCCTTTTGTTGCTCTGTGCAGCAAAATATTTTGAGCTCATAAACCATCAGCTCTGCATTTGAGTGGCATTTGTAGGAAGATTTCATGTTAATTATCCTCGCAGAAAATACCAAGTTATATATGCTGTTACAAACAACTGCTTTCTAAAAGCTACACTGGAGAATACTGCTCATTTTCCTGAATCTCACTGTTTCATGATCCCTAATGTTCAACTTTTTTGACTTTTAAAAATACTTTTCTCACTTCATAAACAATTTTCAACACTTCCAGTGTCTCTGATAATTGCTCCCACAACTGAGCATTCAAAATGATACACAGGTTAAAGAGTTTATCCCTTTGCAGAAGAAAAGAGTAAAGGGATTCATTTTGTCCCTAGAGTTTGTTGTTCTAAAAGACAGTAAATTCTGATAACTATGGACTAATGTGAAGTAGCTAAATATTTCTCTGTCCCAAACTCCTTCCTTATGCTAGGGCTGAACTTCACTTTTTTTTTTTTTTTTTTTTTTTTTTTTAAGGCCATTCAGCAAAAGAAACAATGAATCAAGTGAAACTGGGAGCAAAACACTGGCCTTCAAAAACTCAACCTGGAAATACCACAGCAGAACTGAATTTTTATTCCCTTGTTTTTGCAAAAGAGTTCAAAACAACCATTTTATCACAGTTCTGGGTACTAGAAAGCACAAAATCATGAACTAGACTCATGTTAATTTGATTGATAAAAATGGGATTGGTCTTGCATCATCTGTGACAGTAAAGGATTAAAGGGTAAAAATTTGACATACTAGAAATCTTTAATGCCTACACGTGGTGTTTAGTTCATCCTTTCACAGCAGGCTGCCAGCTAGCCACAGGTAGTGCAAGGAATTTAAGCTCACAAAGGTATTTAAGCTGCCCAAACCTATCTCTGCCTAGAGAGCTACTCCTCACATCCACCAGTATTCTGTAATGTGGAACAAGAAGGGAATAAAGCAACAGGAGAAAGTTACTGGCAGTAATTATTCATCAAAGCCCTTCCATTCTGTCATCTGTGACATACAGATGAGAACTGGCAGTTTTAGAGGTGGGAGAGAGGAGAAATCTGTTGTCTTAGGTGAAGTTCACAGGTCTTTGCCTCCTCACTTCTCACTGCATAGTACTCTTACCCTGGTGGTCTGAGGTATTTCATCAGATGAAAGAAAACGGGGAGCTTTGAGTAACTAACTGAATTCCAGATCACTTGTTTTTCAAGAAAACAGTGGGCACAAATGTATAAAATATGAGTATCTGGGAACAAGTGAAATGAAAGAAGTTTTTCAGATTATTTTTCACTGTGAAACTGAGGTCAAAGATTGAGGCTTTGGTTTGAAGACCAAGCACAGCTGAGTCACTTTGGATAAAACACAAGCATTAGGAGTTTGTACAGCTTCTCCCATTGCCCATGTTTTTGACTGAAATATCAATAGATTCTGATCTCACTTTTCTTTCTTAACGTTGCAAAATACTCTATTTTCTTAACCCTGTCTAGCACTGAAGAAGAAAGTGAGGAGTCTCTCTAGATTTTGGGCTGGAGAAAATTAAATCTTAATCTCTGGCCACCTCTGACTCATTTTCAATGGAATTGAAAAGTTCAGATCAGTGTCAGAAATGACCAGAATTTACAGGCGCTTGTTTTGCCCAAACATTCATATTTTCTGAACTTTTAAAATCTTTCCTGACAAAAGAAAATGGGAGCAGAACTAGTGGTTTGTTTATTTTTAAATAGGAGAGGGGAAAAGAAATAGAGACCAATTAGTTATGTCATTAAGTTATTGAGAATTGGGAAGTTACATTCCTTGTCAGAGGAACTTGGTGTCATTGAAACACAGCTCAGGGACCCAGCAGAAGTGGATGCCAAGGAGCCACAAACTTTTGTTAAGGAAGAAGGGACATGGAAATAGAGAGGAGCAAAGTCAGCTTTAACTGTTTATTTATGCAACCAGCCATCCCTTGCATTGCTTAAGGTTAATTTCTCATTACTCATGATTCAGCAAACTCTTTGTGCAGTGCTTCACCACAGTGCTCTCATTGAGATGTTCAGTGATAAAAACAAATTATATTTTCTAACATTAGGAATATTTTTCCTGTTGTCTTGTGTTTCCCATGCTGTGTTTGTGAACAAACTTCACATATAGAAAATGGCAATGGGCAGCCAAGGTTGTGACTGATAAAACCTTGGCTTAATGAAGTTCATTTGCTAAAATTGTCCTTCAAGATAATTGAGGTACAGCACCTTGAGCAGTGGGCCATATCTACTGCATCAATTTGGAAATGGAATTCTGTTTGTATGGTAGTTGCTTTTAGATAATGTGTGTAATTGTCTATGAAGAGCAGCTAGATAATTTCTGTTTTCTACTCATTGTGCAGTTGCATTCAAATAAGTACTGTAATAAACCTTAAGATTGTTTTCTTCAGCAATTCATCAATAATTTACTGTATGCAAAAAAGTCAATACTGATCTAGAAATTTCTACAGATAATTTTTTCATCTAAAACATTATCATAAAAGTGCTAAAGGGTATATTGAGGTAGCTGGAATTCATACACGCAGATTCCATTTACAATAATGTAGGTTAGGTGAATCATCATTGCTGGTGTGAGACAGCTATGGCTAAATATGCTGGGGTGTGTTTAGTACTTTGGGAGACTAACAAGGGAAAGGAGAAATTATTTAACTAAAAGGAAAATTACCTTTGTAGGAAAGTAGAAAGGCTGAAGCCATATGATCTTCATCTATTGACAAAAGAGGCTGTTATGTACTTACCAGTTTTAATAACAATCTCTTTTACTGGGATGTCAGTGACAAACCCTCCATGACTGAGGAATGTCTGGAGGTATAAAGGGAATTATTGCATATTCCAGGTAGAAATGCAAATGAAGAAATGAGCATAAATGCAGTATGTTTCATGGGTAGGCTGAAAGGCAAGGAGGGGCCTTCACAGATTGGAACCTCTAACTGCCAGAATTGGTATCACTGTAATTTCAAATTACCCAGGAGAAGAGATACAGGTGCAGGGAGAAAGAGGAGAGGAACAATTCCCTAGAATAGTATGGACAAGGAATAGGACTGACATTGCTCTGTTTTCAGTGACCTGCTTGCTGTACTTTGGTTCCATATATTAGAATCATAAGTTTCTGTGAAAGAGTGTAGTTATACATAGAGAATGAATGTGTGTCTTTCCAAAAGAGAAACTGGGTTTATGTGGTGTGCCACCTGCAGAGACGCTCTCTGGCAATTTTCTCCTCAGATAACAATTACCAAATGCTTTTGTTACAACAACTTCCAATAGTCTTTATTATTTCATTGTTCACAGGTTCTTAACTATAGCACTGTACAGTATAGCGTAGTAAAATTTATTCATAAAAGTGGCTCCAGTTTCCCTGTGATTATAATTGTCTCCAAAAGCAAAAGGTTCAAATTGTTCTAAAACATCAGCAGTAAACATTGGACTATTGACCTCATCTCACTGTGATTAAAGAGATTAGTATCACTGAGTACAATAGTCATCTCTCTTAAAGTTTGAGTTTCACAAAAAATAATGAGAAGCCCTTGATCTCTCTTGCCCAATGATATAGCCAGTGGGAATAAACAGAGCTAACTTTGTATGTTGAAAATGGGGAATAAAGTGTATTACTTCAGGCTAAAATTAATCTAGTGTTTGTGGCTGGATAGCTTTTTAAAATTTGGATATAGCTAATTGCAACACTGCCTGTAAATTCTATTAAAATCTTGTGGTCTCAACCTTACCTCCTGAGATGTTGTGTCTGGCAGTTTGCCTGGGTTGCCTACAGAGTGACAAAACAGAAATATTATGTGCAAGAAAATACAGAGGCTGTAATACAGACTATCACAGACAACGTCTTCCATGTCATCCAAAAGTTTAATTAATTGGGCAAAATGTTACCTGAAATAACATTTTCTGCTGCACTGACTTTCCTGAGAAGGTTCTTTTTTACTGTGGCTAAACTTATTTTGCACTTTAGTGAAGTATAATGGCTTGCAACTTCTTTTTGCTTATCATGTCTACAGGGTATCCTGCCTCAGTGAATCCTGTGGAAGCTTATCAACCAGTGTGTGCCCCTTCAGAAGATTACCTCCATGAATATTTAAGGAAATTATTCTATGGAGATCCATCACATTGTTACTGTTTTAAATATTCCTTTGTAAATAAACTTACGGGCCCCAGAGGAAGAAAGCATGCTCAATTACCTTCTAGAGTGCATTTTTACTAAATGCCAGGGTGAAGAAAATGATGGTCAAGAACAGACAAGACTTTTATTATAAACTGGTCTCAATAGAATTTAATATGATTTCTAGCAGATTAAGCACTTATGGTTGCATTCTGCATTTGAGCACTTACATTTCTGTGCAGTGCATATTTTCTACACGTATATCCTTCCCTTCCTAATGGTGATCCAAACTAGTTTTGGGTTTGGGGCTTTCGGGTATTTTTCATTTTTCCCCTAAAACATTCTGTTCTGACAGTTCTGGTGCGCAGTGATTCACGAAGTTTTCTTATCCAATTCTCAGCTATCCATGGATATAACACATTTAGTCTTCTCCATCATTCTTTGCTCAGTCCCACTGAAGCTGCTGTCACTGCAACGTTTTACTTTCTTCTATCAAGGCAGGCATGAAATTTCCAGTGGAGCGAACGCGGATGCTAAGGCAGCTGCATGGGTCAGTAGGCAGATGGAAGGGGGGAGGGTTTGGGAAAGCTAAACAGTTTGCATCCTTCTCTAAAAGACAGCAAACCACAGGGCAGGGATCTGCAATCTGATGATTTGACAGTGCAATGCCCTTTAGTTGTTTGACTGGATTTACAAGTTCTGTTTAGCTGACAGATATTTTGGCTAATACCCTTCCCTAGTTGTTTTCCTTTTGACTATCAGAAGTCCTGTTTAAAAATTTAAGCAAGCTCTTGTTGTACAGCAAAACAAACAGATTTCTCTTTCAGATAGGAGACACTCTCTCAGGTTTTTGTTTCTATGAATACCCCAATGAATACAAAATATTGACCTAAACAAATACAGTTTACTGAGAGTGCCAGTAAACAATCTGGAAAATAATTCAGAGGATGCAACTTTATTTTGTTTGAAAACTGCTTTTCTAAGCTTACAAAACACTGTCCATATATTTTTCTCCTCTGTGTATTTTTGTAATTAGTCACTCTCCTGACTAGAAATCAAATAATTAGCTTTTAAAGACAACAAATTAAATAAAACCATAGCTAGGAAAGAAAAGTGTGGAAATACAAAGGAATTTGCAGTAAGTGAAATTTTAGGAATTAAATATTTTTGAGTTTCTGAGGAATTGTTAGTAAATATTTTGAGTTTCTGAGGTAGCATGATTTTAAATACACTGTGTTTAAAATCCATCTGAGAATCAACAAGTAACTATTTTAAAACAATATAATCAATGGACCTGGAAGAGAGATAGACAGAGATGTTTGTAATGGTAACTACTATAATCAAGGGAAAGAAAAAGAACTTTTGCTAGGATCACATGTTGACCGTTCACTGATTTGTGCCTTGAAATCATGTGCAAAAATTATTGTTTCATTGGCCCAAAGTCTCCCTTTGAAGTTTTTGAGAATGGACCAACATTAGTGTGTATTGCCAGAAGAGGCCAGGCATGAAGCACTGAAAACACAGACTGTCCATCCCCTCCCCCAGTTTCTAGTGTAAATCTCAGGTATCTGATGCTGTCTGTGAGAATGTGGCCATAAATATCTCAAACTCCAAAACACTGAGCAGCAGGAAGTGTGTGGGATGAACCACAGATGGAGAGGGTGATACCAAGAACATTGGCTGTCAAGAGGAAAGTAAACAGCAACTTTATTGCATTTTGGGTGTCCTACATTCCCGCCCAGCCCATCTAAATGTTTCACCAGGTATGCCTGCATTAGCATAGGATTTGAAGTTCATCTCCTTACTCTCCTTCCTTCTGTGCACTGGTTTCATCACAGAGCAGCCTAATGGCATGCAAATAAGATTCCTTCTGGGTTAAAGTAAGCCAGAAGCCATGCTCCAGGAATATGCCTATTTGCTCCAAGCATTAATGTGCATGAGCCTTCAAACTACAGTTATTCTGAATAAAATTCCCCTGTGCATGTCATAAATGTATTTCAGGTCCTTAAGCAGCATTTTTTTTTCTCAACAGACCCATTCCTATTTGGTCAGACATTGTCATTGAACCTTGGACTGTATTTCAGTAGCAGAGGAAGGACAAGTTGACATAGTCATTCTCATGTCTAATTTCTGTGAATATATGAAGCATTCTGTGAATTCACATAAAGCTTTGTGCCATAGAGAGGCTTCAAGGATTTAGGTTGTGACAGGAGTTACTGAGGTTAAAGGTGAGAGAGAGAGGGAGAGGTTTTCCTTGCCAAAACTTTCTGGGTATCCTTTTTTTTTTCTCTATGACTGCTGAATTTGAATAGTCCTTAAGATAATGTTAACTAAAACACTGATGAAATGTGCTAAATATGCACAGTGTAAAACACTGCTTCTGCTAGACCTGTCTGGCTTGTACAATCCCAAACTCTCAGCAGTGCAACTGTGCACAACAGAAGCTGTTCATAATTAATGCCTGAAATCCCCCCTAACCACGCAGGTGCAATTTCAGCAGCAGGTCCAGTGTGCACAGATCCAATGGCACCAGAGCTGCTGGGATTGCTCTGCTTCCACACCTCCTGCAAGGGCATCTGGGCTGCAGCTACTGATCACTTCAGAGCAGCAGCTGTAGGTGCTGCAGAACTGTAAATACATTTCAGGGTTTGCTCTATGGGTGTGGGTGGGTGTGTGTGTACACTGCTGCACTGGGAGGATATTTCAATAATTAATAATTGAACTGATAGAACAAGGTCAATCTGTAGTGGAAAAAAATGTCTTTATCCCTTTATATCTTCTCATAGGAAACCACAGACAGCAGCGTGAATGAGGAAGACTGTTACAGCTGCAAAAAGAAAATATGCCTATGTCTGGGTTTCTATCACAGGAGAATACTGCTATTGTGGTGTAGTCATTCGGGCCCTTGGACCAGGAGAAATTTATCAGACCTAAGAAGCCTGATAAATGAAACATGCTAGACATGCCGATTCCCCTAACTAAAACCAACTTCAACCCTCTGCATCTTTAGAGTATGTTTTTTATTACTCATTAAAGAGCCTAAATGATGCCTCAGCAGCTGCCACTCTGCAGCACATGCACACAATGGCTGACAAAATTTTGGTCTTGACAAAATGACTTAGTGATAACAATATTTGTTACCTGTGTCCAAAAATATTCTATATCTATGTCTATAATCACTGCTTATATATATTTATCTATAATCCATTTGTCCATTCTTTTTATCGTAGCATACTGAACAAAGTTCCTTTTCAGCTGTGAATGGAAGATAAAATTGATGTAAAGCTTCAAAATTCACTGTATAATTTAGAGGAGCTGTCTGATTAAATGACAGATTAAAACTGAAATCAAAACCTAATTACTAGGCCTTCATTTTGCATTAAATATATACTGTTGATGTCAGATACCCCATTTAAAAAATAAGACAAGGACTCAAGCAAGTGTTTTTTTCTTTTTTTCTCTGTATAATTACTGTTCTGATATCAGTTCTCAAACAGATCTGGTCAGAAGAAAAACTCCAGGCAGTGAAACTGTTTTCCTCCTTCACACAACATCTCTGAGTATAATGTATCCTCAGTGCACTTATCCTGAAATTCTCTGGGCAATGGTATTGCTGAGGGTGTGGGAACTAAATGCCCTCACCTGTCACCTTCCTCTGCTCTCTGCTCCAGCACTCTGGAGAAATAAATAGCAATCAACATGTAATAGGTCTAGAAAAAAAAAAAAATCTCTGCAATATGTGTCTGTTAAAAAACTTGTTCTGTTATTTAGCAATGTGCCTGTGAGTGTAAGTGCTCATCATCTCAGTCGTAATGAAAAGTAAATTGAGGAATAAAAAATTAGGATAGTTTCGTCCTGATTATAAAAAATATTGCTTGCTTAGATAAAAAAATAACAAGGATTATTATCACACACTATTGAACACAGAGAAGCACTACATGACAGCTATAATTCTATTAATAAATTAAAACCATGGCTAAATTACCTCAGCTATGATATTTTAAAGAATACAATGCTATTTAACCACACAAATTTGATATTTTATACATAGTATCATTAATTACAAGTCAGCTGTTCAATTTTTCACCAAAAAACATAGGGGTGGAAAATGCTGACAATTCACTTAAGTACTTAATAATTGATATGCTGTTAATTACTTTTACTCAGATTGCTACATGTTATAACAACAATAAGTGAACCATCTGCTGATGACACAGAGAAAGAAGTTGAAAGTGTATTAATTAAAAGGTTTCTGATTATACAAGCTCAGAGTCTTTATCTGCAAGTTTATGCATTTTCAGCAGGGGACAGTCTTTGGATGTGTTCTTGCTCAGGACTTCTTGACATTAAATCCTTCGTAGGGAAAGGAAGGGGACTAGAAAAAGATTTTACTTGCACACACAGAAATGGTAAAGGGACAGAGAAACAGAAAGATTTTTGTATGAGTCTCAATTGAAGTCTCTAGCATGTTAGAGGAGTGGCCTGGGTATTAACATAACTCATGCACTAAGTTTTAAATTAACTACAGGTAGTGACAAGCACGTGTTCTGAGTTTAACAGGGTCAGTGAGATTTTCTGTACTCCCAAAATTATGTTTTCTGGTAGCAAACTGTGGGCTTCTTTGTAATATCATGGTCTGTGTCAAAGTGGTGGACCACTTCAAAGGAATGGTAGTTTAAGTCATCAAAATTATCATGGGGAATAGAAAAATTCTCCTCACTGGAACTTTTCCTTAATGACTTTAAAAGTAACCGGCAAAAGAGGACTGGGGACAGGGCCAATGTGTCTTTGAAGAAATCCAAATAAGAGTGTACACCCTTCCACAGAAACTTTCTTACTTATATACATCAAAAAGAATGATGGGATGATCAAGGGATATGTTTCAGTAGGGCTGCACCTGTGAATGTGGCCACAGGGTCTGCAAGCAAATTTTGGGGGTTTACATCCTTCTTCATAATGGCATCAGAAATGAACTTGTCATTTAGTTCCTGTTAACGTTGACAATAATATTTGCATTCAATAGAGAGGTCAGAGAAGTCATTAATCTCCTATTCTATGGAGATCAGTTTAGTGAGACAGGCAGGTGTTCTTGCTGACAAACAGAAGCAGCATTTTAGTACCAAAAGTACAAGCCAAGGAAGGTAACCCCAAGCTGCACAAACAACAGGAAAAAAGAAAGTATTCTTGCATGTCTCAGGCTGCAGAACATATGCTTCCCAGACCAATATCCAGTCAGAGGTCACTAGGAGACCCAAATACTTCAACTTTCTTGTCATTTACTTAATATTTTCATTTTATGGCTACATTGCTGTTAATAGAAATATATAATATTATAATATTATTAATATTATAATATTATAATATTATAATATAATATATATTATAATATATTGTTATATATAATATATTTGTTATATAATATATATTTCTTATATATATTTATATGTTATAATTGTTTCTTAAGTAATTAAACAGCTAAACCTAAATATCCAGAAGTCTCATACCTTTATATCTTCCTTGACAAGTTTTTAATGACCAGAGATAGCTTCAAAGAAGTTTTATTGTCTGGCTCCTACAAATAATATTAGAATTTTTCAAGATATTCTATTTATTTATTTATAAATAAATAGAATGTTGTCATTTGAATAGTTATACCTACTTAGGTTCTGCAGGAAGTAGGATAGGAGGGAAGAAAACTGTCTTAAGGAATATAAGTCTGCTGCTCAATGTCTAAATGCTAAGGAAAGTTTTGATAACGTGGATTGCCAAATTACTCACTAGGAGTCAGGTACTTCAATGACACAGTCTGTAAATAAATGAATAAATCATGCTAAAACTTTTCTTCTTCTTCTTCTTTAGGAAAAGCTTACAGGAAATACATACACTTAAATATTCAGGTTGCCATATGCCTGGTTTTGGGAGGTAGGCAAAACGTAGAGGCTTCAAACAGCTCATCCTGGAAGCAGATCAACACTCTGCTGGCTTTGTTATCACAGAGATAGTTTAGAAAAAGGCTGACAGTTTTGTGCTTGATTGGTACCTTTGGTTTCACACAGCAACCAGAGCTTTGCTGGAGGAATTTAGGGGCAGTTTGAATGTCAGTGGCAGGATCATCACTTTCCTGTGGCCCATGAAATGTGTGAATGCTGCTCATGACTTGAATGTACTCAGCTCATCTTTTCTTTGAAAATGGGAAGAAGGAGTTACACACAAGCAGCTCTTTTCCTGACAGATCTTCGGCACTGATGTCTCTTTTTCCTTCACACAGACAGGAAGCCCCTCTCTCCCCCTGGTGCAGGCCCTTATCAGTGAAAACACTCTCCTGATCAGTGCTGACACATAAACCTGTGTTAATAATGTTGCCCCATGTTGTCCGTACTCAAGTCTCAAATAAAGAGTATCTTTTTTCCCCTCCTCCATCATGGTTTTTTGGAGGCCTATTTATTGGGCAACTAGCTAAAATTAAACACATTAAGGAGACTGGCCACTCAGTGAAGTTCTATTTTATTCCCATAAAAACCTCGGACATCTAGTTTGTGCCAAGATGCTGGTTAAGATAAATCCTTGTAGTTCTATGTTAAATGCTTAGAGTAAAAATAGATTGCCTGTAATCCTCAAATTAAAGTAAAACTGCTTTATCTTCACTGGGTTTCTACCACAGGATGATTTAATGCAATGCTTCTCCTCCTAACTTAGCAGTGGAACCATGTGTAAGGTGAGGATAAGTGTGTGGCTTCGTGCTTCTCCAGTTTGAAGAAGCTATTTCAGTCAAAAACATGCACTTTTTTTCACGTAAACTCAAGGTAAAGCACAAGGGATTTGCTTGGGACCAACCAGTTGGTAGGTGGAACTGAACAGGAGTTTGAAGTCAGAAATTATCTGGGTGGGTTTGCTGTATTTTTCACCATGATAATAAATATCTTAATTTAATTGGAAAGCATTAAATAATTGAGTTGTGCTTTGCAGTACAGAACTTGTCAGCACAGTTGCAGATTATAACAGCCCTGCTGTGTTGCTTGATAAATCGTTGTCCTCTAAGGTTCAGAATAAACTGATTTAAAGCCTGCCTCAGTCAAAAAGCATAACAACTTTGTGTCTGTGGATTTTAGTGCAGATGAAAGGCTTATAAATATAAATAATTTTTTTCTCATCTTCCAAGAAGTAATATATTCAAAAAAATGCACAAAAATGGAATCCTGTAATAAAAGAAAACTGATCTTTAAAAAAATTTAAACACCTACTCAGAACAGAAATATTTCTCTCCAGATTAAATGGTGTTATTTGCTATTCTTGTTCAAACTAGTTGCAAGAAAACTGTCCCTCATAGCAGTCCTTTATTATTTACACAAAATCAGGAAAGAAATCATCATACTCCACTATCATTGCAATAGGAATTTATATTACCTAGTTATAGATAGACTTTTTTCAGTACATTAGAATATAGAAACACCTTCCCATGTGTTTGAATGATTATTTAAAATGCTATATAACTCCAAGGTTTGGAAGAAAATGCATATAAGTTTTTCTTTTCCATTTGCTCAGTCTCATTGCCTCCTCGTTCCTTCATTTGAAAATTCAGTTTATTCATATAAGTTGCCAAAAGAATTTAAAGAAAGTTTGGCTAACTTGTGCAGCGTTATTAGAATTGTGTTTGTTTGTGTTTGGGTGCAAATTTCATGGTCCTTAAAGGATTTATTGAAAAAATCAGGGCTTCTAATTCCCATGGAAGTTTCAGGCAATAAACATTTAACATTTTAGTTGTTTTCTTACTTCATTCTGGTCATGGGACCACAGAGTCATCACAAAATATAATAACATCCATATCTTGTTTTGTTCAAGTAACTCCATTTTAGAATACATATAAAAAAAAATTATGTACCTCAGCTAAAACTGAACGAATTATATAAGACAATTCTGTTCACTGAATTCTCAACAAAAGCTGAAATTAATAAAAGTATCCCCAGGGAGATAGTTTTTTGTGCAATTTCTTGTCTCTGGGTGTTTTAACTTATTTAAAGTAATTATTTCAGATTTTCCTTCCTTCTGTAGATTTTCTCTCTAAAATATACACTGGTACAGTATTTTCTGGTTTAAATGATATTTGTTTTCATTGGGTGAAAGAAAGAATCTGACATTTTCATACTAAATATTACTATTGTTTCTCATCCTTTACTGAGTGTTCCTTTTTTTTTATTCTAAAAATCAGCACAGAATTTTCTCTTTACATATCTAGTGGCTTTAAAAGTCAGCCAATCTGTCATCTCCAGTTGACCAAGCCAGATATTTTTAATAGAAAATAGACAAAATCAAAAAGTTATTTTATATGCACGTATCAAAATTTTCTTTAAGCAAAATAATGAAAGGAGGGTCTTTAATATTGGCATTTTGTAAACAAATATTGTGTACATATCTCTTTCAGTTTGATACTAAAATTGCTAAAGTCAGTGAAGACATTAGAAAATAGTTAAGCATTAATTGTATTTTCCCTTCTAATTTAAAAATAATGTAAACTACATCACTGTTTCATTTTCAGTATGGTGGGTCTTTGAACAAACAAACCAAATTTTGTTTTTTACAGAACTGTCCAAACTTGTTGAGGATGGGATTTTCCCCACTGGTTCTGACTCTTTGTAAAAGGGAAGACTTAAGAGGTGGTTTGAGGATTCCGCTGCCTCATCCCCGTGTGAACTAAGGAAGGATTGTCTGGAATTGCTGCACATTGGAAGGATGTGTGGAACAGCCAGAATTGCTCCCACCTGGGTTTGACTAAAGGGTCCAACCCACCCAACCAAGGCAGCAGAGGGATTTACACTACTGTGATGTCACTGCTACAGCAACCTCGCCAGAAGAAACATCAAAATCAGGGAAAATTTCTTTTGAATAGAATAAAATTCCACAGTTTTGCACAAAAAAAAATCTTCTGTTCTGGACTTCAACTCTTGTTTTTCTTTATTAGTCTTAACAACTACAAGTCCGTGTTAACTGCAGAAATAATTTTCTGATGAGGGACATAAAGCAGTGCAGGAAGTCTGATAACCCTGAGCCAGGCTGAAAAGGTTTAACTACCACTGAATAAGTATCCTGAAAAAACAGCAGTTCTGATTCCTAAAATGACAGGGTATCCCCAGAACATTGGTGTCTGATGTGACTGTGGCCCTCTAATGCTGTACATTGCATTCCTGATTGCCAATCCGTGGCAACACAGAAACTGCTAATTGCATCCAGGTAGGGCAGTGTTGTTTAAATCCCCATTTCTCAGCCTTAAATCAACTTTAAACTCTGTGTACATTTTTGTTTTCTTTTCTTTTCAAACTGTTTGAAACAACAGGAGGACTGTGCTGCAGCTCAGCAGAGTGCTGGTTTATAGCACAAAGCTCAGCAGGTGTCATATGTGCTCAAGGGTGGTATGATGGCTTGTGGAAATATCTAAAATTGTAGGACCTGATCAGACAGTGTCTGAGGGATATATGTTGTGGAAAGAGCCAAATCTGGAATGGTTTCATTGCCGTGTCCATTTAGCAGCTCTGAGGGTGAGGAATCTTGGATGGATATTTGGATTTTGTCGACAAGTCACTGAAGTGGCAAAGCAAAGGGTACATATACAACACATGGTATGGGTGATGATAAATTCAGGCCTGTGAGTAACTAGACACCAATTTCAGAACAGCTGAGGGTCAGCTCGTCCCTCTCAGTGTTCCTGCACCTTTTATTTCAGACTATTTTCAGATGTCAAATATTCTCTCATGCTTTCTGCACCTGTCGCTTCAGCAACACAAATTCCCAAACCCTACTGGCACATGTGGAAGTGTAAAACTGCATAAGTCTCATTAGTGTTCTTGAAAAGCTCATTAGTGCTCTTGAAAAGGCTGTTTTAGTCATCCTTTCTCTCCTCCTCACATTATGGTAAAGAATGAAGAATCATCTCTCCCTTCTTCACTGGAATAGTTTGTGCAGGGCCTTGTCTGAGAGGTGCAGTTTGGCACTCACATATTTCCCACGGTGATGCAAAGAAATTTGACTTAATTTTGTTCAGCAGCCTATCCTTCCCAAAATCCAGTAAGCTGGATATTGAGGAGCTTGTCATCTGCTCTTTTCCAGTCTAGCTGGATCTGAGGCTTCATGTGGATGTTTGCAGGGTTGCACAGAAACCTAGCAGGACCAGGGTAAGCATTTTCAGAGTCTGCATTTCAATTTATTTGCTTTGCATGATTGAAATATTCAGTCAGAGAATAAAACAAACTCTGCCTGTCTAATTGAGATTTGGATACACCATGCTTGTTTCTGTATCTATGTATGATATCAAGATAAATATTTAAGGAAATAAATTATCTTTTGCAAGGGAATGGGCCTTACATTTCACCAGGATACACACCCTATATATTCTGACTTCCAAATTGCAGCAACAGTGGCTGCATCTGAAGTGTAATAATGATACATTTCATTTTACAGAACAATTTAGGAGTTTTGATCTATGGAATTCTAAAATTATTATTGAAATAAAGGCTCTATGGCAGGGAGAAATTTTACTGTGTTGTTAAGAAATATATATTACTTTTTCCAAAAACATGGACACTTGGAAAAGCATCAGAGATTGTAGGCTGCCCTAAACAGTAAACTCTTCACTAAATTCAGCCTGATCACAAGCAATGATTTTATGATTGCAAATCAGTTGTAAAAGATCATTAGAATTTACTATGAAGTTTGTTATGCTTTAAAAATAATACTTTGTATGCCAGCATTTTGAATGTATTTGTGTTTTGAAGCTTTTTGCCCTCTTTCAAGACTTCATTGGTAGGAACTCTGCTGCCAGATTTCTGCTAAGAGGCCTTGACAAAAGGAAGATTTCAAAACAAAAAGTCTGAAACAGATAAGAGTCCTTGAGAGTTACAACCCAGCTATTGGAAAGGCTTCTCTTGGTCATTCTATTTTTCAGACTTTTAAAGAGAATTAAGCCATGATTATGAATGGGGTTCTTTAGGTGGAAAGAGGAGCAGAAACTTTGCATTATAGAACCTAAGAATGCATCTGAGTAATGTACCAAACTCAGGTACTGACAAGGGATTTTTTCCCTCTGTGCCTTGCAGATGAAAGATGGGTCCATGTGTCCATCCTGATTCCAGTCTTCAGTTTCAACAGATTGGACTCCTCTACTGGGGAAAATATAGATAAACCAGCATTTCTAGCATCTGTATATCTCATACATTGATGTATGCATATGTCATTGCTACACTTAATTGAAAAATTAAGGTAGCCATTATCTCCTGTTCTTAATGCTTTTCTAGGTAAAATGGAAAACTTCTGATTGTAATTAAAACTTTGAAATAGATCTTAAACTTTCCTTCTAAGTGAAAGTCAATCTGCAGGCAAAGTAAAGCTAAAAGGTTTTTCAACTATTTTCTGCCATAAAACAAACAAAAAAATCAACAGCATAAGTATTTTAATGCAGTTTTTACAGAACAATAGTTGGAAAGGCTAAAAAGCTTGATGGCAGTGTATAATTATGGATGCAAATAGAATCAGGGATCTAAAGAGAAAAGAGATAAGCAAGAGAACTCACAAATATCAAAAATGCATATCAGGCCTTCTTAGAACTCTTAGCAGAAATCAATAATGCTAAAAAAGAATGTAAGTCATTGTACTATTTTCCTGTCAAGCACTGGCCCTCACAAGCTCGATTTTCTATAAGTGAAATTTGGTCATATTTTGGAATATTATTTGAAGGAAATAATTGGTGAGACAGTATGGTTGTATACCTGAAGTATATAAGTAAGAGCATTTTAGTCTTTGAATATGTAAAGGGGGCTTATAAGAGGACAAAGAGACTTTTACCAGGGTCCATGATGACAGGACAAAGAACAACGATTTTAAGCTCAAAGAGAGTAAGCATAAATGGGACTTAAGGAAGAAATTCTTTAGCATAAGGATGGCATGGTGTTGGACCAGATTGTACAGAGAAGTTGTAGATGTCCCATCATTTTGAGTTTTTAAGGCCAGGCTGGATGGGGCTTTGAGCAACCTGGTCTAAGAGAAAGTGTCCCTGCCCCTGACAAGAGGGTTGGACTAGGTGAGCTCAAAAGAGGGTTTCCAACCTAAACCATTCCTTCATTTTACTTTGTTTTGCAGAATTATTTCTGTTTAAGATCCGTGGTTAAATCAACATGATTTCAAATCAGCACAGATGTTCATAGACCATGAGGAAAAACAACCAGACTTTTCAGTGAATATTATTTCCCAATACTGCTGTTCTTCCTCCTACTGCCTTGTTAACAGAATGTGTCCTTTTTCTCTGTGGCCTAACAGATCCTGTGTTCTGTAGCTCTCCTCTGAACCTGCTCCCAGCATCCCATCTGGGCCAGCATTCCTGGTTGTCTCTCTTACCTCTGACTTTCTGCCTGGGAAGATCTTACATGCTTGAGTCTGAGGTTTGTGCAAATTTATGCTTCATGATTTCTCATACCTGACACAATATGACCCTCAGCACTGCTAAGGATTTTATGCAATGTATGTGCCAGTTTTTAATCAGGTTTACTCGAGTCAGACGCCTGAAGGGATTATTACACTGCTGTTTTGGTAAACATTTTCAGTGTGATATGAGCTGGGTCAACACATCAGGTATTACTGTTGCTCAGACTCCCCACTCCAGTTAACAAATGACCTCAGTAGTGGGATGACAAAACAGAGACAGTAAGAGAATTCTAAAACTGGAAGGAGATATGAAGATGGAAACAAGTTTTGGTGACATTTCTACTACACTTCAATTTTGCAGTCATTTTGGTTGGTAATAGATTGCCATTCCCTTTATTTCTGTGGTAGGAGTCAGGAAAGATTTTGTCTCCCTGGTAAGTGACTCCTTCCTAGGCCTTGCATGGTTGTGCTTGACTGCCAGATTGACTGAACACTATATTTTCTTCTGAGTTTTCAGTGATGGTCTTACCCAGATCCTATTCTTCTGCCTAGAATTTGCCCCATGACTGTTTGGCTTTCCAACACTACCCACACAAGTGATTTTTGGTACAAATGTAAGATCGTGCTGCTCTCAGGGGTGCAAAACATAAACCACCAACAAACTGTTACTTCTTTATCCCAGGCTCTACAGTCCATTATTCACTGTATTTGTCCTTCCTAAATTGAGCACTTCCTTGGTGGATACAAGATCAACAAAACCATGATCTAAGTTATTGCATCTAAAACAAACAAATATGAGTTATTTTTGTTCCCGGTTTCTTTCTACTTCTATCCCACATCTCCATTTGCTAATTTGTCTATTTCTTTTTTCAGTTCACTCTTTAAAGTAATTTTCTTGATATACTTGGTCCCCTTTGAGAGACAAATTCTTGCTACCATCAGTTCTTAATTTTGTAGATTGTGTTTGCATTAATTTTTGTTTCTGCTTTTTAATTGTTTTCAATTATGAAAAATGTGGATTAAATCTGTTTATTTAATCTTTTTCAAAACTCAAAACCTTTAATTGCAATATAAATTCCCACTTGCATCTTGTAATTTCTCACAGTCTGCCACAGCAGTGCTTGGATAGGACCAAATGTTGCTATTAAGAAGCAGCAACTCGAATGTTTTCACTGGGGGTTGGTAAAAACATTTCACAGCTGGGAATGAACCTTTGACTTAAGACTTAAAACTTAAATTAACCTAATTAAACCACTGAAGTTTAGACAAAGTATCTTGCTCTTTGGAGTTGGCTCGTGAGAGCAGATTTTTTTTCCCAGGAGATTCCCAGATGTTTCAGAAGTGTAACATATACATTCCTCATCTCTCAACTTGCTGCTGCACAAAAGGCACTTCTGAAAGATAAGAGGGGAGGGGGAGATAAGGAGTAAAGTGTCTTGAGACAAAGTTGGCCTGAATTTTGCCTGAAAATATATGCTGATTTTCATATAATCATCATTTTCTGGCAATTATCCATGACTATAATGATATCATTTAAATGTTCAGCCACATGTTCTGTGGTTTTCTGTAGAGATTACTAGTTATTTTTCTTCTTGGAAGAGCAGGCTTGCCTCATTCTTCCTTGAACCCACAGGATTTGTTTTTCTCAGAGCAGAATTCAAGCAAACGTTGGTTACATTTTTTTAAATTCCTATTACCTTGCTCTTTTGGTAGTCATGATTATGATGCACTATTCTAATATATAAAATAAATTATGTTTTTATTATATTTTGTAGTCCTAGTAATGAAAACACTTAGGATTTTTTCCTTGTGTTACCTTGCGTTTGATTTTTTTTCTTCTGGGAAACAGGCAGAATTTTAAAATTTTATTCATGTTTCTATGAAAAGCTATATTCTGTCATGTATAACTTACTTTGCAAATAATTTCATTGGCATCAGTTGAAATTTTCACAAATGTTATCATCTTATACATGAGTTTTTCTTTAACTGATTTCTAAATTATCCTACTGCTGTCACTTATGGTCATGACTTAAGAGCTATTCAAAATAAATTGCTTTTTTAGTGTTTAGCATTAAGATAATGGTGGTTATCAGAGTGTGAACAAACAATTGACCATTAAATTCTGTCCTAATGTGTGCTCAGGTTGTTTGAGAATAGGAAACTGTGGCTAGATTTCAGTGATTCTCTTGCCCAGCTCCTCTGAAAGAATGAATTATCAGTTCTAACTGGTAAACTGATTAACCTGCTAGTGCAGTTTTCCTAGCTAGGAAACATCTTGAATTTGTAGCTTTTGTTTAAAGCAACAATTTTTGTTTGATATTTCCTTTCAGATCTGGGACCTCTAACTGAGGTTTTAGGTGTTTTAAATAAATATCTAGGCATTAAGTTCAATAGTTTAAGCAGCAAATAGTTAAACTTTTGCTTTTGTACTGTTGAATTAGGGTTACCAAATTTATATTCCAGCTTGAACGGAAATTATATCAATATGATTTCAAAAAAGGGTATAAAAAATCCTCCCTGACATGGGTTGATTTACATCTGGTCTTCTGTTGCAAATTCATGCTTTTTTTTCAGTCATAAACTTTAAACTGATCTTGTTATACAATGCTTTGTCTACCATGAGCTTGCATGGTGTCTCTGATCCTGGCTACATTATTCACAATTGCCATTTCTTTCCATTTCCAAATTCCTTCTTCTGTTAAATGAACAATAAAAGCTAATACCTGACAGTTACCTTTTACACCTGTGCAGTATGTCACCTAAAGCTGTAAATGGAGTCACTGCCTTCAATTTCTTTCTTCTTTTTTGTTTCCTTTTGGTCAGATTTCTATCTCTTCACAAAACTTTCCTGTTTTCCATGTTCAATTCTGTAGACATTGAACAATGATGCATAACATTACAAATTATGCTCAAGGATGATATAAGTAACAGTCATGTCCAGATATTCCTTCTTTTCAACTACAGCTGCAATAACATTAGCAATTTCTAGTAAATGAGGGGTGAGGAATGGGAGTGGGATGTGGATGGACATGATTGTCATTTCTTGGAATTGTGTTACATATTTATGTCCTGATAAAATATTCAATTACCCAGCCCGTAATGTCCAGCACAACTTAGGCCATTACACAAGTATTTTCTGGTAAGACACGCAGGAGATATCCTGTTAAAGATGCCATTTACCCCATTAAGGGAGGGGTTCTTAATGGCCTTATGAATCAATACTACTTGGGACATTTGGGTCACAGGATCTAGAACTGTGAGCTTCATTGTTTTCAAGACAAAGGATTAGGTTTGAGTTCATTAAAAACTGCTGCTTCTAAAGAAGAACTGGCTATAGAAACAGAAATTTGTTTCTCTCCTGCCTTGCAAGCTTATGCTGTTTGAATTTGTTTATCCAAAGTAAAAGTTTCCATTAGAACTACTACTTTAGTTCCTCTAGTAACTTGAAATGTAATTAAAGGTCTTCCTTTAACAAATGGAAACATTATTGTGTTTCCTGGAATAGGCAGTCCTAGCAGAGAGAGATGGAAAGACAAAGCAACTGAACCACATCTTTTGGCTACCACAGCTTGCAAAATCTTGTTAATTATTACATGAAATATTTTTTATTATTTTCTAGGGAAAAGCATTCTTAGCTTTTGGACAATGCTCTCGGGCACATGGTGTCATTCTTGGGGCTGCCTGTGCAGGCCCAGGAGTTGGATTTGGTGAACTGAGTGGGTCCCTTCCAACTCAGGATATTCCATGGTTCCAAGCTTTTCCTGGCGGTGATATTTCAGTGTCAATAGTGAACCTTTAAGAGACTGTCACATTTTTATGTTTTACGTTGGATTACTGTTACAGAGCTGAGCACCTGGTTCCAAGGCACTAAACCTGACATTTACCTGACTCCTTGGCTCTGTGGAAGTCCAAAACCTAATATATAGTGTGTTTAAAGTGGTAGGCTGCATGTCAATTGTCAGCTAAAATTGGTGATATGTGCTTGGCTTTATCCTTTCCATAATCACCTCTTCTATTTTACTTTTATTTGAAACTCTTCTGTGACTTCTCATTCATTTTTAATTTGTTTCTCTGTGTTTGATATTCACTTTAAATACGTATTTGAGCTATCCCAAAATTTTGGAGCTCCAGACACCAAGGTAGGACAATATATTGATTGGGAAAATTCTCAGCACATATAGTGGGAAAAGCAGCTGTTAGACCCCCAGTTTCAGTGGTCCAGCAATTTAGGCAAATGTAAATGTATTTCAGTCTCTCTGAACTGAAGACTTTCAGGAAAACTGAGAATTCATCAGGACACTACAGTGACTAGAACATTTTATGGTGTGAAGGTTGAAGTTTTGAACAGGAAATAAGGGGTTTTTGCAATATACTTATGCTTGGAAGGAAGTGTCTCTTCCCAGCAGTAGCTGTAGTTTGCATCACAGTTCTACAGTTTTAATATTAATGTGCAAAGTAGGAAGTTATGTAAGATGTCAAATTTGCATTTTTTCCTGCTTTTGAAACTTGCTTGCCATCTCCCTTAGCATTATAACAATACACAGTTTTTTACACCTATTTGCTACTCTCAGAGCAAGATTTCCATCTATTGATTTATTTTCTTCCCAGTATATCCACTGCCTTAAAAAAAGCAGGCAAACCCCATCCCTCATAGAAAAAAAAATAAAATATGAATACTGTAGAATCCTTTTATTCTCACTGTGGTTTGCATTTCTCCTTTTTACAAATAATCTAAAAAACCAGCTGGATCCCTTGTTGTTGAGCTAGAAAATTGTTCATGACAGAGCAGTGCAAAATGTTCCATGGAACATGTGAGGGTATAACCTACATCAGTCTCTCTGCCTGCAAGTGTTTTCTTTCATCTGATTAATCAAAATAAAGTTGCTTAAACTTTCTGGCTTCTCTGAAAGAGGCAAAGATTTCTCATGTTTCTTTCCTTTCCTTTCATCAAATGTCTGCAATGCCGCTCTGCAGTTTATACAGAAACATTGAATTTTTATCTGTTAAGTTTTTAACCACAGCAGGATTTTAAAGCACATATTATTCAGATGCCCATGTTTTTTAGTGTCTCAACTGCAGGGCATAAATGGACAATGGGTCCTATACTAGTTCCTGTTTCTGAGGGTTCAGTAGCAAGTTTTTATGGTAAATTAAGACTAATTGTTCACAGCAAAATCTCTACAGTCTACAAGTGATTAGACATGATTCACACAGATGCACAATCTCTGTATTTCAATGGTGAGGCTGACCTCATTTGCCTCATAGTCATTTTACATATTTGTAGCTTTATTGAGAATATTATGCTTTGGTGTTTTTTTTTTTCTTCAGTTACTGTTAAATAGATTTTGGAAGGGTTTATTCTATTTAGAATTAGAGGAGCAAGCAAGATAATATTCAGTAATTAAAAAATAACAACAACAACACCACATAAACAATAGAAAGGTAAATGCCAGAGGTATCACTTCAGTAATATTTCCTCAGTCAGTTTATTCTAAACCACAGGAACACCCAGGCATAATGGTGATTACTGCCTTAATGGGCTGGTTTGATTGCTTATTTGAGAAAGCTCCCTGTTTTACATTAAATTCTGGAAAACTATTTAAATATTGATTGAAATCTCTCAAATGGGTGCAGAGTAATCCCATTCTTTATTGTCTTCATTGGTTCCTAATGACACATTGTTTACAAAATCAAAAAGAGCAGTTTTAGCTCTATTTATTCCCCATATCTCTGCTAAATACGCACTCTTAGCTTGACTCTTTTTTGTTGCTGTCTCATGTTGCAAGTCAGTGTTTTAAGGATTGGGATTTAAAAGGAAATAATATCCCATTGAAATTTCATTGCCTCAGAACATATGTTCAGATATTTCTAACAGCCTTCAAACTAAAGAAGAAAATGTCCTTAAAGGAGGAACATCTCTTCAAAGTGATCATCCTGAAGCTACAACTTGTCTCTGTTTTACACTAGGATGTTTATTTTATGTGTTTGTGGTCTCTTTGTTACCCATTTTGACCTCTGAAATGGTAATATATGAATCATTTACTATTGTATTTTTAGCTGTTACTACACCCACAAGACTTTTTATTATCAGCAAGAGTGGGGGTATTAAAGAGATTTGTGAGCCTCAGAAGGCTCAAAGCACGGTAGGGATGAAATTACAAAATTATATTGTTATAAAATATATTTCTAAAACTGTGTACAAAGGCCCAGTGTTAATGAAAGTAATTGATAGCAAATACTGATTTCTTTTTACATCACCAACAAAGCATTTTTTTCGGAGTAATAATGAGCCTCTTTTTAGTAACAATAGGAAAAAAATGAGTCTCATGAATCATTTATGTGGCCTCATTCATTGCTATTATTACTTCTGCCATCAAATATTTTGGGAATTCAGCCCCTTTTTTCTCTCTGTCTTTACATCTAGTGTAATGGCCTTTCTTGTGCTTTTCAGAAGGAAAATTGAACTTTCTTTTCCTTTAATGTACAGAAAAGTACCAGATCTTCCATTCTGATTCTGAATAAATGTTCCTGTTGCTGAGGCTTTTAGCTGTAGGAAGCCATAAAAGATGAATAATTGCTAAAGCAAAAACAAGATAGGGGAAGTAAAACCCAATGTGCAGAAGGAATCAATTTTCAAAAGGTCAACATCTTCAGCACAGGATTTGCCTAAATTGGACAATTCCACAATATTTGAGCTGTCAGTAATTCCATGATACTGAAAATACTCAGAAAGTGCACTGAAGGTGGCATGGTCATGGAGTCAGTTTAATTCCAAGTAATATTTTGTGATGTTTAAAGCAGGACAATGAATGTCAATAGAGTTGGATTATTTAATATGTTTTGGCTTTTTCAACAAAATATCTTCTTCTACTCTAATTTTGTTAATGATGCCCCTTGTCTTCATTTTTTCCAACTCAATGGGGAATTGCTGCTCCCACATTCATTATTTCTAGTTTATATTTTCTTAGTGCCATTGTAAATCTTTATTTTATATATTTATTTCTTCAAAATTTGTGGGCTCATAATGTAGAATCAGCCGAGGCTGTTGGTTGTCTTAATTGATAAATACAGCTGAGAATATTAGGGAGCTAGAAAGGAGTCTATTTTTTTTAAATGGGCCAAGCTGAGCTCAGTCCACCACCCCAGAGTCCCAAAATGTAACATACATTACAAAGATAATCTCTGCGTAAATACTAATGCTAAAATTAAGATTAGTTTTAGTTCAGTTTTGATGAGGTTACATTACGACCATGGCAACTTTTAATTTTTTTTCTAAATGCACATAAATTTAATTTGGAAAAAAATTGTGTGTTCACTGAAAAATACCTCTATGCCTCTACTTCTCCTTTTTGAGAATTTTAATGACTTTTTTTTAACATCTTTCTTATAGTTTTGAGGGGGTTTTTTGGATGAGTGGCATTATGTTCTCATCAAGTGACATGCTCACAGTTAAGTTTTTGCGTAAAATTAAGTTTTTGTGTAAAAGCTACATAAACTAGATACTACCTCTTTTCATAAATAAAATGTGGTATCTTTCAGAAAAAATTAACTCCACTGTTGGTTTTATCATAATTTTTAGTTAAATAGCTATTTTAAACATGAAGAATTAATGTTCTTTTCCTTATATAAGAGTAATGCCTGATGATACCCAGAACCATGTTGCTTTTGTGTGCACAATATGACAACAATGCTGGAAGTTATCTGCTCTAAGCAGAGCCACACAGTATCCTAAGATACAGCATACGATAAGGCCAACTCTTTACCTCACAGGGTTTCACTGATGATTTTTCTTAGAAACTATCATAAAATATGAACTTTTAATCTGTGATCTATTACTGACATGTATTCCTAGTGGACTTACATGAAGGAATTAACGCATCTAGTAAATTACTTTTTTTTTCTTACATAATATACATTATGTGGTAAATTACATGTTTCATAGGATAAGTATGACCTGAAATGGGCAAAACATAATCAATTTGGATTAATGAAGGAAAATTGTTTAAGTCTAAAAAACTGCTGAAACTTTTCAATAACTATGTCTTTCCTTCTCTTCTAAAGAGAACCTCCTCTAGTCTTTTAAAATAGAATTACAATAACTATATCTAGCATAGAAAACTTAAAATATAGTTGACATACCTATTTATGTTTAAGGGAGAAGAAATCCCACAGTACAGAAAAGTCAGCTCAGTACATAATCTCATGATTTTTCAGTCTCTTCTGTTTAGTTTTTTTGGTTTGTTTTCTTCTTTTTTTTTTTTTTCATTCTTTCTTGGTCAGTGGTTTGTTTTTTTTTGCAGGCTGGAGACAGTGTTAAGTTACCGGATTTTCATGCTCTGGAAAGCTGCCTTCCATCTCTATTCTAAAGCACAATTCCTGTTTCCAAGCAGGCAAGAAACAGAAAAAGAGATGACCTTTGCAGCTGCCATTTTGGAAAAAAAAACCTCTTCAAAGATTGTTAAGAGAGAAGCCAGGAACCTAGGACAGAGAAACAGAAGAAAATGAAAACCTCTAGTGCTGCAGGGAGAAGTGTTTTGCCAAAAGGTGGTGGCAGCACATCCCCTACTGGATTTGTGTGGCTCTCTGGGCACAAGGAGCAGCAGAAGGTCATGCTGAGATTGCTTGTGATGCTGGATGACTCATTGGAGATAAGAAGAATGATTCTAAAACAACAGATTCCAGAATTTTAATCTTCCCACCAGTCTCCCAGAGACTGTGGTTGCTTCAGCACTGTGTGGAAGCACAGGTTTCTCTGGGGTTCTGATTTCCTTTCCCAAAACAGGCCATCCCAGCAACTCAGCAGTGAGATGTTAAGAATTTAGAGAACAAGATGTAAATTGCCTGAAAGACATCTGCAAGAGACATGGAATGACCACAGCTGCCAGAGAGAGAATGTGCCTGGATTGATGGGACACCCTTGACAGGCTGCAGCATCCCACACATGGCCTCAGATCAGTATTCTAGGACAGTAAAACCATCCCAGGACTGGGTAAAAAAAATCTCTGAGAGAGGAAAACACTTCTTCAGACAGGTATTCTCAAACTGCCAGCACTTAAAATAGCAATCCTATAAACCTTAGCAAAGATGTTCCCATTTTATTAAGGTCAGATGTAAAAGCAAAAGCCCCTATTAGGAATGATAAGAGACAGTCACAATGAATAGCACTGGGAAGATAATGGAAGCAAAAAGCCAAATCCAGCCACCTGCACTTCCCCAACACAGACCAGGGCTGGACCTGGTAGTAGTTCACTGCAGGTGTGTTGTGTTCCTTCCTTCTGCAAAAACAAAACCCCAAAGTCCACACAAGCCTCAGTGCTCTTACAGCTCTCCTAAAGGGCAGAGCCAGGTCATTCCGCAGTGCTCACCTCCTCTGCCCTCTTGGAGCTGCTGCCTGAGCTATAAAGTGGGGCTCTGCCATGTGTGAAGAACCACAGGAATTAACTGTGGTTGTGGTGGCCACCTGCCTAGGGATACTCAAAGCTATTGTTACTCAAAATATGTGTTCTGTGCTGTGCCTGAGTCACCAAATTTAAATTTGTGTTTCATTGATATGAGATTTTGTTTTCTGTGACTCTGAGATAGCTGGCACTTTTTCTCATGGGACAGAGGTCTCCAGGACAGCATAAGGGACATCTCCAGAGGGTTTGGAGCAGAAAACATATTTCTCTTTCGTGTAGAGGGAATTAAACCACACAAGTTAAAAACACTACTAGAGAGTATAAACATCTAATGATTCAAACTGCTGTTGTTTTATCTATAAATGACCACATGAAAAGTAATTAAGAAGAAACAAAACCAAAAACAAACCTCAAAAACACAACCCACAGACCAAGAAAGGAATGGCAAAATGAATGCTGGCTGCTAAGCCAGCCAAACACCTCCTTCTGTTCCTAGCAATGGAACATCTCCATCCAACACCTCATGCAAACGTTTGAGTGTGCCCCTCAAAATAAATCTGGTAGCTAAGAAAGGCTGTTGACTCACAGTTGTGAAAGACATACAAATAAAGATGTCTTGCAGGTAAAAAGAAACATCTGCTCACTCTGCAATAATGCAATTCTCTGTATGGAGTACTCCCACAGGTTTTAAGCACAGCTCAGTAACGTAGGGATAAGACAGAAAGTGCATTGAGGAGTCTGACAGGTGGAATTCAATATCTGAAGGGGGTGCTCAGCCACGAGTTTCCAATACATAGAGGCATTGCAAGGAGGTCTCTAATCTTTGCAAGCCAAGTATCACAGCTTTGCTCTGACCCTACCTAAAAGCACAAGCTGGTTTCAGGTTAAGGTGTGATTGCCTTCTGAATTTGGGACATGAGTTACATCCACAGAATTTGCCCTAAGTGTAAATTCACAAGCAGTAGTAGGTCCAGGAGAGGCATCCTAATCTGGACACTCCTGACAACTTCAGCATCCCAGCCTTTTCCCTCCAGCTCTGCCCAGTAGGAGAATGCAGGACAGGGCACTCTGCTTCCCTTGCAAGGAAGCTGAATCTGGACTGAAATAAAAAGTTTCTGTTCCAGACAAAGAGCGAAGGTTCAGAGTAAAAGGTATGATTGCAAGTATGACTAAGCAGGCAGATTTATGCTGAAGAAAGACCTCAGAAAAAGGGGGTTGGGGCTTAGAAAGAATTAAGGAACAGCTGAGTGCTCCAAAAATACAGTATTAACAATCTCTAGCAGCAGCAGTATTCGTGTGCCAGAAACTCAGCTTTCTGTTATAGGACCCAGTTGCTATAGAAACTTCCAACTGAGAACTAAATAAAGTAATTTCTATGCTAGTGTTGGTGTCTGTAACTCCAGCACCTGATGCTAACCAAATTGTGCTCAATAAACAAATTTAAACTCTAAAAGCCTGCAATGAGTTCTCAGTGTTTTCTATACAACTGATTAATCCCAATTGATCTTGGCTTAGAACTCAAGAGCATGAGAAATAATAGAAACAGATAAAGACTACTCAGGACAAATATGCCTCTCCCTTTATTTGTTTCTTACCTTATTTCTTCCTTCCTCTACACACCTCTTTCTCCTGTCTGAGGTTTTTGTTTTCTTTTGTTTGTTTGTTTGTTTTAAATTACCTTTTTCATGGCTAGCCTCATAGTTGAGCCTGGCATCTCTGATCCTCTTTTGGCAAATTAATTTTGCATTAACCTCTGCTCTTGCATCCCTTTCATATTTCATTAAACATTTGCTTCAGGTTAAAAATTTGAGAAGCAATGTTAATAGCTGAGTGCAAATCCTTCCTCCTGGATCTCCAGTGCAGGGTCTCAGGGATGGGGCACAAGGGACGAGTTTGCAGAAGCCTGCACAGGCAACTCACACCATGGGAACAGTGAGAAATGCTCATCTCCCAGGGAACCTGGGCACACATAAATCTGGTGAATCTGGATCCCAGGGCATCTAGGGTTAGAAACATCATAGAAAGGAGGAATTGTTTCTGTTATTGCTGTAGCACCTTCCTGCATGTCTAGGAAACAAGAGATCACCCCAAGCATGTCAATGTGCAGACTCTATTTCTGCATGACGTTAAATACAAGTACAGTTTATTAGAATAAATAACGCTGGTGCCATGAGTATACGTGTGGAACAGATTTAAAACTTTTTAAAATTTCTTTCTTACTGTTATAGAAGCTGTCTGAGTATTTCTGCAACATCTGGCAAGATGGCAAGGGTTGGAGCTACAAATGTCACAGAGCAGTATCAGTGACTGCCCTTCCTTTGACAGATTGGCCCTTCCTTTATGTTCTACATGCCCAAAGCATGTGAAGGAATGGCCTAAACAGCTGGGATATCTGGCATTTCTGGGGCAAGAAGGCAGCAGAGGAAAGCTGCAGTGGTGGGAGGTGGTTTTCATCAGTCCCAGCAAAGGTGAGCAGCAACAGCCATTGCCTTATCCCTGAGAGAGGAACCGGGGAGAAGGAGTGGACAAAGCAAGTAGGATCTGAGGGTCACTCCCTCTAACCCAGCATGCAGGTGAGACCCAGGGGGAGGGAGAGGTGAGCAGGAGTAGCTCAGCAGCTGCTGGAGGAGAAGGGCGGGTGGGAGAGCTGCTTGGAAGAGGCCAGGGCTGCCACTGCACAGTGCCCGGCAGCTGCCAGCTTTTGCCGCAACAAGAGCAGCAGTGGCTGCTGCCACAGGTTCTCCAAGGTCTCAGGGACAGGCTGAAGGGAGGGCAGGGCTTGGGCAGGCTTTGGCAGAGGAAGCTCTGGTGAACCAGATCTAATGGCACCTCTCTGACTTGTGGTGGGTGGCTGGGCCTGGGCAGGGGGTGGCAGGCAGCCGGGGCTCCTGTGCCAGGTGGCCCGTGGCACGTGGCTCCCTCGTGGGCTTTGGCAGGCAGCACAGGCAGCTGGTGAGCACAGGCTGCCTGAAGGCTCCCGGGCAGCAGCAGGAGGCAGCCAGGCTGCCAGCCAAGTCTGGAGATAGCAGGCTCCTGGCCCTGACAGGAGAACAAAGTCTAGCTGGTAGAGATACTCAAAGGACCACAGCAACTTACTTGGGAAGAACTGGACTGTAAAGTAGGGAAAGTCTATCACTGTCCATATCAGGTGTCTGTCAGAAAGTCTGTCAGTGTCCAAATCAAGACCTTATGTCTGAGGCCAAAGCCTTTGAAACAAACCTGGTGAGTTAGGCTAGACTTTGAAAGTTTTTGGTGGCATTTTTTTCCGAGTCAGTGTGATGATTTCTTCATATAAAACTCTCTGGGATTTTGGAAGAAGAGCTACACTGTTCACTGCTCCCCTTCTTGACAGAAGCAATGTGTGTGAGATGTATATGCATCCCAAATACATCTATATCTGTATCTGTGCATGTGCATACACAGGCACATAGGCATACACATGGAATCCCCTGTTCAGTGCATCCTGGAAATGGCTGCTCAGACCTGAACTGATTCCTGTTGCTCACACCATGGCCAGGCACTGAGGAGATCACTCTGAAGGAAATATGATCCAGCAAGACAGAAAAGTTGTGTTTGCAACCCCGCTGACTTGAGGAGAACCTACCCACAAGCTGAATTGCTCACATATGCTCGAATGCTGTTGTTGAATAAGAATGAGCTGAAATTCACACATTAAATTAGACCAGACTTAGCTGCTGCCACACGTAGGAGATGCTTCCAAGCCTTTGGATGACAAAGGAGGCTGTGAGGAGAAGACAGGGAAGAATCATTAACTATTTCCTTCCTGTAGAAAGGGGCTTGCCTTTGGGGAAATGAGGAAGACAGGAAAGTGAGCATCCTAAGCTGGGGAGGCCAGACTTGCGAGGCACAGAAATGAATATATGTTGTTAAAAACAAGGCACACGTAGCTCTGGAGGGAGGCTCAGATCAGGGAACTGTGAGGGAGTGATCTGGAATGCCCCTGTCACTGAGGGTTCTTATGGAGCCTGGGGATTTCTAGCCCCATATTTTGGTCGTGAAAAAATAGATACAATTCCACCTTCTTCTTCAGTGAAACAGAGGCAGTTCTTCTTAGTTCTAAAGGGTAAATAAGAGGAAAATGGAGAAGACTTGTACTTTTTTTTTTTTTCTGATTGGACTGTAAGGAAGACATACTTGAATCTTTAAGAAGCCTTTGAGAGTCTTGCTTTCAATGAACTGTGATTTTAAGAATTCTCTTAATTTCAAAACCTGACACTCAATTCTGATGTCTATTGTTTTTTACAGTGTCTATTCTGTTTGCAAAAGTTTATGGAAGACTTGAATGGATACTTTAAGTGAAATGACACAAATGCAAAGCTACTTGTTCTCATAGAAGTGTTGCTTTTTACCTTGCTGTTTCAAGATCAAGTCCTTGTGCAATCTACATACACAGTGAGTCACAGCTGAACTTGCACACTGTTTTGTTGTGTTTGCTACATGCTTTGCAAATAAGCCAAAAGGGCCACACTTCAATGCCTTTCAAAACTGGAAAACTAAGTTTGTAATTCCTTTGCATGGCTTCTTTTATCTTCCTTTTTGTCCCTTGTTGTCTCTCTCAGTCTCTCCAGTCACTATTATATCCTTCAGTAAGTGAGGAACGGCGTTATTTCTCCTTTACAAAAGTTTCTGGGAAACATTTCTTGCTCTTTTTCTTTGTCACCTATTTTTTCTTTATAACACTATTACTTGTTACCTGAGAGCTGTTGTAGAGAATAGGTATTTTAATTTGCATTCCTGACACATAAGTTCCCCCACTAAAAGTGTTTGTGCTGCAGAGCATCATAGACTTTCCTGTGATGAATCTCCCTCTGGCAGGATCCAAGCTTCCAAAAACTCACAAAACCAGAGAGCTGCAAGCTGGTCTCTTCACTGCCACCTATCTCAGGAACTCAAAGCCAAGTCTTCAGGTCTTTTTCTGGTGAAGTTACAAGGAGAAACAGAACCATTTTTCTTCCAAAGGCCATGCTCAGGCTGTGTGCAATGAGTTTCATGCAAGGAGATCCCTACGTTTTCAGAGACTGACAGAATTAGGTGAGCTCAGAGGACTTAGCCTGGAGAATTCTTTTCATGAAGAAATGGCCATAGACACTTCTTAGTGCAGCACTGTAGCCATGATGACAATTTATTTAGAAACGGAAGAAATCTTAATAATCACTATTTGCCTAGACATTGTAGGAAGAGGCAGGCCATGCTGGTGACTCACACAATTTGTGTTTGTCTCTGATTTCACCAAGTTTCACAAAGGCCTCTCTTACCGTTTGCCATTTTCAATCTAAACAAAGTGACAAAAAAAGAAATAGTGTGATAAAATAAACTATGGCCTAAAACTTGCTGGGATATACATGCCTACCTAATTTTATGTGCACTAAGGGTCATTGCAGTGATCACTTACAGCATATTAACTTTAGCATGTGCATAGTAGTTCCCAGGATCAGTGAAGAGCAGGTCATCTTGCAATACACAGGAAGCTTAATGAGGGATGAAAAGTTAAAATCCCAGATCTGAATTACTCTGAAATGTGGGACTTCAGGATATGTATCTAAGGGTTTTCATGTCACCAATACTATTTTTTCTGTAAATTTCAGCAGAAAATTCTAGCTAAACCATTTTAATGTATTGGCTTACTCAGTGTTACTTTATGCAACAATCTGCTGTACCTAAGTATATTTTACATTAGAGCAGTGATTGACTTTTAGAAGGAGAAAAAGGTATTTTGAGGACATAAAAGTTATATATAAAACAAAGTTCAGGTTCTTAAGTGGAAAGATGGTAGGAAATTACTAGATCTTTGTGGAATTTCCTCTGGTTTTCAACTTATGTAATTTTTTGTTATTTTGGCATCTCAACTCCCTTTGAAGGAAAAAAAATTGAAGACATAGAGGAACAGTATCAACTTTGTCATTTCATGAAAGAAACACCACTTCTTTGTTAATTTCTTTTATAAATTTCACCAAGTATTATTTTTCTTCTTTTTAAATCCTCCATTTCATCTAATTTGAAAGAAACCTTTAACAGCATCTGAAAAATTATTGTGAGAAAACACTTTCTCACAGAGAGCTTTGTAAACGCTTTATCTCTACCTCCAAGGGCCAAACTGAGCTGATACTTCCCATTCCTCACCTGCCTGTGGTGAGATGACTGGCAGCAGCTGTTGAAGTGGGAAAGGGTTTTATCAGAGTCTGCTTCCCTCAGAGCTGCCAGGTTTCCCCTGATTCCTGGGATGCAGGCGGGTCCCGTGGCTCTGGGTGTTCAAAGTGGATTGGCAGCTGGATGGGTCAGGAAATGTGCATGTGGAAGGAGGTGAGGTTTTCTTGGTTTATTTTCTTGAACTATGTTATTAATGAACGATCCTTTTTTTTTTTTCCTGTCCTGATGAAGTGAATTTGTAGCCAACAACTTTGATTTTTTTTTTAAAGGTTCATGAATATATTCCCTATGGAAAGGGAGAGTTTGGGGTTTTTCCTTGAATTATTCATTGGTTTGTTTTATTTTGGTTTTTTTACTTTAAGGGTAAATTACCTGCTCAACTGTTTCCTTCTTGCCTTCTGTTTTGACACACTGCTATTCTTCTGTTTTGACAGACTGGTAAATCTCTGCACACCCATTCATTTTTCTCCTGCATTTTGATAGCATATGGGGTTTGGAGATTTTGGGGAAGGGGCAGAAGAAGAAAGAGGTGAGAGAGGTTACACCATCATTTTCTAGAAATAAGGCATTTCCATGGTAAGGGCATTCTTTTAAACACCTAATTCTTTCAGTACAAAAATGGAGTAATAGTCTCATAAAGAAATAAACAGGTAAAATGACTTTTCTAAGGCTTTAGAGAGGTAACTATTGGGACTTGCATTTGAATTCATGAGCACTGAACCACAAACTATTCCAGCTCTACCTAGCTCTAAAAAGAAAGTTTACCTTGCTGAAAGTCAGTGCCCCCTTTGTTCATTGACAAAGGCTGTAGTATTATAATGATGAGGATGACTCTGGGAAATTCAGAATTCTCTGAAACCTAGTGCAGGCCTCTGTGCCTATGTTTTGATGCAGAGCCATAGTATCTGAGTTGTGGACATAACCTGTTTTCTCAGAAGCAAGTCTCCAGGGTTTTAATGCATTTATGTTTAAGTATTTTTAACTGAATGCAAATGAATGTAATAAATGCAGGTGCCAGTAGCGAGTCACAAGTTTTGACAGGCCTTTAACTAAAGCTAATAATCTGGAGGTTATTGCAGCTGGGGAAAAAAAAAAAAAGAGAGAGAAATAGAAACAAAGAAGTTGCAAAGATGGTGGCAAAGGTGAAAAAAAAAAGAAAATAAGATATTTTTTTGGTCAGAAGAAATTGTGGGAGCAAGGAGACTACTCAGGGCCACAATGCTCTAGGAGTAAATTGACAAAGTAACCTCATTTTAGGCAGCTAAATGGGCAAAAGTGAGGAAGGAGATTACGGTCCTTCCATTTGATTACAAGGTCAGAAGTACCTATGGGAAGGAATGGCTGGGTTACTCAAAGGATTTAGAAGGCAACTGTCCACAAGGTTGCCCAGGTTGCAAAGAGTGCAGTGGGACAACAAGGGTCTAGCTGGGAGGTAATAATGTATGGTATTTCATTATGTTGGTAATGATAGAATACTTCATGGAGTTGATTCAACAAGCTAAGAAACACGGGACTGGGATTAATAAAATCTGGGTTTATTTCATATGGGAATTGGGTACAGCGGGACATATGTCAATAGCAAAAGTAAGTCGAATGAGGATTTAAGTGGCAACATGTTTCACAGTGATGTCATTGCCAAGTCTCATCAAGGAACTGTTGATGAAATCCACATTCCCAGAGGGGTCTACATCAGTCAAAAATATGTGGGGCATCTGCAATAGCGAGTGCAGGACTTCACTGTGTGGGGAACACAACGTGAGGTAGCTCTGGGTGGGAGCCTGAGACAAGAGGCCGTGAGCTGCCACCCTTTGCACAGCCCAGGGCACAGGGACCTGTGGCACAGCCAGGGGAGGGACACTGGGACACAGGGCAGGAGCCCACGGCTCTGTGGCTCAGGAGGAACAGAGACTTTGGTGTGCTTGGGCTGTGAGGGGGTAAAAGCCCAGGGGTTCCTTTGCTCAGGGTCCCCCTTGGAGGCACCAGCTCAGGCTGTGTCTGTGTCACTGCACTGTGGGTCAATGGCACTGTGGAATGGGATGTCTGAGGCTCTGCTGTGGAAATCCTGGGACTGAGCTGGGCAGGAAACCTGGTGTGGCTGTGAGTGGGCTGTGCAGGGAGTCCAGCAGGGCCCCACTGGGTCACTGGAGCCACCCCTGTGGAGGGGCCTTGGTCCCAGCAGTGCCACTCTGTGACACTGGCACTGGGGCTGCCACAGAGCCTCGGGAATGGTCACACTGGGAAGTTTCCTTAAAGACAGGAAAGAAATACCTGGTACTGAGAAGCTCTTAGAAAATCCCTGCAGACAGTCTAACTGAGATGTTAATTTTCTTTCCAAGAGCCCCAGGCTTGTCTTTGACATTAGGGGAGTACTGGAGTGCAACAGCAAACGTTCAGGCAGGTTGCTGAGATTATCTGCTTTGCTAACCCAAATACAAAGAGGCAGAACAACAATTTTGTGTGTGTGTTATCGCTACTCATAAGGTTTATTACAAAGCAACAAAAAAGTGATAGAGAATAGAATGCACACCGTTACTTAGAAAAAAACCAAAACACATGAATTAAATATGCTTAAGGAATATGAAACCAGAACTTATATAGCATCTCTTTTAGCTGGGATCTGAAACATTATGCATGAATATGAAGCTTTCTAAGTGATCACAAACGTATGAGGGGAGGTAGTCTAATTCCCATGCACTGCAGATATTGACAGACAGCACAGCAGTTCAAAGCTGAGGCTCAAAAAAGTCACTTTCTCCTAGGTGGATGTTACTTGATTTCTGACAGAGCTGGCAATGTTCTCTCTCCTCTTACCCACTTATAAGCTCTGTATGGTTTGTCAAGCCAATAAAGTCTCACTGAACTGAGACTGCTTTCTAATTATGGTATATGACAATACCTGTGGAAACTCATTGCCTTCAATAAAATTGCAGAGGTGGAACTGATTGGAAGTTAGTGAGAGATCTGGTAAACAATGCTCAAGAAAGAATAGGATTCGGCGTTCTCACTCTTAGTTCAGTTGTTTGCACAGAGCTAATGAGAACAAAATCTAGTAAAACACTCTGTGTGATGTGAATGGCGATGTAATCCTGCGAATATAAAGGTGCCATTGCCACAAAGAGAGCTTTCAGCATAGAAGTACATGTTTATACAATCAAGAGAGCCTCAATGCTTCTCTAAGAATGTTTGGCTTTCTTTCCTCTTTTAAACCTAGCTTTTAATGCTGTCATGTCCTCACAACAGGTGAGGCTTCAATCCATGCAATATGGAAGTCATTACTTATTGCCTCTTTTGCATTTTCATTTGAGGTTGCTGTTGTTTGGTTAACTTTTTTTAACTCTCCTTTGTACTTTTGTTCTTTATTTTACTTTTCTGTTGCTGTGGAGAAAAAGCTTCTCCACATTCATATATTGTGAACACTTTGCATATTTTTTCTAAAGATGCAGGGTGTTTAATGGCAGATTTTCTGTAAAGAGTAACATGTCAGGGTATTGTATAGAGCAATAGCTAACAGTGTATCAACAGATTTATCAAGTTTATCTGAATACATATTTAAAAATGCCAAATGTGCTTTCAACTAACTTCTGGCTTGTCTTTTGAATCTCATTACAATGCAACCTGGAGGGAGTTTGGAATTTGAAACAGAAGTAATTAGTTCTTTCTTTAAAGGGAATTTGCCCTTGTTACAGAAGTATGAGCCAAGGCCATTGTGATTCTTGCAGTATTTAGTTCATAGAAACTCCTGCAATGTTAAGTGTCCATCTCCTGTGTTTGAAAAGGCTCAAAATCAAAGAATTATTGAGGATTTGCTCCTGATATAACCCTGACACCACAATGAAAAACAAACATTTCTCATTACAAATAAAATAACAGGTATAGTGACTGTTAAGGATTTCCATCCCAACATATTGCTTGACTCCACGTGTGGTTGGGCTGGACTGTTATGATCACGATGCAGGAGGTAGAATTAATATAACTCAGAACATGTATGATGGTCAAGGATGGAAACTGACAGGTGTTTTCCAGGTTTTTCCCTTATTTCTCATTTGTTGGTGCAAAATTAATATGTCATTGTTGATACTTAATATTCACATCATTCATTCATATGGGGAGCTGGACTTTGCTGTTCACTGCAGGCAACCCCCTTTTTCTTGAAATTCTCACCTAAATAGAGGCTGAACTGAGATCGGGAAATGGTTTCATTCTAAATGGTCATTGCCAAGAAGAAATAAACCAGAAGGAAAAACATCTGTTCACAAGGACTTTGGGAAACTCCCCACATCTGCATTTGTGAAGGCTCAAGAGCAGCAGAAGTGGCAATTTCTCATCCCAGCAGGATTAAACAGGATGTCACACAACAGGTGTCAAATGGAGTGTGCTGGATCTGTGGTTTTAAAGCTGAGGGGGGTTTGGCACAACCTGATCTGGTTGTATATTAAATATTTTACTTGTATCCATTAAATGAAAGAAAAAAAAATGGGTCTTTTTCACTGATTTAGCATTCTTCATTGCTATTCTCTCCTCATTTACTTCAATAGAAGGGCTGTTAATGTTTTCAAGTCTTAAAGAGGGAAGTTTGATCTAACTTGGTATCTTGGTTTTTTAAGAAACCTTTTAGAAATAAGAAAGTACATGGGTGTGCATGCCAGGTTAAATGTTTCATGTTGATTAAAAGTGCATAAGGCAACATCTGGTGACAAAATGAAGCCAGTTCTGGACCAAGTGAAAATAAACATTCATAGATTTTTTTTTTCCTGCCAGCCTCAAAGTGATGCAAAGGATATCTTTTTTTTTTTCTTTCCCCATGATTAGTAAAGTTTCTAACGCTTCAGTGATGTGCATTATGAAGTCCATGATGATAAACCAATTTTGCTTTGTCTGTACATATATACAATTTCTCTTTTTTCTTAACTATCTGTTAGGGTAGTCTTTTACTATCAGCCTGATATTGCAATTCTGCCACTCCCCTTTTCAGAATTTTCTTCTAAATTACAAAAGTTTAAAATTCTAATAAATACTTAAAAGAGGTTTTAAAGTTCTGAATGCAATGACAATATGCATTCTATTAATACACATATGAGGGAAAAAAAAAAAATCTGCAGTTTGCCAGTTGAAATTTTACACATCCATCATGCTGTTTGTCCTCATGACACTTTGCTGGCACATTCACCAAAACTGCTGCTGCCATTGGAAAAGTGATTAACGTGATTCTATCAGTGACTGGTTATAATGGAGCAAATGGACTCTGCAGCTGTAAGAGAATCATAGAATCACAGAAAGGTTTGGGTTGGAAGGCACATTAAGGATCATCTCATTTCCATGGGCAGGGACACCTCCTATTAGACCAGCTTGCTCAAAGCCCAGCCAAGCTTAAACTTGAAAGCTTCCAGGGATGGAGAATCTACAGTTTCTCTTGTCAATCTGTTCCACTGTCTCCTCTTTTAAAATACCTCCACATATCTCATGTCTTACTCACTTCAGTCAGATTTCTTCTTTTTTCCTCCTTCTGCTCTAACTGCAGTTGTTATCTCCTGTTGGACATTGTTTCTGTAAAAGTCTCACTGAGTACTATTATTATAAACCCTTTATCTTTCATTGATGTTGATCTTATAACTTTGTAAATCCAGGAGGACTTAAGTGGCGTCTCTCTAAGGCGAATCCTTATTGGTTAAAGAAATGGTGATATCAACACAGTCAACATTTCATTCAAAGGAAGGTCAGTCACATGCCTGTCACAAGTTTCTTTTTCCTGTCAGTCTTTTCCTAAAAGAAACAGTGCTTTCATTCATGATATTTTTATTTATACTAGTGAAATAGCATGCTATCTGCTATTTTGCTATGGTTGAATTCCATTTAAAAAGCTAAAGGTTAACATCTTGAGAAATCATGTTTTTCTGAAGTGGCTTATAGGGTTTTTACAGTGTATACTAAAGAAGTGCAGAAGCAGTCTTAGGTTAGTTCCAAGGGTTTGGAATGTGTGTGCCTACACTCACACACAGGAGCGTGTGGCAATGCCTGCTCCAGTCCAGGAAGTGTGATAACCATGCTAGAATGGCATTTCACCTGACTCAATAAACTCTACTTCTGAGCAGGGCTTCCTCTTTCAATTCCAAGAGCATCTCGGCCACAGGAAATTTCGTTTCTGTTCTGTGACCACTCAAATGCACAGCCTGTGCACTAAGGAGTGGTTGAGCCTTTGGACTGTGGGGATCCTGGTCTGAAAGGCTGTTGGAAATGTGCTACACTGAGGAAATCATGACCATAAGGGTATGCTGGCAGTCACCACATTATCAGAGAAGCCAGTGACAGGAAATTTAGGGAGTACGATCCTCTGCTGGCAAATCCAGCACAGGCAAATTTCATAGGCGAGTGAGAGGTTCTTTTTGAGGTTGTCCTAGCAGGCAGGAAAGCAGTGTGAGCCTCCTGTTTCAAGCCCATTTGCCTCCAAATTGTTATCATTCCTGCACAAGGTCATGAGGAAAAATTGCAAAGCCCATTGAAATGTCCATCTCATTAAGAAAAGGTGTTTTTTGGGGTTGGTTGTTTGTTTGTTTATATTAAACACTGTCATGATTTAACCATTGTGAAGACTTTTTTTTTTTTTTTTTTTTTTTTCACATTGTCTGTCAAAATTTCAAAACTGTAGCAGGAACCGCTACAGTTCCCACTTTACTGCATTTTGAGTTTTGGTTAGGAAGTTGGGAAGCTTGTGAAAAAAGTCTCAAGGATGACCCAGATCTTTAAACTGGTATGGGGTGCAAATGTAGCAGACTCAGTTCAGATACGGCACAGGAAAAGGGAGCAGGTCTGATAGTCTGTTTGCAGTGTTGGATGAAGCATAAATGGATGATACCTAGACTAATTTAGATGGGAAGGACCTTTGGAGTTCTTCTGGGCCACTCCCACACTGAAAGCAGACATGGGTTAGATAAATGGCTGACCATGACCTTATATATCCATTATAATTTCTCAAACTTAGACTGATTTAATTTTCAAGGGGCTGGAACAGCACTTCAAATGGATTTACCTCATTGCATTTTGTACCTTCTTGATTGCATTTGAATAAGTGGTGTCTTGGGGACTGTGTGTGCTGTGTTGGTTTGTCTGATGGGGATATCCCAGGACTGGGCCTGTCCAAGCCTTGCTATTTAAATATTGGCATAGGGAGTTGGGAACAATGGTCTTGAGATGGTGCCTCTACTGCTGAGCAGGTCTTCCTTCTGCTTTGCAGTAGCAAACAGATGGTGGGACCCTTCTTGGACCCTATAGTCCTGCTTTTGTTTTCTTAAATTATTGAACTCTAATTTCTGACTCCTGATTGCTTCCATCAATGCATACAGAGTGTAGGAAGCTAATTCTGGAACCTGGCTTCTCATTTCCTAGAACAGGAAAAACATAACAGATAACAGCTCTTTCTGATCTCCACTGGCTGTGTTGCAGCCACGTTTTGTCAAACTGTGACTTTATTTCTGCATATTTTACATGGATAGTGTGGGGATTAGTAACAATATCAAAGACATCTGACCTTTATTGACGCTCTTAAATAAATATCTCATTCTTTACCTTTTTTTTCTATTCTTATAGCTTTAAAGCGACATGATGTATTTAAGATATTAAAGAATTACATTAGTATGAAATTCTCAAATGCAGAAATATCAGCTGTACAAAACCTGTGTTGGTCTGACTTCTTAGGGAGATGGTTCCATCTATTAAGTCTTACTGTTGCAGTGTGAAGTACAATTTACTGGAGCAGCTGTTTAAGTCCTCTCATGGTACAGTGCATTTAACTTGATATGTTATTTGTCTTGTTCTTAATGAATCTTTGATCAATGTGTAGATAGTTCACATTTTTTTTCTGTGCTTTACTGTCCGCAGGAAAAAAAGAATAGCAGAGGCTTAATTTAGAAAGGTCAAAATGGTAAACAAATGTAAAAGGGTCAATGTACTTCAGAGTGTAAAACCAGGTCAGTTTGTGGAGGGATCATTTTGGTCCTAATTCCCTGCATCACACAAAGGTGTCAGTCCTTCTTAGAGTTCCCTGATGCTAACAGAGGCAGACAAGAGCTGGCTGGTGAGGTTGGGCTTTGCTGTTGTTCCAGGCTTCTACTTTTCCAGCAGAGTATTTCAGTGTGTCACAGTGTACAAATAGCCCTTACAGAGCAGCAGCTCAGAGCTGCATTACTTGCTACATGCACAGCAGAGCCAATTAATGGTGATGACTCTATTTGGTGGATTTGATTTGGTAAGATGTAGGGTTTGTTTTGTTTTGTGTCTCACTTCCACTTGGCCTGTAGCCAACCTGTGTACTCTCCACATAAATGATTGTATTCTTAATATTGGAAAACTACTGCATTTACCATGAAGTAAACAGCTTGCATCTAGCAACAATTTTGGGGACCCAAATAAATTTTTCAAACAACTTAGCCTTGGAAGATGGAGGATTGGATTTTGTTTTTTAAAATAAAAATGGTTTCCTTGGAGAAAACCCCCTCAGATCCATGTTTTCAGCTAGCTTTGTAATCAGACGCTTTGTTGAAATGTTTTTGGCCAACAAACAAATCCTAAGATGATTTTGAGGCAGGGTCAATTAAAATAAACAAATGCTTTTGCTTTCTAGGGAAGCTTTTGTGTCAGTAATGAAACAAATTACGAAGTACTTCAAAACAAAAAATAAACACAGACTACCAAGAGTTTTCATTTGGGAACAAGTAGCTCATAGAATGGCAGGGAAATGTACAGCCTATGTGCAAATCTTGTATTGCTACTGCTCTAATACCAACACTAGTAGTCCCATTAGATTAATTACTCTTCAATTCAGAGAATCTGCTCATTTGTAGAAGTCTCCATTAGTGTGAAGCAAGCCTGTAGCAATGAACTCAAACAAGGATTAGGAGCCATAAAAGAGTAGACTGTGGTTGTTTTTATACTTTTTTTGCAATGGGTACTTTACAGACTGTCTACTAAACAAGTGACAGATTTTGCAGTATGTGATCCTGTTTTTGCAATGTGACCATGTGTTTTAAGCTGGAATGTATTGCTTTCATGGCACAATGGTAAAGAAAGAGTACTTCTCTTGCAATTCTCTATAGTCATTAATAGAAACACTCAGGACTAGATACATTTGTTAAACTATACCTGTCAAGGACATGTATTTGGGGAATCATCACAGTGATGTGACTTCAAACAGGCAGAAGTCTCCCCATCTGGAGCAGCCTGAAAGACTAAGCAGTCACCTCCAGACAATGAACTGTCATTTTTTGTGTCTTCTATTCTCTTTTTGTGTTCAACCCCTGCTATATTTTATGGGATCATGGTGTTGTCCACATAGTGGCGCTACATACTGCATGTCAGAAACCTGGGGTGGGATAGAAATAAATAAACTGCTGGCATTAAGGGTGTTATTTCTGCCTCCTTAACTCACGGCCCACTTACTAACAGCACTATTTCTAATATCTTCAGTGAAGACAGGATTAAATGCCATCAAAGTGTGCCAGTAAAAGAAAGAGGAGATTGGGAGTGGCTGCTCAGCATCCGATGGGATAAAGAGGTGGTAACACTGCCAGAATAAATAGAAGACAACCATTTACTGATAATTACCAGTAGAGCAAAGATGGCAGTGGTAAGAGTGGTGTAGGAAAATAAACACAGGCATTGTGAATGTTAGCCATTAACGTATGTATTACTGGGAAATATTTCTATCACTTTATGTTTGGCAGATATTTCTGTAACAACAGGTGTGGGTGGGAGTATAGTATTTATAATATTTAGAGGTCCTTTTTTTTTTTTTTTTTTTAATTTCCAAAGCATCAATACAAAACATATCATGACTATATCATGACTGTGTGTTTTTGCCATGTAATGATATTTTTGAGGCTGTGAGGAGAAAGCTGCTATTAATCCTGTCTATAGGTTTTCTTTATTGTGTTTTTTATTTCCTGGACTGTATCCATCTCCTGTTTTCCTGACTTTCTTTTGTAACTCCAGCTCTGCAAATTTGTGCCCCTTAGTGTTACCTGATCTAAGGAACAGAGGAGCTCACATAAAGCTCCCAGCCCCAGGAGCACAAAGCTTTGTTTGAGTGAGGTCTTATTTGAAAACAGGAGTGTTACTAATGTTAAGAGGGTAGGAGAGGAGCTGTTCATGTTTCCTGTGGAATGTAAATTGGAACTGGAGTTCAGAAATATTTGCAAGATTATAACACAGTCTTCAAGTCAGTCTTTAGGAACATCAGATACATCCAGTTGTTTGAGAAATGAAGCTTAGGCAGCAGCCCAGCTTTCTTTTTGAGACTAGGATGAGGATCACGAGTGCACGATGTGAGATGTTACACACTGAGAAAATGTCTTCCATTCTCGTAGGACAAACTATATCAGATACTGGTTTGTGCACAGTTTTGTGGTTACTCTGTGGTTGATGTGGACTATTCATTCACATGCAGAAGAAAACTAGAAGACCAGGTTAGCTAGTTGTATCCACAGCCTTCTCCAATTTTTTCTGGCTTCTTAAGCAACTGCAGTGAAATATTTGTAAAATATCTAAGCAGGATAGCAGATTAAGATATTTAGGTTGTCATAGGTAGTCCTTAGTATGTTACCCTGCCTTGTCTGGTGATAGAATGATACATTCAGCTGAGTGTGTATCTGCTCTTGCTGCAAACTTGTCAAGTGTAAGCTGGTAATTGTCTGGGGAAAGGGAAAGGAAGGGCAGAATTGGTCTGACAAGAATGGATGCTTACTGATATATTTTTTTACTCCTCTTGCAATATGAGCCGCTAGTCTGAGTTTCTGGAAAAATTGAATTGGCAGGCTTCCTACCAAATCTACAACTGGCTTTAGAGAACACTGTATTTAAGTGTAAAACAAAATTACTTTATAAAAGAAAACTGAAGGTGTCAATAGGAGAGGGGGAAAGGTAAAGTTAGTTTCATCCATAATTGTTAGGGAGGAAAAAATTATATATTTAAAAGAGTTGCAGAAAACTCATGATTCTTTGAGAGGTAAGTGTCAAAAAGATGGAAACATTTTGCTGTGCTTTGAAGAGCCCCACAGCAAAGATCTTTGTAAAGGCCCATTTCGTACACCAGCTGAACAGAGAACAAATCAGCCAAAGGCAAGAGAAAATTTGGAGGGAGAATAAGACACGGGTTTTTCATGAAATCATCAGTATAATTATGTGGAATGCAGCAGATGTTTAAACATCATGCCTTGCTGCTGCTACTTTTCTCTCAAAAGAGAAGAGGTCATTCAAGGACTTGACCTAGGATGATATTTCAACCAGTTGTGTACAGGGCTGGTAGTTTGGGGACACCCTTTAAAAACAAAAGATTCTTGGATCCATAGAATATTTTTTGTTGTTAAAATGTATTTATTTAATTATTTATTTAGGAGTAGTGTCTCAGTCAGCAGAATCATTGTAGTCAAGTGGCTGCTTACTTTGCAGGGCTCTGGAGCAGTGTACCATTTCTACATTTTCCTTATGTCAGAGCTCCTCTGGGCATGACATTTAAGCCTCTGGTTTCCCTAGAGTCACTGAGGAAAAATGAGGCTTCAGATTAGAAGTGCTTAACTCAAATGCACAAATCTTCCCTTTGTTCACTATTTCTCTCCTAATACTGTGAGAAACTTCTGTACTTGCTTTTTCTGCTCCTCCTTCTCATTCTGACTGCTGTTTTCTTCCTCCTCTTTTCCAGTTGCCATCACTCTTTTGTTCCTTCTCTCTCACCTACCTCTCAGATCTTTTCTTCCTGCCTTTGGCATCTTCCTCTTTGGTTTTCTTTCTTTTTTTCCTTGTCTCAGCAAAATAATTTATTGTCCAACTTGAGAGTCTTTTCAAGTTTTATTTAGTCAGTAAGTGCTTGCAGAGTACTTCATTAGAAAAAGTTTGCTGCCTATAATAGATGTGCGTAACTAATCAATGTAAATGCATAATATGGAATCCTAATTAGTGTTATAATCTGAATGGAAACAATGAGGCCTCTCTTCCAGCTCAGGTTTCATGTTACCAGTCAGCATGTTGCTGACTTGGAAACTGCTGGTGTTTTCCAGAGCAGAAAAAACAAAACTGTGCTAGGTGTTCCAACGCTTTATGTCTTGCCATTTCTTACGGAAAGCCTAACAATATACCTTTCTCTTTTGAAAATGCTTTACAGCTGTTTTGCACAATTATCTGGGTAGACAAGGTCACTAAGGACTATAACACTTGTCCTTGAAACACCAGACACAGCTCTGGAAATGTATGTAAGCAGTTAATTGGGCAAGACACATGATTTGTAGAATGGTGGTCAGATTATGAATGTTGCTAAAAGTGTGCAGGTGATGCAGTGGAAAGATTTCTTTGTACTCTCCAGTCTTTATGTCAGTATGAAAACTCTCTGATGCTGTTCTCTAATGGATGTTTTTAACAGCTCAAGACAGGAATGTAATCAGATTGAACAGTTCCCATTCTCATTCATGGATCAGGTTGATAATCTTACCTCCTGATTGTAAGTGGTGTACACAACAAGGCCTCAACAGCACACCTTGCTGCCTGAGCATTTAACTCTGTGTTGCCATGAATTTTCTTGGTTTGCTGAGCGTTCATATTAAAGGAGAAATGTGCAGTTTCTCAAGCTGGTGAATTGTAAACACAGGACTATGTTTTGTAAACATTAGCAATGTTATGAATTCCTTCTCCAAGAGAAGGGGAGGTTGAATGACAGCCTCCTGGACCAATGTGGTAAGAGAGGTGGCGATACCCTTCTCCAATCCATGGTCACCTTACCACAAGTATATAATAGCAAATAAACGAAAGAGCAGGTGTTCTGCCCTGCATGCTCTGTTGCACCCAGATCTGTGTCCCCAGTCTGTTTTCTGGCTAGGCCGCCACAGTGATAACTCTGGTTTATTTTTGTTTTGTAGAGCCTTTGTTTATGCTAGAATTGTCATGAGTGCCTTTTCCAAAGTGGTCACTGAAAGGGAGACAGTGTACCACGGTGCCATTTCTGTTTCTGCAACTACTGAAGTCAGTGGTTCTAGTGGACTTCTGCACACCTAACACAATATTCAGGTTTTCATTGTAGTGTTTGAAGCAAAACTCTTGACAGTTAAGCAGCAAAGGAAGAGAAGACTGTAGATGCCTTTACAAAAAATGTCAACCAAGGAAGTCTTCTATCAGGAATTTATATATCAATCTAAGTTCAGGGTATAAATATATGGCTTTCTCTGAGACCTATCCAGATCACTCAGCAGCTCTGGGTGTCCTCAAAAGTATATATGAGGACACCAACAGTGAAAATATTTATATTTTGTGTTTATATTGAGCCCTCTGAAATCAAAAGACCAAAGCAGCAGCAACATTGATTTTCTGCCCTGTGCTTGAAAAGATGAAGGATTCCTTAGGTGATTAAAGGCAATACCTGTCTCCAGATGCAGAAATGCAAAGTACTGCAATGGAGAAGATTAGTGATTGCATCCTTGAGTTTTGTTATGCCGAGTTTACAGATGTTTCACCCAGTGGAAGATTATATCAGAGCAAAATGAGCAATTGAAACCAATGGTGCCAAGCTGAGAACAAATAGAAAATCAGTGTCTGATCTGATCCCATGGAGTTTTAAGCAAGGTACAAGAGGAACAATTAAGAGGCAGGGTGTGTAGGAGTAAAGTGAACAATGACTTTCATGCTTTGATGGTGTTTTTCTGGTTGGCTGGTTTCGTGCTTTTTCTGTGGATTCATGTCAAGAAAAGAGGCATTTATTTAGAAGACAGAGAGTGTGTGTTAAAATAGAATGCTAAAGTAAAAGATTGACAATTCCAATCTGACTGAAGTAAGGACTTGAGTAATTTTTGTATTCTAGAGATACATGAAACAAACCACCAGGCACCATTTGGGGAAACATGTTTGCTCCAAAGAGTACCAAAAGCATGGTTTCAGTCTAAGGTGAAAATTATTTATGACTCAGGTGAAGGAGTAAATGTCAAATCAGGACTTCTTTCTTTCTCCATTTACAGCAAAATTGAAGAAAAAAAGTTGTTTGATTTCTTTTGGTTTGGTTTATACCTTGGTGTTCAATTTATCCCATATTTATCTCTAATATTTTGACTAAAAGATTGCAGTCTAATCCCAGTGTAGTATTTAGCCTTCCTGTAGTTCCCTGAAGGTTGCAAACATTGCTTCTTGCTCAGTCTTGCTATGCAGCATCTGTTGAAACTGTTAGAGGTTCCAGTTCACTGGATACACTACCAGAGTGCAAAGGGTTGAAGATCTGTAGGGACAAAAATGAACTCCTTCACAGAGAGCAAAGCTCTTTAGTGCACTGTTCTGACTATGGCACAAGGAGCAGACTTTGGGGCAGCCTGAGACTCTCTCATGTTGAACTGGGAACATGAAAACCAGAACCTCAGACTACATGCTGTAGATGAATCTCAAAAACCTCTTTTGCTTAGCAGGAGGTGGATTTGCCATCCACACCTGTTTCTCTTGTCTTCTCTTTCTGAGGTCCAGACACTTGCACTGGAAAGTAATGATTCCTTTGGTTCACCATCCCACTGCATCAAAGCATTTTGGTGAAACAAGACAAACCTCTCCCTTTGGTGTGCATCTGATGAGTGCTGTGACTCTGCACTTGAGCAGCGTTGTTCTGAGGGTTTCCTGGTTGCTGCTGGCAGGGTCTGGGTGACTGCATCATCTGGGAGGAGGTTGTTTCAATTAGACAACAGTGACGTCTCTGCCAGCTTGAGCCCTGAATCAGAAAATTTTGTGAGAGGCACAAAGGGCTGAAATGTGATGGCTGCAATATAATATTGCAAATACTTCAGTACATTTGGTTATGCCAGCTTCAGATGTGCCTTCAAGAATATATTGATTCCTTTTAATAAACAGGAATAGTAGAGGTTAGGAGTCAGTGACTGAAGAACACTGACTTGTAAATTTTCGATGTGATATCTGAAAATTCCCCTACAAAGCACGGGCTAATGATTTTCTATGTGCACAAAATACATGTTTGTATCGACAAAAAAAGGTAGTACACAAATTTATTTTGTGTATGCTAAGTTTTACAAGAACATTCTGTGAGAACTTAAATTCTGGATTTAGAAAATATGTCCTGGAGTTTATTGTAAGGCTCAAGTAATGCTGTAAAAAAATTCATAGTGAGGAACAGCTTGTTTAAGAAACTCAAAATTATGGCTTAAATATATCAGATGATTTGGATGTCCATCTGGAATTCAAGTGTGAAATTCTCTGTACCTTATACATAAGAAGACACTGAAATACAAGGACAACTCAAAGTACAGTAGATTGTGGAATAAGTTACTAACAGGAAAGATAATTGTGTTCAGAGAATTATTTTCTCATCAAGCAGACACAACCAGCTGTTTTGTGGGGTTTTGTATTCGTTATACCCATCTGGAAGTGCAGCATTCACTACATTCCTTTAAGCATACTAGCAAAGTGGGTATAGAACACAGATTTATGTCTGAACCTGACCCAAGCTGACAAATTGACTAATAAATGAAGTGATATTTGGAAGCTATGGGCAAACAAATAGTTATGTGAGAGTAAAAGATGCATCAGCTCAGCAGTCACGTAGATGGGAAATTAAATCTTCCCTCTGGAGCTACTCAGCATTTTTGTTGTTGTTTGTTTGGGTTGTTGGGGTTGTTTGTTTGGGTTGTTTGTAGTTTTTTTGTTTGTTTTTTACATCTGTATTTCTTATGTGTTGGACTTCATTCTATATGCAAAGATTTTTGGACTGGTAAGAGGTTAGTTTTTTGTCTCTGTCTATGAAACAGATAATGGACAGCTTTGGAGAGAACCATGCAATCTTTTAGGTTGGAAAAGGCCTCTAAGATCACCAACCTAACACTGCCAAGCCCACCCTTAAACCATGCCCCAAGAAACACATCTTCACATCTTTCAAATTCTGTTCCAAAGTCTGACCACCCTTTGGTGAAACATTTTCTTCTACTCTCCAATCTAACCTTCCCTTGCTACAATTTGAGGCCATTTCCTCTTGTCCTGTCAGCTGTTACCTGTGAGAAGAGACTGATTCCACCTCAGTCCAACATCATCTTGTCAGGGAGTTTAGAGAATTATAAGGTCTCCCCTGAGCCTCCTTCCCTCCAGGCTAAACAACCTCAGCTGCTCATTGTCAGAGGTGTGCTCCAGACCCTTCCCCAGACTGCACAAATCATGTTTGTTCCATTTTCTGGTTGGATTAGAAAAGGTTTTTTTAACTTCTAAAATACTTTGGAGATTCTGTTTTCTGAAAGGTTTTTTCTTCTTTTTTTTTTTTTTTTTTTTTGCGATGTGGGTTACACAGAAAACTGTTCCTCTTCTGTGGTCATATAAACCACAAAAACAATCAATAGGTGATTGCTGGTGCCAAACTGGCTATGCCAATATGGCTATACTGGCTGCTCTATCATTCCATGTACTTGCAGAAATATCTGTTCATTTGTACAAAGCCACATGCACTATCCTCTTTCCTTCTGGAGGAATTTATCTCTGTCCTGAAGATGTCCTTCCATTTTCTAACTTGGAACAGGTAACTTTGGACTGTACCTTTTCCTTTGTGTACCTTTCCTCTGTGTACCTGTATTTGAGAATGCAATCTACATGCATGGAGCACAGCAGGAATCTGAGGCTGGTGGAATGGGGAGTGTTCAAAGTGTGTTACCTGCTCACAGGACCGCATTTCTTTTTTTGCAATGAGCTTATTTTTTCCTCATGAGATCAGGCTTGGTACTGCATGGGACCTTGGATGGGATTTTGAACAACCTGGCCTAGTGAGAAGTGTCTCTGTACATGGCAGGGAGGTTGGAACTACATGAACTTTAAGGTCAATCCAAGCCATTCTATGATATTTAGACCCCAAAATAACTCTTGTTACTCCCACAGTTCTAATAATAACTACTAAATAATAATAATAATACTCCCATAAATATATTTTGAGCCACAAGATATATTTGTGAATATTAGTTGTTTTAAGAACAGTATTTTTCTGGAACACATTTTTTAGCTTAAATGATCCTTAGAGATACATGTGTAGGTGTCTGTGTAGTACATATGCGTAGATGTATTTACAGGCTAAAATATGATAGTAATATAAAAATAACTGGGATCTGAATCAGATAAATTTGATCTTTCCTTCTCTTTGCAAAGTCTTCTGCAAGCCAATTAATCAAATAATTTTTCCCCCCATCTGTGAAATAGCATTCATACTCATCTTTAAGCAGTTTTAATCTCTGTTTAGGCATCGCTATCTGGAAGCAGTGATATTAATTAGATCAGTGCAAGTTCTTCCTGGGCATAATGACAGCTATAGGAATAAATGGCTTATCAGGTATTTTTGGCTCCATAGGAAATAGAAAACCTTACAGCTTCTTTGAGTTTTGGCAGTGACTTCACAGTCTCAGTAACACTGCAGAACACTCAGGCTTTTCAAAGAGTAATCCAAATGGGAAAGCAAACAAAGTGTTTCATCCTCAAATTTAATGCATGAGACAAATGACTGCATCTTGGGACTCACACTATTGGTAGAGGGAAATTGTGACTTTTAGAAAGTGTTGGTATAAGCATTTTTTAAAATCCTGCAAGACAAAGAAGAGCATGTAGAAAAGCTTATTTAAAATAATGACTAGTTAGGCTGCTAATAATATTTGATAATTAAAGAATAGAAACTGTATTCTTGATTCAGACTTAATGAGCATTTGATACCTACAGAAGATCTCTAGAATTAACAATTAATGATTAATAAATGTTTTTTCCTGTAAAGCTGCCCACCACTGCTAATATTGATCACGATGCTAACTCATGTCCAGGTGTTGCTTGAAAGTAGCTTTAAATGCCAATAATGAACAACCCTAGAGGTTCCACATCTCACCAGATATATGTATTTTTCAAGCCTGAAATCTTTTGTGGGTTCAAACTCAGATTTTCAGGGTCTTTTTTGATCAAGGAAAATAGCTTCCTTTGTCTCATACCAGTTCCTTTCCCCATGTTTTTTTTGGGGTGTGTTTTTTTGTGAAATCTTAGGGTTCTTTGTTGAAGAAAGAGGGGCGCTTTTTTCTGCATTATGTTATCTTAGGTAAAATCAGTGCATCACAGAAGCTTTTATTCTCATTTTGCTATGGAGGAAAAGCCTGGGCAGTAATAAAACCCTTGTTCAGGTGGACTGGAAGATTTTCATCTCATCTTGAGATGTGCCAGAGTAGCTCATAATGGGCAAACAGCTGCACTGTCATTTCCTTTAGGTGCAATTTTGTCCTGAGCACTAGAGAGGAGGCAGTGAGTGGTGAGGGCATGTCCTTGGGTCGGAGGGGTTGGGGACCTAAAGCAGCAGGGGTAAGGTTTCATTCAAATGGCAAAAATATTTTCTGACCTTCTGATATGCTTGGAATATCGATTTGCTTGGGTTTTAGGACATTGATTTTAAATGAAATTTTCCGAGTCAGAAATATTCTAGTGCTTTGTTGCTTGAGGAGAATTATTATTTTTCCATCATCAGAGGTTTGCTAACAAATGTGTCATCAATGCTATTTGTTATTTTGAGATGAAGGAATGTACACTGAGCATAGCACATAATCGGCTATGAATTGGTAAATAAGAACAGATTAGGGCTCCAAATAGGGAGTATTTTCTTGTCTTCTTAAAATCAATTTTTTTCTTTTTTCCCTGTAATGTCAGTTTGGTTTTTGAAGTTAAAACTACCACTGGTTTACAGGCATTTTGCTAAGTAAACTTCACTTAGAAGTTTTGTGAAGAGTTCATCAGTTATGGAAATTGAAAAGTTTGTAAACAGATCTCCAATTCAAATCCCAGACTTAAACAGCCAAACTAACCACTCTATCCCTTAATAAAGTGTTGCAATTCTTGTGTAAGGTTATAACATTCTGAAGTATGGACTGTGGAAATATTTCTATGAGAGAGACTGTTATTAGAAAGAAAAACAACATGCCATTCCAGAGGAAACTTCTGCAAAATAATCTGCTTAGATGTGTTTTCTTCCCTTTGGAATTTGCTTTTTGCAAATAATCTACCCTTCACATCTTAATATTTGCATGGAGAAAATATTATCACAAAAACAAAAAGGAAAGCTTGCAAAAGAAGATGATTTCTAAATACTGTGACTGTGGTTTTTGTTTAACTTTAGGCAACTTTTTTTTTTTTTTTTTTTTTTTTTTTTTTTTTTTTTTTTAATTTAACTGCACCTTGTATTTCATTCCTACCCGTGTGTGTGTGAGAGCAATGATGGTGGAGTGTGGTGCTGCTGAGGTAGAGGCAGTGGCTCTTCACACGATAATGCAGAAGTTGACCCATACAGGAATGAGTCTGCCCACATCAATTCCACCTGCACGAGGGCAGAGGCTCCCTGGAGGGGCTGGAGTGCTGGCTGCAGTCCTCTGAGGTGGATGGGGTTTTCTGGGGACAGGCAGCATCGTGGAAATGCCAGTGGGAGGTACCTATGCCCGTAATTACAGAGAAGAACAGTGACTGCAACCAGGACTGATCTCTCTGAAACTCTTTAAAGGCTTACTGGTAGTACATCACAGAAAAATATGAGCTCAGGTGGCTCAGGGGACAACTGCATCAACAGGAATGGAAAAACTAAGCCACACAACGTCCTCAGCCTCCTGTTGTAAACCCCAAGCCTGCCTTCCATCTTCACGTTAATTTTTTCCTTCCACGTTATCCCTACTTGAAAGTGCCTCAATCCTTGCACAAATTTGGCAGCTGTAAAATAAATGCACCTACAGCATTAATTAAGGGTTGAGTGTTCCCCATAATGCGTTCCTTGCTGGTGATGCCAGCAGACTCTGAATGCCTCAAATCCACTCCAGCTCCAAGCTGCCTTCACCAGCAGACTCACACAGGTGAGTCAAGAATAACCCCTTGTTATTCTCTGGGAGTCAGCAGAGCCACTGAAGAGAGGAAGCTGAGAAAGGCAATCGACTTTCTTTTTGTTTGGAGGTGGTGGGAAGGCTTTGTCCACAACTGCAGCTGCACCTGGGCTCCAGAGAGCCTCTCAGCCAGAGCTCTTTGCCAAGGCCAGGCACACTCACTCCAGTGTGGCAGCATCTCCTGTCAGCCACATCTGCACTAACACTATTATCCAGAATAATAGTGATCAGCTGGGGGTTTTTTTGGTTTTTTTTTTTACCTCTAATTAACCAGACAAATGCCCACTAACTTTCAAAGTGATTTGTTTGAGTAAGGAAGCCATTAGTATGTAATTTGGGATTTTTACTTATTTTATGAAGCATTTAAATATCCTCCAGAAGCAATCATATTATGCACATATCAGCTACATATAAGACAGCTTGGTTCAACAAATACAAAAATAAACAGGGCAATTTTATTCTTTATTGCCCAGTTTTCCCCCTCCATTTTCACTTTGTTGTCTGAAATAAAATTAATAATAATAGTATTTCTAACATGTCTGGATGTCTATTGAAATAATAAATCAATCTTCCAAGGCACAAGTGTGACTTTAAAATACATAAACATTAATGATCTTCATTTTTCTCAGCTTTTTTGTTTCTCACTTTGATAGCATATCAAATCATGCCTAATAAACCAGATACCCAAGTTAAATTGTGTACTGCGTGTAGAACAGTTTTTACCATGCAGACACGTAAATGGGCTTGGCAACCACTTTGAAATATAAAGAGATTCATAAGCAAAATACTCACCCCAAAAATTCACAGTTCAAAATATGTCCAATTAGAATTCAGAAAGCAGATGAGTTTTTAAATGCAATCTTAAGCTTGGAAGGAGAATCTATCAGGAGATAATTGATTCCACCAAACAGAAACAATCATTGAAAATGTTCTGCCACCAGAGGATCCTAAGGGCTATAGAAATGGTAATAACTCTATACTTTTCCTTATGATATTTCTGACAGATTTCTACCAGCCTTTGTCCCAGCTCACTGAGCAGGCACCCTTTCTTCGTCACGCTCCATTGCTCTGCTTTTGTCCCATTTCTTTCCGGGATGATGAAGGCAGCTGGGTTTTCACCTCCCTTTCTCCTCCAGCAGAGCCAGAGGAGAGCCACGCACCCAGGGGCCTCTGCCTCAGCAAAGGTGTCACAGGCCAGAGGAGCATCACTTTGGGCTCCTGGCACTGCTGGCGAAAAGAATGGGGTCTGAGGAGGGGAGAGACAGGGCCATCACCCCTCTTACCCCCTTGTGGCTCCAGTGGTGGAAGGAGCAAATACCCTGACACTTAAAAGGCTTTCTCCTGTTGGTTTTTTGTTTGGCTTGGTTTGGTTTTGGTTTGTTTGTTGGTTTGGTTTTTTCGGTGTTTCTGTTGTTGTTGTGTTGGTTTTGGTTTTTTGTTTACCGTCTGTTCTTTGCTTCTCCCTTTCTTCTGGGGAAAAAGCCCTACCCCAAGCCTGAGCTGTGTGCCCTGGGTGTGCCACAATTTTTTTTTTCCTGCCTATATGAGAAGCCCTGGAGGAGGGACCATTGGTGTCTTTATTCCAAACATATCATTTTGATGGAAGTCATGCCAAACGAGTTGATGTGTTCAGACTTTGCACCTTTTCCTTCCTCTCAGGAACAAATTGAGCAGATCTCTGCTTTAGGTTTATAATTTCTAACCTGCATCATTTCCATAGCTTCAGTGAAAAACAAAGATTTTTCCTGATGTATTTAACTTTTGCTAGGCTTATCCAGTGGACAGTCTTCCCCTAAACAGGGGCATGATATGTGCTTTTATTACTATTGAATTTGCCTTTATCTGTACCAAAAATGTGCTTAGACAAGCTTAAAAGCATCCTGTGGAATAATTGTTCTGGCCCATATATAAACAAATCATATTTTACCTCTTGTTGACACTCAGCAATTTTACTGTTTTTTAGTTTTGCTCTGCCCCTTTTTTCATCAACGGTTTAATTCATTTAGAACACTTTTATTAAAATCAAGTTTGCTCTGGTGGAGACGATGATATATTGTTGGGGACTCTGTGTGTATGAGTGTGGATATATCAAGCTTCTGTTTCTCTTTTGGGAGATTTTTTTGTTAATGTAGGGTTGTGCTGACTGCCAGCTCTAGGGAAAACGAGTTCTTGCAGCCATTCTGGTCAGCTCTCGTTAACTGACAGATTCTTAGAGCCCTTTAATGACCCCTTGCTTGGAGAGGGAGAAATGTTGCCATGACTTAGGTATGTGGGCTGTGGTCTTAGTCTCACAGACATGAAAGACTCTGATGTTTCAGAGTAAAGGAACCAACCCAGCAGGATGGGTGGGTAGGGAGAGAGAATTTCCAAAAGCAGGAGCAAGAGGAGTCGCTGCTAATTTAAGCACCAGAGACCCTTCTGCTTCTGAGGTGCATTTTCCTCTCTTTCTAGTGAGATATGTTTGAAACACAACTCTGTTATTAGCTTTCTATGTGTCATCTCTCTGTTCTGTTTGCTTTTACCAGTTCTTCTGGGCCAGTTGGGTTAACTTCAATACTGATAATTAAACTCTTTCTGCATTAGTGTTCCCCAAAACAAAGCCAAAATATTGCTTCCAACTCATCTGGCTCAGTTAAGAGATTCTGGATGATGTATTACATCTTTTTTAAGAGTTAAAAAGCTAAAGTAATAGTTATAAATAGATGTTTAAAATCGTGCCACTGAATCTCGGAAGCACTGCACTCAAGGAGAGCAATACAATTGACAAGCAATTTAAGCTAGAGTGTGAAAGGATGCAGAAATAACAAGATTTGCATGAAAAATATTGAGATCATGAGAACATCAAATTTAAACAAAAAACTCGTGTGCCTCATGACTAAACCATGAGAGCTGGCATTGCTGTTACAGCATTCAATATGCTTGGCTTTTGAAAATAGTTTTATAATGAGGGTGGAGTGTATCTATCTGTACAGAAAATGAGCATTGTTTGTATCTAGCTGTCTCATTACTATGAGAATCAGGAGTGCAAGACTCTCAAAACTTAATACAGGTCAGAAGATCTCAGACGCTTCCAGCTATGGTTGAGCCCACATTGCCAGCAAGATAACCCCAAGCCAAGACAGAAACTGACCCTGCTTTCAAATCAGTCCATCAGTGATTAAACAGTGCTACCAAACAAGAAAAAAAAATTAAAAAAAATAGTAGAGGGAATTTCAATCAGGAATTTCAATCAGGTAGCTGATTGTCTACTTATTTCATCTTATCAGTGGCAATCATTTATCTTGGGGCAGAATACAGTTACATCAGTGATGGTGGCAGGAGGGTCTGAAGGAGGGTCATTGCAAAGGGACTCGCTCACATCCATCTGGCTTTACTCTTGCATGACTTACAACAACCATGACAGATTTCTTTCATTTTCTTTTGCTGCTGTTGTGCTTTCTGACATGCTGCATGGTCAAGAAAAAGCTGATACATACTCCTCATCTAAGGGAAAGTACAGACTTTCTAAATTGGTTTATGTTTTCTTTGTATATGTATCACTGCAAATGGTGGTGGTACTTCTAAGGATTCTTGGTTTAATTCCATGAATGAGTTGTCATAAATTAAGGTGCTTCAGGGGCATTCATATTTGCTTTGCCAAAACTGAAGTGTCAAAAAATATCCTACAAAACCATTTAGCTCTGGAATTTAATATTCCTGTTTTAACTTAAGTGGTGCTCACTGAGATTTCTTAAATACCTTACATTCTGGATATTTTAAATAAGCATGTAAGATGCCTACATGGGGATTTTTCTGTTTGTTTTTAAAATAGCTATCATCCTCATGATAATGAGGAGCAGCATTTATATAGACAATCTTTTTTTTTTTTAAACTGAATATAGAGGAGAGTAATTTCTGCTGTCTGTAAGTTGCTAGGCTCAGCTGCTTCATAGCATTGTACTGAATATGAAATACACCCCTGGAAAAGATTCAGATTGCTCCCCTAAAGAAGCAACTGACATTTACTTTTTTTTTCTTTTTCCTTTAGTTTTAACTTTACAAGTTATGAATTCATGGACACTTCACACCACCTTATTTCTAATTAAAAGCAGTTAAGTCAAACAAGACACTTGGCTCTGTGTTGTAATTCCTGGCAGCCATGTCCCTTTTGCCATGTCACTTTTGTTCATAAATTTCATAGCTGACCCTTTGTAACAGGAATGATTTTGTCTAAAAAAATCAAAAATCATTATTCCAAAGGCTGCAGAATTTGTATCCTCTTAGTCTAGGTAAGAACTTCACCCTTGTTATTGGTACATCAAAACAGAAAAATGAATCCTGCCTCAAAAAATATATGATTACTTTATTAGGTTTTGTCTTTTTGAGTTTTCAGCTGAAATTGATGGCTGGATTGTATTTGGAATCAACAGGTCTCCAGTGCCTTTGTTTAACACAAGCTTAAAATGTTGTGGCAATGAGGTGTCCAGTATTACAATAATTGTGTTACTAAAACTCCAGCACAGTAGCAGTAAAATAAACCATGAGGAAGGAAAACTGAGCATTGATGGGCAATTTCACACTGTTCACCATGACTCTGGCAATTAGCAGTAAAAATGAGATTATTTTACCTGGAAAAGGAGTCTCTTTCCAAACAGCACATTTTACTATTCTTGTCTGCATTGCAAACACCTGTTTTGGAAACACCCCAGTAAGAGCAGACCTCTCTTCTTGCCAGCAATAATTTCTTCCTGATGGCCATGAGGAAGGGGAGTGAGAAGGAAAGTTCTCTGGCTTTGTACCCTCCTTTCTCTGCCTGCCTTCCCCTAAAATGTGTGTTCAGTTGAACCTCTCGTCCTTTGGGACAGAAGCCCATTCCCTGTGCTGCAGAGAGCAGCCAAGGCAAGGGGAGGATGGTCCTTAATGGATCCCTCCTTGCAAAAATCCCACCTGGCCACAAATCCCTTCCCGCTGCCTTGGTCACCTCAGTCTTAGGTGAGGCAATGCCATTTATTTCCTAGGAAGTCTGCCAAGTCCAGAAAAGAATATGAACCTGGAATGCTTAAGCCCTAAAAAAGCAAAAAGTTGGGCAGTTTTGGGGTTCTTTTGAAGTATCTAAAGTGACTAATTTTTGACTTATGCAGCCAGAAGATTTGGTTGCTCTACACTGGGGCTGAGCTGGGCAGGACAGCCTGGGAAGTGAGGTTTGGGGTCTATCTTTGTGCCCCATAGTAAATTGGGATATTTCCTGAGAAAGTGATAGACCAGAATCCAAATTTCAGTAAAAAAATTTCAAATGTAGGTTAAAAATGAGCTTTGTCAGATGGCTTCAACATTGATTTATCTTATTGACAATAATTGTACCCCCATAACACAACTTTTATGGGAAAAAAAAAAAGGTAGCCTGAAATCCTGCTGGATACCTTGCCAAATTTTGAAATTTTGTTGTTTTTAGAACCTTAGTAATCATCTTCTTTGTCCTTGTTTGTACATTACTCCTTGAAATAGTACTGGGCTTTTGTCATTTTTTTTCTTTGTACTAAATATTGCATATATTTTAAATATCAGTGTCTGCAATTGTCCAGGATTGAGAAAGAAGTTTAAAAATAGTTCTTAGCAAAGATTGATTTATCTTTGGTCTTGTGTCTATCTTACAGAGGTGATTACAATTAACAAACTGTAATTTGGGGGAAAATCCTGTTGTGGAGAAAAACAATCTTACCTCAACTTCTCCAGTTTACAGAAGCAAAAATTAAAGAGAGAGGCTTGTAAAAGCTTTAATGCCTTTTAGTGCTAAAGTTTATTTAAGGGCAAGTAACTTTGGAAATAAACTGGAGAGGTTGTTCTGATTTTGTAGGTTTTTCTTTTTCTTTCACTGTGCCTTTCATGCTAGAATGTCCTCTAAAGAAAAACGTAACATTTTCAAAGTTGTGTAATCATTTGTTCGTTGCTAACTGCAGGTCAAAAGGCGTTATTATTCTTTTTTTTTTTTTTTTTTTTTTTTTTTAGAAAATCTATAATTTTACAAAACTTTTCACTGCAAGCAATTTCCCTCTCCTCACTCTTTTGCCCTGGATGTCCATTTTAGAGAAACAGCTGGAAATTATCTGCCTTGCTCTTTTTACACCAGCCCTATTTCTGTGCTTTTCCAGTGCTGGGCTTTACACATCACACAATGTGGCTGAGTATCTGTCAGATGCTGTCTGTTATCTCATTGTCCCCTCAGAGGAAGAAGTATGGGCAGTGAAGTGTTATGTTTTGATTGGGACTTGGGTTTTTTAATTTGCACACCTTGGTCTGCATTTCTGTTAGTATGTCCAAGGTCATAAAAACGTACTTTGTGCTTCAAGGGAAAAATAGTCCTTTCTTCATCCAGGATTTCTTGTCTCAGGGCCTAGGAAAACTTTCCAGCTCAGGTCACGTTGGCTCAGCCAGCAGAGACTGTCAGCCATTGGTTTGCACTCTGGAATTAGGGGGCATTTTTTCCACACCTTAGGCCACTAAATATTCAGAGCAGTTATGCTTTCCATCTTAATTATTTCTCATGTGGAGAGTGGAAGAGATATTTTAGTATGTGTCTTGCTTTGTGGTCCTGGGGAGATAAACTGCAGTTCAGCAGCAGCAGACAGAGCTTCCCAGGGAGGTGACTTTTTGATAAATAAGTAAATAAACCCACCAACCTGTTGCTGTAATGTAAACAAAAATTTGCCATGAAACAAAACAAAGGTCAAATACTCCTTTTATTTTGTAGAAGTGGGATCCAGGTGACTATGCAGAAGGAAAGAATAGCTAATATAGATGACACAGAGAACTCAGAGAAATCAGAATTCATTCATGAAGTATGGAAAAAACTGAATAAATGTGGCATAACATCCATAATGTGAGAACATATCCTGCTGCAAGACTTTCAGAGCTCTAATTCCCATCTGCCAAAAAGTCCTAATTGTCTTCTGAGATTCACTTTTAAGCTCAGAGCAAGTTGCAAGCACTCTGCTCTCCTGGTAGAAGGTGAGGGGTTGGAAGCAGATGTTAAAGTCCATTCTAACCCTCAGCATTTCATGGTTCTATGTGTTAGGGAGAATAAACCAATATTTAGATGTTGTGGACCATTGTATGGCTGCTGACTGTTTCACCAAGTGGTTGTCTACAGATGCTGTAAATCAATGATTAATTAAAAATAACCATTAATTTTTCAGTGACAAGGAAAAATTCTATGTTTTGTAGCAGACTCAGTTTATCATCCAGTACACTTTGCCTGCATTCTCATAAGAAGGACCCCAAACAGTCAGATATTAATCTCAATAATTTTAATTGTTTTTGGCAGTACAGTAATATTGCATGGGAGAGGCTTAAGGCTTCTTATGCCTACTTTCAGGCATAAGATGTTGAGAAATATGTTTGAATGTCTGCCCAAACTGTGACTGATACAACTACTGAGCTGAAAAGGCTGTACTCCCATGACTCAGTGAAATTACTTTCTCTTGAATTGCTTGAAATATATCAGTTAATTCTGTTAGCTAGTTGCCTTGATTGCCTATTTGGATGCTAGAGAGAGGCAGACTGTGATTAGTCTGATTTATTTTAGATGTCTGCCCTAAGTCAAGGTTAATAACATCCCTTGATCTTGCAATTTCCTTTAAAGAAATTCCAGATGAAGAGCTCAAGTGCACATCCCAAAAGGTTGGGGGAAAAGTGAAGTTTTTATTCATCTATAGAAAACGATTATATGTATTTTTCTTCTGCCATAGGCTGTGGTTACATTTTTATTAGTCATAATAGAACATATTGTCACTTGATTTAGATTTCATTCAGAAGACTTCTGCCAACGTGTAACTGTAAAGAAACCTGGTCTAGGAGGCTACTATTGATTTTTAAGAGAATGTCAAAGCATCTGTCTGAATTCCTATCTGTGCCCTTAAAGAGAAAAACACTTTTTCTAGCAGCAGTTCTTATTTCTTCAAAAAGACTTATATCAATTTGAGGTGCAACGAGAACAGGCCTAAACCTTGGGAACTCAATCTTATTCCAGTACTTTTCTCACTGCATTGATAGACATTCTGATGCTCATTGCTTATCTTCTTGCCTGATCTCAGTGCACAAGGAAAAATGCACCATTTCTTTAAGTTTAAGGTCAGGGAAGTGTGTCTCCACTGCTCCATGAAATAAGAGTATGATGGTTCTACTGATGAATGCACAACTGTTCACCTACAATGGAAACAACCACCAACAGAAAGGCAGAGTTTTCCAAGTCAGAAAAATAGACCTCTCATAAACTGTAGGCATTATAAACAGTGGATATTTTCACAACAACAATTAAACCTACTTTCTCTTTCAAAATGAGAAATAACAATACAGAGGGACAACCCTTGTTTTCTACAAGCATAATTTATAAGCAATTCTTTTGAGAATCCTGCTCCTACTGCTGTTGTTTAAATTTGTGACATTGATCTAAGTAGGGAGCAGATATAGCAGTAGCAGTAGGAACGATGTAAATTTAATAATGCATATTTCATTGTAGGCATATCCTTGTGATGTCATACCACCAGGAAATACATACTGGGCACTTTATCTTGCAAGGGGCTATCACAGACACCTGCCTGTCATGACCAATTATCACCCCATTAAATGATAAGTAGGGGAAGATCAGGTTTATCATGAAAACCACCTTGAAGCTTCCCTAACTCAGCCCAGTAGAGGCAAGGAAATGTCACAAATCTCTTAGCAGCTGTAATGGTGTCAGGTTTTTGTTACAATGAGCCTCTCAATGAGGAGAAATGAGAATGGAAAGGACAAGTAGCAAACCAAAGACCTCAACTGAAAGAATTTCTCGGATAAGTTAGAATAAACTTATATTCTCATCCTCATTTGAAACAGCAGGGGTTTTATCAGGACAGTTCACGCCCTTACACGTGCCTGTGAGTAGGAAAAGGGCAGCTGTGACAGCTACTCGAGACGACCTTATGTAACACCCTTGTTAAAGCTGATGGCAGTGATTTCAGCAGAGCTGGCATTCTGCTCTCCCTCCGGTGTCCCCTGCTGGTGACACATCACAGGCAGGTGGCAGCTGGAAAGGGTCTCAGGCCAAAGTTAGAAAAAAAAGGTAATTAAAAAAAAAAAAAAAACAACACTTGTAGTAAATGTTGCATGATAAAGCAACGTGCAAAAACTATTTAGTGTTTATTTTTTCAACAGTTCTCATGTTAAGTGAGAAAAAAAATCTCAAAAAAAAAAAATCATAAGTTCAAAGTCTGTATTTTGAAATGGTTGTTCTTTCTGACAATGGAAATATGAAGCTGGTACCATAGGAATTCTGTTTAGGCAGGAGGAAATGGTACAATTAGTTATGCCTGCAGTGAATGAAGTATAATCAACTGCCAGGCTTTCCTAAGCTTGCTTAAAATGGAAAAAAGAAAAGGATTGAAGAATATGCTTCCAAAAGTCATCCATACAATAATACCAAGTTTACTATTTAGAAGTCATAGATATTTTTACACTCTTTGAGTTGCTGACTTCCCTTTTTGTTAAGAAAACTGTTGCAGCGTGTCAAGCTATACTTGATACACCTAAAATGTTTAAGATACTCTGAATTATCCTTTGCAAAAAACGTCAGACACACACTCTCACACATTCACTCCTGTCCCACTTATCGTATTGACAAGTAGAAAAGACATTAAATGGAGTATAAAGGATACAGAGCCTCGTGAAGCAAGGAAACTTGACTTGATGCTCTGCTTAGCTGATAGAAAACCAAATACTTGACAGCAGTCACAGCGGCAAGCATGGCTGTTAGAAGTTTTAAAGGATTGCCTACTAGAAGCAGAAATGCACTTCCAAATCTGCTCTGAGGTACATTCACAGCATATGTGAAGTACACACCAAAATCTGAAAAAGAATCCTTTAATCTGCCCAAAACTAAATCCTCTCTTTCAGTTCAGTTGTTTTCTGCCATATACAGGAGATGTTGCGAGTCTCACACTTGTTTGGAAACAACTTCCCTGTTGTGACTGTTGAGAAACAAATCCTGTGTCACAACCTAAAGAGCTGAGTGTGCTTCTCAGTGATCATTTTCCCATTTGTGTTATTTTCATGCTTCGAAAAACATCTTAGAACTCAACAGTAATCTACAGATGAATGAATGTCTGGGTGACAGGTTATCACTCATCAAGGTATTCTGAAGGGATTATTGCAGATCAGTTAGGAAGGAGGAATTTCAGTAGGGAGGGTAAGATGATAAAGTGCAAGGATTTTCACAGTCCTACAGAAATATAGAAAGTATTTCAAAAACAATTAAAATTCATAGGTAAACTACAAAGTAAAAGCATACTGCCTCAGAGAATACTATGTAGGTCTCTGTGTTCTGTCTTAATTTTTTTCAGTTTTCTTCATTTCATAATGCTATCCTGAGTTGATTTGAGTAATTGTGTGGGTAATTCCACTACTGAGATTATTAGTATTTTCAGAATTTCTCAGGTAATGTACTGTGGCTTATCCTTGCTCCTTGCTTTGAATCTACCACAAGATTTTTCCAAAATAGTTCTGGCTCTTCTCTGATATGGAAGAGGAGTGGATTGGAAAGCTGATGGCTCACAGCAAATTGAGGTGGAGAGGAATGAAAGCTGCTCTTTGAGCCCAAATTTTGTGGTGCATTCTTGTTAGGAAAAAACATCCCTACAGAGGCTTGGTGCTTGTGTGGTTTAGCAAAGGAGTAAGGTTGGGTCTGTTCTCAGTCTAGGCATCATCAATATTGTTTCAAATCTACATTATTGTGATAACACATGTAGCCTGATCAAACAGAGCTCTGTGGTGTGGTGTTAGTAACATATGAGATCTCTTCTACAATCCAGCAATGTTTTTAGGGGTTTTTTGTTTGTTTGTTTGTTGTTGTTGTTTTTTAACCTCATTTGTCAGTTCCAGTGGCTGCATGAGGAGCACTCATGACCATAAGAGAAATTGCAAAATTTGATTTATTTTTTTTCTGAACCTTTAAAATGATCCAAGGAAGGGTTCTAAAGCCCCAATGTAGAATTGATTTCATCTTTATTATTTTTATAGTTTATTTTAATCTTGTCAATATAACTGTTTGTTGTAGGACAGTGACAGAGAGATGGGGAAGTAGATGTTAACCTGTGACGCTTTAAAAATGTATATGGGGGGAAATTCTGTTCATATTCTGCTCCATATTTGTTTATTAAGATAATTAAGATTCCTACCACAATTTTATTGTTTGTGTAGGAAAGAGTGTGCTGCTCTTTATTGTTTCATGTACATTTCAGTGTGGCAGATCTGATATGGCAGATTTGGTAGCTCCTCACTTCACTGCCCATGAAACAAACTGAGGAAAAAAAAGCCCAAGGTTACCTACACATGTACAAGACACAGGAAATGTGTTTAATCTCACAACATGGGGTATGAGATAACACATTAATATATTTAGACTGATGCAAGGTGAATAATTCTTAGCTAGTAATGGAGTATGTAGCAGTTGTCCACTCCATGTTCAGAGGTTGGAGTCATATTACTGGCTTTTGTCCAAATTTTATCCAGATTTTGCAAAATCATTTGCAACAGCCAAACATGAGTTTCCTGCTCTTCTGTTCCTTTATTCACACAACACACCATTTACTGGGCTTTTAATACTTGTATAGCACTTTGATATCAGAGTTTCAAGTGAAATTTGCTGCATCTTTACAAGATACTGATTTGTTTGCATGAGCTTGCCCTTGAGCACCTGGGTACAACCACAGAGATGCATCACGAGGGGAAGCAGAATCTGGTCTGAGGGCACTGCCTGCTCTCTTAGTAGCACCAGTGATCTGCAGAGAGCATCAATTAGTCTCATACTCTACTCAGTTCACAATAACTGGTATTGGTGACACATTGTCATTAAGGTTTTCTGGGATTCAGTTGTTCTTGTGGTTCTAAAAATCAGACCAGAGAGTATTTAGTAGTAGAAGGTGTTAACAAACTATTATTACTAAGCTGCCTCAGGAACAATTTATGATCTGTTTCACAGATCTTACCACACTCATGAATGTGAGCTTCATTCCTGATTCAATTGATCAAACTAAGCCTTGTAAAGGCAGAGGGAGGGAATGGTTTTCAGAAGATTCTTTAAGCAAATGAGAAAATGAGAAAGGAAGAGGATGACACTATGCTGGTTAGCAAATCCAGCTGATCAATAACCTTATTATTAGCAGAGGCTAAATTGTCCCACTCTGGGAGCCCTTTGTACAAACACCACTGTAAGTGGGCGAGTATGAACAGGGGAGCTTGTGGGGGTGCACAAGGGAAACAGACACAGTGTTTGGGATTTCAGGCCATTCATTATTTACAAAATGCTCGTGGCTGGCAGCGTTAATTACTTCACTTCTAAAGAAAGTGGAGGGCTTGTTCAGCTTTTCAGTTGAGAAGAAGCTCTTTACTATGCAGCATTATTTATGTGTTTGCAAGGATGCAAACTTGTCAGTTGATCTCCTTATTTTATTTCAAAGCTGAAATCATTACAAAGTGATGAAGCAAGAGTTGAGGTGAATCATGGGGAGCTGTTGGGGAGCTGCAGGGAAAAAACAACAAACACTGAAAGCCCCAGCCACAGCCAGACCTGCCACTGGAAGGAGCTGAGCCTCCTGCTGATCCCATGGGAGCTCACACCACGGGGCAAGGAGCTGGCTGGGATCAGACCAGCGGCCTCTGCCAGAGCAGGACAGAGAGAAGGAGAAAGAATGTGTTGCAGTTGTTTGACAGCCGCTGGTAAATTCTGCCTCTTACCTGTAAAGTCTCTAAATCCCCTTTCAGCATCTCACAAAGAACAATAATTGTTTATTGATCTAAACGTTAACAATGTATCGCTTGTTCTTCAATAAGGTCTAGAAATGTAACTCAAGGGCAATAACTGCTTTGGATAAACAACAGACTTGATGGATGTGTGGCTTTTTTTTTTTCTTTCTTTCTTTTTCTAAACTATGGGCATACTGTTGAAGCATTTTGTTGTTATCTTGATGTAATCCTTCTACACACCTGTACCTGTATGGGCTGCAGTCTGTCTTTCAAAGAGACATTTTTCTTAGCATTGTTTAATACTTCCTTTTAAATGGCTGTTTTAAAGCACATAAAAATGCAGAATCCTGTTTCAAATAGTTCTTTTTTACTTTCCTGCAGCATCTGTGCTTTGTCAGCTGCTCAGATGTTATATAGAAAAATAAAAAGCAAAGTGATATGAGATAAAACACTTGGCAGCATAAACATCAGTGGAGGAATTTTCCATGCACTACCAGCATTGTGTGTGCACTAGGTGGGCACACAGGAACAACATGTGTTTCCCAGATAACAACCAGTCAAACTTCTAGAGGAATGTAATAATATGGAAGTTCATACTGGTGTGTATTTAGTGGGTTTTTTAATTAGTGTATTCTGCTTCATTTCAAGATAGAGTGGTGAGTTTAAAATGGCAGTGATTTGATGGCTGCAGAACACCAGGCAGGGGTTGATCCTGGCCTTTGAGAATGACAGCGGCAGCAGGAGGCTTTAACCAAGTTGTCAAATAAAACTGTGTCTCATGCAGAATGAGTACAGCAAAATTTCCAGATGCAGAGCTTCCTCCAGCCTGGCAGATCTGGCCAGCTGATAAACCCCAGGGTATCTCAGCAACAATTAGTTACTTATCTTCCAGTCTTGGAAATGGAGGCTGAAAGTTAAGTAGCCACACAAAGCTGAACACCTCTGGGACCGGTCTGGGGTCCAAGCTAGGCAGAAATGACAGAAAATCATTGAGAGCTGAAGACGTTAAAAGGTCAGAAATAAATTGTGATCCAGCCCTGTTTGACCAGTTTATCAGTTGGTATTTTGGTCTCCTTTTAAGAATAAAACGACATTTTCCCTGCTCTGAAGCTGTTGGTGTTGGCATTAAGGATTTACCTACCATCTAAATATGTCATCTTGTTTAGATGTGTTTCATACTCAGGAAGGGTCAGGTTGTTAGACAAAACTTTGATTCAGGAAAACTTTTAGTGGAAATATCAGTGATAATGTAAGAAATGAGTGGGAAGATGAGGCTGCCTGACTCAGTTACACTACAGTACATTCTGGAAGCTCCTCCCTGCAACCCAGTGAGTGAAATTCTGGCCACAGATAAGCCAAAAGTGAAGCTCTTCTTGATTTCTTTGGAATCTCAGATCTTTAGCCTCTATAACTTCTTTGCAACTTGGCCAATAAAGTAGATGTATTACAGCAAAGACTGTAAATTAAAATATAACTAATTTTTATGGCTGTACCTTTTTAAATCATTCATATGTACACCTTTTAGATTTTGATCTCTCTGGGGAGTTTCAATCACTTAAATATTTCCTCTGCCCTTGTCTGCCATATTTAAAATTCCCCAGATGTCAATTCTGGAAATGTGGGATTTTCCTAGAAATTTTAGACCATCCCTATGAGTTTGGAAACATTATTTCCCTTTGCTATTATAGTTCATGATGTTCTTGGAGCTGCACTAGTTTTTGCTAAGTCATTGGGACCTTGGAATGAGTGCCCAGATATAATATTTATTTTGATATCCACATCATGATCTGTGATCCGTGGTTCCCCTTAGGTCCCATTCCCAGATCCCAACCAGGAATTAGTTCCTAGGCTTGTTCTGCTTGCTCAGTCATGCTGGTAGCTCAGCACGATGCCCTTCAAGGGCCTCAACAGTCTCTTATAAGAAAAGATCCTTGTCTTTTCTTGTTCCAACATACTCACAGTAGAGAAGCCAAAACTCAGACTTTAGCAGAGATCAAAGCTTTCTCTGCTGCTTGAACTGAAGATAAGTTGTTGCTTATCTTGCTTGTCCATTATTTGAAAGGTTCTTACCAGAAAAGCTTAGTCTCCCTTTTCAGGCAAAACACTTTTTTCCAGATGCTTCAGTTGCATAAAGTATCTAGGTGGATTTATATGGAGACAGCTGCTGGATATAAACTAAAGTTAAGATGGATTTTTTTAATCATTATTTCTTCTATTCCAGCTATTTGCTACATTTCACTGTTTATTGTGCTTTTTTTTTTCTTTTTCCTGAGGCTGAAAACTGCTTTTGGCTTCATATCTTGACTCAATTGAGATGGTGCTTTGTTCTTCACAAATGTAGTACTTTGAAAAGAGTTCTGACAAGAAACTCCTTTATAAGGGATTTCATTAAATTTCAAGATTACGTTCCCCTGGAAATTCTTGGACAGAAAATGATTTTAAAGAAAGTAAGGAAAAGAAAACACGAGGAATGGCTTCATTGAATGTAGTGGAAGTGTTACTGGAAATCCTGTGAGTGTTTCACAGGGTACCACCCTTTCTTCTGGGTGAACAATTTCCTAGTCTGTGCCAGCCAGAATAGATAATTGTATTTTACTGACAAAACAATTATTAGGAAAAATAAGCTGAAGATGAAAAAAAACCAGCAAAACAGAGAAGAAAATTCAATTGTCTGATTCTTTTGTTCTGATTGATTTTAATTACTCTGTTCCTGTTTCTTTAGAAAACTTAACACTACTTTTCGAATATATGGCTCCTTCCCTAATGAATTATATTTTATACCTGATGAATTTGGGGGTTGCTTTGGTTGATAGGTGATGGCTCATGTTACGACACATGCCATCGTTTCTCCAGATGCTCTGAGTCACCAACAGCCTAGTATTTAATCCAGAGCATTACAGACTTTAGAGGGAAATGCAGGGAGGAAAGTTAGAGAGAAATACTCTAAATCTGTTCTATTTCGTTTTGTGCCTCCTGAAATACATGCTGCAGTCTCTTTTAAAAAAATCATCTCCAGGAAACATATTGAGACATGTTGGCCATATCACTGTGTGTTGTGTGGAACTGGGAGGGATTTAGGAGTCTGTTCTGCTTTTTAGGTAGAAGTTTGTTATTTAAACTCCCCTACAGATAGTTGTGGTAATGGGCACTTTAATTATGCTAAAGTTGCTTTTCTTTCAGTCATGAGGAACCTCAGCGCGATTCCTGTGGAATATTTGTAATCAATACTTTCATTTTTAAGTCAGCTGACACTAGAAGTCTGAACTCTTAAACATCCAGCTATAATTCTATCCCATCTCTTTTGTTGTCTTTTAATCATGAAGGAAATTAGTGAACTTGTCTTTAAGGGCACAAATACTGCATTTGCTGTGGTTCTTTGTCTCCTCACAGCTTGTCAATGAGATTGGCTGCCATAATGGAATTCTTTGCTAGCTTTAATCCATTAAGAAATTCAGTGCTTGCTGGAACCCAGAGTGGGCCAATATCTCTGAGTTTTTAGGACTGAAACTTTCCAAAGGGTGAATGTTTTTTAGGTATTCAGAAGAGAATTTGCAAATGCTTTGTTGATTTTATTTTTAGGTTTGGTTTGGGTTGGTTTCTTTTTTGCTACTCTTGTTTTTAAATCGCTGTATGTTCCTGTGTAGATAAGTTTCATGTTGACCTGGCAGTGCTTGGCATTTCTATATTTACTGTCTGGATAACTGTCTTATAAACTGGTTGCTGATGATTCTGTTTTTGTACCTGAAGTCAATATGAGTTTCTTTATTTCCTGTAAGGGACCTTACTCTGTAGATCTTGGTGTCAACTGACATTCATTCTGATTTATCCCAGAATACACTTAAATGTCCAAAGGTGTGAAGTGACTACTGCAAACTGGCAAAAATACTTCTTTAATGACTGCAGATATCTTTTCTCTTCTTAGTTCTGATGTAAAGACAGGAAGGAGGACTCTTTTTAAGTTTAGATGATTATTTTAAGGGATGATGTCTGGGATAAAATGTTTTCCTTTGTTGTACTCCAGAAAATGGTTTCATTCTCTCTTGTGTTGCCATGGTCCCTGTTCTCACTTCTGAGATTGCAGCAAAGGAGTCATCATATCTAAGAGGATTAATTTCAGGGAATATCTTTGAGCAGTATCTAATGCTGGAGATTATCCAAATTCTAACACATTGCTACCTGTGAACTGAGATTCTTGAAGCTTGCAACTTAGCAGAATAGGAGGATATTCTTTTGGAGAACAATTTGAATACTCTCACATCAGGATGAAACCTTTGTCAAAATTAGTTTGTCTCTTGGAAGAAGCAGAAATATGTTAAGTGACATAGGAAAGAGAAATAAAAAAATCAAAGAAAAAACGTTGAGCCTTGGGGCTAAAAGTCTTGTAGCTAGAGTTAACTGAAGAGAGAGTCCTGTCACAGGAAGTGACTCATAGATTCTACTTCTAGCTGCTGTTGTCAGCTCTGCTTACAATACATGTGATATATGAATGAACACTTTGTTGGTGAAGTGAACCTTTTGTAAGTACCCATTTTTTTAAAATCTGAGCATACTTCAAAGATGAAGTTTGCAAAATAAAAGGCATACTGCTGGCCTGTGTGCTGCAATTCCTATGGCACGTGCATTGTTTTGTAAGAGAAGGTTACAAGATGAATGAAGAATATTCTGTTGCTGGTTTTGAGTAACATTACTATGCTCTTTGCTGTCTATTCCAAAATTTCTTTCTTTTTCCTCCTGTGTTGCTGTGATACTGTTTCTTATGTTCAGCTTATCATTTGTGCACGGGTCTTTGTGGTAAAAACCAATTTAATAGTTTACTGCATTACTGTGAAGGAAATGGGAGGAAAATTTCAAGCAAAAGGACATTCAAAGTTCCTCACCTGGACAAGAATAAACTGAAACACAAATAAGGGCAGAGGGCTGGCTGGATGCAAATCAGATGGTCAGAAGACAACCTGGGGTCACTGGTGAACACCAAGTTGACCATGTCCTGACAGTGTTCTCTTGCAACAAAGATCAGCAGCTTCCTGGGCTGCACGGTGCAGAGCATTGCCAGCAGGTCAAGAGAGGTGATGCTTTCCCTGTGGGGAGCAAAACCTACAAGCCATGGGGTAGATGCAGACATGTAAGTCTTTAGCAAAATACCAACAGATGGCTTTGCAGCACTGCTCACTGTAGCTGGATGGATCAGGTTGCTCATATTCCTCACCTGCACAGGTCTGTGTTTGGCTGGAGTCAAACACATCAAGCTGGCAAACACAGCAAGCAGATGGTATGGCCAAGTTCTCATCATCAAGCACAGCAAACTCACTCCAGGATACTTTTGCCAAAGACAGAAGAGCGGAGTCCCACAATCATTTATGAACAGAAGGCTTTTACTTCTTCTTTTTCCACCTTGTTGAAGTGGCAAGCTGTTTGTCCCTACCCCAGAGAGTAGAGGCATTTTGTTTTGTGTCTCCATTATGACATCTAACAGCCCTTCTTACATCAGCAGGGTTTTTTCAGCTGAACTTTTTCTTAGCTGGGAGTGATAAAAAGCGTCAGCACTAAATGCATTGGTCTTAAGGTATTCAAAAACTAAGCTGAGATTCCAGAAATAAGGAAGATATTTCTTATCCATCTGAGATTCAAGAAGCTGAGATGCAACTCATCAAGCTGTGATGTAAACCTGTGAAAAGACAAAAGATGTGGGACTGGGGCTGTTTGCATACATTTGGACATGCACCCCGAGGGCTGTGAAGTCACAGAGTTTAAATCCATCCTTTCTTTATAAGTCACTTTGTGCCTATGACCACACAGCAAGGAGTGCATAGAATGTGACTGTGACAAAGGCAGAAGTAGGAATAACTTGTTTAACTGTATCCATATAAAGAGAGACAGGTTTGTTTGTTTGTTTGTGGGGGTTTTTAAAAATTTATATCTTATTCTAATGAATTATGTAGGGTTGGAGGGTTTGGGGTTTTTTTCAATTTTCATAAAAACTTATCCTTGCTGCCAGTTCTGTTGATGAAAACATGAGGAAAGGGGAAAGGTGAAACTCTGCTGTCAGTAGTACAGAACTGCTATTATTTAATTCTACAGCTCTGCTGTGAAGTAGCTTTGGAAGATCTGCTCACAAAGTACTGTTTTTTCTTGTTGTGTCATCTTTTCATAAGAATTCACTCACTAAATGTTTTACTTGTACATATAAGGTACAAGAGAGATAATTGCAATGGTAAAAAATGGGTTAGGAGGGTGAAGAATAAAGGGAGATTTCACCTGAGATATAACGTTAAAATGGACAAGAATGCAGTGGATTATTGAAGAACAGAGGAAGTAAAAGAACTGGCCTTATTCCTATTCTTATTTAAGAAGTAGAGGAAACTTGACTATTTTTGTATAAGGGCTGTTAAATATGATACAGATTTGCTGTAGTAAAGGCAACAAAAGATTTTATATACCTTCCCCCTCCCATCTCTGATATATCTTTGCCTAAATAACAAAGAATTGTTGTAAATTATAGAGTTGTAGATACAGAAACACAAGGCCAAATTCAAGCAAATATTAATCTCTATATTGCACAATTTATTCCATATCATTCACTAAATTTGAAATTCTGATAGACTAGGTCAACGTTTTGAAAATACATTTTTACTTTATGTTTTAATGTCAGCTGTGTCTAAAGGTTTGTTAGCTTGCAATTTATGGTTCATTCATTGGCTGTCCCTGTAATTTTTCCACACAGTTGTTCATATTAAAAAAAGGAGACTATGTTGGACTGTATAGAGTGGAATCTTGATTCTTGGTGTCTTTTGGAGCAAGTTTCTTCTGCCTAAAATAAGCTGTATTCAAAGCACTACAACTCTGTGCTTGCCCTTAACGTTGATTTTTTTCAATATTTGAAAAAGAACCATTGCAAATGACCACCAGCCTTTATCTTTGTGGTCGTGTATGTACCTGTATGTAGAGATAGAGATGTAATAAACAGCATTAATTATAAAGTTGTACAGAATATAACCAAAACTTAATTAAGTTGTCATGTAACTTTCTTCTTGCAAAACCTACATGGAATCTCGTGGGCTTGCTTGGAGGTCTCTTTGGATATATGTGTTCATCTGTGCAGGTCAAATTTCTTGGCTGGAGTTATCTAATGAGATGACACAGTTCCTTAGATAAAGTCATCTTCAGATGACTTTAGATTAAAAAAAGAGAAATAAAAAGCCTGAAATCCAGTTTTATTTTAAGTGTCTGACTTTTCCCTTTGCATTTGAAATCTCATTAATATATTTTCACTTTTTTTCTCACATCTGCTTCTTCTTTCTTGCCCTTTCTGGCAGTGACCATATCTGTGAGCTAGCTGCATAAGCAGCACTCATTATTTGCTTATTCAAGTATTGCAGGATATTCAATTTCAGATTTGTGAATTAAGGAGAGACAAGATACCTCTCAGTTCTCCAGGTGATGCTTAAAAGAGCTCAGATTTTTATAGTTCACTAGCTAAAATATCTTTCTGAGGTTAAACTAATGACATTTTTTATACCTTATTAGCTCTCTGATGGTGCACTAACAAAAATATATTAAACTTTATTAAAAAAAAGATAACTAATGCAATCACATGAAACATCAGTTAATACTGAAAGCCCCAAGCAGTATTGCAGAGCTGCACTCTAAGTTTGAATGTAATATGTTATGTAAAAATAGAATGTTTATGATCCAGTGTTTCTGTAATTTTCTTTATGCCTAAGTGATTTTTTTAATTCTCTTTTTTTTTTTTTTACCTGTTGTATAATGAATGGGTTAAAAAGCAGAATATGTATTCCCAGCCATGATTCCTTGTCCTTAATAAGGAAATCAAGTATACAGAGGAGAGGAAAAACAACAACAACAACAACAGCAACAAAACCCAAAACCACCTCAAATAATTACCTCAGTTAAAAATTAACAACTCTTCTGTGGTCTCTGGAACACCAGGGAGCAACAGGATAAAGGATCCAAAATTTTATCTTGTGGGATCCATCTCTGTTGATCTGCCTTATTCCAACTGCATCATTTCCCTAGCACAAGTCCGAAGTGATGCAGATGTCCCTTTGTCTTGGTTAGAGATGTCCATTTGTCTTGTATGAACACCTAAGGGCTCAAGCTTTTCTGCTGCATCATGTTCTGTACAATTATCTATCAAAGCATAGAAGGAAAAGCATTTTTGCTCTGCAGAGCTTCCAATTTAGATACTGAGAGAGGTAACTGATATTTCAAAATAAGGAAGGAAGAGTAAGATGTGAGCTCATTCTGAAAAAAAGAAGGAATTTTAATCTGGGGTGATAGCATGTAATCTGCTTTAGACCTTTGGGATGTTCACAGGTCTAAAAAGGAAAAAGAGTGAAAAGCAACACCTGCAGCTCCCTCTTGACTCTGAGCAAAACAGGAGCAGGAATGGTGAATGTATGCATTAAAAATGGTGCTGCTGTTCTCCTTCATATCGTTCAGGTAGTACTTTCACCATCCAGCCTTCAGCCCTGATACTGCTGACGATAGTAGCTATAAAATGGCAAACCCATAAAATATCTTATACTCAGAAAGGAGCTTGCTGAGATAAATGAGGGAGTTCATGCCAGGAATAGATGAGCCAAAACAGTTATTTTGGCAGAAAAATTTGAACAGATAGAAGTGAAGACATATGGCATTTAGGCCACAGGGGTGGAAACTGAAGCAGCTGAGACACACAGGAATGAAGACTTGGAAGAAAACTCATTTCTCCTCTCATTCTGGACAGCTCAAGTGCCTGAAGAGCCCTCAAGATCCAGATTATATTGCATGAGATTATATGGATGGACAGCTGAAAAAAGGTTACAAATTTTTGTGTAACTCAGCTGGAGAAAAGTTAAGGTTTTCCTGAATCTGAGACTAGACTAACAGAAAGATATCTTGGGAAGGAAAAGTGAGAGGCTCTCTTCGAATTGTGCTGAGGTTGGAGAAGAGCTGGGCAATAACAAGAAAACATTAGAAAATAAGGCCAAGTAAGGTATAGAGAAAAGGAGGAATTCACAGTCACTCAGACCTTCCTTTAGGAAATATTGCATTAATAAAATATAAAGTGTGTGTCTATTCCATAGTTTCAAGATTTTCCCAAATGTCCCTGGTTGCCATGGAGACGAGAGCCCAAGGACTGAAAAATAGTTTGTTGAAATTTAGAATTCTACTCTGTAATACTAAACGTGGGTTTCGCCTAAAGTGTGGAAACTCTTTGGGTCAGAAGAACAGCAGCTTTTGCTTTCAGAAAGAGTTTGACAGTGTCAGGAAAAGTATTTTCACTGGTAGTTACAAACAGCTAAATTCAGTGGATTTCTTCTTTCTTCCTGAGAGGAGAAATTGTAAGAAACGGGGCTGAGGTTCACCTCCTTTTCTCAAACTGAAATGCTCTGACACACAGAGCTTTGTCAACTGGGCAGGACAAAACACACTTCAGGCTCATAAAATGCTCCCTCATCCATGTGTGGTGAGGGGATAGGGCTCTGTTCCCCCCGTGTGCAAATCTCACAATCCCGCACCGCGCACCGCGGCGCTGCGAGCGGCAGGGGAAAGGGGACTGCTGAGCCAGGGTAAACCCAGCCCTCACATCCATGTGCCCAGCACAAAGCCAGAAAAACTGCTTCTGAGGCTAGGAGTGGGAATCTTCTGGCATTTTCTAAAATATGCCTGGAAATCTTGCGTTTTTGAAAGAAAAGTGCAGTTCAGGAAATTTCAAATGTGGAAAATAGCGCTATTGCATTTGCTATTACTCCTCTGTTTCCTTCATTTTCCCAATATATTGCTGAAAATTGAAGACAAGCTTATGATATGTGCATCAAAAGAAAACTTCCCCTGTGATGGATGATAGCAGGACAAGGTCAATAGCAGAAGTGATTTAAGCATTTCCTAAGATCTGTTGCATTACTGTGCTGCAATGTCTGCAAGGCAAAAACACACTAATAAATACTAAGACACATTATTCTGCTTATGCCTCTCTGTTCATAAGAAGAAATCTTTCTGGAAATTCCAGATTTGGCATTCTTTCCACTACTTCAGTTGGCTATGATTTCATGTTTGCTTGAAAGGTGCTTAAGGAGTGCTTACAGGTATTTAGGAGTAACCAAACCATTCTATGAGCTTTGAAACAGAATAAAATGTTGATTATTAAAACTCAGAAAAAAATAAAATAATTTACATCATACTTGTATATGAAAAAGATAATATATTTTTTTTTTTATTTTAAAAAAATTACTCCTGAGTTGAAGAATAAAATGATTTGCTGAACATATTGATAGTAACAACAACAAACACTAGCAAAACATGCTCCCTTTGGGACAGTATTACTGTCATGAAGAGGTATAAAAACATGTTAGGAAGGAAGGGAAAGTGGAAGGAATAAAGAGAATGATGTAAAATAAAAGCACATTTACACATTTCATAACTATAGCTATCTCCTTAAGTGAAGCAAAGAGGGAGAGGTGGTAGGAACAATATTTTCCTGATGAAATATTATTGCCAGGAAGAGAGTCTTGATGTAGCACAAGCTCCCTATAGTGTACATTTTTTATTCTACAGCCTGTTTACTACAGCACAGCGCTCATCATAATTGCACTAATAGATTTTGGTTTCCTGGAGTGACCAAACGCGTCTTGGCAGGAATCACAGAGGCAAGCAGGTCCAGGCAAGCAGGTCCAGGCAGCACCATCTCCGACCCTTTCCATGTTCCCATAGTACAGCCCCACCCTGGTCAGGAGTGACCAGGCTATGGGGCACAAAGTTTTTTTTTGGGTCCATAGGTTTGGGAGGAGCCCCCTGTGAACTCTTAATTCCCTAGAAATCAAATCTCCCAACTTAGGACTTCTTTGCCCTATTGTTTCAGCAATTCAGAAGTTATTGCACTGCTGTGAAATTCCTTTAATAAAGATTTCATAAATATTTAATGCATATTAGGCCTTAAATAGAAAATATTTATAAGGAATAAATGGTGTTCAATTAAGATGCATAATTTCCAGTAACTTTTCTTTTTATTAATATTTAGAGAATGTCTTTTCTAACCCTTTTTAGCAGACCATTCTGCTTGGAGCTGCTGTTTCAATGGTGCTTCATTCTTGTCATTTAAGTTCCTCATTTAATTTAAATATAAAAAAACCTATCACTTTAATGTTCTAGTTTCTCATTGTTTTAAATTAAAGTAGAAAAATATATCCCTTTGTATGCTAGTGAATATTTGAGCCATTTAAGCAGCTTTAAAGAAATCTTTTTACAAAACTTTCTTTTTCTGCGTTTTTCCATCAGACAAAGGGGAAAAGACAAGTAAGATGATAAACTTGAACCGTATCTTGAATCTGTAAGAAACATGATGATAAGTAATAAAATTTTGCATTGCCAAGGCATCTCTATGTTTTGCTTTCCTCTAAATCAATCCAGCCCACCAATTTCAGTGATTTTTTTTTTTTTAAATCAGATCTCTGCTTTCACTGCTTACGGCACAGATTGCTCTTGTGATAAGGGTTTAAAAGACCTTTGCTTTTTCACAGTTGTGGCTACTGCTGTTGGGTTATGTGAAACCCTCCATTTCTGCCAGTAGGAGCATTGTATCTCAGCAGTGCCTGCTGCCTCCAAGTGGGAAGCTTGGTTTAAGTCCAGTCAAAGCAAAGAAAGAGTGGTGTTAACTTCCTGGAGACTCGGGTAAGAACCTGTGAGAACACCAAATCTGTTTGCCCACAGAGTGCTCAGAAAGACCTGTCATAGAGGCTGGTTGCAGTTTTTAATCTATTTCCATTCAGAGCTTTAACAAATCAAGCCTGAAAGGCAGAAACTACCTCCTGTTCAAAGAAGTACTAAAACGATCAGCTTCAGTCAGGTAATCTTGCACTAGATCAGAATTCCTCAGGGAAATATTTACATTTTGCCAGTTTACTCCAAGGAACAGCTCTGGGGATCTGGCGATATCCTCTGCATATATATTTTAATTATTTTTTTTTAAACTGCAGGAAACAGTGCTGCCAGAGCTGAAGCTAGTGATTTAATCATAGGATTGCTAGAGGCTGCAGTACCCTATCTGCTCAGAAATCAATATCTGTACTCTCAGTTATATTAGAGAAATGTTTACTTCTTTACCTGACCAAGATATTAATTTCTATGTGCCGTGTATCTGGTTTTTTTTTTTTTTTTTAACTAATGATTTGTGGGGAAAGTAGCCTAATTTCTTTTGAAATCCTTTAATACTGCACAGTTTTCCTGTTATTGACTGGATATTTAGTGTGTGTGTGTAGCACCATTCACATGCATCAGGATGCTCTGCAAAGGGTTCAGGATGCTCTGTAGGTAGGGAGCGATGCTCTTTGCTAAAACACAGCCATCAGCAGGGCAGGGTGTAGTAGCAACCTTTGTGCTGCTGGTGCTACTGATTCCAGCTCGGGAGGTGAACAGGAGAGCTCAGCTGGTGCATCAGGAGAATTTAAGCAGGTGAAATGCAATTACCTGTGTTGCAATGTGACGGGGATGCCGGTGCTGAGCCCCAGCCTGGTGGAAAGCGCTGCGGGATTTCTAATGGCCACGAGTCAGAGAACTCTTCACTCCTCAACCCCAGGACAAAAGCTCTATGAGCAGAGTGCCTCCTGCCACTCCCTGCAATGCTGGTTTAATGTGGACCCCAAGGGAGCAATGTCACCTCCTGTGGCAAGTCACCACGGCCACCCACACCTGCTCCCTGCGCAGGGGAGGGGGCACGGAGGGGAGAGGAGAGCGCAGGGGTTTGCTGGCTGTCACGGGCAGTGCATGGCACGACACGGGGCTGAGTGGGATGGCAGGGGCTGCTCCCGTGTGATTGGGGTAATGGCTGAATGTATTTCCTGGTGGGAGCTGTCCTCAGAGGATTCCCATCCACGGACTGACCTTCCCCCGCTTCGTTTCCTTAATGAGAACAGATGAGATCGCGGCTCAAGGTGCTTGGTTACAAAAAGCACATTAAACGTGTCAGGGCAGGTGATTCTCCCACTATAAAAATTGACAGTGTGGGATTAGCTGGTGCTGCGCTGCAAATCTATTAACATTTGAAGCATTTTGAATTAGAAGTCTTGATAGAATTACAATTACTTTCCTTCTCCTCTGTGAATTTTGTTGCTATCTTTGTGTACCTTGTAATGAGAAGACTTATAAACCAAGGAAGATGTTTTCCAAAGCCTTACGTGGAGCCATATTTCTCTGTCAGATTTCCAAGCCTGTGTGGGTAAGGGAGGAGGAGAAAATGGACAGAGGGAAGCCAAGCCAGTGGGTTTGTGCTTATCAAGTCTGACAGCAGACACCAAAGCATGGGAGTGGGGAGGCATAAAGGTCACGGCCTTGGGAACAGGCAGGCATGGGTGATGTTCAGAATTTCCCAGGATGTGGGGAAGAGCATCCTGCTTTCTATACATTCAGAGCAGGGTGATGCAGGTAGAATAATAAGAGGAGGCATCATCTCAGTCAGGCAGTTGGATTCGTGTAACTTTTTCTGACTGGGATTCTGTTTCCTTTTTGTGTTCAGGCTGACAGACAGGAATTAACAATGTGTGCTAGTGCCAGAGCTTGAGGATATGCAATGATTTCCTCATAACTCTAAAATGTTAGGAACCTGCAAACTTCTTCACTCCTCTGGTGACTCCTAGACAGCCTTATAGCAGCAAAGTAAAAAAAAAAAAATAGTAGTGATGATTTTAACTTGCTGTGAGTGGAGTGGTGCCAGAATTAGTTCAGCATGAGAGGAGTTGAAGGCAGAAAAAACAGGAGTTGGACAAGTGAAGCCACCTGGTTGGAGAGCTTAGGATGGAAACCTGGGAGAGGGTTTTGAAATACAGATTCGCCTGCTGGGCAGCCACAGAAAGGAAAAAAAGAAGAGAGAAAATGATGACTAACATAATCTGGGGGAAAAGTGAGGGGCCTTTCAAGAATGTAACCCCTGGGCCTTTCATCCCAATGAGAGAAGGAGGTCATGTGGTGATCTGTAGATAAATTGTGAGCAGGAAGAAAACCAGATGGACCTGAGAATTGGCCTCAGGATTTTGATATGGAAACAGTGAAATAAAATTCACATTATGGAAAAATGTTGCCCTCTGTATAGACACAGATGTGTTATTGTATGTTTTTTACTGGACCAGAGTTTGCTTTAAATTAATGGGGAACAAAGAGAGGTGACCATCACACATGAGATGCAAGAAAGAGAAACACTATTAGATGATACCGTATTTTTTATAAAGATAGTATTTTTTTCTCATACTGTATTTCAGATCTCTTATAGAAACTCAGAGACATCTTCAATTTCACTTTCATCAGTCTTACTGTTTACTTTTTTTTAACTTCAGAATATTTTAGCTCAAAGTGTAAAGCTATTCTTTTTGGAACTCAACCTGTGTGTGTCTCAAATAACTCACTTTTGGGTTTAATTTATGTCTTTATCCTTACACAAGTACAGTACCTATATACTCAAGTCGCTTTTTTGAATAATCTCTGTCTTCAGCTGGTGGAACATTTCAAAATATTCCAAATTATTTTTGTCTTCTATGTTTTGGTCTTCATCTATGGATGTTAAAATATCACTTCACATTATCTGCTCACCATAATATATTTCAGTCCTTCACCTGGAACAGCCATCTTTGAGTCATGCTAACAAAATAATCTTTTTTTTTTTTTTTTTTAATATCAATATACAAACTCATCAGCAGACCCATTTCCATTAAGACTCTTTGTGGCCTCTGGTTAGTTTGTAGACCTTATCTGTGGCAGGCAGCATGACATTTCCTGCAACTTTCACCTCTTCTGCAGCAATGTCTGGGTTCTCTGTACTTCCTATTCCTTTAGATCCTTCACATAAACCTTCCTGCAAAACAAACAAACAAACAAACAAACAAACAAAAGCAAAAAAACCTATCAGATGCTTATTTGTAGGTGCCCACTGTATATGTCACATCTGAATTCAGTTATTTGGGTTCATATATACAAAAAGTATATTAATCCCTTTATCTATGTAACAGTTCATCTACTGATAATATCTGCAGTTTTAAAGCTCTTGAAGTTCATTGCTTAAGGGTTATATTTCCTTTAGTTGATTAAGAATAAAATCTTTTATGAGAAGAAAATATAGGATTAACATTTCCTGAATATAGCACAGGTATGACAAAGGAGAACTTTTACATTTTGGAAACTCAAATGTATCCTCATTGTGAGGGGCATAAATCTAATACCATTGTTGATAGTCTATCCAAAGTACTTAGGGAACTAATATTTACTAATCACTAACAATCTGGGTTTCCAAATATCACAGGTTTTGATTTTTTCTTTGATCAATAACTTGACTTTTATATATCAGTAAAAATATAGATGGTTGTCCAGTTCTGAAAACACTATTTCATTAAAAGCAATAATTCCATTATATCACATTAAATTATTAAATATATGTTGATCTGTTAATATACTTATAATTTCTACAAGAAATAAAAAGATTTTATAATAATTTAGGCAATGTGCCATTAGAAATTAAAAAAAAATCTTGTAGGCCACAAAGATCATATTGTCAAATATCTTGTAATGTGTTTTATCATGCCTTCTAAAGAAAGTAATTAAAAGAGTTCATGAAGCAGGAGCAAATCAGACAGAGACACTTCCTAAAATCTGTGATGATATGTCCGCGGTTAACTCCCACAACAAACATTTGAGGAAAAATGGAAAAGAATTATGTTTTAGTTTATAATAAAATCTAGACAGAAAGGAAATGTCTACATTTAAGTAACAAGGGAACCAGTCAATATTTGCACTACATAATCAAAATGGATTTAACCACCTTCTATGTACAGGTCAGGGAAAATAAATATCTCCAAATTTGGATGAAAGAAAATATTCTTCCTTCCTTTTAAACATGAATGAGCTTGGAAACTAGCTTACTTAAAGAAAAACTAGCTTCCTTTCAATGTATCTTTTTTGGTATAAAATGATTTTTGGTATAAAATGATTTTTTTATGATTTTTTTAATATCATGAGGAAAAATATCTTAATAATATTGAGGAAACTGAAATAAGTAGAATTATGAGACATCTCTGTCACCACTAGAGGTTATAAATAGATTGAATATCTCCAAGCATGGATGAATGGAACAAATGATTTACCAGCTAGATCAATATCTAATATTTAGATACTTGCTGTATCTAAAACCATATCTAAAAGCAACATGTAAAAAGAGACCAGTATTTTCAGGCAATGTATTTTTTTCTCTCCTAAGCCAACCTACAGTGCTCCTTGAGTCCTGTAATAGTGCTGTGTACTGAAAAGATCCTCTACTCATTTGCCTGAACATCTGTCAGGCAATTTGCCAGCCATTTTCTATTCCTGGGTTATTTTCATGCCTGCAAAAGAGGGATCCTCGGAAGAGGATGTGGCCCATAGACTCAGCTCTATCCATTTAGACTGGAAGATACACCTGGTGAACTCACTTGTAATAATTGGATAACTCTGGTAAAAAATAGAAGAACCAGGGTGCTGAAAATGAGTGCACAGGTGATGCTTTGGAGGGTGTGTGGATGCTGTTCTATTACCTTTTTTCTCTCTTTTGAACTCTTTTATAATGGAAGGGCTGAGTTAGTCCACAGCATCTTACAACTGCTCTCACTTTCCTCCAATGGCTAAGTCATTTTCTCATCCTTTGGTAGCTCTCTGACCTTTATGTTCCTTGATCAGTAAAAAAATCATTCTCCTGGCTGGTCTCCACGTGTGATGGATTGTCAGGAGGCAAAAGGCCCCTATTTGCATTAATGAGGTTGACAAAGACCAAACAACACAGGTATCAGGAAAGGAATTTATTTACTTCCATCCACTGCACTTGCAGCATGACAGCAGGTGTCTGCTGTTTTAGGATATTGAGAGCTTCTCAGTGCAGCTCTTTGGTCAAATGTCAGGTTGTACTTAAGGATTATGTGGCTCAAATTTTAATTTCTGTTGCAATCTGTTTCTGGCCAAAGGGAAATTTCATTTGCTAGCTCCTTCCCAGACAACATGAAGACATCTTGACTTTCTTGCCCTGGGAATGAAATAATTTTCACTACATATCACTGTGAGTGAGTCCATCTCCCCCAACAATAAGATGGGATAAGGACACCTTGTGTCATAAAGACTTATACCAACTTCTTCCCATAAGAGGTTTGAGCTGAAGAAACAAAAATGATTTCCACCTTGCTCCAAAGTCTTGAAGAAGGAGACAGAATTCCAGATTGTTGAGGACCTACCTTGTATATAGAGTTCAGGAAGGAGTGGGAAAATAATGACCAGAACTGACAGAAACTCAATATATAAGAAATGCTTTCTTATTCTTGTACAATATAATTGTATACTTGGAGCATGTATAACCTAAGTATGTGCACATGTAAATACCTGATACATATAAAGTCATATACATCTATCTAGATAAGATGTATGATATGTTTTATACATATATGGTTATGATTACATTGAGAAATAAAGGGTAGATGCTTTATAATTAATAATCTATTACTTGTGGTGCTTACACTGACAAAATGTCTCACACAATATCTAAACACAGACAAAGGGTCAAATTCCTTCCCTGGCAAATGCATATTCTAAACCAATCCATATCTTCTAATTTTGGCCTAAAGCTAGGGAAATTCTCTTCTTTGCTCCTGTAAATGGCAAAACACTCCCTTCAGTGGGATCAGAGCTTACACCAAAATGTTATGTGGTACATGTCACCTGCCTGGTGAGACTAAGGCAGGAGCTGTAGCACTTCATTCCCTCCTCTGTTTTCATGCAATACAAAAAAACCCTGATAGCATGTCAGGCTGAGGGCTTTGCAAGCAAGGAAACATGAAGATTTTAGCCTTTTTGAGCATGAACTTGGAGAATATGTCATGTTCTTTTCCCTCAGTTTAAAAAAGTGAATAACCTCCATGCCTCAAGATCTGCCTTTGCTGGCAAGGAGAATGTGATGGTTTATAGCTGATGTGCAGTGTGGGTATGGTATGATGGCATACCTGGATTTAGGTGAGCAAAATAACTATGCTCAGGAGCCACTTGACACTTTGTTTTGCCTTTTTCTTTATCCTGGTTGAACAAATTGTTGTGTGTTCTTGCTTACCTCCCACCACCCACCGTCCCTCTTTCAGAGATTAAAATGTGGATTAGGTTTGGGTTTTTTTTGTTCAGGAAATAAACTAGGTTTTGAAAGGAAGGTTATGTATGGAGGGAATTATGTATTCCAGTGTCATTTATGTGGATAATTTGGAACATGTATTGTAAAAAGGTTTGTATTTACAGGACTTGCATTCTGAAGCTGTTGAGAGGTGCCAGGGAGAATTCACTTCTCTTCCTCCCGCTCTCACAGAGTCCTTGTGTGATGCTAATCAGAGCAGATTTATAGAGTGCATAGTAAATAAAGCCTGAACAAAGGGATGTATCCTTAGAAGAAGTAAAGAAAGTATTGACTAGTTGTTAGGAAGAGCAAAGTGTCTATTGTGTGTTCTTGAATGGCACTAGTATTGTAGGGAAAAGGAAAATCACAGGACTAAATCCAGCCTGTAAGCACAGCCACAACATACCTTAAAGTTTCCATTTAAAGTTCCCAAGGCAACTTCAAATAGCATTTTTCTAGGTTGGTTTGATTTTATGGTTTTGTTGGTGGTTTGGTTTAGTTTGGTTTGGTTTTTTGGTGGGGTTTTGATTTTTGTTTTGTTTTTTCTTTTTTTTAAAGTTTGATTTTGAAACGTTAATATTCTTTAAAAGAGGAATTCTTCCTTTCACTCAGTATAATTGTGTCTGTGCTGATTCATGGGTACACTTTCTGACAATAACAGCCAGCCTTACAGATCTTTGAAGAAAACTTGGCAAAGAGACCTAAGGTTAATGCCTGGTATGAAGCTGTTATTCCCAGCCTCACAGTACACACAAAATTACTGACCTGCCTGAATAAGAAAATTGCTATTTTATCATGGGTTGATTTGCTGTCTGGATAGATCTCTTTAGCTTAAGAACTTTCTGTTTAAGTAATCCTGGAGCAATTTGCTTTGTTTCTAGCTAAGCCTGAACAGTAAATGTATAGGATAAAATATTTATGCAGAGAAACGAGACATTTGAAAGTCATAGTGGATCAAAAAATGGCTACCTTACTAAATTACCAGAAACTGAGGGTTACTTGGTAAGGTTGCAAAGAGTAAGCAAGAGATACCAAAAGAAGCTTAATCATATATGTTGAAATACTATGAAAATTGCACAATGAAATTGTTTACTACAGCAATACAGATTCATTCACAGATGGTGTGTAAATAAAATAAAAATGTTTATGCTATTTGGTTAAATATATTAATAAAGAATATAATTGGTTTTCCCTCAATTTATTAGAAGATAAAGAATGAACAAGTGACCTGGGATAGGCAATGTAATCACAAGGGATACAGAAAGACTCTCTGCCTTCTTTGGCTTAATCTTTACTGTGACAAGGTTGATTTTCATGCCCCTGACATGTCCCATGTCCAGTGTCAGTCCCTGGAAATGCAGACTACTAATGGTAGAGAGGACCAGGAAAGGGATAGCTTAAGGAAACAGGAGAACTATAAGCCTGTGGGACTGGAAATGTTCAAGGATGATGAGGGAACGGTCTGAAGTCATTGCAAGGCTTCTTTCTCTCATCTTGGAAAGGCTGTGGCTGTTTAAGAATGTCACAAATTATGAAAAAATGGCAGATCAATCTACACTCATTAAAAGCAAGGGTAAATATTCAGATAATTATAGGCCAGTCAGTCCACCCTTGGCCTTGAATAAGGCTATGGAGCAAATTCTACTGATCTGCTGTTTGCAGGGACACAAAATACCCCCAACATGTTGACTTGTTATCTACTGTCTTCCCTAAGAGAAAGTTTTGTCTTACAAACCTCTGGTTGCCTTTAGAGATTACACAAATGGCTTGGTGGAAGAGGAGAGAGCACAGGATGTTGTTTATTCTGATGGCAGCAGAGTTTTGGGCATGGTCTCTCATAGTAGTATTTAGCCAGAGTGGTAAAAATAGGCTGGACAGATGGAAAACTTGCTAGGCTGCCAAATATGATCAGTGGTGTGGAGTCCAACTGGCTAATAATGTGATTATTAGTGGCATTCCTCAGCAGCTGATACAGGGGCAAATACTTATTAATGTCTCCATTAATGAGCAGAGTGGTGGGAATGATGATAAATACTCATCAAGTTTGCAGATGACACCAGTGCTGGGACCAACAAACGAGTTGGAGGAAGGACTGTCACTGGGAGATAATTCAATAACCCCAAGAAATGGGCTGACAGAAATGCCACGGAGCTCAGTAGTGGCAGACTGAAGAACATAAGGCTAGGGGAAGATCTAAATGTCACTTTCAACTTCTTAAAAAGGATTTATAGAGAAGATGGAGCTAGACTTCTGTCAGAGTTTCACAGCAAAAGGGCAAGAGGCAGTGAACAGAGGCTGCAGGAAGGAAAAATGTAATTAGATCTCAGAGAAAAAAATTCTTCACTGTGAGGATGGTTGAACACCAGACCTGGTTGCCCAGAGAGTTTTGGATTCTCCATTTCCAGAGACAGCTAAATTTAAACTATCCCTGCACTGAGACGGGAGCTGGATACAGGCAACTCTCAAAATCTTTTTAACTTGACTTATTTAATGACAGAAGGAGAATTGGAGATCTCAGAATTCCAGGACTCAAGCTTCTCATGTAAGAAAAGGCCTGCTAGATGGTCACATCTATTATTATACAGGTACAAAGGAGGTCTTAGACACACTTTCCTGTAGGTGTGAATGTAGAACAGGAACCACCACAATTACTGTGCTTCACAAATCGTTGTAGAGAGACTTTTGATCTCTGAAAGACAAATTGTAGCACAGCAGCACAGCACACACACAGCTGAGCTTTGTTTGCAGTGTAACTGAGAATGGAGCTCACCCTAATTTATGTCCTGCTGGTAAAATAGAGTCCAGACTTTTGGAAGGACTTGGGTAGGAAGTATTAGCCACTCATTTACTGGCTGAAAACAGCACAAGTTTATGTATGACTCCTGTAGTAGAAACTTCTCAAATTTTCCATCCTGGAACACTATCAAGTGTTTCCAAATACCTTCTTTCAAGGGTAGCAGTTATCCCTAGAGATAAAATGGAGCAGCTCCTGTTCTGTATAGTAATTAACCAATACGTAGTCCCACTGACTTAGATCAGATAAAGCCAGTTTCTTACATTTGACTAACTCTATTTTAGTTTTGACCTTTTCATGCACATTAATCTTCTAACTAGCTTAATGTTGAGCTCCTGTATGTTACTCACATCATTAATGCAGGTTTTGTCTTCGTAGACTGATGTAAGAAATTCAGAGTTTTAAGACCTGTTTCAGTTGTTAGCGAAACTACATTCATCCTAAGTAAAGAGGAAAGATTGAGTCATTTCAAAGAATTTAGGATGTATTTGTAAGAATTCTGATAATTTTGTTTCTTGCTGTGACATACTCCCTGAGGATCACTGTATTTCAGTAATTTCAGTAATTTTCAATAATTTCAGTATTTATGGTCATTTGTCCCTCAGCATCACTCTTTAAGGTGTGTCATGAGACACATGCAAAATAGGCTAATTTAAAAGATGTTAAACTAATAATTTCATGTTTATTCCAACAAACAAGTATTATAAGCCTGTCTTGCATAAAATTGTTGGCTGTACGTACACTAGCTTGGACTACAAAATGAAGTTAGATTTAAATAGGTTCTTTTAAATTTGTTTCCTTCAAAAAGGAAAAAAATCTATTCCTATGAATAATTTTTGAGAAAACTCAGCACAAGATGCAGATATCTGTGTCCATTTTCTTCTGGCAGTACAGCTTTAAGCTTAAGGAATTCATAAATGATATTTTTTGACCTTGATTCTACCCACTTTGCAGAGATGAAAATCACTGGTCTAAACTTTGGGCCTTCTTTGTATTTTGGTTTTGTTCTAAAGGGAAGCTTAGTTGTGATAACCACATAAATTGCCAAAGAAGGAGGATTTATGTTGAAGGTTTCTCTTTAAAAGTCAGACATGACTGCAGGAATCTTAATTGATCCCTCAGTCTGTGCACATTAGATGGACATTGAAAAGAGAATCTTAATTTTCTAACATTTTGTAAGGAACATTGAGATCTATTCTTTCCAAGATGGATGCAGGACACTGCATGGCTCAGGAAACTGGAAACGCAACACTGAGTCTATTATTACCCAGTTCACAGCCTCAGATTCAGACATGGTGATGACTGAAAGTCATTACCATCTGACAACTGCTCCATAAATTTACGTCAAAGGCAATGATGATTCCAGTCTGGTTTGTTAAGGGCATCTGCCCGCTTAATAAAATCATCTCTGTTATTGGTTTGGATTTCAAAGACTAAAGAGGCATAGAAAACAACCATCCAGACAAAAACCCAGGAGTGCAGAGGGGTTGTGCAAATAAATACACACAGCCCACGCTCCTCCCAGGAGCTTTCTGGAATCTTAATTGATTCCTAGACCTCAGCCGCTCTGGAACGATAAGCAAACTAAAGGCAGTTTGCCTGGCTGTTTTCCTTGAGAGAGTCCATGATATTTCCTCACAAATATAAAGATGTTGCATTCAATCACTGAGGTTGGAATGGGGATCTGTCTCTCCCAAAAGCAATAATTTTCTGATATAGAACTTAAACATTTTCTGAAGCTCGTGAAGAAGTTTTTCAGTCCCACGTTCCCACTGCTGCAGTTTAATGTTTATAGGATTGCATCTTGAGTGTGAGGCAGTGATTAGCTCCCTGTTTCAGAGGAAAACAAGACATCTGGCAAGCTGTCAAAGCCATATCTTTTAGTACATGTCCTACGTTCTTTTGTTCTCAAAATAAGCAGCATAAATGTGATGAATGTATAGATGTGAGCATGTAAATAACTAGTTCAAGCCTTCTTTCATGCAGCTTTGTTAAAGATATGAAATTCAAGAATTTAGGCCAGCTTATTTCCATATCTGGAAAATTATCTTCTTTTATTTAATTTTCCACTAATAGAAACCAAAAAGAAACATTTTTTCCCCTATTCCTCATCGTGTGTGGAAATTTGTGGGTATTTCATAAAGTAAACTTATTTTTTTACAAAAGATGGGAAGGGATTTTATTGTAAACACAGGGTTGATTTTTATTTTCCATTGCACTGCATTTCCAAGTGAGACTAAACCTCTTATCAAGTGATTCTATTCAAAAGTAATTTTGTGTAGAAGCTACAGGCCAGTGGCTATTCAGCATTTCTTTGAACGGGCCTGACAGGTGTGCAGGTGGTGCTTGCCCTGTTCAGTTGCATCTTCTTAAGTTACTTTCCCTGCTGGTGTAAACCAATGTCACTCCATGAAATTCAAAAGATTTGTTTGAATTTGGCTATAGGTGCATTATATCAGAATAGCACATTCTGAGTATGTGTTCTCGGTGTATTCTGACTGTGTCATCAAAAGCTGAAGTAAGACCTAAAAAGAAAAGCTGCAGTCCAGCATCTTCTTAGGTGAGGAAGAAAATGGTAAATGTGGAATTCAAAAATGCCTATTGTGGGTTTGGGATGCCTAAGTATGAATGTAGGAAAACTGAAGTTTTATCTTTTGTTTTTCTCACTCTTCTCCCCTTACATCCCCATTTTCCTGTTGCCATGCAGACAGACACCCTCAGCTATGTTAGGATGCCTGTTTATAGGGCTTTCTTTCAACCCAATCAGGGAATTGATCTGAGCTAATAAAAAAGGCAGTCAGGGAAGGTTTTTTTTTCATTTTTAAGAGAGAATCCTAGCCAGAGCTGTAGCACAGAGTAGCAAATGATTGTGCCAGCAAAATAGAAAGCAAAGAGCACCATGAGACAGGAGAAGGAATCGTTTAAGGCACCATTGCCACAAATCACTTTGCACTTGAAATGATATCTTTAGAGGAGTTGCTACAAACACTTAATTACTGCTGTGTGTTTGTTCAACAGGATGCTAACAGCTGCCCACCAAAGGCTCCAACAAGTGTAAAAGGGAAAGACAAGTGGGTTTGCTTATCAGAGATTCAAATTAGGTGAGGAAAACTGCGTTGAAAGCAGCTGTATGTCTTAGAAGCCAGCTACATGGTGTGTTGGAGATGCTGTTTCTAAGCTTCAGGGTACGAGTCAAGAAATTTGACTCATAACCTGACATGAAATGAAAAGCAAAGCATATGAGAAAGCAGCAGACCTGAGGGATCAGATTTGCTGGCTGTTACCTTGATACTTTTTTTGGCAGGTGATAAAGGTTAAAGGATAAAGGATTTTAAGCAGCCAAGAGGGTGCACAAGTGAAGCGAGGTCAATATCACAGGAAGAAATAAAAGACATGCTCTGCCCCAAAGTCCAACATATAAAATTGAATAAGCTGTCAGCTTTATGTAATATTTACTCTAGAGTGGAAATTAGTAGTTACCTTAGCAACACTAGTATCACCAGAGACATAGCCATGCTGACTCTGATTTACAGAGACGCATTTACTTTGACAATGTATTAAGTAACCTTTCTGAATGTTTTACTGTGGTTTTATGACGAACGACGAACACTGCAACCAAGAAAAATGGTTTATCCAGATTTCAAAACATTCCATGCTGGTCAGACCCTTACCTGGAATAAATCTAAGGCTTCATTTGCCAAGGAAATAATGTTGATTTATGGCAGTGGAAGAACCAGCTCATTATTTTGAGTACCACCATGGTTTATTGCTGTTCACTCTTTTAACTTGTCAGCTATGAGGGGGTTTGATTTTGTAATATCATGGTCATGAAAATGAGAATGGCTAACAACCCTCAGTGCTGCCAGATCTACTGGTGTAATTGAAGCTGCCTTTCCTTTTAAATTCAGGGTTGACTTAGATTTCCTTCTGTCCCAGAATGCTTCAAATATTAAGAACACAACAAAGAAGTCATTACTGAAAGCACAGCTTTTTATCAGAAAAGTTCTGAATTTGGTCCTATGATACTACATGGTTCATCTTACGTGCTAGTTGAATTATTTAATCCAATAAAGTTGTCAGCAGTCTGAGCTTCCTTATACACATACCACACAGCCATATTCGAAACATACATTAAAGTATACTGGGTCTTATTTTAAGTACTCAAAGCAAGAGTGAGTCTGCTCTCTTCCAGGCTAAATTATTAGCTCTCAATCCATGGAAACTGCTCTTTATTTGGATGCTGAATTTACTAAATTTTTAGCTTCTTCAGCTCATGTATTGTGAGTTCGTTCTGATACTGCAGATTTGCAGGTTACTTTAAAGTATAAGTACCCTACATACACTGAAAAGTTTTAACATTATTTTCTCCATAGTGAACAAAACAGATTGCATTTATGGCATGGCTCTCTGAGTTATTTTGGGTGTCTTCTTAGAGCTCTACTAAAATCTCTCCTTGAAGCACAAGCACCAAGTGGTGGTACATGTTATCCTTCTACCACCTGTAGAAACCTTGTCCCCAGAGGCAAAAACACATTCCTAATTTTGACTCACTTTTTCATGCCTCCGAGGTCTACAGCTTATTGGGTGCAAGGAAGCTAGGTATTGATTTTCATTTTGTTTTTCCAGTTATATATTCTCTTCCCACCTGGACATGTTGTCCTGTCAATTCTGAGAACCTGTTCTTTTGGCCAGGATTTTTGGGCATGTGTCAGCCAATTCTAACTGGAGGGTTCCAGCCATCATAGGGGAGCGGGTCAGAAGACACATGCAGATAGCCACAACAGCTGTATGCACAACAGAAATATGAAGCATTTTACAGGAGAGCACACTGTGCATAATAAAAAAAGATGCAGACTAACTTCATGGCTAAAATGTGAAATCTGTCTATAGGCTAAAAATATACAAGCCCCACTCATAAAATGTTGTTTGTAGGCTGTGAGATTTCCAAGCATGCATGCATTAGGCAATTCCCAAACAGTACATATGTGCTGCAGCTTTCCAGCAAGTTCCAAATTAACCAATAACTAATCCATTTACCTGCATCACTCACACTAGAGCTCATGTCCAAGTTGCTCCCTGCAAGGCCTCAGTAGCCTTTCTTTGGCTGATGTTTTCTGGAGCAAACTCTGCTGCCCTGCAGGGTAAAATCTTTGTTCCTTATGACCAAGTGAATTTTCTTGTATTTTGCCATATTAATACACAATGTTGCTCCTACAACATCTTCATCAGTAAATTTATATCTTTGTGTAGCAGATTTTTTATTATTATTATTATTATTATAATACTGTAACCTTCACACTATCTACAGACATCACTAGTTGTCACACAGACTGCTGATAAAATTACTCATTAATTTGGATGATAGATTTATCCTTACTGGACTTTACTAATAACACATTTACACTTTATAATCAATGATGGTTTTTAGAGATCTGCCAGATCTTCAACTCTTATTCCATCTTCAAGGTGCACAGCTGAACACAGTGATCCTGAGGCATGGCTCACCCTCTTGCAGAACCAAACCAGAGCAGGTTGGTGCCAGACTGGACACTTTGAGGTTTCTGTTTCTTGAGTTACTGAAATATTCTCTGTGCTAGCAAGCTACATTACGAAACAGCTGCCATGTGTTAGAGGTGTCAGGAGTTAAGGAATTGCTTCCTAAAACCACAGTGAACTTGCAAGCAAATGTTCGGGAGGGGGTAGGGGTAAAGGGTTCAGTTTAAGTGACAGAATAAATTTTTTTTAATTGCTTTGAGATCTGCAGAAATATCTAGAGAATGAATGATCTTGTGGATGCTGGTGCATCTAGCCCTGCAGGGTTGAAAGGGCACAATACAAGTCCATGAAATAAGGCAGATCATGGGTAAAATAGAGATGTATAACAGCTCCAGAAAAAAAAATAGAAATATGTTTTTCTACTTGTAAACACATGGATAACAGCAACAGTGCCACTTCTGAAAATAAAGGTTAAAATCAACTCCTTAGGTGCAAAGGAAGAAAAGCAAACATTTTTTGCATACATTTCTGGATCCTGTGGATTTCTCCCATAACAGTTCCCTTGGAATTACTTCTCTCTTGATAGGAGGAACTAATTTTTATGTACAGGAGCAGTGCCTGAAGAAATCATTAGGGCAATGAATATTTCAGAAAGAGCATGGGGAGCACTTCGGGGAGAAAGGCATATCAGCAGGAAACCTGTTCTGAGGAAGTTTATGGCATTTTAAATCATTTCCTGGCCTCTTTTTTTGCACGTTCGAAGATCATTATATTGGCAACATATTCATCACAATTTTGAAAGCCAGATTTTTTCCCTGCTACAAGGGGAGAGGGTCAACAATAGCTGTGTAAGAAATGTATTATATTTCTTAACTTGTTTGCTGCAGTAGTGCTTGTATTCTGATTTTATTGTTCGTTGGCATTTTTTTTAACAGGAGTTATGAATGACCAAAGAACATAAAAAGCTAGGTCTTGTCAGTCCACAGATGTGTGGGGTGAGAATAGGATATTGAACTCAAGAGGTGGAATTTTGTCTCTTGCTGCTGATGCTGTGCTTGGCCCCTTTGCTTTTGGAAAAACACCAGCTCCTCCTCTGCCTGAGTTCCCACAGAAGTGAAATGAGCTGCTGTCACCAGAACAAATGTTTGCATTGTCTCTGAGCAAGGTAGGGGCCCAGAGTTCTTGCTGCTCATTCTTGTTGTCCATGGGAGCAATCCCAGTTTGTGATTCCAGTTTGTGAAGGTAACCATGGGATATAATTTTTTTTCCTTCTGCAAGCCACCCTACTCCAATGACAGGAAGAAGCTGTGACCACAGTGTCCTTTGGAGGCCTTCCCTACCCAGCCTAATGCCCAGACACATGTCAGCACATTCACCTGCAACTTCAGCCACTTGTGCTTCTGGGTCCTGAACACCTTTTAAGGCTTTTAAGATGGTTAAAGAAAGGAGGAAATAACCAAACTAATCACAAACCTGCAGGAATATCTTGGAGGATAGTGGATAAACCATTGTGACTCAAGTCTTGTAAAAAGTCATCCCTGGATTTAACCATTTGGGGAAGAATTGATGAACCTTCCTCATTCTGAAATTTCTTCATAAGGGGTAAGTAGATCTTGGGCTGCCAGGCACCCACTCAACTTCTCTCTCACTCTCCCTGCTTAGAAGAACAAGGGGAGAAAATAGAAACAGAAAAGCTCATGTGCTTAGGTAAAGACAGGGAGATATCTTGCTAATTACTGATACAGGCAAAACAATTGTGGCATTAATTAATTAATAAGGAGATTAGTTAATAACAAAATTTAATTTATTTCTAATTAAACTAGAATTGGATAGTGAGAAACTAAAGCATCTTTTCTTCACCCCCTGCCTTTCTGCCTGGCTCAACATCACTCCTTCATTCCCCACTCTATCTCCACCCTCTTCCTAGCACTGTAAGAGGTCGGAGGGTTGTGGTCAATCTGTAACAGCTCCTTTCTGCTTTTTTCTCTTAACATCACCTATCCCCTGCTCCAGCATGAGCCCTTCCCATGGGCTGCAGTCTTTAAGGCTAAACCTGCTCCAGTGTGGGCTCTTCATGGACCACAGTTTCTTCAGGAAGTATCCATCTCTCTAGCGTGGTGTGTCCCTCAGTCTGCACAGAGAATATCTATCCATTCCAGCATGATTTCTCCAAGGCTGCAAAGCAAGCCCTGCTTCAGCATCCGAAGCTCTTCCTCCCCCTCTTCTCACATCTTTTTTGCTCCCTTTGTTTACTGTGTTCAGCCTTTCCTTAACCAAGTTTTCCTTGAGACATCACCAGCTTTGCCGTATCCCATTTTGGAGCCATACAGGGCAGTCCCTGACTTCTTCTTCACCTGAGGGTTGCTCTCTCTTGCAGAACTGTACCTTGGCTGGATGGGATGGAGTTAATTTTCTCCTTAGCAGCCTCTGTGATGAGTAGAACTGTGATGTTCCACTTACAAAACTGTCTTTGTCTCAACCCACGAGTTGTCATCATTTGTTCTTTGATTCTTTCCCCCTTCCCACGGTAAGGGTGGGAACAAGTGAGTGAGTGGTTGCAGGCTTAGGCCAGGATCAACCCACCACAAAGTCAGGATTTTGCCCAACAGGTAGCCTCAGGAAGACAGCAGCTCCCAGCTTCTGCTGAGCTGGAAACCTCTGCTTCATGTACAGATAATACACTTGTCACAGCTCACAGCAGCCTGTGTCACAGATCAGGAGCTCCACAGCAGAAGGAACCTCTCATTACAGAGGAGGAGGACAGGAACTGCCTCGAGATGAAACCTCACTAAAAAGGTTTTAAAACAAATTTTAAAAATGAATAGGAGTAAATTGACAAGGCCAGATATCATTCACCCATGAATATGAAACTGGTGAACTGCTGACTGTGGTTTGAAATATGTTCATTGTATCATCAGTAGTACCTAAGGAAAGGGAGTGCTAAGTATGACAGAAACTTCTAAAAAGAACTCCAGAGCAATCCTAGTTAATATAAACAAATAAATCATATTTCCATGAGAATAAAATTGGTAGGAGCTGTAAAATAAAGAGAATTAATTAGCAGATCCATGAATAAATATGATGCAGCAAATGAAAGTCAATAGGTTTTTTGTAAGGGGAAGTGATTTCTCCCTCTATGTGACAGACACAGGTGATACAGTCAGTGTCACTTACCTAGTTATGTAAATTATCCCTGAGACACAGGGCTTCCTGACAAACAGGAAATTATCATTAGGAGGTGTCTTTGTTGGATGATAAATCATTAGGAGGTTAGGTTTTATAATGGAAATTCATTATCGATGAGGCCCCAGGTCCTCTGTTTGGGACTTACAGTGCTTAATATGCCAGCATATTTTCACCTTGGAGAAAGGGATGAATTGCAAAGTTAAACATGGTGATGCCAAGCAGGCTGCAATGATGCCTTGTGTGCTGAACAGTTAGATAACACAGGCTCAGGCAGCAAATATACCTAGTTTTGTGTATGTTTTTTTACATATATGCACGTATTTGCAGCTCTGATGAACTCTAAACAAGCTATCATGCATGAGAGACCTGTGCTGCTGTGAAGGTCTCAGTTTTCTGAGGAGTCAAAAATCCTCAATTTATACCACTCTGTATTTCTTGTACAACAAGAGTCTGAATGCTGTGATATTGCATTATCCCATCTCACAAAAGGAGCATTAGAGCTCAAAACAGCACATGGAGAACAGGAATGGCTTCATATGACAAAAGATTAAAAAGACTAGGATCATTTATCATGGAAAACAAGTGGCTGAAGTAGAGGTATGGCCTAAAAATCAATTAATGAGGGGAAAAGGGTTTAGGTATCAATACCTAGTTGTTATACAGGAAGTAGAGGACATCTGTTGAAATCACTGGAAAATAAGACTAAAGCAAATGTTTTTGTTTTACTAAGCATAAATTGTGGTGAACATTGTCATACATTTCCATGGGTGTTTGCATACAAATGAGTTCAAAAAGGGCAAGGACACTGACAAGTGTTAAACTTTGGGATCTGCATTTATCTGTTATCTTAGTAAATTTATATGTTTTAGTTTGCCAGATCTGACTAAGTGATTCAGCATAAGGATCATAGGGGTCAATTTAATGCTGTTTTACCCAAACATTTCATCCTAGTCTATAATTTTACAGTCCCTGGCATAATGAAGAAATTTAGCCTTTTCACATTAACTAGTTCTTTTCATGTAACTTCTATTTCCATTATTTTAGTGCAAATAATGGCAAACACACATCAGAACCCCTCCTAAGTTCATGACCAACTTTGTGGAGAGTCATAGATAACTGGAAGTAAATTCCCAGATTAACTAAAAGAATACTTTCTAATTAAATGATACTTCACCTTGAAAACAGAAAAAAAAATCAGTAGTGCAAAAAACTGTGCTCTTGGTATTTACTAAATGTTAGATGAGCAAGTGTTTGTTAATCAGCACCAGAAGAGCTGTTCACAGAGGCTAAATTTGTCCTGTTTATATGTGTCTCCAGATTAGTGGTTGGCAAGACTGGGATATGGGAAAGAATATTTTGCGATTTCCTTAAACTGTAACAATCTGTATGAGAAAAGGCAGGTTTGCCTTGAAACATTCTGCTCTAGTGTGCACGTAATCCTAATGATACCTAATATTAATAATAGATATGTGCCATATATTACTATTCTACAGCATATATATATTTTAAAAAAGACAATTTTTGTTAGTGGTACCTGTATGTGTTTATCTTGGAAGGGAAAGTGGGAAGAGAAAGGGTGAATGTTTCCAAGTTAATATAGACAAGGACAAGAATTCCCACCTGCAGGAAGGGATAAAGGCCAAGGCTTCCTAAAGATGTAACCTAAAGGGGAGCTCCCTGGGCTGTAATTAGACATCTGTCTGCTTTGCTGTGGTCCAAGGCACCTACAACAAAGCATGTGGAGAGGATGGTTGCTCATCACACTTCAAGGCAAAAAAGTGCCTAAAAATGACCTTTGGTAGCCCAGCTTAAGGAATTCATATTCAAGACTCTTAAACGGTGCAACACCCTTTGTAAGAATTTTCTATAAATGTTTGTTTATGGTGGTATGTCTCATGATTTTCACTGGGGAAAGCAAGTTATGTTTTGAAACATCTGAAAATTAAAAGTTTACTGAAAAATCTCATTTGTAAAATAGTCATGTTCTGTTTTTTCTGCCTTAGAATCACATCTCCACCTTTAAAGGACAAGTGTCACTGCATTGTGAAAGTGTACTTTCAGCCTTGCTCTTCAAAGTTCAGATCAAGTCATGCTGCCAAGATGTATCTTTCTGTGGCAAATAATTCACAGACGCCAACTCATTGGAGAATCCAAAAGCTTTGTCTTCTGCCAGGGTAACTTCAGCAGTATTTTCCAGAGCTGTGGATTAAGTTTGCTGAAGCAAAAAAATGACGACGTGTCTGATCTATTTCAACAGCACTGCCAGAAGTAAAGATAATTCATCAGCATTCCCCCTTTAACAGTAACTATCTCCAGTGGGCAGTAAAGAGTGACCAAACTGACTATCAGATGGCAAGGAGCAGGAGTTGGAACAGCATTAGCCTTGCTCACTTTGTACTCGATTGTGTATCCAGGCGTTCCCGTCTAGACTTGCAGGGGTTGCTCGAGCATTTAATTACTTGAATCCCAATGAGCTGAAACTGCTTGGTTCAGGGGATAGCATAATAAAGGTGTTCTCCTGAGGTGGCTATATAATTTTTTTAAGCTTTACTGACGAGCTAGAAATGGTCACAGATTTTAAATGTTGCCTGTGATTATATTCAAAAAAGCATGGAAAATATGAGCCTACATTTTCTGCTACGCCCATGTTCCTTCAGGAGTAGGGGAATGTGGGGAGGGAATGTGGGCTTCACATGGAGCTACCCAGTTATCTGTCTGACTACATCCCAGCTTTGGCCACTGTAAGGAATTACACCATATAATGGTCCCAAAAGGGGAGAGTCTGGTGCTAAGCCCTCCCACTCCTGCATCACTGTGTCACCACATCTAGGAATGGGAGAACTGACTTCACATTAGCTCAAGTTTTTCAATGCCTGCAGTACTCAGACTTGCCACTGTCAAGGTGGCAAGAGAGATCAGACTAGCTAAGAGACTCAGGGAAGAGGGAAGGGTAAAATATTGCAAACTTGGATTCTGCATTTCACATGTATTTGAGGACATATGGATGTTTTCCAGGTTTGTGTAAGAGTGGTGTCACTGGGGTATCTGGTATCCAACTAAACATGCAGCCACCTTGTGTCAGTAATTCTTAATGAGACAATTGTCTCAAATTTGCTACTTCACAAGCTTTGTATGAAGCTTTTCAGTTGGGGTTTTTTTTGTTGTTTGTTTTGTGGTTTTTTAATATCTTTTCCCACAGAGTTCGCACGAGAGGGTGAAGGTTTTCCAAGTAATAGAAGAAAAAGCGCATGGACTTGGGATGCAAATCCAAATGGAGAAAAACATTACCAAAGAAATCCAGATAGTCAGTGACTCATGTAAAATATAACTTGACATTTGAGCATGCAAGATGATTTGTGACATGTGGCTTAAACAACTCCCAATTTTTTTATGTCTTTTTATGGGGAAGGCTGCCGAATCTGGAATATATGATTTATTTTTATTTCAGGGTAGAAATTGTCTTTTTGATTTTCAGTCTGCAAAAGATGAGCACTTGCCAGTGTACATTTATACACAGCCAAAAAAAAAGAGAGCATGCTTGGGCCAAGCAGGGGCAGAATTAGTTACAAACTGGGTTTTTCTCCACACCAGGACTTATATTGATACGTTCATTGTGCGAAATTTTATAACTTTGGATTTTTCACTAGTTCAAGTAAGAAAAGGCCATACTGTTTTAATCCTTATGGTTCTGACTTAGGTAAGTGGAATAGGAATAAGAATTCTCCTCTTACAGATGAATAATTCTCTTCAGGCTTTCACTTAATTTTACACTATGAACTCTATAAATACAACCCTTTTGCTGCCTGGGAGATAATCTGAGCTCCAGTTTAACAAGCCTTATTTATACCATGGGATTCTTTCACTTTAAATGTTCAGTTTTCTGGGATTATCTTCTTAAAACAAAGCATCCTCTCACTGGCTTTGCATCTGGGAAAAAGGTACATGATGACCAAAGCTAGATTTGAAGGATGACAAAAAATAACAAAAAGTAAGGTCTGAACTTCCCTCGTAATGCCTTCATTTCTTCTGGGGAGATAGGGTGGGTAGGAAAGGGCATAATAGGCTCTTGAAGTAGCAGAGAGAAATAGAGAAAAGGTGTGATAAACCTCATATTCTTGTTATTATTGCCTCTTAGAGTGACTTCCCTGCTGATAAGGCTTGTGTGCTGCCTCTTCCTCCAAGCTCTGTTTAAACTCCTAGTTTAACCACATGCAGTTCCCTCTGGTGAACAGTGATTTGACTGTGCCTGCAGCATTATTTTACTATCAGAGAAGGAAACTTGGAGGTGGTAATCCCATGCAGTGCAACTTTGCTTCACATAGTACTTCCCTGTTTCCTTAATAGGTTCACTTTCACTTGTAATTCTAATTTGGAAAGACAAATGCCATAATCCATGGATAATTAAGAGTCTAGACTAATTCTGTCACGTCAGTGCTTTCTTAATCTGCCCCTAATCAGATTAAACACCTTAATTTAGACATTATTGACTTTGCAGATTGCAGAATTCCAAGGAAGCTGCTACAGTGTATCATGTAGTTGGAACTGTTGTAAATGGAGTAGTTGTAAATGGGATTTTCTGGTCATTTATAGCCTGTAATATTTTGCAAAGAATATAAAAATTACATAAGGAATCCAAAAGTTTATTCTAACACAAGGAAAAATGAAAGTACGAATCTGTCACGCTTTTAACTCTATTGGCTCACTTATCTTTTCAAGACAGAGGCCACTAAAAGAAAGTAAAGAGGAGGGAATTATTTTCTCAACAACCTTTTGCAGCTAAGAGCTGCACAATGAATTTCACTGTATATATTAGTGAATCTACACAAAATCAGACCGATAAGTAGAGAAACCACAAGCTGTTTGTTCTTTATTTCAACTGCAATCACAAATATTTTGGTGCAATTGTTGGCAACAGCCAAGGGTTTAAATCTGACATTTCTGTTTTGTGGCCATCCCTGACTCACTAACATGGTTTGCACCTAATAAGGACATACTTTGGTCTGGGCTGATGGTGTGCTTCTAATGGGATGTCATTGAATAAAACCACGAATGATACCTCAGGATATATCAGGAAAAGTCTTCTAGTGAAGATGAAGAATTTATGATTACAAAATTGTGTCAGTGATTGTGACCACGTTTTTTATCTCTGTCCCCAAATATATTTGAATAATTGTCATTAGCTTTAAAAGACATTCTCCTTCCATGGTTTTGTTAATTCTCTTCTAACTACTTTTCCTCTTGATCAGAACAATATATTTTTAAAGCACTTGACTTGAGAGTGTGTACTTGTGACGGTGCCAGTGGGTTCTGAACACAAATTAAATTGTGCCCTTGACTCTGGAAGGTTAGGACTGCTTTGTACTTAGTCTTTGCTTACAGCATCAGCAGTTGGCACATCACAGGGAGTGCCCACTCTCTTTTGAGTCTGCTTTGGCAAAAGAGGTCATCACAAAGCCTCTGTACTCTCACTCAGAATATCCTGTCAAGAGCTGTATTTAATTTTTAAGTTAAAGTAACTCTTGCTCTGATCTTAAAACAGAAGGCCAAATTTATCCTGAGTGAAATGCCTACTAAATTTGTTTTACTGTGGATAAGTTTATTTCCCTGTGTCAGATTTCAGCCTAAAGCAATTGCTTCTGAAAGTTTATTTTGTGATGCCTTATATGTGTTTGTAGAAATATTCCTCTCTGTAAATAATGCCCAAAAGCTGTTGTACAGCACAGCACAATGCCATTAAAATGTAGACTCTGTGAATTTGAAATACCAATGGACAATTGATGATAGAATAATGGAAGATATTAAATTATCTTAAAGGATATTATGCTGTTCCTCATGTCTCTCAGACCCATACAAAGTACTGAATCAGATTTTTTCTATTATTAGCACTATAAAATTTAACTGATACCTGAATAAAATGTACTTGTATAATATGCATCAACCACAGATGCTGTAATCTGAGAAATAATATTGCTAACCTGGCTTGGAGAAAAAGGCTACCATTTGGTAAGTTGTGTTCTTTAATGTCATTTAAGTACTCAAGAGGTTTTTACCTTTCAGGTTTTGTTCTTAAGCTGCAAATGGGGAAAGAAATGAAAGGGACAGGAGGAAGAAAAGATAGAAATTATTGTGTTCATATCAAATGCTAGGCTAAGAAAATCTCAGCTAATTGTTTGTAAGACGGACTAGCTACAGGGTTGTAAACTAATTGGGATATAATTCACACCATTTGACTGGATAGTTGCTACAAAAAATTGTGTCTAGCCTTCATTACCAAATGCATTCTGCACCAGAGATCAAAATTAACATTTAAATTCAGCCTGCTGACTCCCCTGCCAAAAGCCCAATTCGGTTTCCAGAACTTTGCACTTTCTTATTAAAATGAGATTTTTTTAACGCTATAACTTTTCCTTGTTACACTTGCATAATTCTCAGAACTGTTTCTCTTTCCTTTGTATACCAATTACAGTTCTCCTGCTGGTTTAGATGGGGCACAGATAGAACTCTGATATCAATCATCCACTGGTTCTTCATGAATGGCTTTTAATTTGCATGTTGTCCGTTCTGTTGTTTTGTTTTTTGGGTGTTTTTTTGCAAGATGTGCATTCCTCTTATAGTTTATATATAAGGCAATGCAAGTTTTCCCCCCTGCACCTAAGGCTTGAGGATCTTGCCCTTATTCAGTAGGAAACTCTTTAAGATGACACGAAACAGGAAGTTAATGACTTCGAGCTCAGAACTCTTTGTAGAGAGTTTTCAGGGAGTGTTGTAGTTGAAAAATGTGAACCAGGAAAAACAACTTTTAGATTGAAACATGGAGATAATCAAAGATACTATCCTGGCTCTAACTCTAGTAACAAGAATACTGTTAAGACTGTTAAAGATGTATCTTGACCCATAGAAGGATCTCAAGCTGTTCAAAGAAGCTGTGGAGGTGTCATTGCTGGAAATGTTCAAGGTCAGGTTGGATGGAGCTCTGAGCAGCCTGGTCCAGTGGAAAGTGTCCCTGCCCATGGCAAGGGAATTGGAACTGAATGATTTTTAAAGTCTTTTCCAAGCCAAACCATTCTGTGATTCTCTGGTATGGAAGATGAGATGAGCCCACCTTCAAGGATGCCAGAATGGCCCCAGTCTCACTCACACCCTGTGAGTCACTGTGTGCATGCCTTGAAACCTCTCACAAATCAGGGTGTTCCAAAGGACCAAAAACTTCACTGCCAGCGGTCTAGAACTGACTCAATTCTGACTCTTAAAGCCAAAGATTAGGTAAGCATTAGAGCTTGGGTTTGTAGACATGTACACTAGCAAGGTGGAAGCCTTAATTGCATAACCTATTAATAGAATTAATGCTTTCACTTCTTATTTTAAGGTTTTTTGAGAGAGGACAAAATAGTGAAGACACTTTTGGATTAAATGACAATTAAAAAGTCCACCTAAAGAGTGTACAAATTACTGCATCTGTAAGGTGATAGTTGCCATGGTAATGTTTGGTTTCCTATCGATTACTTGAGTAAACATCTCCAAAATCCTGTTGACAATTTCAGACTGCAAAATAACCATTTTATTCTGCAGTTCTTATTACATGCATTTAGGAAGTATCACCCTTTATTGTGATATTAGAAGTGTTATTTTTTTAAACTCTGCTCCTATTCCAAACGTAAGGAGAGATCAACCAACATTTAGAAGTAAAAATGTATTTCACACTGGAGTGACCTCTTTTTATCCTCTTGAAAACAGAAAGTCATGCAATGCTTCCAAATTGTCATGCCTATACCTTGTGTTCCCTCAAAACTATGTGTCACATGTCACTGGGTGTTCTGAGCTTGGATTTTTGATCTTGCTGGTGATGATGAAGGCCTTTTCCTTACTCTTCTATCTGATTTCATTCAGCCCCCCTATTACTGTCTTTTTAGACTGAAGCTGTTGTGGAATTTGCCATATAAATGTGTTCATGTTTCACCTTTGAAGTGTTCAGTTTGTCTGAACTCCTTAGACCTCTAGAAAACAGTGTCAATTCTTTTCAATTTATTAGAAGGACCTTCATGATAAGAGCAGTGCTTCCTAGAAAAGTTCCTCACTGTTGTGGTGTTTCAGAAATATCTCTGAAGGAGAGAAGGCATTGGAAATTGCTATTATTGTGTCAGTGTTGATCATGCCTGTGCAGCCAAAAATATTTCAAGTTTTTGAAGGATTTCAGTTTGTTGCTTAAGGTTGCCTTATACCTGATGTCACTACTACAACATTTTCTAGATAATTAAAAAGACTTGAAGTTTATAAAAAATATAGCTGGAATATAAACAGGTGTGCATTTTTTCTGCTTTTTTTTTTTTTTAACAAGAGCATGTATTTCAGTTACTGATTAATGTCATCAGCAAAATGAAGGTCACTCAAAATGGGTTCTGCCCATTTGTGATTACCTTTCTCTTGATTCCAAAAATAAATTATGTGAAAGTAGCAAGACATAACTCCTTGTTTTACTCTTTAGCTTCCTCTGCCAATTCTTGGATGCTGATCATCCCCTCTGTTTAATCAGTATGATCACAAAGGACCAAGAGTATTTTGCTTACACTGTCCTATCACTTCCTAGTATTTTTTTTTTTCACAAAACTTTCTCAAAAGGTGTTTTGGCTAGAAATGCCTTCTGTCAGAAAGATTATTTTTATGCTGCAGTTTATAAAGAGGTTTAATATTTTTACTTTGGGGGGATCATTTCTTGAGCCTGCAAAGCTCAAACCGTTTAGTTCTACTGAACAAAAGTGTATAAATAAATAATTCACATTTATATGTCATATAGTTGGTAAGAAAACTATGCAAACATATAATTATGAGATATTTGTAAAATAGAGAAGAGAGACCTCTACAGTAAGTTGAATTATCACCTTGTTAAGTGAATATTGCTGAAAATTTTCCCCAAAACAAATGCACACACACATCTATAATTTCTGTTCTCCAGTCTGCTATCACTGCAGTTGTCAGAGGCACAAAATGCACACAATATCTCCAGCAATGTCATATCTCTGGCCTACATGTGGTGCAGTGTTTGACTTTGTTCTCCTCAGGATACCTGTCATCTACAAAGCAGACAGCCTGCAGCTTCCACAATCTGGCCATTTTTAGATCTTGGCAGTGCTCTGAGAGAGCTGCTTATTCACAGGACGTACTTCTCATCATCACCAATCCTTCAGGTTTTGTATTTTCAGAGCATCACAGCTAATAACAGAATGGAGCACTTGATAGTCTGAAATAGACCTTAAGATGCATTTGTTTGGAGGTATTTCACACAGCTCCTTCAATATTTGTTTGTATCCAGAAAGAAAGGATTCAACTGGCTTCTATCTCTGCTTTCCTTTTCATCCTTCCTAGGGTTCTGCTCTTTAAACCTTCGCATCAAGTTTTGCAGCTAGCAGAAAAGAGGATACTTTCAAACCTTAAGTGAGTCAAGTCCAATTGAAAAATGCACGACAATTTTTCAAAGACCAGGATTTACTAACAAGATTCATAGGAGCCAAAGCTAGTGTCATTTGAACTAAATCCTGCAAATGTGAAAATACTGGGGTTTTTTGAAAATATTTTGCAATTTCACAATTAATTCCTACTGTAAGCCAGATATGATACTATAAAGGGCATATGTTTAATGCATATATTGTAATAATACCATTATCAAAATGTTAAAATATAATTACTATGCATTTGATAGGAATGGATTGGTGAAGATGTTTCAACAAGCTACAAATATATATGTAAAGTTCAACAGCTCCAATTTTGTTCCCTGTGTGAAAGTCATCATGATATAAAGTTACAAAACTACAGGCCAGGATTTGGTTGACTGATCTGGAATTAAAAGGAAAATATACTTTTCTTTATATAAGGTGTATTTTTTATTTATATATCTATGTGTGTGCATGTGATGTACAGGAAATTTTTTTTCTAGTTTTCTGAATATTTATTAAAAAAACAAGATCTTGACTATGTCTTCAATAATACAAATGGGAAATCTGCTCAGTGGAATGAATGTGCCTAATAGCAGTGTAGGGTTATTTCCCTGCCAATGGAAAAATGAGCTTCACTAGTGCAAGCTTCTTTGTAACAATTTCACAGCAACAAGAAAATCGAGAAACCTTTTAAAAATGCAGGAAATTTGAAAGGCAGAGCTTTGGCCAAGCCTGCTTATGAAAAAACTTTATACGGAAACTGCACTGAAGCTTTTGCTAGACATCAAATTGTTATAGATGTTTGTAGAAAGAATTATTCAGATCCCTCAAGGAATTTAGGCATCTAATGATTTTGAGGAACACCAACTGAGATTTTCAAGGATCTTTAACAAGTTAGATGCTTTGCTCCCTTTTGCTTCATCTATTTGGCAATTTTGGGAGGGAAAAAAAAAGAGATCTTTTAAAGACTTAAAAAAGAAATCTATAAAATTGCTGTTAATGACTACAGTAATGCATTATTCTTCTAGAAAATTATTTTTCCAAAGTAGGAGTAATCTAAGCTACAACTCATAAAAGATTGATTTATATGGTTTAAGGATCATATTGCACTTTTGTAATCATATATAAGTTTGATTATTTTAGTAATGAAAATACACAATAATAATAATAAAAAAACAATAAAAGGGATCATAAAAGATCAGGGTGAGTCTGAAATTTGGACTAAATTTTTCTATACCATTGAACTCAAACTGGCCTGAATACAATACTTTTATCTGTAGAACAGAGACTTTGAAAGCAAAACTGGTTTATTTCACACAGCAATTTAACTCAGTTCAAAGACACATTTGATTAAGGTTCTTGCAGAGCTCTGGTGCAACCAGGTACTGACAGATGAAACAAACCCTTTTCATTTTTGTTTTACTACCAGCCATAGTAGTCAATTATACCTGATCATATAAAAATACAATATAATTTTTATTACAGCCCATAATTTAATGTCAAGATGTTAACCTTTCCGCATATTATTTTCTTCCTACAGTTTTCTGAGCATATGGCTCTTAACTCTTCCAGCTAAACTCCTCATGTATTAACTGCAGATACCCAGAATAGGAATTTCTCAGAAGAATAACATTCATTCTGCCTCTTTGAAAAGCTTCTTGAACTTTAGAACTGCCCTCAGCTTTCTTCAATAGATTTTTTTTTTCACTTATTTTTCTACTTTCCATTTCTAATTTTCAAGGCTGCAATTAAAAATCAGTTTGGCATTTTATCAGTCAGAAGCAAACAGGTCACTCGCAAAAGACATGGAATCTAATATATGTTTAGAAACTGTGCAAAAAACCTGGTATTTTCATTCTGCAGAGGAAACACAGACTTTGATAGACTAGCAGAAAGAATTACCAATACGCTTCTTGCTGTTAAGTTTCACTAGAGCTGTAAATGTTAAACAGGTGTTAAACAGAAGGTGGAAATTTGAGACCAGTTTTCAGCAGGTTTTGCTTAAATTTGTCAAAAATAAATTCTGCAGAAGGTATTTGGCTTGCATTTGGAAGACTGAGAATCCAGACACTACTTTCACATCATATGGAGGCAATAAAGATAAAAATGAAGGCAAAATTGCATCTTATATTAAGATCCAATCTGTAAATATCAAACTATCCATCTGGGTTCCTTACTTGTCAGTTTTTTCATCTGTAATTTACTCCTCATTCATACTTTTGGACTATTCTGTATTTAACACTGTCAATTAGTAGAGCTTCTCAGTTTAGCAACTTAAATTAAATTTTTGGTTTAACATTTGCTGAAAAGATTTTTGTTAGATGTAAAAAACCAATTTATTTGACCACATAACTCCAACTGTTAAGAAAATGAGAACCTGAAAACATTTTATGTTTCTGGCTACAATTCAATAGCTACCTAGATAGAATTTAGTCTAGCTTGCTACATAATACTTCTGGTATTTTTCTTATACCTATAATCATGAATGCTACTAGTACATAGGCCTCACTGGTGGTGATAATCTAAACTAGGCAAGATGATTTTTTAAAACACACAAAGAATTGTATTTAATATTTTTATCTTCCCAAGGCTACGCCTGGAACAGAAATTAGTACGTGATCTCAGAAAAATTGCATTAAACCAAATGGGATCTTGAATAAAAAGAATATTATTTTAGTTATAAAATGTTCTGCTTGAAAATGTTTAATCCAAATGACTTATTTTTAGTACCGCCAAGAGCAATAAGCAGATATTTGCAACTTTATTATTGAATTTCTGCTTAAAGCCGAATAAAGGCAAATTCTTTACTGCTTTTGTAGAGATTACATTTATATCCATATGTATGCATACACATATCTTTGTGGTGTTCTCATTCTGGTGCACAGGAGTCTGTCTGTGTAGGGAAGAAGGGTAAGTGGGACTCCCAGCAGTGTTTCAGAAGGTCAGAAGATGCCAGGTGTTTCCAGCAGAAGGCAACAGGCTGGCATGGGAGTTGGGATTGATCCAGTGATCCATAGGATCTGCAGCACACAGCAAATATGCCAGGAACATACTGAACCCAGAAACTTCAGTTCTTCAGACTCTGTCATGTAGCAAAACTTATAAAGGCTCCTTTTTACAGGTCAAAATATACATTGATGAGTAGTAAAATTTTGCTTAACTGGTATTTCCTTTTAAACTGAGTAGCCCGGTAAGAAAATGCCAGGATAAACACCCCAAATATACACAGAAAATGACTCTCCTTTCTTAGTGTGTGTAGGAGACTCTCAGAAACTGACAGCTTGATCTTCATTTCTTTATGCTGTGACCCTTCTACACTCTGTTAAAGGGAGAGAACCCTTGCAATGGCTTAGGAAAAACTCCTTAATTTCTTGTACAGTAAGCTTTCCACTCAGCAGACTACATAATTTTGGTGGTTTTTTTTTAACTGGGATTCCTCCTCTCCCCAGTCTGATGTCCACGGGGAGTCTGGGGTGCCAGCTAATGCCTGCTCTCTTTTCCACAGGCTAGAAGTGCCACAGTTCTCAAGAAGGCCAGGAGTTGCACACAGCATGAAAACCCACATGAAATTGCTTTTATTTAGCCACTGTGGTCGATTCTATATGGCCTCAGTGCATGCGAGGTACTGAAGAGTATAGAAGTCAGCTTAAGCCCTTTTTCAGGGGTTAAAATCAACTACAAATAAAATCTACTAGAGCAACATATTTTTCCCTTAAAAAAAAAAAAGTGAGAGTTTTTTTCCCCTCATACTACTCATGAGATATTTTTTTCCAAGATTCTATGTAATGTTTTCACTGAAACAAAAAACCTCAAGCAATTTAAGATTTCCACTATCCAGTGATAACAGCAAGAGAAATAGGATAGGTGCTGAGAATTTGACAGTTTCTTTAATTGGGTGGGGTTTTGTTTGTTTAATTTTTGATTTGTTTGGGTTTTGGCTTGGTTTGGTGGATTTTTTTTTGGTAGTAAGACATGTAAAACAAAAGAACCAAAACTCTGTTTTTGCCTTGTTGGCTCAGATGAACTTTCACTAATGCAAAAGAATATAGGATTAAGCCAAAGCTGAGTATACAATGAACAGGAGCAGGGCCAGTTCAAGGTTGAAATAGTGTTACCTTACAAGTTTCAAAATTTCAAATAAATGGCATGGTTTTTATGAAGTTGTATAAATCAAATATTGTTTCAAAAGTGGTCGTTATTGAAGTTCAGTATAAAAGGAAAGAATAAAATACTAGAAATTTGTAATAGGTTTATTTACTGTACTGCATATACATACTCTGTGTATGTTTTTCTTATAGAATCTACTGAATGTGAACCTGTGCAAAATGTGGCTCTGATTACATTTTCTGGGATTTGGAGCTCCGTTTATGTCAGGTTATGTACATCGAAATTGGTGCAGCACGTGACCTTCTAATCTGCCACAATCCTAGATTACACTTAGTAAATGACCATCCAAATATCTTCTCCTGAGCTGCTTCACAGAAAAATTTCAGCATTATTTTTAACTGGGCATAGTACCCAAAATAATTCTGGAAATATATGTTGAACACTTGGGAGAAGTGGGCTTTAACTGCTAACAGTACTAAGGCAATTTCAACAGCTGAATTGCATCATACAGTCACTTCTATATAATTCATTTTAATTTCTTAGCATCAGTCATTTCAGTTATTTTCAAAAAAACAATTAATTTCTTAGACTACAAAGATTAATAAGCTTAAATTACTAAATTTAGGTTGTTTAAAGCTGTGTAAGGAATCACAGGAAATATCTACAACATAACTTAATGGTCATAAGTGTTATAATTAAATCATTGTTTTCTTGTTCAGGAATGCTGAAATATCTTTAGGACATTAAATTTCATGTATTGGTTCATGATGTGTTGCTTCAGTGTTCCTTCATTCATTTTGAGACAAGATTAAAAAAAAAAAAGGTGAGGGGAAAGTGGCAATACATACATTGATTGCTTTGCAATCTGAAATCTACCACTTGAAAGAATTATGAAAACAGATATATAAAAGTTTCATATTGTTTTCCAGTTCAGAAATTCTATTCAGCAATTAATTGTCTTTATTTGTTTCCGCAGTTTGTGGCTTGTTGTTCTAGTAGTGTTTTAATTGATTAAATGCACAAAATCTGTGGGGCAGGGGGGTCAAGATTTTTGACTTCAAGCAAGTTAAATGTCACAACACAAGAACTTTTGTATGAGTACATACAAAAGTATGAGGAACTTTTAGGTTCCAACCAATTATTTGGGCAGCACAGATGGCCTGTCTGATTATTAGTTATTCTCTGACAAGTCAGAGGTCAAAATGGTAAAAATTTCAAGTGAGGATCTAGATTATTTATTCAAGACAAATTCAACAACAACTTTGATATTTTCCTTAACATGCTGCAAACATGCAGCATCCTTATTTTTTTAAGCAAAATTCTGAGGAATGTGGCAGGGCTAAATGAAAAATTGATATGGGAAGTAATTGTTGTGACTAGCTTGCATTATGTAAACTCATGAGAACCATTGTCATAGAAAATTTTATGAGTTTTCCTTTCTTTTGCGTTCTCAGGTAGCCAATATTTGATGCCTTTGCATTTCCTTTAGGAGAATACAGTATGGATTAGTTGTCTTCTGATATAAATGAGTGTAATCTATAATAATGCAGAGGAAGCTGAACAAAACTCAGCTTTTCTGTTGAACTGCTTGCTCGTTTAACTTTGCTGAAATTATGCTGGCTGTTTGTTTCTGCTCTCCTTTTCCATATTTCTGGTTGCTTCTTACAGCCATGAATGCCCTTCCAGCTAGCAGGATGCTGCCTTTGGTATTGCAGACTATCCTAAAATAATTTTTGGTCCTTATTTCCTAACAAACATGCAGCCTCACACAATAACCTTCTGTTCTTAACATTATTGCCAGAAGAACTGTAATTACCTAAGCCTACTTAAGCCCCAATGATAGGCTCAGAATATAAGTAGAATTTAAGTAGAATACATTGAATTTAAGTAGATGTGTGATGGAACAAATATGTACAGAGAAAGAAAATCAAGGAGAAAAATCTCAATAGTGAGGAAACATTCTTGGAATGAAATTGTAATTTAGTTTTGCTTCAAAATTTCAGTATTTCAGTATTTCAAGCTATTTCAGTAGCTTGTTTTTAATTTCTCAAAATAAACTGTATAGTGGTTAAATGACAGAACCCATTATTTGTGAAGAAGTGGCAAAATTTAAACTGACTCATTAAACAGCTTCCTTATTGAGTAATTTTGAACTTAAAACATCAATTTAAAAATTATGTCAAATGCCATATTGTCACAACTCCTGCCTTTTCCACAATTCCACCAATACCTTTCTCTCAGGAATATCTCCTTTGTCATGTTTTATTATCTTTCTCTTGGCAATGAAACTTTGAAACAATTAATGGCTTAGAATCACTTAATTTCCAAAGAGGAATCTTGCCAAATACATTTTGAGAAAGCTGAATAGAGAGAAGGCTAATTAAATTACTTTTGTAATGATTCTAAGAATTCCTGCCTTTTTTCATGAGCTCCCTTACCTGAAACTACAGAAGTCACTTGTTGGATTAATGCTGTATCTGTGGATTTTTCCCACAGAATTTATGCAGAGCTTCCAAGACTGGGGGATTGGGGAATGGAGGCTGTGGTCACTCCATAATCACTCCTCACAGTTTGTCCCAGCTCCAGTGTGGGTTCCTGTCCCAGCCCTTGGGGATAAACTTCCAGGAAAACCCAGATCCTTCAGGTGACATCCCTCTGCTCCACCACAGGGCCCTCCATGGCTGCAGTGGGGTTACCTGCTCCAAGGCTGCTCCAGCACCTGGAGCACCTCCTCTTCCTCCTCCCCTCACCTTGGTGTGAGCTGTTTCTCACACTATTTTTGGTCCCTTTTCTCCCTGTCCAGCATTTTCTCCCCTCCCTTAACTCTGTTTTCCCAGCAGTGTCACCTGTTAGGTTGATGTCCCTTGGCCCATCCATCGTGGATCTGGCTGTGTCCAGGACAGGGCAGCTCCTGGATCTCTCTCACAGACATCACCCCTGCAGCCCCCTTGCTGCCAACACCTTGTCACAAACACCCCACACTTAAATGCATCCTCCCTCTTCTCCTTTAGCATTTTTAAGGTTCTGCAGTGCTGGCTTCTTCACTTCAAACCTCATATTTACTTGCAATCCATCAATAACCTAATTCAACATTGAATCCAAGTGATTAAGCTGAAAATGTGCTCTTTGAAGCTTGTACTTGTGGGAGGTGTGGGATTTGCTTCACATGTGACAAGCTGTATGAGCTGCATAATATCATTTTTTATCCCTCACCGGTAGAGGTAATTCCTTATTCTCCTTACTCTGGAAAAAAAAAATATCTAGGAATTTACAACCTTAGTTATGTCCTGCAATCATCAGCATTTTTTTTTAAGAGCAGTTTTTTTTTTTTTTTTTTTTTTTTTTTAATAAACCAGCAACCTCTGATGCCCATGAACTCTTATGCTGGACATGCAGGAATGAAAATGGCATTGTCTTTGTGGATGCTGCATGCCATGCCCTCCTTGCAGGCTCCCAGGGCAGTGGTCACAGCCCCAAGCCTGCCAGAGTTCAAAAATGTTTGGATAAAGCTCTCAGGAACAAATTGTGACTCTTGGGGATGGTTCTGTGCAAGACCAGGAGTTGGACTAGATGATCCTTGTGGGTGCTTTCCAACTCAGCCTGCTCTGTGATGCTGTGATGCTATTTAATGAGTAGCTTGTGCTAATAAATATTGATTAATTCTCCATCCTAATTCATCAGACATTTATCAGACTGGACTGTGTGCTGTGAGACGTAGCTCAGTGATCTTATCTGATTTATTTGAGTAATTCTGCAGTGATGGAGAGTTACTCTGCGCTTCCCTGCTGCAGCTTCTCAGGGAATGTGCACCTGGGCAGGAGGGGGGCACATTAAAAATAGTATTCCACTGCTGTGCCCCTGAAAATAAAGAGTTCCAGCAGTGCAATGTCTTTGGAGGCTTTGGCAGGAGAATTTTGCCTGGACTGGGGTGAAAGTAGGAGGATGCAGAGGATGCACCCTCTCTCTTAAACATGAAGGAAGTGGTGCCTCAGCTTTATGCAGCATATCTATTTTGTATGGAAATGCATAATCAAAATTTCCAGCTTACAGGTAGGATTTTGAGTCACAGAGTAAATGATTTGTCCAAAGTCACGTAGCTGAAACAAGGAATTGCTCTTTGATTTTTGAAAATGTAAGCCAGAATCTTTTTCTGTGTTCTATTTTTCAAAAAATAACCAAATCAAACCAAGAACTAAAATGCCACTGATATTGTATCAGAGTATGAATATTACAAACCCTTCAGTTATTGGAATTAATTTCAATGGTTATTAAAATGCACACAGATTTAGACAGTATTTTGTATGTATTTCTGTTTAAGTAGGATAAAGCTCAATAGTGCTTGTTCCCTGAAGTTTGACCTGGACTTGTTTCTAATTTATGGACCCTAATATTTAGCAATTTAAAGGCTAATGTTGTTTATAGATTTTGAATGCTAATAATTCTGTTCTATTGTATAAATATATATTTACATTGGAAAATCCTTATGAGGCTGAATTAAAGACAAATGCAAATATCTGGGTTAATTTTTGCACATTTTCAAGCACATACCAGAAGGGAAGAGCAAAATTGGTCATTATGAGTACATAGTGATGAAAAATGGCTAGACACAATAAAGGATAATTTCTTTGGTTTCCAGAGCATAATGGAGTATGAATCATATTTAAAATTAATGACTGAGAAGACAGATCATGATTTGAATGTCATCAGTAGCTATTTTACTCCTCCCTAGAGCTGCAACAAGCCTTTTATGAGAGATGAGTTCCTGCAAACAAGCCCTTCTAAGCTGTCTAGAAGCTCCTAATTTATAACAGAGCTTTAGAAAATGCTCTATTTTTACTTTTTTCTATGCTTGGGGTAAGAGTAGCAGACTGGGAACATCACCTTACTGTCCAACAAGTAATGTGCAGTTGTTTGTTTGCAGGTAGTTTTTCAAACATAACTTTTTTGAGGGGTGATGCTGGCAGCGTATGTCCATGCTCTTGTTTCTATTGAAGTGAACCTTTGAACTCTGTTACTGTGCATGTGGGGTAGACATTAAACAAAAACAACGAGTCAATAACGAGTCTTTTTCAAGAAAAAGGCATCCTGATGTTTTTGATAGTGCAAGATATTGAGCAGCAATGAAAGGGGAAAATTGGGGTGTTTTTTTTTACTTCTACATGTATGCAAAGTATTTTTTTTTTCGGCATCAGCAACAGTCCTGTATTGAAAGTTGAAGTCTGCTGCTGGAGATCAAATTTTCACTGAAAGATGAAGCACCCATTCTGTTTTAAAGTACTGCAGGTTAGACCTCTCCTGACATTCAAACTTTGTGTTTACTGAAGGTGGTGAGTACTTTCAGTTCACAGGTTGTCCTTAAGCTGTTGGAGTTATTACAGTGGTGTATTACCTTTCATTCTCCCCACCAAATCTCTCATGGCTCATTTGGCCTGCACAATGATGTTCTGTGAGATTGTTTTCATTTTTCAGTAACTTATATCACAGAGTATCTCAGATGTAGCCATAACTCTATTTTCACTGACAGGCTCCTCTCTCCTCTTCCTTTTGCAGCTGGCTCTTGAGGGGAGCACTCATAAAGCACGGCCACTTAGGAGCTCACTTTAAAGGACCTGCCAAATTACACCTTCAAATAGGCACAAAGGCAGGATCACAGGTTGAAAGCAGGCATTGGAATGGTTTATTTTTACAAAAAGAGATAGACCAGAAGGGATACTTTCATGTATAATACCTAAAATAATAGTCAGACTTCTGGTTTAGTGTATCATTCTTTATACTGCACTGTCCTATTTACAGCCTTGTAAAGTCAGAAAAACACTTTCTATTGTATTTGGGTTCTCTTATTTTATTGCAACATGTAGAAAGATACAGAAGCAATTCTGCTAAAGGTAGCTGAAATTTTGTTGAAAAATGTTCCCCTTCACATCATTACAGTTTATTGTTTTGCAGGAGCTGGAATGGGTACAGTGAAAGTTAAGAACTCTGGTCATCTGTAGCTTGGCAACTGCAGCAGTGGCCTGAGATCTGGAAGGCACAGACATGCTCAAGTAATTGCTCTGGTGAAAAAATCTCTGGGGATATATACATATATATATATATATATATATACACAGACACACAGGGACATGCATACATGAATATATGTATTTTATATATATGTGTGTGTTTTATATATGAAATAGCAACAACAAAGTAAAATCATCTCCCTGCATGCCACTTTTTTACATTTCAGGGCACAGTATCTTGACTACTGCATGGCAGGATTCTGTCATTTTAATAAATACATCCTCAAAGAAAAAAGAAAGTATTTGAATTTCCTCCATCCCCAATATTTTGTATTGTTTTCTTGATAGGCTTACTTCTTATTTCAGTGTGATGAAAAGCTGGGTGCCAAAAATCAGAATTAAAAAAAAAAAAAAAGAAAATTTATTGACATCTCTTGATCAGCTATCATAACATCACATATATATAACATCATTTTCCATTCTCACTACCAAGGAGGATCATGAACTACATGGAGTAACTCCCTCTGCTCCTGGTGACTCCTCAGTTAACAAGGTACAAGGACTAAAGGAAAATACCCATCTTTTCCACATCTTGTGAGGGATGCTAATGTTGGGAAGTTCATGGGAACATGAATAAATGGAAGACATCCTCTGCTGTACAAAGACAACCAGTGGAAGGTATAAAACTGCTACTTCTAAAGGTAATTGCCTCTAGGCATTTCTCTGTTGCACTTTTTATTTTGCATGAGCCACACCTGACACAGTGTTGTGCTGTGTAGGAGTGGTTCTGATGGCTTGGAAAGGCAACTCAAATTATGTATGAACAGATAGTTCCAGTGGTCATAGAAAAACACATTAGAAAAACATTACACAGAAGAAATAATTTGAGATCCCAAACACGTTTTTTCCCCATTAATGATATTTTAAAATGCAGAAAGCACTTCTGTGAAGCATGAAGGATGGTCAGGGTTAGCTAACGAGGCTGATAGGTACAATTGCTGCATGCTTGATCTGCCTTGGACCCTAATGCTTATTTGGACATGTCTTATTATTGTGTGGGTGTTAAGTCTGTCCAAGCTCATAATCAATAGATATATGGTCATTCACAGTGTTTATGTCTCTGTCTTGGATAGCTGGAACAAAGTGATCAGAATGTAGTTTGCTAGGTTCCTACAGAAAATTTCTCATGGACAATTTGAGCAAACTAATTGCTGGCATTAACATGGGAGTCATATGAGCTGTGATAATGATACAGATAATGAACCCCCCCACCTCTGGCCATCACTTTATTACCTACAGGGTCAGTAAAAAATTTATTCAACCCTCAGTTGCATTTTATAATTGGCTATTTGTACCTGGGAAGATTTTGGTACTGTACAGTATCTTCAGGTATCATCCATCGACTGCTTTAAGTGCATCAGAAAAAAGATCGGTGGGGACCCACTGTCAAAGTCTGTTGGGAAATGGAGAGTCAAAACCCCTGTAATTTTTGGTCATGGATCTTTGAGCTTTAGAGGAAACAGTCTGAAGTGACAGCTTAGCAATAGCTAAAAGCTGTATATCAACACAATGGTGATAGCTTGATGTTGCATGAGCACACTGAGCCAAGCAGGGCAGTGCTTTGCTGAGGGTGCTTCTGTTTTGTTGAGGTGACGACTCAATCTCACAGAGAGACAGCAACGCTCAGGTTGCAGTTCTGTATCAAAAGCCTGGGGAGAGTATGATTTTAATTTAAGCTGGTTTTGCAAAGGCTATCAGTTTGGGTTTAGGCATTCTGAGTTAATTATCCCAGGCAAAGAGGCACAGGTGTCTGTCAGTGTCAGGAGGTTAAAACGATGCCCACAGCAAAGAATTGTGCCAACACCTCCAGTGTGAACTGTGACTGTGCTTAGCCAGACCCAGAACCCTTCTCCAAGAAGGGATCTTGTGCAGTTGGCAGATGCCTCTGAGCTGACAAAGGGGTGCTTTCCCTGCCATTTCACACCCACAGGGGTGCTAGTTCTCCATTTTTAAAATCACAGCCAGTGTTTTTCCTACAGCCAGTCACCTGTAAAGGGTGGAACAACGATACGAGGTGGCCAGGAAGAGTTTCCTGAAGTATCCCTCATCTTGCACTACTCATTAAAACAGGGAGCTGCTTAGTAGGACTGGTTCTCATCTGGCTATCAGCCCAATTGAATTTCCACTATGGCATTTCAGTAGTTTGGGTTAGATGTTTTAGCTGTAGGAAAATTACTTAGAATAGACCTAAATCTAAAATGTGATGCCAAATCTCTGGCTTGCTGGTTGCCTACAGTGGCTTTTTTTTCATATTTTCATGGGACTACTCCTGTTTGAAACAGCTCTGCCAGTACCTGCAGCTGAATTCAGATCAAATGTCCACTAGGTAAAAAAATTCAAGATTAGGTAGCTGTAGCCACCCTCTGCACAATTTTTCCTGGAAAAATGAGAATAAAGAGATTTTTATCTTTGGAGAAAGATTCATAATAAGAATTTCAGTTTAGCTAAAGAAGAAGTAAATCAAATCATGTTTAAGTTATTCCAAGTATTTTTCTTATCTTAAAAAAAAAAAAAAAAGAAACCAAATGTAACCAATTAGCAAAAACCCCAAACCCTTAATAATAGTAAAGAAACTTACAAAGAAATAATAAATAAATAATAATAATAATAAAATCTTTGCTTAAATTTTACCTTTCTAATTATTTCTGGCTCCAAAATTACTCCATGAGTAAAATTCAAAGAAGTAGACATAAGTTTTTCATTTAAATAGAGGAAAGCAGTCATAATATTTTTCCCCCAAGCTTCTAAAACCAGAGATTTCCAATCACTTTTTTAACATAATAATTGGAAGAGCATTCGCTTACTCTGTTTTTAATCTAGCTAGTGATGAGTTCACTCAAACTACACATTGATTTTGTTATGAAAGTCTCAAGACAACTGTAAATTTTAAAATCAGTCTAAGAATTTGATATTATAAGGATACGATTCTAAAAAAACCAAAAGTGGAACAACTCTACAACTTTTTAGGATTTAGTATTATTTCAAAATACGGTATTTGGCAGTTAAAGCTTCAAAGCAAAAACTGCTGCCACAGCATGGCATAGCAGAGGGATATCTCTGCTCATCATGCCAGCAAACAGGTGAATCTCATCCAAAGATCTCTACAGCTCTCCTCATACGGTGGATCTGGGCCATAACTTTGCTAGGACCTTGTCAAACCACACATCCTGTGCTTTTTATATTCCTACAGGACATCCCAGACACCCCGGGGTTTTTTGTGGTTTCCCCAGGAGGAGCTGTGCCACTCCACTGTGGTTCTCCTAGGAAAACAGCATCCAGCACCTGTGTGTCCTTGGCAGAGAGCTGCAGCCTGCTCACTGCCTCGTCCTGGGCAGATTTTAGGGCAAGGACACAGCATTGCTACCTTGAAGGATTTGCTGTAGGCTGGAACTGATACTCCCAGGGGCTGGAACAGAAGTGTAAACTCAGTGATCAGGTGATGTGGGAGAAAAGCAGAAAAAAAAAAAGTTGTTTCAGGTCTGCCCTACTGATACTGCATACTGCCAGACCTTGTGGGAATTTTAGATTAAGTTTGCTGCCTGAATTTTTTGCTAGTAACAGGATGGTACAGTATCAGGCAATTTTACAAGTGTGGCTGCTGCACTGAAATATTAATTTTTTTTTCCTTGTACTTTTGACCTGTGAGACAGGAAACTCCCTGTTCTGAGAATTAAAGCAGCAATGCAGTTTAGGCTTCAGCTGTGAGAAATAGAGAATTCTTGATATGACAATTGGTGGGTTAAGTACTTGTTTAAAACCAGAACCAACATAGGCAGCTAAATTGCACCATCTGGAGCAAAAGGCAGATGTAAGCATCTTTATTTAAGAATCAGTTTCTTATTATTTATACAAGATGCATGGTATTAATTCACTCCTTTTTTTTTTTTTTTTTTTTTTTTTTTTTTTTTTTTTTTTTTTCCAGGGAGCATCATTCATGGGAAATAGCTTTGTGTAGACATCTGGAACAGAAACTTCTTAATAATTTTATATAATAAATCCGGAAGAAATGCTAATTATTAATAGTCAGGATTGTTTAAGGATTTCAGTCTAGCTGACAGCCTGAACAAAGCACAGGCAGATGCTTTAGACAGGCTGTAAGGAAGACTGATAATTATAAGCCAAGCCAGAGAAGTGACCTTTTATTGTGGCAGGAACTGCAAGCATCACCACACTCGTCACCACCACACACTGCACAAATTAGACCCATCCATTGACTACACCTAGGGAAGCTTGATTTCCAGCTGGTCCTCTGCACCTTCCAACTTTAAGCTGGGCATTCAGAAACTGAAGCACATAAAATCATCTGTCATCTTCCAAATTTAATAGAGAAAGTGGTATTTTCGTAAGAATGCAGTCATTTTATTTTCACAACACTAATTTGTTGTCAATGATTAATGAAATGATAATCGGTTTTTACAGGGTTTGTCTGGCAAAATGACTTCATTCATTCAGTGTTTACAGAAAAGGAGCATAAGAGAAATAATTTATATGTGATCTTCAGAAATTTTTAAGCTCCAAGTTAATTCAAAGTGAATATATAAATATAAAGATAAAATAAGGCAGCAATCTATGTATATTCAGCCAGAAACAGACCATGGTTTAGAGCCTCTTAGGATAAAAATAATGAATGAAAAAGACTGCTTAATTAAAACGTAACATTAAGTTGTGCTCTTTTATAAAGGTCCATCTAATTCTGTACAATTTTTTCCAGACAGAAGGCATGCAAAAGATAGATTATACTAACAGAAAGAAAGAAAAAACTTCAGCGAGAGCAAGGCAATCATTAATAAAGCAACCATTAGCACATTTATAGAGCTTTGATAGAGAAAGATGTAGGAAAATAAAGTGTTTTAAAAAAGCTGCCACCAAAGAAACATAGAAAAGTTTTATTTTGAATATGTGGCTATTTTTTAATCATAAGGACTCTGATTTAGCTACAAACATAATTTATAGTATGTAAAATAAAAATGTCTGCCTAAATATAAATATGCATTATGCTGCCTATCTAAAGAAAGCTACCAGCTCAGTTCTTGTGATGTAACCTAACACACCAAGAAAGGCCAAAATTATTTGTTCTTCAGTGGATCTTTGTCTTTAGTGAACATGTAGTCAGCATCAGGAAGCCGAATATATCACAGCTGAAAAATTAGGCCCTGGCAATCTGCTTGGCGAAATTTAATTTAGATTTAATTAGTGATGCACTGTAGTCAAGATACATGGCTTCAAGAAGCAGTTGTTAATGCTGAAGGGGTAAAAGTTGCCTTTGTTTAATTGGAATTCCCACTGACAGTGACCCACAAAGATTTGCCTTTTGGTTTAGGTGGCTGCAGCCAGCACAGGCTCAAACCAGTTCCTGGGGCAGGTGAGTGCTCCCAACAGCAAAGTGACAGATGTCTGAGTTACCAGCAGCCATGCTGAGTAGCCTGTCCTCCTGGTCTTGTGTCTAAACTTGGTTTGTTACCTAATCCAGTTGCTTTTCACATTGATTTGTCATAATTATCTTCACACGTCTGAGGACAGAACTTGATTAATCTCTATCACCACTAGCTCTGTTATTTTTGTTATATAAGGACTAGTTATAATTTATAATGACTAATTAAAACTTTCAATGATCAATATAGTAATCCTTTAAAAGTATCAATTTTTAAAAACTATCTGTGTATTTACCCATTGTCAGAAAAACAGCTAAAATTCCCTGTCCCTCAAAAGTGATAAAAATCCAAGAGAAAGGAAACCTATACACAGGTTTAAAATGTGGCTTAATGGTCTCAAACTTCTTTCAGGATACCTTAATTTTAATTAGTATTTTTGAAAACAGATGTTCAGCATGATTTAACTTTCTTCTCAGCTGAGAAAAAACAAGTTAGAAATTGATCTTTGCCCTGCACATTGACACAGCTCTGTCTGGTGGTCTGAGAATCCTGTAATGACAGTGGAATGACTGAGGAGCATCTCTAAGCCAAACACTTTTTTCCTGTGAGACAGTGATGTTAGAGGATTGTTCTTGCAATTGTTTCTTTCAGTCATGTGGTAGAATTGGGATATCTGTAGGTTGCTGGTCAACAGCTCATTTCTCAATTGCAATTATACCTTTTTCATTACATTTAAGAGCTTTGCTACACATGAGTAGCATATGGTATTGGCTAAGGAGATAAGGCTTTAATGAGATATAGAACATGCCAACAAAATGCATGTTAAATTGCAATGACACGCTTGTGTTGGTAGCATGTGGTGTTGTGAAATTAAATTCCCGACAAGACAATGCAAACAAATTCACTTCAGCAAGCCTGTGGTCACCCAGCTTGTCCTCAAGTTGGTCCGGGGGACAGGGCAAGTGGGAGGCTGCTGGGAGGGAGGAGGGAGGGACTGGGTTATTTCCCTGTTCTGCTGTACAATCTTGTAAAATAATTTCATCCTTTTTCTCAGTTTTGCACAAGCACATAATGAGGCACAGTATTACTTACTTGAATGACTGATGCTGCAAAAGTATCTTCCAAAAGGTGTTGCATCTGTCTTAGACACACAGATATTCAAGCAGCTAAACAATAAAAACAATCAACAATAGACTGTGAGTGATATGTGACTCACTGTAACCTGGAGCCATGCACACTATTTAATTAGCACAAAGGAAAATTTTCCATCTGGGAATACAAAAAACAGTCTTCTCTTCAACTCAAGCAGTGGCTGTTGAGTCTGCAGAAGGAAACAGATTGTAGCACCCCTGAGTATCTCTGACACTTTGACTTTCATGCCTGGACTCCCAAATCACCCATTTTTTGTAAAGAAGAGTAAAAGTAATAACACTAATAATATTGTTTTGAGTAGCTCACAAGGTTTGGAAGGGTTTGGTAACATCATTACTCTGTCTTGGGAGAGATTAAAGAAATTAAATGTTAGATTCCTAGCCAAAGAATACAGATCCAACAGACATAACCTAGGCTGGCATCATTTGATGGGTAAAATGAAGCTATAAGTGTTCCATTAAGATTGTTCCTCTTGGGTCTTTCTAACACTCTGCAAGCCTCCTCTTGCCCTCCTCCAAATGCAGAGAAATACATGCTAGAAAAGTAAAGCATGAAAACATCTTGTTTTCCTACCATGCCTTGGTATAACAGCCAGTTAATTAAAAATTGCAGCTTTCATCCACTCAGCCTTCCCAAAGCAGCCTGGGTCTCGTGGTGCAAAGGCATTTGTTAGGAAAAAAAAAATTATCTCTTTATGAAGAGTTTATTCATGTTTGTTTCACCTTGACAGAATTTGGAAAGCAAAAGGTAAGGAAAACTTGCAGTCCAAGTCATTGAGAAAATGCATTTGTCAGGTAGAAGAGTTTTCTAGGAAATAACCCTATATTTGAACTAGAAATATTCACAAAAATATTCAATCATTTGAGCTTTTAAGGAAATCCAGACCTCTTTATGAACTTCATGGGTTGTTTTTTATATCTGTTGTAGAACTTAAACTAAAATCTAATCCTAGGTGCAAGTTTACAGTTTAGAACAGATCTGAACTGGAGAGAATCTTTACAATTCCAGTTGCAGCATACTTGAGGGGAAAAAAAATCAAAATCTGAAGAATAGCCATGACATCATCCATAATATGATATGTGAGCTGCAGGTGAGTGCAGGTGTTATTAAGATATCTTTGGGGTAGATTACTCTGGCAATAGAGCTTCAGGAGCTGAACATCAGCTAGCTCTGATCATCACGCCGGATGCCAAAGTGAGTTTTGCACCACGCTGATCTTCAGGATGCTTTCAGCACTCAGGTAGCTCCACCACGTCCCACGGTGGCTGTGTGCACACATTTGTGCTGTGTCTTTTACTAGTGCTGCACTCTGTTAGCTGCTTCTTGAAAGACAGGAATCTCTGCCTTCATGCTACTAGCAGGAGAAACTTCCTTGTGCTTGGCAGAGCAAAAGGACAATGATAATATCTTCTCACAGCAGTGATGGATCAAAAGGGAAAATCAGTTTACAGAGGATTTCCAGGGTACAGTTTGGTTGGTATGATTCTGCTGAGTTCTGCAGGCTGTGTTAACACACGAGGGGCACCCTCCTCTCCTGAGCTGTGTGCACATCCTGAGCTGTCTGGGCACACTTTCCCTGCCAAGGCTCCACCATGGCTGTGCTGAAGGCCACGTAGGAAGCAGGACAGGCAATCTGAGCCCCAGGGGCTGTTGAATTGAGATTATCCCCAACCCACCTGATGTTATCTCCTCATGGAGTGGGGAGGCCCAGAGAACACCCTTGCTATTTCCTACGTGTAATTTGTTTTTAGAACTCCTTTGGATTTGTGGTGCCTACGGTTTGTGCATTTGCTTTTGGCAGGGAGCTGTTAGGATCAATAAGGATTTGTGGGGACTTGCTGTTTCTATGCCAGCCACTTTCTGCAAAATATTATTTTCCCTTCTTAGGGCAAAAGAAAAAAAAAAAAGTGTCTTTGAAATCGTTCAGAGACTAAGGATCTGAGCAGAAGCCTGTGTGGATCTGACAGTGTGGGAAGATGATTGGAGAGGGAGCTGAAATATCCAGCTCGGCAATTTTATTCGTACTTGCTCCCTTGTACTCCCTATTCACACTTCTCCCTGCTGGCACACCCTTATTTATCTCTTACCTTGAGCCAAAGATATTGTGCTATTCTGAGAGAAATTTTCCAAAGGAGCTGCAGCGTCTCCTTGAGATGATGGATCCTGGTAAAAAGATTCCTTTGTTCATTTGGTTATGCACAAAGCATCATCTGTTTCCTCCTAATAAGTTTGCTTCTAGCTAAAGTCTTTTAACAATGAGAATTAGAAAAAAAAATATATTCAGCTATTCAGACCTTGCAAGGAAAGCACAAGGACTGTTAGCCTTATGCCTTTGCTTTTTCCCTTGTTTGAGAAGCAGGCTACAGGACAAATGCTGAACTGTGCCCTCTGCTCCCAAGTACATGAATGGTAATTTTATATCTAAGTTATATATTTAAAAAATACCTACTGTAATCTGCAAAATACATATGTATATTTTGTTTGTAAATGTTCCAGTGGTATCAAGACAGTTAAAACCTTTTTCAGTCCATTTAGCCATTGCATTGCATGAAAGGAAAGATTGTATACCTGGGTGATTTTTTTTCCACAGTGAATAGTAGCTCTTCAATTATTTTCTCAGTGTCTTTATTTGGGCTATTTCATCCTCACAGGTTTTTGCAGGATGGGGACTGCATGTCTATACTATGGGTACATGATTATCCATGAGTGTGGTACTTGGACAGCTATGTGCTCAGAAATTAATTTTGCTTTTTATTACAGGGAAGGACAAAGAACAAAACTTTGGGAAAGAGTTACCCTCATTAAATATTTACCATTTCAGCTCCAGATTCAGGAAAGGTAAGCTCTGACTCATTACTTTTTATTTTTATTATCCAATCTACTTGGAACTGAATGGAACACAATAACCTTCAAATCCCTTCAGAAGTTGTGAGTTACATGAAATCATTTATTTGAAAAGCACCACGAGATAATGGAAGGTGTATTGGGTTGGCCAGGTTCTGATAGCAGGGAGGACTACAGGGGTGGCTGCTGTGAGGAGCTGCTGGAAGCTTCCTCCCTGTCCAGCAGAGCCAGTTCCAGGTGGCTCCAGGATGGACCCACCACTGACCAAGGCTGAGCCCACCAGGGGCAGTGATAAATAACATATTTATGAAGGGGGAAAAATGTGTGCAGTGACAGCCAGAGAGGAGAGTGAGAATGTGTCAGAGGAACATCTCTTCAGGCACCAAGGTCAGGGCAGCAGGAGGGGCAGGACGTGCTCCAGGCATTGGAGATGAGACCCCCCTGCAGCCCCTGGTGACACCGAGGTGAGGCAGCTGTGCCCCTGCAGCCCAGGGAGGGCAGGGGGAGCAGAGATCCACCCACAGCCCAGGGAGGAGCCCACCCTGAAGGAGGGGGATGCCTGGAAGAAGCTCTAAACTCTAAATCCGTACTGGAGCTGGGTCCTGGCAGGGACCTGTGACCCTGTGGAGAGAGGAGCCCGAGCTGGAGCTGGTTTTCTGGCAGGACCTGTGGCCCCACAGGGGCCCCATGTTGGGGTAGCACATTCCTGAGGGACTGTAGCCCGAGGGAAGGACGCACATTGGAGAAGAATATGGAGGACTGCCTCCCATGGAAGGAACCCCACGCTGGAACAAGGACAGTGTGAGGATTGCTCCCCCTGAGGAGGAAGGTGTGGCAGAGAGGTGATAAACTGATTTCAGACTTTATTCCCTTCCATCTGCACTGCTGGAGGGGAGGAGAAAATTGGGAGTGAAGGTGAGCCTGGAAACAATAAAGGGGTGGGGGGAACATGTTTTAAGATTTATTTTTTACTTCTCATGCTCCTACTCTGATTTGATTGGCAATAAATCAAACCAATTTCCCCAAGTCAAGTCGGTTTTGCCCATGACAGCAATCGATTTGTGATTTCTCCCTGTCCTTATCCCAATCCATGAACCCTTATTTATATTTTCTTTCCCCTGTCCAGGTGAGGAGGGGAGTGAAAGAGTGACTTTTGTGTGAAAGAGTGTCCTGGCCTCCAGGCATGGTCAACTCATAAGAGTTGTTGGTTGGGAAATGTTAGGCACCTTATTCCTGCACATACCCAGTTTCTGACTCCATTTCTTTCCCATATTTAAAATTAGAACTCTGGAGAGAAGAATATGAATTGATTTTGTGAAATTGTTTTGTGTTGTGTTAATTTGAAATGATCAGCTAGCACAGCAGTAATGATCACAGAGGCTTGTTCTTTTGAAACAAAGATAACATATCATTGATCTGATGCTTCGAAATTCATCAGAGACTTTTAAGGCCACAAGGGAGTGTTTTGATCAGCTAGGCCTGACTTCTCCCACATGAGAAGCGAAGAGAATTTCACTAACAACTCCTGCACGAGTTGTGCTTCTGGACAAACACAATACTTGTGTTTGCAGGGGCTCCTTAAAGTGAAAATAAAGCTTTCTGCCCTAGACTTTATGTTCATCAGATCATTTTAAATTCTTTTCAAAGCATGGCTGAATAATTAATTTCATTTTATCTCTGAGTTGAGGCGTTTATTAAAATCATGAATGGACTTCTGGAAGTGAATGAAAGACACAAGTTATCTGTGCACCTATGAGTAAGAAAACTGAGCCAAAAAACATAATAAAATGCTGAAGTATTATCAATCCACCAGAGACGTAAAAATGCATGGCACAGAAATAAATGCAAAAAAAGAAAAAAAAAAGGCTAAAGTCATAATCCAGTGAAACACTAAAGTGTGCCTGTGACTCTAAATAATGTGAGAAGTTTCACCAAAGGCAAAGAGTATTAAAAGTTTCAGAAGACAGAATCTCTCTAAGTGCTTCAGTGGATTTAATTTGAAGTACCTAGTCAAAATCATTAATTTCTTCTAGCAAGGAGGTAGAACAGATTTTGTGAGATGCTCAGTAAAATAAATTACAAAACAGAAAGAACTATAAGAAAAGCTTCCTTTTCAACAGTGATGTTTGTGGTATTAGCTAAGATCAGCCTCAAATGAGGTTCCCACTGTGCAGTGCAATGCACTTCAGGAAGCACTAGGTGCTACTGGCTCTGCAGAACATTCAAGCTAAAGACAATGCCACATTTTCAAGAAAACACTCTCTTTTGTTATTTTATTGTTTGCCATATTATTTCCTTTTTTTATGGTCTTGATTGTATTTTTAGTTAAGCTATTTTTCTCCCAATGCAGAAGTCTTTGGTTTGCATTTCTCAGCACCAGAACCACCCCTGAAGAAAACAGGGCAGCAGCTCTGCAGGTGAGATGTACCATGATACCTTTTCAAAGACTGAGGTGTTTTATTTTTGAAGAAGCCAAAGTACATAATTGAACAGAGTTGCCATGATTAAAATGCAATTAAGGTTGTGAAGCCCCTGAGCATCTTAAATTGTGGCATGATACAATATTTATTAGGCTTCAGAACACATAATCACATCTTTGGCCATCCAGCCATGTTTTCCTTTTTCCCTACGCAGGATTAACCCTCTCTCACAGTTTGATGCAACTAAACTTTTTACTTCTGTATGTGACACCTTAATAATTCTGAGCTGGAAGAGTAAGGACTAGAACTTCACAGAAGACAAGACAATGAAGTGACAAGAAAACACCCATGCTTAAGCATTCATTTAAAAAAACCCTTTTTTTTTTTTCTTACTGTTAGTGAATAATGGAGCTAATATAAAATTCTGACAGGCATAAACCTATTGAATAATTCTGATACTGCAATCTACAAGCAATAAAGTGAATGATGTTAGTTTTATGCAAGAAATAATCTTTTAAAAGTCATAAAAAGGCATATGTATAATTCATATGGTTAATATTTGAGGTATTTTGAAGGTAAGTTCACACATTTCTTGTGTCTACATGCACATGGCTTAAAAAAAAAAAAAAGGAAGAAATGACCTTCAGTTAAAAACTTGGCAACTAGCTCAAATTCTGCTTCTAAATTTGACTTTGTCGTGTCTGCTTATTAAGAATATAATTCATAGCCTGGGAGTCTGCTCTGAAATACCAGTATCTATCATAAATGCTCAACATTTTTTCAACATATCAGCTTTCAGACATTGTCATATGATCAGCTTCAGTGACTAGATCAAATTCAGGTGTTGGCAGATGACACTGTGGGCTCCAATGGTAGCTTTGTGAATCTGCTGAACAACTAAACTCCTGTGGTTCAAAAGATTTACAGGTTTTTTGTTGTTGTTGTTGGGTTTTTGGGGTTTTTTTGGGTTTTTTTTTTTGTCACATTTAGAAGCTGATTCAAGATCTTATGACCTGTATCTAAATTACAGCAAAAGGTTGCCACCCTTACACACGGACAGCCTTAATTAGCTGTTAGAAGTTCTGTCCTGAACTTCTGTCCTGAGTTTCCCTGTTTTGTTTGTCTTTCCAGGTAGGAAGAGGAAAGAGGGGAATTCTGTTTTGGAGGAAAATAAAATACAGCCACCACATATTTTTCCTTAGAAAAAACTGTGTGCAAGCAGAGCAGATTTTTACATTTAGACACTTAGTAATGTTTAACAGGTTTTTGCGTGTTGGAATATTTCTGCTTATAGCTTCATGCAGGCAGTAAGGTCTGTACTCATCAGTTAGGTGTTGAACAGACACAGTCTGTCCGTCTAAACAAGACAACAGGGATCAAATTCAAAACTCTTTCCACATTCAAAAGAAGAGGCTTTAAAATAGAGCAATTTTCCCAATAGCTCAGCAGACTGAGGACTAGAGATGCTACTGTGCTTTAGAGCTGAAGACTCAGCTTCCAGTGTTACCAATGCAATTACCACCATTTCCAAACTGTAGCTACAATAGCAGTGCAAAAGAGAATTGTGCCTTTGCCTTGAAATTGAAAATTTGCTTTGTTGGAGAGACAAAAAAATCTCTTATAACGAGACTGTAAAAGATCATCCTAATTTCTATCTAATCCTGCTCCTGCTGCTTCCTTTTATCATTACTCATCCTCACATTGACTTTTGGAGAGCAGCATGAGCTCCTTGTCCTCTTCCCTTGCCTTCTGCCTCCATAGGCTCAGCCACCACTGTGGGAGTTTCACAGGTTCTCCAGGCAGTGTTTTCCAGCCCTTGTGTTAAAAGCAGAAGGCAGATAGAAAAGCTTCCCATCTCAAAGTCATATTTAGGACCCATTTTGAGCCATAGTCAGGGAGCATCTTGAGGTGGACAAAACATATGGGGGATGTGAAGAGGGTAAATACTATTTGACTACACAGCTGAAAAATTATTGTTTCTGAAAGGGGGTGGGCTTGATAATACCAATCACTTTTTTCTGTGTCTGCAATGCAGAAATTTCTCTGTGCTAATCTTGGCACTGACATTGAAATTGATGTGTGGCCTTTAGGTAAGTCACTTAATCAATGTGTTTGCCAAATGAGGATAATAACATTTATTTGCCTGCCTGAAATGGATGTAGTGAGGACAGACTGGTTAGTGCTGTGAACTGCTATTTAATAGTAATTGCAAGTATTATTATGCTGTGGACTTAAACCCCTCCTTGACTGATAATTGAAATAGCTGAAGAACCAAATAAAAGTCTGAAATGTAAATGTGACAGTGGTTTCAGCTAAGGTGGACCTGGTTAACCTGCTTCCTTTTCAAGAAGCTAATTATGCTTTAACTGAGGCAACATACATCAAAAATATTTCAAGCATGTACCTGCTCTTACTCAGAAACAGAATGAGAGGAAATATTGTGGGATTCATATTCGAGTCACTGGGTAAAGTGCCACTGATAATGGGTCAAGGGAGAAGCTGGGTGTAACACAGAAAAAATACATGTTCAAGCCTCTGTTCTGGGATGCAGGTGCACTCAGGTGTCCTGAGAGCAGGAGGAGCAGTGTAGATAAGACAGAATTAGATGCATCATTACCATTTTCAACCCAATTAACATCCCCGCTCTTCAGGATTAAATAAGGTCTGTAACTCCCCTTTTGGTATGGCAGGCTAAAAAAAAAAAAAAAGTCCTAAGGGTGAGAAGAATGAATAATGCTGTAGAGCAGTATGAAGTAGATTAGAAAATGAATTACAGTAAACTGTCTTATCTGTGAGCTGGGCTTTGAGAACTCTTCTGAGGCCTCATACTGCCCCCTTTCTCCCACAGATATTTCTTTGAGAAGAGAGGAACATAAGAAGGCTGCCTGGGCTGGCTAAAGAACCAAGTCCTCCAAAAGAATTTCTTTTTGCCATTTGTAATACTACTAAGAATCATCCTGTTACAAACAAGCGTGTTTAGTTGATGCAGTAGTTAAAATAAACCTAGGTGAGGTTTCTCTAACAGCTAATAAATGAGTCATAATTTGGTCCTTCCTTATGTTGAGTGAAAGCTAACCAGCAGGGTAAGTGTCTCGGACTTGGCTAGAACTGGGGGGAATAACTGCTTCAGGAATTTTACACATATCTCACTTCACCTGCTTAATATTTTCATGATGAATTTGCTTGAAATTTATCAAGGAAGCAGGGACTCAGACTGTGATTGGCAATATTTCCAAGAATACATCAAGAGCCATGAAAAAAGAAGTTGTGGAATTGTTAACTGAGGAACGACTTACTTTGCCTTTCAAGTTTACAGCCTTGCTTTCCAATTTTAAGTTTTACAATCCAAACTTAGGGCAAACCCAGGCAGGTGGCTGCATCTCCAGAGCAGCAGAGAAAAACGCAGTGGTTGATGAGCGGGGCACCCGTGGCTCCTGGCAGTTCTGCTGGGCATACTGTTGGCAGGGTGGCTTCCTGCATGTATTGGAGTGGATAAACTTTCCACCCAGCTACAGAAGGAGAGACATTTTGCTTTCTTCTGTAAAACAGTTCTTAGAGAGATCACAAGTCCCTACACAGTGGTGTGGTACCCAGAGGGAATTGTCACACAGAGGCAAATCACTCTGTGTTAATAAGGCTAGAAACAGAGAGGTGCCTCTTTGGGCCTCATCAAAACCTGCTAGCTGTAGGACACGCAAAGTGAGAAGAATCAGATGTACTGAGAGCCAGACATTAAAGGGATACACTCATGAGAAGGAGATTTTTATTCAGAAATAAAGAATATGGGATGCTGTAGGCTCCTCAGGTTCAAAGGAGGGCATCTCGAGGGAGTTCTGCTGCAGTAATACATGGGCAGAGCCCTGTCACTCAGAAAGACTGCAATGAAGAGATTAGGCAGAGCCAAGGTCCAGCAACTGCTCTGATCCCATGGGAGACAGGGCGACTGGATATAAAGGCACTGCTGTCTGCCAGACAGTGAATGCTTAGAAGCAGTTCTGGGAATATTTTGTCAAATTGGTAAAAGAACACGCTCAGTAATTTAACGTTCCTTTTGGGTTTTGATGATCATAGCCTTGCAGAAAAATGGCATTTGAATAGCCAGGTCAAAATGTCTAGCAGTGGCAGCGTGCTAAATATCCACAGGTAACAGAAGTATCATGCAAGTTCAGTTGAAACAAGCCAAAGGCACTCAATTTTCCAGATATGAATTCTAGTCCCAGATTATCATCATGGTCCTATATTCAATTCAAAATCTCTCTAAAAAGGAATAGGTGCTGACTTCTTTAGAACAGAAATGTATATTAAAAAAAAAAAAAAAAAAAAAAAGAAGAAGAAATCTTGCTCCATTTCCCATGTTTTTACTTCACTGGACCAAGTTTTAACCAACAAGAAACTCAGTTTTAATTGATACAGCAGCAAGGTATGTCATTCTGCCAGCAAAGACACATTCAACAAGTGTTATGGTAATTAATATGTACATGAGAAAAGGAGACATTCCATCCACCTTTAATGAGCTATTCTTAGCACCAGAGGGACTTCCCACCCCGTGATAGATATAACCCTACCCTGTCAAACTTAAGAGACAGATCAGAAGTGCTACAAGAGGGGGAATTCCAAGGCATCTCAATCATGTGGCACTACATAAAATAATTATATTTGGTTACCCTTCAGAACGGTATGTTCTTGAGGGGTAACTTTTATATACTGTTTCTTCAAACATGGCTGCACTCTGAGTGTGCTGCTTTTGATTTTTAAACAGCTCACACAGCTATAACCCCTGCCTGTTATCTCTAATGATGAATGACAGTATTATATTTACAAGCAGATACCATGCTCTTGAAAGATTTTTTTTTCCCTTAACTATCCTGATTTACAATGTAAGACTTAAAAGAACTTAAAGGCTTTGTTGAACCTTCTCTAACACAATGGAAAGTTATCAGAGAAGATGTTATACTTTTTACCAAAAGAGATAAGACTTTTTTTAAAATAATGAGAAGAATAAAACTAATCAAATCTCCTTTACTTAATAGGCAAAGCACTATGTAAAGTATATTAATCTTAAAGGCATAATGTACCTGATTTAAACTCAGAGAAAGATTGTTTTCATGTTTCTGAGTATTGAACAGGTTAGAAAATTAATTTAATTTAGTACAGAAAAAAATTAATATTTATTTCTGTATTAATTATTAATACATAATATTGTAATTAATTATAATTAATAATATTAATTCTTTATTAATTATTAATAATTAATAAACTCAGTTCCTCAGTATTGGAAAAGGTCTTGATGTTTATGAAAAACTGAATCCTGATTAAAAAATGAAATCATGTGAACAAGCAGGACAGACACTAAAAGCTGAAATACTTCAGTTTATTCTAAAAATGAAGAAACAGAGCAAGACATTTGACTTTTTTAATTTAAATTTGCAAAACATTTCTAGATTTAAGAAAAAACAGAGACAAGAGGTGATAGCCTTTTTTTTCAGTAATAGAAATATCTATATGGAATAGAAAGGAAATTAAAAACACAGGAAACAGTTATTTTTCTGTTGCTGGCAGTGTTGGTTTTTGTTTTTACTGTTACAAATAATCAAGCCTTCCTTTTGCAGAAAAGGAATGGCTCCTTGTGCAACTCCTTGCAAAACCAGGGTAATATTTTGATGACACTGCATCTCATATTTCACAGTGCTGTCCCTTCACCAACATGCAATGACATCACGGAGAAACCATCACGTCTATCTCATCCATCGATATGCTGTTTAATTATCTTCCATGTAACTTTAAATTTCTTAGGGATGTCAATGCCACATGACTTACTGTAAAACAAAGGGAAAAAAAATCAATGTTAAATCAAAAAAGAACTAGACGAGAGAGAGAAGATAAACATGCTAGAATATAAATCAGAAAATAAACCCAAAGCAAAAAGTATTACTTTGGGATATTACAGATTTAATAAAGGTAGCATTTATAAAAACAGAGCTAGCATGAAAATTCCTAAAACATGACAAGAATTATACTGAAGAAGTCAACCGAAAAGCTTTATTTTGAGCAATGTAATACAACTCAGTTACAGAGCTCATCACAAGTCTTCATGCAGATCTTATTCAGAGCTTCAAGTAACCCAGCAACTTGGACATAAACCTGAAAAAAATCCTAGTATTCATCACTTGTAGTAGTGCTAGAATGGTTTCAACCTACCAGAGCACACATTTTTAGCAGGCACTGAGATAAGACTGGAAATAAGACCATCCATTCAAAAATGCAAAGAATGTGTATGACATTTGATAGTGCTAAGAAAATAATGACATAAACAGTTCATCTTTTTCCTCACTTTTAGGGTGTCTAATACATGTCCTCATTTATCAACCTTTTTAAATGTTAGGTATATCAGATAACTTAAGTCAGATTGATATTAATACTGAGCATCCTTTAATGTTGTCTCTGGAATAATTTTGAATTTGATTGTACAGGTTACGTTCCTTGAGACTCAAGGGTTCCTGAATGACAGAAAAGTAGTCACAGTTCACAGAAACTACAACTATGTACAAAAAAAAAATCCAGTGAAGATGTGAGTCTATTTTGAAATGACAATTAATTAAAAGAAAAGGAAATAGAACATGGAAATAAGAAGATAAATAAGTATTTGACATTATGTAACACAAATGACCAAGAATATTTTGGTGGATACAGCTAAATTACAGGCTTTGCAGTTAGACACAGAAGTAATTTAAAGTAAGAGAAGATAAAACTTCCCATGCAAAATGACACAGTTAATACTTGCCCTTAAGTGCTTCAGAGGAAGGTTTTGTGTTGAGAGGACGATGGTCCAGATTTAGAGAATGACTCAGCTCCCTTTGTAAGTGCTCCTTGTGCATGTGTTGAATCAGATGACAACACAGGGGTTGCTGAGGAGACAGCTGCAGGAGGGCTTGGGTCAAGAAGCAACAGATAATTCATGAATTTTAAGACTAATTCTGTGTTTTAACTGTGTGCAGCTGAAACAGCAGAAGGAGGAAATAGAACAAATAATTCTAATAGTGTGGACAATTATCTTATGAATGAAGAAAACCTCTTTATCTGCACAAGTTAATTCCTTTAACCATAGACAGTAAAAGAACCAGATAATGACAACCAGAAAAATGTCAGGAGAGGACTTGGTGTGGTTTATGAGACTAAGCTTTAATGAGGGTAAAACATGAAAGACTTTTGAAAATATTCCTACTTTATAGTGTACTATCATTACTAGAGAGCTCTACTACTTCACTTCTATCAATCTGACTGACCAAAGGCAGTGAACTTAATCACTGGTAAAAAAAAAGTTAAATTTATAGAAGTTAGATATTAAAGCCAAAATATATATCTATAACAAAATACAAATGTAATAATCTACAATCATATTAAATAGTATATAATATATAACAATATATTATGATATATCTATATTAGATATATAACAATCTATAAAAATATAGATCTGTAATGATAATTTTGCCTGAAACACTGTGTTATGAGTTTCTGTGATAACACAAAGCAAAGATGGGTTCCAGAGACTCAGAACAACTACAGGTCCACATTTTCTCATTTATCCCACCACAGTTATTAATATTTCAAATTCTTTGAGGAAAAAAGAACTGGAATAAAAGAAGACATAAAAATATTTGTAATTTTTTACCAGGACATAGCATTTTGAGTACTTAAGTACTTCTACAGCCTATTTATCAACAGTTGACTAATGTAAGACTAGGGCACAATGAGCTGATTTGCTCTTGGCCCCAAAAACCACGGATATAAAGGTTTTTCATAAGATCTGTTGGAATTTTAACAGAAATTTGGTAAATACTACAAAAGCAGAATAAATTGGAAGAGACACAGGGCTTGAGTTTTTATATTCTTTATTGATAAACTACTGAATTGCTAACAGGCTGTAAAACAAGCCTTTGAACAGTATAAACATCCACAATGTCTTCCATTTATAGATGCTTTTCTTGAGAAGCTCAATGACAAATTTGAACAATGCAATGACCTCCAGTTTTATACAGCTCTGCTGAATGTGCACTTCAGCAAAACCACTGTGATTTTGAAAAATCAGCCTGTGTCTAACTTGTCTCCTGGATTCTCCACTAAGGAATTACAGTTTTATATTGCTGAAACGACTGATTTTAGTAAAATAAATGGTTGACTGATAGAGGGAAAAAAATGCAGAGGATGGTAGAAATCTGAGAGCCCAGGAGTAAAGATATTGCACAATATTCAAACTAGGTAGGAATAGGTAAGAGGGAAGCAGATGTTGTAAGGTTTAAAAATAAAAGCCAACTTACCCAAAGGTGAGGAATTAGAATCTCCCAATGTAAACATCACTGTTCTTCTTGTGAAGGCCACAGGGGATGATGACTTATAAAGCAAGCCCTGTCTCTCGTCTGCATCAGGAAGATTGCCAAGCTCAGACTGGAAAAGTGACCAGAATATCAGAAAAGTGAGGCTTTTCTGCATTTATCAGACAAATTATACTGTTAGAATATTTACTGAGCTAACAGTAAATTCTTAGCAGCGTGTATACGGTGTACCAAAGAAGATTTTCAGTGTAACAAACCAGTGGAAAACATGGGCAAACCTGTCTGTGGATCCTTTTAGTTGACCTGCTGAACAACCAAGCCTCTGAAAATTTCTAGAAATTATCTTATTTACTATAAAATAAAAGAATTTTGGGCAACATGGGAGCTTCTGGATTACCAACAATCCAAGGAAAGCAGAGAAACAGTAGTTATATCAATTTATGATCTGGCTGTGACTCACTCCAGGCAAACCTTGCTGTGGTAAGTGGCAGGTTTTGTGAGGGACAAGGAAACTTTGTTGAAAATCTGAGAGAAAGAGAAAAAACAGATGGCAGTCGGAGCAAGTTGATGGTGGATACTGGAAGATACTGGTGGAAGCTGGTGGATACTGAATGGAAGCACCAAGTCTGCTTATACTTGCTATAAAAGCCTCTGATCACAGTCCTGTGTGATCAGAGATCTCTGTCTGTGTCCCTTTCTCATGACCCAGCTGAGTACAGACTTTTTGTTATGGCTTTACCTGTAAAGGACAAAATCAGGTAGACTGACAGGAGAACCAAGGTAGGAGAAAACCAAATCCAACCTCTCACTACACATGTCCACTCTGCTCCTAGAAATACCTGCCTTCCTCTCCTTTTGTAGAAGAAATGGCTGGGCTGAGGGAATGGCACATTCAGCAGGGACGAAGCCTTGGAGATGCAGATTGTTGCAAACCAGCTGTTCCTGCAGTAGCAACTGCTTGCTGTGAGTGGATGTGTAACGCTGTACGTGCTTGGAAAAGAGTCACAGAATTTGAAAGATTGTATCATCTGGGGATGGATCACAAGCCAACAGAAAGCAGAGATATATTAGGACCAGAAAAAGCTGTCAGTCTATTTTTGAAGTTTATGTGGTAGAGACAGACAAGCCCTGAATTATGACTAGGTTGTATTTTAAGTCCTGTAGTGAATGCCCTGGACACAGAAATGTATTTAGTTTTAGGACCTGTAGACACTGGAACAGTACAGAAAGAGCTGGCAACCCATATGAGGGAAGAAGTGATCTAAGGGACACTAAATAACAGCAAGCATGAAAAACAAACAAAAAGTCCATCAGAATGCATGACTCAGATGCTATAAAAACTGCTCTGTTTGGTTTTTTTTTGGCAACATTCACGCTCATATATTCTCCTCTGGTACAAATGGCAAAAGGCGGATGACAAAGTGAAAAGAGGCAGAAAAGTAGTCCATGCACATATGCAATGGTAGGAAATAGTGTAGTAAGGAAACAGTCAGACCTAGAACAAACACACATGGAAACAAGTTAAGAAAACCGGGGAGTGATCCTGGAACTAGCAGATCACTGACTGAAGACTGGCATAAAGAAAAAGGCAACTGATGGCTTATGCCTCACCTTTACAGACACCAAGGTGAACCTCCCCCCTTGGGGAGGGCCTGCCTTCCAGTGGAACTACAGGACAAGCAGAAAGTGAAGCGCCTGGACGCTGCCTGAGAAGATAATGCAATGCAGAGAGAAACAAAAAGGCTGCATATTCAAGCAGGAGAAATCAGAACTGCTGTGAGCATGGAGACTGCTGATGTGTGATGATGCCCTGCTGCAGGGGCTGATGGCACAAGCATGAGGAAGCCTGCACCGAGTGGCTGCTTAAGCTACAATGACAGTGGGTACCAATATTAATCATTTTTTGACTAGGATTAGGTAATAGAAGACAACATACAGAGAGAATTTTGACAGATAAACAGAAGGCTCAGAGACATCAGAAAGAAAGGGTGTTTGAGGAAAACTGAGAGCCATCAGCACTTGAATTATTATAATGGAACTGGGACTGCATTAACTTGGAAAACCAAAATTTACCCATATAATACATGATTGTAATTAATATATTACCACTGAAGATTGCTATTTGGATTCAAATATAAATATTTGGCTCTGAGTTGCAAAAAGCTGTTACCTAAAAAAAGTTATCTAATAATATGAAGTAAATTTTTGTACTAAGTAGTAATGAAGTAGTTATTTTATTAGTATGTACTTCAACATAAAATATTCAGGAAACAGAAATGCAGCTAATAATCCTCTATATCCTCAGAAGCTCATACTGAAGGAGGTGCTGGGTGCCTGAGTAACTAAGATAACTATTAATTATATTTGCTCCTTTTATTTCCCACAGATAACACAGTTTAAGCAATCCCTTCCAAATGTACTCATACTGGAAGCTGTGTATCACTTAGTTTTCTTTACTGCATAATTTTGTTAAGCTGCACACATATAGAAAAAGTGAAAGTCATACCACTTTTCTTTTAACTGAAATGTCATGGCTGATTTTAAAAATGAGCAAGATATAAACCTTTCTAACAAGAGAAAAAGGATCCAACCTAAAGGATTTATCTCTAAGCAAGAAAAAACCTATGTGAAGACAGATTAGTTCTTTCTAATCCGTGAATACTGATGTTCCCCCCCAAAAAAGTCTATGTATATATTTGTCTTGGACGAAGATTTCTATATTTATAGAAATGTAGAGTTTTGAGTGTCCTAAGAAGAAAAAGTGAATCACCAAGGCATACAAGATTTCCTACGGAAGATTGTATTGCATACAATACAATCACCTAAGGCAACAGATTGTACACCTGTAAGTGTAGCTCTGTATCACTGGGATTGTGAAGGCTGTGCCTTCAGTTATTGTACTGGGATATTCTAAGACAAAAAATACATAATTATACTCTCAGACCCTTTTGTGTGCTAAAGTATTTTCTGTATAACAAGTATGCACTGCATATTTGTATATATAAATGCATTATTAATGAGGGTTTTTTTCCCAAATTTATCCAATATTTTGAAAAATCAGTGTTAAAATATTCATTGGACTAACAACAAGTTCTTAGTTCCATATTTGGTGTTTTCTTCTGACTACAGCAAAATTTTGAGTGTAGTACTAAGGATTTGGTCCCTGCCCCATCCTTCTGCTCATTCAACACACTGTTGGTCGCACCTGAGAATCAATTGGGTCAAATGCCATTGACTGCCATTAAAAAATAAACCAGAACTAATACTGACAAGATCTAAAAGGATGTCGGTGGAACACATCTTGGACTTCCAAAAGTTCTGCATTTCACACAGTTTGCACAAGATCCATCTGCTTTTCCTGCAGTGAACTCAGGATAGACTTGAATTCAGAAATACAACTGAGGTACTATTCTGCTTTTTGAAAACTAAAACAGTTCTATACATACTAATGAATTTATATTGACAGAGCTGTCAGAGCATTAGCAGCATGCCTCTCCTCTCTTCTCACCTCACTTGACCTCCCGAAGGATTAGATGTGTTACCCTCTGAACGATTATCTGGCAACCTCACTTTCTTTTCTGAGTAAAAGGCCAGGCAGCCTAAATGCCTGCAGTGTTTTGGGGAGGAAAGTGGGACTGTGCAACCAAGAAACACCCAAAGTAAGATCATTCCTCTGGGGTTTTAGGAAAGACCACAAACAGCAAGAAAGCAAAATTGCTGCTGATGCTGTGGGGTTTCATTCCCAGTTCTAAGTGTATTGGATTGGAATACAATATTTGGCAAATGTTAATAAGTTGCCTGTTTAATAGTAATATATTGTTACAGGAGCCACTGCGATTATAGCAAGAATGTTCCTCTGGGGCAACTAACCCAGAGAGCTTAAGCTCCTTATTTTTTAAGTGTTAGAGATAAACACACATTGGTAAAACAGAGGTGACAGCTACAAAGAATTGTGGTATGGCATTAAGGAGAGAGTCCAGAATGTTTTATGTTCTTCATCCAATGCATAAATACATACAGGAAACTGCAATAAGTTATAGAAAGTTGTTATTATTGGCAGTCATTTCTTCTGAGAAATGTAGAAGCCATACAACCAAGAGAGTATCTACAACATCCATAAAATAATAATAAATAAATAAAAATAAGACAAAATTCCTGAAAGTTTTGTTTTTTGTATCTGTAAACTGTTTCACAAATTCTTACTTGATTTTTTAGTAAGACTCATAGATATTTTCACAACAAATATTTTTCTGTATCTGTGGATGTTCTATAATTGGTATCACACTTTGAAGTGTCTTGATTGATGTGTAAACAACTTTGAAAAATATTTATATATTTTTTTAATACTCTGTTATACAAAATAAGGACACCAAAGCATATCACACTGCAATATTGTGAAAGCAAGAAGCAATCATTATATTTAGGACTTTCAGGCTGTTGGAATGTGTTTTTATTTTGCTCTGAACTGTAAGTGAAAATGACATTCCTATCAACTGTGCTTACTGGAATCTTACAACCCTGAAACTGGCTTTTGAGTGTTTCAGATGGTGTATTTGTTTTCATCTCTGAAGATGTGTTGTTATGTGAAGCTCCTGAAACCACGACAGGGCAAAGGTGATACATTAAAAGACAGTATCAATACCCTACATTTCTTCTAAACCTCAGACTTAAAATTCTGAAACCATTAAACTGATAGATACATCAACAGATACTTGGAATGTTTGCTGCAATTTTCAATGATATATGCTTTGTTCATCATATGTAATCAAACAGTTGAACCCTTGCTGTAGTACGGTTTTAATTATGGAACAGTGATGTGATGTTTGGCAGCAGCTGTGCAACACTGACCATTTCCTTTCTCCTATGTGTCTCACCTTGGCAAATCCAAAGATAGGGATAAGTGTCATGGGATCACAGAATAGCTTGCATTGGAAATGACCTTTAAAGGTCACCTGCTACAACCACCCTGCAATGAGCTACAGCTCCATGCCCAATGTCTGACCTCTCTGGGAAGACTACCAAAATAAAGGATAATTACTTTTTAAGGGGGCATTTGCTTTGGATCTGGATGAGAACTGTGCAGTTAATTTCTTATGGATTCTGGAACAAATAACATGGGGATGTTTGGCTGGCCAGTGTGGTAAAATAAGCTGATACTCCTTCAAACTTTGTACTCCACTTTGTGCTAGGTACTGAATGTGAAGGAACCAGTCCAAAAGTGGAAGGTTGCAATGGGTACTGTAACATGCTCAGATGTCTGAAATGTCTGTAAAGGCTAGGGGAGCTTTCAAGAACCTGTTCTTCTGGAATACTGAAGTGCAAATCTTTTTGAACAGTTGTCTGTCCGCAGGAACACCTCTTCTTGATAGTTTGCATTATGAGATCCAGTATAGGAACAAGTCACAGGTTGTCAGTTCTTGCTCAGGGACTACCTCTCATCTTTAAGTCATGGATGCAATGGCAATAAAGAATACATCTCCCCACATGCAAGCAAGCACAGTAGGCCAACCATACCTAGATGTAAAAAGACTTTCAGGAAAAGGAGTTGGGAGGAGTTCTGCCCAGACTAAAATGATAACAAGTCTTGATATAGCCTTTAAGTATTGAACTGAACCATACAAAGGACATGCCTTGTAACTTGTCACCTTAAGAGATCAGCAACTCTTAAATGTTCTCAACAGAGAGTTAATAAATATCCTGCTGCCTTTGTCATCTCTTCTCAGACAGGCGGAACTGTGGGATTGGGCAGTCTCTGTATTAGCTGCAAAGCAGAAACCTGTACCCCAAAGATGACTCAGACAGGCCTGGAAGCATCTTACAGAGCCAGGAGAGGACCAGGGCCCAGGCCTGCTCTAAGCCACTTGGTTTAGAAGAACCTGGAGCTCAGGAATTTGCTCTGTAAGAGCCACTCAAGGCCAGAGATCTCACAGAACCATTCTGGCTGAAATATGAAAAGAAACTGTTGAGGAGGGAGAATCTGAACCAATGCCTTAATGAAGAGAAAGATTTTTTCCTAACTTAGTTTCTGTGGTTTGTGATCTCTGTCATCTTTTTCAAAGTAAGTGCAATGTATTAGTGAATCAAAATGGAGATGCTGCATGACAAGAGTAGCCATTTTTCTCTTAAAATTTTAGGTTTATCTTTGAACTTTGCATATTAAAAAAACCCCTACATTGATTTTATAAATTTAACTGTACAGTTACTGCTCAGCACCACTCTGCAAAATTTTAAGGCATATATAATTTAAGCATGAACATCCTTTGAAAGACTGCTTTGGAGTAATTAATATACTGCAGACCCACCGGTAACTGAGTGCCAGACACACGCCTTAGACACCATTCTCATATTTTCCACTGCTGTCCCCATCAAAGAGCAGTTATTCCCAACACTCCTCCTCTTCCTGTTTCCACTGGCAGCGGCAGCAGCTGGCAGCTTTGTATCCATCCCTGACAAATGCACAAAGACACATTCAGTTGTTGGGACAATATCCATTGTCTAAACTGCTGGTTTTGCCTCCAGGTAGAGGTCCTGAGAGCCAGCCTCAGCTCATGATGGGAACACCAGGATCATGGTGCAATCAATGATCAAAACAACACATGCCTTAGTATCTTGGAGTTACTTGTGACAAAGCAGGAAGAAAAAATCATGCCCAAGTTGTAAAATGAAATATGAGAAGATACAAATGGTATGCTTATTCATATCCTGGTTCACAGAGTGTTTAAATATGTGATTGGGGCTTTGTCTGTTATAAGGACAGGGGCTACCTGCAGAATTTAACTTCCTGACGTTCAAGGTTTGAATATATGATGTTGGATGATGTGTCATTTCTTAAAATGAATGTTATGAAGGAGTCCTTTTCTCCAGGGAGGTGCAAGTCACAGCTGCATTCCTATACAAATTGGTAGTGCTCATTTGTAGATGTCTCTCTTGTGTTTATGCTGAAAAGCTAACAACAATGTTCTGAACTTGCTTGGGCTTCTTTACAATGAATAAAACAAAAGAAACTGTGCTAAGGCTGAAGCTCCTCTTTCCAATGCTCATGCATTCAGAGGCTGCAGGAATTGCTCTCCCACCTCCACTTCAAACACCTGGAAGCTCCAAAGCAGCAGCACATGTAACATGCAACTATTGTAAAAAACCCAGTTTCCTGGCTCTTGATAATAAGCTGGAATTTCTCTCCTCCTTTTAGTTGACCAAGCTAGTTAAGTGTGAGAGTGAGGGTGACCCATTTAGAAGAATACAGTGCACATAGTATGAGGAAAGAAGGAAAAAGAACATGGTAAGGGTTCTTTAATGTTGGTTTAGCACAGGCACTGACAACACTGCTACACAAAAAGCTTTGAGAAACCCAGGTAATTTTAAAGAGTTTTTCAGTCTCCAGTGACTGAAGAAATTGTGGCCACTGTGAAAAAAAGAATTCTTGATCTATCAGAGCAGGGTATGATGAGTAGTTCTGCTATAGCATCAATGCTGCTTCTTTCAATAACCAAACTAAGACTCCTTAGGCCTCCTGTTAGGGCAGCTGCTGTAGCAAACAGTATCACTGTTGCCCCAAAGTCTTAGGACAAAACATTTGTTACACTCCACAAGGAGAAAAAGAACAAAGGTCTTGGACTTTTGCCTTTGTAGTTAGAAACTGCAACAATGTACAACAACTGTACTGTTAAGTACAGGCACTGTTGATGAAACAAATCTTTATGAAAACTTTCACTGTAGCCAGTTTTGGGAGAAGTAATAAACGAACTGTTAGTGCTCATCACTAACAGTCATCTGGCAGACAGGAAGGAGAAACAGCACCTAAATTCAGAGGAAGCCAAGATAGTTTTAAGCTGAGGACAACAATTTTGGAGATGGTTGTGGGAATGAGTTAAGGTGTCTAGAAGCTGAAAAGTTTATAAACCGTGACTGAAAAGCATTCAAAAGAGGCCTCTAAATAAACTTTCTCACTACATATCAAAACAAAGCAAAATTGCTGGACCTTAAATAAAAGTCCTCAGTGCTGGCCTAGAGGCATGGTCAGGCTTGTGATCAGTTGCCTTGGATATTTTGTGGCCTATCCAAAACCGAGACATGTTGATACTAAAACTTCCACAGCAATCTACCTGTGCTATTCAGCATTTCAGGCTGCACTAGGATCAGTTGAACTAATCTTACCACGTTCGGAATTTATGTGCCTGATAAAGCAACCTTTTGCTGTATAGACACCGTGTTTATGAGAACTCACGGAAGTCCCCAGACTCTTGTTTTGCTGAGCTGTCTGTGAGCACGCCAGCACCCTATCAAACAGTCGAGAAATTTATTCCAGCGCTCCCGATGATGCCAGCTCTGCTTCGGGGGGTGTTGATGTTGGCCGGGGCGTGCGGTGGGCTTGATGTGTGTGGGAACGCAGAGTTCACCCGGCAGCTGACACGATGAAAACGACATCAAAGAGCCTCTAAGAAAACAAACTGGGGGACACCCCCCTCCTGCCGGGCGGCTCGGCTCCCGCAGATGTTTTATTATTTTTTTTGTCGCAAGCTTTTTTTTATTTCCTCTGCTGTCACCCCACGCTCGTTCAGAGACCGGCGCTTCTCGCACACCGCCGGCGAGCCGGGGCTGCCGGACCGAGCGCATCGCCGAGGGGAGGCCGGGCCGGGCCGGGCAGGGCAGGGCAGGACGGGACACCCCTCCCGCAGCCGCGGAGCCCCGGCCCCGGCGCACGGCGGGCGGGGAGGGGCGGCGGGGCGGCCCCGGCGGCGCCGCGGGCGGTGGGCGGGGAGAGGCAGGGGCGCCCGGCCGCCCGCCCGGCCCCCTGCCCGGCTGTATTTAGCGGCGGCGCGGATCGCGCGGAGCCCGCGGCGGCGACATGGCCGCCGCCTGCACCGAGCCGCCGAGGCTGCAGCAGCTGCTGGAGCGGGACCCTTACCTGGCGCCCTTCCGGAGCGACTTCCAGCGCAGGTACGGCCGCGCGGAGGGGAGCGCGGAGCGCCGGCCCGCCCGCCTCCGGGGGCGCAGGGGCGGGCGGTGTCCCCTCCCCCGCGCCGCTCTCCCCTCCCCTCGGCCGGGCCGGCTCCGCTCCCCTTCCGGCGGAGCCGCGGCCGGGGCTCGGCGAGGCCTCCCGGGCCGGGGCGCTGCACGGAGGCCTCGCCCGCGGAGCTCCCCGCCGGCCCGGTGGGGCCGGGCCGGGCCGTCCGGACCCGGCAGCCCCCGGGCTCCGCGGCGCCTCGGGCGGCAGCGCCGCCCGCGGGCCCTCCCGACAGCGGCGGCCGGGCCAGCGGGCCCGTGGGGCGCAGCCGGGGACAGCTTGCGAGAGGCACGGAATCACAGAAGGGTCGGAGTTGGAAGGGACTGTAAAGATTATCTGGTTCCAGCCGTGCTGGCGTGGGCAGGGACACCCTCTGCTTGTTCAGGTTGCTTACAGCTGCATCCAGCCTGGCTTTGAACACTTCCAAGGATGGGACAACCACAGCTTCACTGGCTAGCCTGTTCCAGTGCCCTTACAATAAAGATTTTTTTTTTCCTTATATCTAAGCCTACTCCTTGCATGAACCTGTTTCCCCTTGACGTGTTACTACATGTAAATAGTGTAGCCCTGTCTTTCCTGTAAGTTCCCTTCAGGTACTGTAAGGCTGCCGTCAGGTCACCCCTAAGCCTTCCCTTTCACTGGCTGCACAATCCTCTCTGCCTTTCCTCACTGGAGAAATGCTTCATCAGCTTGGTGGCCTCCTCTGGACTTGTTCCAGAAGGTCAGTGCCCTTCCTGTGTTGGGGATCCCAGAGATGGATTTAGTGAGGACATCAGGGTGATGCACGGAGCTACTATCGCTATCAAAAGAGTTTAGCTGCAGAAATCCGTCAATAAACTGCTCCCGAATCTCGTCTTTCTGGGGAATTTTCCCGCAGGCTCATGTTTTGAGGTGTCTCTGAACCACCAGCTCAGCTGTTCGGCTGAATGCACGAAGTAGCAGAGTGTGTGTTAGGTTGGTGCCAGGTTGCCGCTCTGAGCATCCCTTTTTTTGTGCCTCTCGCTGGGAATGTGACGCCAGCCCTGTGTCCAGGGCCTGGTGAGAGCCTGGGCAAGAGGAGGCCTGCGTCCTGCAGAGCCAGGCTGCTGGCCTGGAAAAGCTGCTGAAACCTCACCCGCCGGCTGAGCACAGCCATTGGGAGCTTTTATGTTGCACATTGATGTTGTGTTTCACTAGCGGTTGTCTGGCAATCAAAATAATTGTAGTACTGACCAATGCCCTGTGTCCCAGAAGTCTGGAAAAGTCTGTGTGTGTGAGGGATGTAAGAAGGAATATAATAGGAATATATAAATTTTTACAGGTTTTTTTTTTTTTTCCTTTTCCTATGTTCAACATGGTTTAACATTCCCAGGTGTCCTGTTGGGTTCTGGTATTGAATAGTGGTAAGTCTAGATCTTGTAAAATAGGATTAAGGAGTGAGTAAACCACTAGGCTCACTTGCAGCGCATTTTCTCAAACTTAATCTCTTAATGACAGAACAACTGAGAGTTTTATGGTTCTTAACAAGGTCCTGGCCATGCATGCAGTGCTGTAAAACACCTAATTTTTTTCAGTCGGGAGCCAGGGTGTAGGAATTAATAAATAGGCAGATCTGGCTCTTAATAAAAGTGTTCGTTAAAACATTTGGGCTCCTATCAAAACAGTCATATTGTGGATAGTGTTGTTTGTATTTCTGGGGTAGTTTGACTGTACTGAGTACAGTGAGTTTGCACAACTTTTGTGTACTTCTCAGGTTTGTGCATCTGGAGCATAGAGCTTCGGATGGTCCTGTCTCTATCCTGTCACTTTCTGCCTCCTGAACCTCCAACTGATCACATGCTATAGAATTAATGTGGAAACATGTATTCTGTTAATTAATTTAAAAGAGTAAAGGAAAACTTTTGTGGCAGTCTGTGATAAACTGGATGATTTATTCTAAGCCCAAAGAAGCAGTGTATCCTGTGGATGGTGGGGAGTGCCAGGGAGGGGAAGTTGTAAGCACAGGGAAATGCCTGTTAGTGTCTGCATGCAACGCTCATTTTGGTTTCTGTGAATTATGATTCAGTCTGTATTTAATGGCTTCAGCTGTGCTTTAGCAAGAGTGCCCAGGAGAAAGCAGTTTTGCAGCCTAACTGCTGTTTGTGTGAAGAACCAGTTCTTTAGGGCCTTCAGTATATGGGATTTCCTTACTTTGTCCAGTTTCCTTGCTGGAGGAGGTGGTGAACGGCCCTGCACACCTGTGTGCACTGTGTCAGAAATCCTTAGCAGTGTGTAACTATGATCTTTGTTCCAGACTGCAGGATCTTCATGCATTTAGCTGGTGGCTGTATGACCCATCACTGTGGGATGGCACTTGTTAAATAACTCAATGGATCTGGTTTCCTACACCATACATGGCGCAGGAAAAGGCTGCGATGAAGCTGCCAGGAATATGTGCTGTTAAGCAAATCTGTGTGTTGAGAGTGGATTGTTTGTCAGCTGCTTGCCACAGCCTCATCATAGGTAGGACAGGAGGACTTTGTCAGCAATGAATTTAGTTTTGTAGAGTAGGAAAGCTGAGTAGAAATGACACTACTCAACTGCTGAGCCTGTGACAATCTGTTCATTATTCCTTCTGTTACTGTGGACTTACTTTCTCTAACTTTGCTCAGGATATCCCTGCCCAGTGACATTTTTTTTCCACTTGAATACTTTAGACAACAGAAATAGATGAGATCTCTCAGTTGAGAAGGTCGAGTTTTTCCTGATAAAGGGGATGGGAGGCAGATTTGATGCCTGGCACCCTGGAGCACTAGAAGTATCTTACTTGCTTGGATTAAGAAGCTCTGGGAAAAAGTAGAAGTGAAAGAGACTTGATCAAATACAATATACATAGCTGCATTTCCTGTAGTATGAGCCTCTTCTTGGAGTTTGCAATGGTACTGACCTTACTGAATATTAAACCAAATCATCATGGAATGATGGAAGTTTTATAGCTTATAGTTATCATACTGTGTATTGCCTAAAGAAATGAAAATTTGGACTTTTGACAGAGGATTAAGGATGCTTGAGAAACAAAGCTTTTAAACATTTTTTTAGTGGGTATCCTTATATTATGCCTTGTGCAGTAAAATGTGAAATAGTCCTCCCTTTATCTTGCTCAGTACAAGTTTGTTTGTAGCAGTGATGGGAGATGAAAGACTTGGGACCTAATCTTGGCAATGACATCAGCAGTTACTGAATTGCCCTTTGGGCTTGAGTCTATCGTTTGTCTTATCTGTGGTGCTGCACGAGCATGGCCAGGCAAGAGAGAACTTTGTAGCTGTGTATCCATGACTGTCAGAGGCTGCACAGGTGACTTGGTTATTCTCACACTCAAAGACCAATCACTTCTGGTGTTGGTTTGGGCTGCTCAGGACCTCGTTGGCTTGGGCTGGGTCTCTGAGGATGTGTTTCTTCAGCCTCCCTGGGCTCCCTGTGTTTGGCTACACAAACTGTGGACAGTTCTTTTTTAGTACTGTAACTTGATGCAACCTTGTTGTTTCTGGTCTGTTTTCCCTGTTTCGCTTGGAATGCAGCCTGGCTCATTCTTTTCCTTATGCACTGGCAGCTACCTGTCTCTGTAGATAGCTTGAAACTGTGAGTGGATATGAGCAGCCCACGCCTCCTCAAGTTAGCTTTTGCACCTCTGTTCTGAGGACACCCATCTCTCAGGCCCTACCTGCGTGCCATAGGTAGTAGATGGCAGACCAGGAACAAAGAACTGTCTTCTGGAGAGGCTCTAGTGTGTTCCTGCTCATCTATGCCTTGAACAAGTGCAGGCCTCTCTTGCTGGGGTTCACATCTGCACCTCCTGCCCTGTGCTGTGCTCCTTCACCCTCAGGATGGTGACCAGATCTGCACAGCAGCACAGCTAATACTGAGATCTTTTTGTTTTTCCTTTTTCTTGGAGGGAGTGGTTTGCTGAAGGACAGACAGGCTTTAGTCGCATCAGACTGGATTCTGCAGGGTAATATGATTATCCTGATTCACCTTGAGAATTGCCAGATCCATGATGAAATGAATCGTGATGTTGCCTCAAGTTCTGAAAATTTTCCTCTAGCTTTCAAGGACTGTCTCCCTTTAACCTCTTGCAAAGTGTAACTTCATGTTTTAAGCAGCTGACTGTTTTCCCTTTCTTTCATAAAGCCTCGAGAAATGCTGAACGAGTGCTTTGATAGGAGCAAAGGGTTTCTTTAAAGAAGTAATGCCTGAAATGTGATGGTAGGACCTAGAAATGCCCTAAGCATGGAGGATGGACTGACATAGTTAAATGAGTGACTAGGATGAAGAAAGACTTCTGGTCACCTTCTCTTTTCAATACTTTGTCGCGCCTGGGCATGTTTCATATGGTATTCATGGAGAAAATAGAAATCTGTATTTTTTTTTTCTTTCAATGAATGCCTGAATTTGATCCTGAATCAAGGAAGTAGTGTCTTCTTTGGGATGAAGGGAAATCAGTGTCTATATAGTGAACTGCTCAGGCTTGACCCAAATATATGTTATTCAGATCTCTAAACAAGAACTTGTTTAAGACAAACAAACAAAAAATCCTAAGTGACAGTGTTTGTGTAGGGTACCACTGTGCTACATTGTTTGACCATCTGTGATATGTTTTCCCACAAGTATTTTGTTAAGTCTCAAGTGTTATTTAGACTAAAGACTTTGTATAATTTAGTATGTATTTTTAGTCTTTTACCTCTTAGAGCATAATTGGTTCAATTAAAACCATTAATGCCTGTGGTGTAATTGCATTTTATGGAATTACAAACTGGTCCTAGAAAGTGCTGCCTATTAGCATTTTCTACTGTAACAATGTGCATGGCTTATTATATTTTACCAGACCATGCAACTGCCTCTGTAACCTACTGATTATGTAGTCGTTGATGAAAGGGTTTTTTGAATAGTTAATTTATAGAATAAACAAGAGAAAAATAATACCAGCTTCAGTCTTTGTCTTCAAAAAACATTGGTTTGTTGAGCTAGATAAAATGCTGCTGATAGTGCTTGGCCATATGAATGGGTTGAGAGAGAGGGGTTCCATTTCTTCTGAAGTGTTGGCGAGCTGGTGGAAATGGGAACGTGTACTCAGTGGCTTTTGTAGCAGTGTCAATTACCAGGATGTCCTGTCACTTAGCTCATAGCTTTCTCCTAGTGTTCTTAGATCCTTCCATTCTTACAAATGGGAAATACTCACCATTCTTCCATTTCTATCTCCCACTTCGTATCTGCTTAATGTCAGTTTAATGTTGCTTTATGGTTCTTTTTTCATCTTTTTTTGAAGATGAACTGTGTGGGTACCTGACTGAGGTATTGAAAATGAAGAGGTGTCAAGTGTGATAGGGCTGAGTAGGAAGGCAGCTGTTGGGGTCTAGCAAGCTTGGGAATGGGAGTTGAAGGGTGACTAAGCTAGAATCCTATTTTTAGATGAGGATGGAAAGGGGAGAAGGAGGGTAGTATAATCTGTCACAGAATTAACACAACTATTATGTATCATCAGAAGAACTGGATTTTCCTTTTCCATTTTGCCTCATACAGACTGTTGTGTGGGGTGGGCAGAACTAAATATTCCTGAACAACCATGTCATATATGGCTGTATTTTTGTTGGTTTTGGTGACATCCCATAAGTTCAGTAGATTTCTGTTGATTCTAGAACCCTGCCAATCTAATGGAATGTATCCTGCATTATCGTAGGTGCGTTATGTGTGTTTGTATTACTAACCTAGCTCATGTGCATTTGGATTACTAACCATGACAAGCAGAGTTGACTGTCTCACTGATTAACTTAATTTTTAAGTGTGTGAGGAAGTACTTCAATGGCCCTATCTACATCTAGCAGATGAGTGTTTAGTGTAGTCCTTGTCAAAAGATTCAAGTTGGGCTTGTGTTAATAGCTAACAGATTTATAAAAAGGCAGGAAAATATAAGGATGTAGGTATTGCTTTTTGTTAGCAGACCAGCTGCCTTTGTATAAAAATTAAAACTTGGTGTTTTCTGAAAAAAATGAATTGAGGCCTGCTCAGCTCTGTTATGTAGTGTCAGCTTATCTGAGCACGTTGGATAGACTCTGAGAATCTGCCTGGAATTGTAGAACGTGACCAGGAATCTGATTACTGTTTCACTGTAATAGTGAGGAAAAGCTTTGTCTTGCTGAATACTTTACATTCAGGTATTTGTGCATCTTCACTACTTCAAAGCTGTAAAGAAGGCATCTTATGGAGGACTGTCTGAAATGGACACCTCGTCTGTGCAGATACTTTTCTCCCCCTGTTCAATTTCAATATTTATGAATAGACACTTCTCTTTCAGGCTCGCTGTTACCTTTTATTTACTCCCAGTATCTAATCCTAACTGTTCCTTATTTTCTGCCTTCCACAAAAATAGCTCCTTTTGGCTTCTGCAATGTCTGAGATCTAAAACCTCTCACTCATGCTTCCGTTTGCTTTGTAGTTTCTGAAACTTTGTTTCATACAGTTATTCATCAGGTTAAAAAGAAAATAATGTCTTCAGGCAAAGTGTCTAGTGCAACAAGACCTGGTCTTTGTGTTTAAAATGTTTAAAACAGAAGTTTTCTTCTGGAAAAAAGGATATTCAGAAAAAAATAAAAGTTTCTACTGAGAATATGGCTGCCTCTTCCCCAAGTATCTGACAGTTAGATGCTCTTATAGCACCTCATGTTAAGAAGTGGAAGAAATTGAAGTTGTCAGAGATGAGTCCTGTTGATTCCACAAAGAATAGGCCTCCAAGATGCTGCTCTTGGAAGCACTTAATTAGTGAATGTTATCTGGGCATTATTTGCAGTTAAAATTTTGGATAGGTTCTTGATGAAGTAGATGCCTGAAGACCTGTCAGTTTTAGTCATTCAACTGTGATTCCATGACTGGTATTACTTGCAGGTAGAGGTAGCTCTGATGCTTTCTGTTAGACACCCTCCTTTTCTCTCTGAAGCTCTTGTTCAGGCATGGGATACTTGGCTTCCTTTGTATCCTTGCTGCCCTGCTGTGTTGCTTTGCCTCTCTCAGTGCTTAGCATGTCTGCCCTTGTGCTTAGTGAGAGAGAAAGTATTTTCAAAGTGGATCAGGAAGTTCTAGTAAGGGTGGGCCTACATTCTCCAGAGAAGGAAGGCCACTGCTAAAAGGTTATGCCAGTTCAGAAAAATGTAACCTAGGTGTACAAAAGGAGTGATGCTCAGTCACACAAATTTAACCGAGATGTGTTAGTTTCCATTTAGTTTCCATAGTTCATGGAATAGAAAATGTGAGTTTCAGCCCTTGTTGCCCTAACTGATGTTGTGTTCATTGAGTGAATTTGTGTATTTCACAGTCTTTAAAGGGAGGTTGGGATCTGGATTCTCCCACTTACAAGTGCTTCAGGTATGACATGCCAAAGTAAGGATGCTGTCCTTTATGGTAGGAAGAGAAATGTGGAGGAAGCCTGCCAAAGTATTACATTAGGAGAGTGAAGATTTCAAGCTTGTCAGTATTTCTTCTTTAATTTCTTCACTCAAAACCAAACCCTAACATTTCAGCCAAGAAAAGGCTTCTGGAAGTGTGGATTATTTGGCATACATAAACAGACTACATGGATCTTGAAGGTTGCCTGCTAATCTGTGTGATTGTAAGATAATTCTCTATTTTTGGGTATTGGTTAGGGTCTGATCTTCATTTGTTCTCATCCCTCTCTTCAAGAGGGAGCTACTAGGGAAGGTTCTTTAGGAGACATTGCCTTGGGACAAGTGAAAAATAATAAACTACCTACATCTGATCACAGATGTAGGTAGTTTATTACAGTTAGTTTGGGGAATTTTTTTTCCTACTTGAGAAAACAATATATTAGATAGCTAAACTGTGCCAACCCTGTGTGGGTCAGACTTCTGGTTTGAGGGCACTTTTTTTCCTAATGTGTCCCTGAGAGGCAGACTACATTTATGTACCTCCAGGCATTCCCTACAGTCATGTGTGAATGCATTGCCATCATCAGATCCAAGTTTTTGGCTGTGTAAGCATTTGATAAGATGATTCAGAAGAAAGGCAGGAGGGCCAGGGGGAATTGTCTGAAAGACTCTTATTAAAATCATGCTGAGTTACTGTGTGTTCTAAATGAAAACATGCTGCACTACCACAACTGCTTGGAAATTGCTCATCTAGAATGTATTCACTGCATGAACATGAGAGTCAGCAGCTCATTCTAGCAGCTTTAGGGGGCATGCTGATTGTACTGTACCTGCTATCCCAGGAAAAAAAAAAAGAGTTTAATAAATTCTGTCTTGTATGTCAGGCTTAAGCAAGTTAACATTATTATTTGACACCTGTTAATAGCTAACATAATTGTTCAATACATATTGTAGGATATATCCCCCTAGTATAAATGTTCATGGTATGATAGGGATTGGTAAGGTGTAAAGTCATAGATGCTTTCCAGTCTAAAAAAAAAATCCATTTTCAACATAAGAAGTTATGACACTTTGATCAGTTTCAACAAGGTTTAATTTGACCTGAATAAACACTTATTTCTTAAAAAATGCTACTCCTTTAGGAAATTGTTGAAGCTTTATAGAAATAGGGAGTTTGCAATACTGCTTTGGCTGCCAGCTTTTTTGAGGAAATTTGGGCAGCGTGTAAATACTTGCACAATAGGTTTGTATTGTTACAGACAGAGTGATGACTCCATAGAAGCGTTTGCGACATGGCAGATGTGATGGTTTGGGACAGGAGCTGTTACAGGGGTTCTCCAGAGCTCAGAGCTAAAATCTGCCTTTTTGAGAAGCAGAAATTAGACAACAGTCTTATACTTGGCACATCAATGTAAGACTTAAGGCAATTAAATACCTTGTGTTGGTTCTCAAATCCTTTCTCAGCCTGTATTTTTGATGGGATTGTCATCTTGTCTTGTCTTCCGTGTCCCACCCTTCTGCAGTTGTCCTGCTCACTCCCTGAAAACCTTTGACATCCCTGAGAGAAATACATAATGAAGGAGGAAAAATCCCTCCTTGGTAAGAAAGGAAGGAACAGAGCTGAAAAAAGACAAGCTTTACAACTTCAGGGGCTCTTCAGACTACAGCTTCTTTTGAGAATGTTAAAGCAGTGGAGAGCAAGGTAAAGCTTCTGCATGCTGAATGAACCAGGTGATTTAAATCTACTGTCGGAATAACCAAATCTTACCTCTCAGTTGATGTGAACTCCCAAGCTTTAACTTAATCTTTGGGAAGCTCATGGATCATCATATCTTTCAAGCTGAATAGATGGATATTGTTTTTAATAAAATATTTCGCTTCTGGGAAGTAAACAGTATGTGTCTAACTCTGCCAATGGCATGGCCTTTCTGAACATGTATGTGAGGTTTTTTTTCCAGTCAAACATAGTCTGTTGGAAAAAGTTTTTAATTTCCCTTTCAATAGGTATCAGGTGTCTTCTGCATGTTTTTTATTGCCCCTTAAAGAGGAAGTTATTTAGAAAAATACAGCTTTAAAAAATCATTGTCAGAATATCATTAAATCTTTCATCTTGCAAGTAATGTGGTGGCTGTACTATCTCCTTCCTTTGGTCCGGCTTTATGAGGTTTAAATAATTGTACAACTTGCCCATATTCTTTTTAGTTAGGGTGCTCTTTGTGCTTCTGTTTTTCTTCAGCCCTTGGCTACTTTCTTGGTGCTGGTTGTTCTAAGCAACAACGGGTGCTTTTGGGTTACTGCACTAATTTCAGCATGTAGCATGAGTAGAGAAATAATCTTCTCATTGGCATGCCCCAAGTGGTGGGAGAGAGGCTGCAGCAAAGCGTAGCATTTAGGTTACACACTTCTCCTGTGTCCATTGTCTGAGCAGCTTTTCCCCTTTCTTGGAGAAAACAAATCCAAGGAGGCGTTGCTGGCTGCTTTGTCAGGCAGTGAGGGGAAAGTCTAAAGTGATAAAGGGATTAAAAAGGTCACTTGAGGCAGAAGTTTAGTACTGGTAAGAGTATCAGAAAGGTCCGTGCTTTAACTCTTTCCCCGCTGCCCTGCCTCCTTGTGCAACCCCCAAACACAAATGGGGAGGAATTGGATCCCTAAAGCTGTGTTTAGTCCGTGTAAAACTCAAGGTAGTTTTAGGTTAGCTTTTAGTGGTGTAAAGTTGGAGTGTGAATGCTAGTTTTTCTTTTTTTTTGCTGTGTAGCCTTTTATGTATTTTCCCTAAAGACCATAAAAATATCTTTATTAATTGCACTTTATGTGCATAATGTGTAAGTGTATATAAACACAGCTTTTTTTGAGGAGTTTTAACTGGTCTGTGTGTAAATTCAGCCTCCACTAGAGTTCATTGGCAAGTTTAGCTGTGGCTTATAGAATTCATTGACTTAATCTATGGTGTATTTGTTACAAATTTTCTAAGAGTTCCTTAATGCCTAATTTTATAAACATCTGAAATATTTTTTTCAAAATATTGCTGTTTTGTTTTAATCCTATTTACAACAATTGGAAAGTATTTAAGGAAAAAAATCAGGCTTGTAGCAGTCTTTTCTTGAAATAGCAGATTACTATTAAAAACTCTGCTTGCTCTTGCAGTGTAATTTGAATGTGATTACAGTGATTAGTTCTTTCAGACAAAAATCTATAAATAAGAAATGTTAGCATTTAGAGATATTTGCCAAACTTCTTTGCATTTTCTTTATTTCATCAAAATTTTGGATAGAAGAGCTTTTTCTATTTGCTACTTGTCCTAAAATAAGTAAGTTTATAAGTTCATAAACCAGATTATTTGCTACTTCACTTGAACACTGTAAATTCATATAGTTAAAAAACACTTCAAAGCTGAAGACTCTCTTCATATCCTTCTTGTGCCCACAGTTTTAGATGCCACAATTGATGTGTATGTAGGCAAATGCAGAACTTCCCTCAAAAATTCAAAACCCTAGTAATTGGTATGGTGCTTTTTTTTTTTTTTACTCCTTTTGGGGAAGAGTCCTTGGATCATAATATCACTGTCTAGCCAAGTAGTGCATGAAATATATATTGTTTTCATGTTTCTGTGGTAGACCATGGTTGAAAAGCTCAACTTTGCAGGAGTCAAGACCTGGGGGAGGTTAGAGAAGTTTGCTGCCAGACATAATTTGATACTGTGTGGGCACATTTTGCTTTGCTGCTTGGATATAAATCCCACCCTTCTATCCTCAGAATTTGCCATGCAGTGAATGCTGATTTATGGCAGGAGCTGTCTTTTCTCTGACTGGAAGGTATTTTGTTCCAGGGATAGGTGTGAGCATGTTTTAGGGCTGAAGATGGCACATAAGCTAGTTTAAAATTCACTTTGTCCTCATGTCCAGGCAATGACTGCTGCTCAGCTGAACCTTCAAGCTCCTCAAGCCTTAAGAACAACCCCAAGCAGAGTAGGTGTCACCAGCTCTTTTTCTGCAAGACTCCCAGTACAGTGGGTTTCAACAGATTTCATGCATCTATTGCTTAAACTTAAACTGTTTCTGTTAACTTTTTCAACTGGATAATAAAAATACAAGGTTCTTTAATGACAGTGAAAGACAGTCTATAAATCTGGTTGTTCAAAAATATGCTTTTTCTTCTGAGGAAAGCAATCTCCTGCTTCTTCTGTGAACAGATAATAGGATGAAAAATTGTTCATAGTATAGAAGTTAGCCTAGTCCTTTACACCCTTAACTGATAGAAAGTGTCAGTGGGTTCCAGATGAGTAAAATTAATACACTCAGTTTGTGTTTGGAGATGTGTGTATTTCAGCTCCAGCTTGTAAATTTGGGAAGGACAGGAGGAACTTTACTAAAGAAGATTAGGTGGCTAAATACAACTAAGGATCATTCTCACTTGAAATTTTATTAAATTTGGACTGAAATAGGGCTTGGATGTCGACTATTTTAGCACAGCCAGTAAAGCAGGAATGTTGTTACCGCACAATAACAATGACTGGATTAAAGTGTCTTTGCATTGTGAATAACATCTCTTCTGGACCATGAAGTTATGGCCCGAGTATTACAAGATAACAAACAATGTCTTTGAGTGTGACTATCAGGCATTCTGCATTTTGGCCAAGCCATTTGGCTTTTTTCTCAGCAGTAAATAGTGTAAACAATGACATCAACAGGCTTTCTTCTGCAGCAGAAGCAAATAATTCATCTGAGATGGGGGCCTTTGAGTTGCAGAATAAGACGTAAGGTATGACCTTCCCTAATATCATAAACAACATATTACCATCAAAGTAGACATCAGACTGAGCTTTCAGCAGCAGTCAGGGTCGACTTGAGTGATTTCCAGCTTAAAATGGAGGTAGCTGTAAGTGGCAATTATGGCCATTAAGTGTCATTGTAGACCACTTTGACCATAATGACTTCTGACAGAAACGGCTCCCAAGCCCTACAGATACAGGAAATGCCAAGGCTGTCAAGATCGGATTCTTCTCCAGGTATCTCACTGAACAGCTTGTTTGTCCTTATGCAGTGGAGATCAGCATAGTTTGCTGCAAACCCAGTACCTGTCAATTATGATTATTCAATTTTAACAGCGTTTCCTCAAAAACAGATAGTGAGTTCTGGGCTGTAGATTGGATAATAATTGCACTCCTTGACAGGGAAACCAACAAAAGTTATTGAAGTAGAAAGTCCAGAGAAAGTAGTAAATGTCCACAAAAAGACATTACCAATGTAGTGTACAATATTGACACAGTTCATGGTGTAAAAGCATTCTTTTCGTAATACAGATTATTGCTGGAGCCCAGTCCAACCCTGTTAAAAATACTATATTGATGAATACCTTTATCTAATGATGTATCCACTGAGGACTTTTGCAGCCAGAAGGACATTGCTCACCAGAGGTGTTTGCTAATACAAATTGGCAAGCATTTTTAATGTAAACCTGTTTTTAGAACAGCAGTGTTCACAGTTGGAAGGGCTAGAGACAGCTCCTGGGTACACTTGCATAATTGCTGTAGATGGTGCTGGGGCTGACTGAAGTACGAGGTGTCTGACACCACGTTTGTGCAACTTGTGGACTTTACCAGGAGGTAATAGATTGAACTTCAGGTATTTGACTCCACTGATTTCTGTGGGTTATCAGTTTCAAAGGCTGCTCTGGGTATTGTTGACTCTTGTCAGCAGCCTCTGTATGTAATTGCTTGTTTAAATAACTGTAAAAATGCCACTGAGATTTCTCCACAGAGAGGTTTTTATTAAATGCTTCATGACATTTGTCTAATACAAGCCATGTTTAGTCAGTGTGAAGGAAAGCAGTGTGATAGTAGTAAACTGGTGGTTTTTGTATTTTTTTGGACTTTTTTCCAAACTAAGGTTTGTCTGTCCAGTCTTTGCTTGTTCAAAAGAACAGATGTGCTACGTGTGTCAATATTATTTTTTTTTGTGCGTGCTGCTCTCTTATTCTTTTTCTTAAGTTTATCTTGATTCTCTTTCCTAGGCTGTGTGGATTGTCTGCCAGGAACTGTAAGAAATTCGGGGATTTGTCAGAAGGGAGAAGGCTTTTAGCCTCTTGAAACTTTTCTGGCATTCATTCTGTCAATATTACATCAGGATATGTGTCAGACAACATGGTGCTTACAGTCATGCCTGTTACAATGTTGTTAAATACAGACAATGCATAGGTATTGTTGAGTTGAACGGGTATATGTTTTACTCCTTGGTTTTCCATGAATTGCCATAGTGATGATGACTAGTTAAGAAAAACCAGAAGAATAAAGACATAAATAATAAAGATTGGTAGCATTACTCCTGGTGTTTTCAGTGAGTGTTTCTAGTAAGAGCAAGATAAGACAGGTCTGTATCAGAGAAACAATGGTATAAAACCTTAAAATTCCTAAATTAACTTGTTTACCACTTTTTTGGAGCGGTTGGAAGCTGACACATGTTCTTCCTGGCACAGAGAAAACTGTATTTTGAACTGATGGCTCCAAATCCCAGCTTTGCTATTTCTGATCATGCAAAAGCATAAGTAATGAGTAGGAGAAGAATAAGGATAAGAATAAGGATAAGGGTGTTTGTTTGTTGTTCAAGGACCATAATTCTTGTGGAAAAGAAACTGTAACAGAAAAGTAAACAGTATTTTGTGGCTGTTTTTAAATGTCTTTTATACTTTGCCGTGGTGCATTCCCATAAAGTTTTTCAGATGAGTATTTTTATTTTAAACTAGCAGGTGTGTGGTTTTTTTGTTTGTTTGTTTTTGGTTTTTTTTAATATCTATCTGCAGTAGATTAGCTTTCTGAATCTGTTTTGCTGAAGTTTTTGATTCTCAAATGTCAGTGAAAAGAAAGTACTCCGTCCCCTGCAGTTTGTAAATTACTTTTCTGGCTTTCTAAAGCTTTGTGCAGAATAGGCTGGCCAAGGCTGAGCTTGCATGAACAGCTCTGTTGGAGAAGATGGGAAGGAGTTGAAAAGTGCCAGTTGAGAGTTCTGTGGGTCTTGCTGTGCTTCATCGAGGTGGTGTTCCTGCTGTGGTTTGCAGGAGGCATTGCAGAAACCTCAGAAACCTCAAAATGCAGTGGGGTATGAGCTTTTACCTGGTAAAAATCTAATAGCCTGTAAGCTGTAAAGAGGCATCTAGAAAACAGTAGAGATGGCAGTGCTGATGTGCATGTGCTTTGGCAATGAATGCATCATTTCCTAGGCTAAAAGCTTTGGCTTAAGATTTTCTTTTTTCCTGCTGTTTCTATTGATACTCTTTCATCAAGTGATCCACTTGTGAATTATGAGAGAAACCATGAGGAGACTGAAGCAAAGAGAAAATTGTGGTCTTGACAGATGGACTCAGGAAAGGTTCCTTTGTGATTTGGGATAAAGTGGGGAGGTTTTACAGTGATAGATTTTGCCAAATACAGATTACATGTATGACCTTAGTTAAATGACAGAGCTGTTTATTAAACAATATTTAATTTGTGTATATCCCCAGGAAACAAGCTAGTCTGTTACAGTTGCAGTGTAGGATATCAGATTATAATCTTAGTGTTTCAAAACTCATATTGACGTAGAGCCTGGATAGCTGCTGGTGATATATGATGGGGATAAAATGTTAGGGTAGTGTTGCACATACTACCATAAAATTCAGATGTACTTTGCTGTTTCTACCATTTGTAATATAGCCAAAGCAAATTTGGGACTGGATGAATGCAGTGGAATTTCATACACTCACATGCATGTATACACAAAGTGGCTACTGTAATATAAATTTAAATTCCTGTCTTATCTAATAACTACACTCTGCAAATTTTAAGAACCTTCATTGCTCCAACAAAAATATAATTAAAGGATGTGGGTGTTGTTGAGACCCAAGGCAAACTTGGGAGCAGAAGGAAAAGGAAAGAGGAAATGCAGCTTTGCAGACAAGCTCTAAAGGTTGTTGTGTAAGCTTGGGTTACATCTCCTTCAGAAAGTGTCCAGGCTGCTGTGTTCTATTTTCCAGCTATGAAGGGGAAGTGTGTGGTATGGGAGTTGTCTGAGTGGGGTTTTTAAATAATTGTTAGGGTGGTCATAAGATGACTGGAGCAAACAGGTTGTAATTGCAACCTGTAGTGCTGCTTTTCATGATGGTTATTGCAGTGACATGGTAATTGCAGATCACATGAAATCTCAATAACTTTTGTGGTGGATTATTGCTTCTGCCTGCTAGTTTTTTTGTGCTCTGCTGTGATAGCTGACAAGGGAGATGGCCAAATGCAGGGAGCTTAAATAATTGCATCATTGTATCATGTGTCTACATGAGCAAGATGGCCATCAACCTTCAGGTGAAATAATGGCATATTTCAGTGTGTCTTCACTAGTTCTTGGTGTTCTAATATCCTGACCAGATATCACGAAAAAAAAAAAAAAATTAGTAGATTAGTAGATAGGATCACATAAGTGCTTTATGTTAGACTTTTGGAAATAGAAGTATCTATCTGTCAAATCTTAAGAAAGTAGCTTCTGCATTATTCATGATGCAATTTGTATTGAATACGATTGTGTCAGTACTCCAGGGAATGCTGTATATTATGGGAAATGTTTGTACCCTACCAAAACCCAGCCAAACAAAAATCATGTCATCTACTGATGCTTTAAGTTTTAGCTTGTATATTTTCCAGGTTCTGTATTGCTTGGGTATATAACTCTGAACTTTATATAAAGTGTTAGCAAATTTTCTTTACAGTTTAGACAAAACAATCCTTTTCCAGCCCAGAACCAAGGACACCGCTACAGCTTCAGGCCCAAAAAGTATAAACAACAGGGAACTGAGGAGAGCAGTCTGGGAGGATGGGACTTGATAACCCGAGGCTGTAACTGGACAAGTAACCACAATATATAAATGGACCAAAACTTACAAAAGTGTGAAAACATGTGGCCCATTGTCCATCTTGGGTGTAGCCTCAGCCAGACTCTTGTACTGTTCAAGGTGTATCCTTTGAAGGACTTTTTAATAAATACCTACTTTATTCCTTTAACTCTGTCTAGCCTCTGTTCTGGATAGCCTCTCAAAGTATCAGTACACTTCTGACAATGCACAACCCTTATGATTATTGCAAAGTTGTCTTGAATTCAAGTATTATGAAAGGGTAAAATATACAGATTTTGTGTTTTCAGATATTAAAAAATACTTGCATCACATCTTATTTTCTCTTTTGCCTGCCATGATAACAATTTCTTTGTAAGCCTTTGTGTTCTTTTTATACAGGGAAGAATCTGGAGTAAGTATTGTGGGTGTGCAAGCCAGCACTTCATAGTCTTTGAGAAGTTTGGGATTCTATAATGTGATAATATTATTCTATAATATGTTAATGTAACAAAAGAAAGAAATATATTTCAAAAAGACTGAAATTTGATAGCCAAATACCTTAGTACTTGGTAGTCTAGAACTTTTTTTAAAAAAATTATTTTCCTGTAATGTCTATGGTGTATCTGTGTTGTAAACGTCCAGAATAAAAGTAGTTGTGGAACAAAATCTGTCTGATTGTCATTGTTATAACATATTTTAATAACACTGAAATATTTAATTGGAATATGCAGCATACTACTGAAACTCTTCATGCAAACTCATGAACACTCATGGGTGACCTCAGGGAGTAGAGGATATTGTCAAGTTTATGTGGAGCTCATGGCATGGGATCATACAACTCAAAAATGAAGGACATTACAAGCACAAACTAAAATTGTGCCAGCTCAGTCTTCAAAATTGTTAATGAAATGGGATTATTTGGCTACTGAACTCTGTTTAACGTGTGTTATTCATTGATTTCATAGGGGGGGCACTGTTTGTGTCTGTGTATTTTCTGTGACTTTTTGGGAGTGGGGTTTTGTGGTTTTGTTTGGGTTTTTTCCCTTCTGAATTTCTCTGTGAACGGTCCAAGTAGTGATCATTTTCTGAACTCTAGCAGTGAGCAAAGTTTGAAGTTCACTGAATGGTCCTAGAATAGCTGTCCTTGACAAAAGTTAAACTTAGTATTAGGTTTATTTTTGTTTCTATGAGAACAAACAAAATAGGAAATCAATAATTAAGGAGGCTGAGATAATTTCTGTTGCATTCACCTCCATAACTGGTGCTCTCCCATCACTCTCCCAAAACCAAACCAAAACCCAACCAACCAGCAACAAAAAAATCCCAACAAACAAAACTTCCACAAAACCCTTTAGCAACAAGTTGCTACTTGAAATTTGTTCTTGAAGGAAAAATGGAGGGTGCCCAACACTGAAATTTGGTCTAGAAAGAGCTAGCTGGCCAGCAATGAGACAAGATTTAGTTTTTAAGTTTAGGCCTTGCATTCTATTTGTTTTAGTAAAAGGTTGCCATATCATGTTCACTGTCATTCATGTTTGCTGGCATCTACCTATGCCAAAGTACATACTTAGAAAGTGCTTACCTGTTTTGCTCAATAATTTCATGTGCAAATAATGAGCTAATTAAATAACTAGCTAATTAATTAAATTTTTAAAAAAGCTCATTAAATAGCTTTTCCCTTCAAAATACCTTAAACTTTTAACAGAATGGAGTTTGGTTTGTTTTCATGGGTTTGTGTTGTTTTTTTCCTGTGTGTCTTGGCTATGTGTGAGCTATTTGAAATGTCAGATTCATAAAATGGTATCATGGACACCTGGACTTGTTTTGAGACCTATATGGAGAAAAGTTGCCCTGTTACTCGAGTTGTTCACAGCTGCCTTTGCTCCAAAGTGAGGTGAAGGAGAGGAGGAAAGTCTTGCCAAAAGGGAAAGTTGTGGGCAAAGAGCAAGTCATGGCCTGGCAGAGAGACCCTGCTTTGTGCTTGTCCTGGACTTGGAAAGTGCTGGGAGCCTGAGGACCTACATGGGAGAGCTGGTGAGGAAGCTGAGTCGGTCCTGTGTGCTGTCAAAAGGTCTCATTGAACAGTTGTATTGTATGTGCAAGCTGAGATCTGTATTGGAGAACAGATGTGAGGCTCCCCCAAAGTCAAGTTCACTTATAATGCAGTTCTAGCAACTCTTTTAATACTAGAAAGAGGGATGAATTGCTGGTTTGGACTCCTTAATACTGTCCAGATCACTTTTTGTTCATATTTTTCATTATGTATACTGACTGTGCCTTCATGAGTCTAGTTTTTGTGGATTTTACCTCAGTAAGCAACCTGAAAATTTATGCTTGATCAGGAATAATTGATAAACTTAGGAAGCTTTTCTTAAGAAGCTGTCTGGCAGCTTGAATTTTTCTTTTCAGCTGTATTTCCTAAAATCATCAAATGATTTGTGTTGGAAAAGACCTTAAAATCATGCAGTTCCAACCCCACTGCCATGCACAGGAGTGCCTTCCAGTGCAGATAAAGGAAAAAAAGAACATTTAAATTCAAAGCCTGCTTAATGTTCTCCTCCTCACATGATATGTACATCTTGTGCTGGAAACCTTAAACAAGCTTTTGCTCCATGTAGAACATGAAATGTAACTGCATGGGCTGTGTGATGATTTGGATTTGGGAGAGAGGCTGTGCTTCTGGGCTGTTTGCATGTCTGACCTTTTCTGAAGGGCTGTGGATGAGAAGGGCCTTTCTGCCAGTCTCTTGTCTGTCTGGTGTATGGCTGGAAGTTTTCTGTCATAATCAAATGCAAGTGTATTTTGTAGTGTGGTGCACTGGGACACCACACCAGGGCTTTTGAACAAAGGTGTCTGTAAACTTTGCCGCACAACCATCCACTCTGTGGCTTAATGTTTAAATTAAGAGTTCATTTAGTGTGCACATTCTTAAAGGCACTAAATGCTCAGCTCAAAAAAAAAGAAAAGGGAAGAGTTATGAATTTTTCTTAGAGTAAATGAATGATGGACTGGAAGAATTCAGTCTTCCTTCAGATTTAAAAAGAAGGGAGGTGCATATTAACAGCTCATTGCTGTGTAAGCGGCTATATGATGTGTGGCATTACACTAATTCTAGCCATCACACTGCAGTGAATTAAACAGTCTGACTCCCTCCTTGGTGATGCAGAGCTATGTTTTGTCCTTTGCAAAGGAATACAGATGCTAAGCTACTTTTGAGGTAGAAGCTAGGCTGTTTTTTCCATGGTTTTGTGGTTTTTAGCCTTCTGGAATTCTTGTGTGCATAGATACAGATGCACAAAGAAAATTAATGCAAGCGTCTGGGAGGTGCATGTGATTCCCAGTAATCCAAGATATATTTGAATGCTTTGGCATTTGCAGTGCTTGTAGTATTTCTGTCATGATCTCCATTGTTGGTTTTATGTACCACGTTTTTTTTGTGGTTTTTATTTTTTTTTTTTAAGCAGAACTGTCTAGCTACAGTAGATGTGAAGTACTAAATGTTCAGAGAGCAATTCTGATTGAAGGGGACCTCTCCATGCTGTTTGTGTCTCAGCTTCCTGCTCAGGACTGGGTCAATGTTGAATTGGGACTGGATTGTCCAGGATTTTGTTTTCTTGCATGTCAAATGTACAGGAATGGAGATTCTGCACCCTCTTCGGGGCCTTGGTCCTAAGAGAATATTTATTTTCTTCTCTCTAGTTGGCACCCCCTGTCAATTTTTGCATATGTTTTACTTGCAAATCTTTTCATTCTGTACCAATTCAGATGACAATTGAAAAAGGCTTCTAACTGGCAGTGCACAAACTGTGTGTGTTGGGAGGGGAAGAATAAGAGATTATGCTGTAGATGGTAAAGTATGTCTAGCTTTGTAAAAGCTGACTGTGGGTTCAGGCTCTCCAAAAATAGAAGAAAAAGTTTAAGTATGGCTTTTTGGGAGGGTTATACACAGTTTACAGGTTATATATTTATTTCTGGAATAATAAATAGCCAGGTTACTCTGATGCAAATAATAAAATGTGATGAAAAATTAAACATGTTCATTCTTGCATGGCTAATAATAGTGTTTTTCTTCCTTGATGCCTTGGAAGTATTAGTATTATTATTACCAGCTGCTTTATTCTGTATATGTAGCTCACAAATGAAGAGGTTAATTTCCTAAAAAACTCTGAATACTTGAAGTTTTGGCTCATGGTTTTTCTGCTTTGTTTTTCCCTTGTGCTGATGCTATCAAGTTGACCTCAAATAAGGGGGCTGTGCTGACTGAAGCTTTGGGACTAACCTGTTGTCCTGCTTGGCTTCAGCTTGTAGGTTTTTCTTTGGCAGCTGTCCAGACTGGAAGTTTGAGCTAGCAGTATTTTCTAGGCTTAGTTCCAGTAAAAGAGGTATTACTTTTATGTTTTGTTACATGAGGTTCAGGTGGGAGATGGGATGTAAACAATCAGATTTGCAGATAATCATATACATACTTATATTTTCCAATCAAGACTGTAGTGCACTGCTTTTTCTGTTTTGTACCTTGAAGATAGATACTTTAAACTACAGCTTTTCAAGCAGATCAGCCAGTGCAAATTGTATAAGTTCCTTTATAAAGAGAAAAAAACAATATACTAAGTAGTCATAAGAATGTAATAATGGGTGGAGAACTACTAAAAAGGAAAATTCTGTCCAACATACAATCCATTACTATGTTGCTCAACCTATTTGCTGTTAAAGTTATCCATCTGTAGTGAGTGCTTAGTAATATTAATTTTCTACAAATATGGTTTTGTATAAACAAAGCTTGTCAAAATTTTATATAAAAGATGGTTCTAACTCAAGTAGTTGTTTTAGAAGGTGCATATAGTTTTAAGCAGAGAAGATGCATCCGAAATTGCAGAAAAACAATTTTATCTACTTAGTAAATAAATTGTTCATATTCTATTTCTTAACTCCAAACATTAGACGAGGGTTTGTTGCATGATCTCTGAAGTTTTCCCTATGGTACTTCATAGTAAGACTAATTACACCTTCATGTGCAGTGTATCAGGGTGACTAACCCTGGCAATATCAGACTTTCTAAGTTTTTAGTTCTGCTTTGAATTGCTGCAAGTGATTTTCTCTGCGTCCCAAGTTACCTCATCCCTTCAGATACTTAAAATTCTGCTGTAAACTCCACTGTCTTGCTGTGCCTTGAGTTATTAAGAGGTTTGAGTCTTGCATAGTAATGAAGTACTAGTTAAAACTCTCCCGTCTTTTGTTTGCAATTTTCTTTTGTCATAGCAATTCAAAATTTGAATCGTAAGTGTTCCAATATTGTGACAGACGAGTCACATTGTAGACAAGACTCACGTGCTTGGAGGCTGCAAAGTAAATGGTGTCTAAAATTATTGGGCTCTCCCTAACATCTAACACAGCTACAGTCCCATCAGAAGGGAGGTGTCTTGGAAGTTATGTCATATGTATATAAGAGCTTAAATCATGTGGAAGGGGCTATGTGAGATGAATCCAACAGCTGCTGGGCAATGTTTTTTCTGCAGTTACATGCTTAACAGATTTGTGTAGTGCAGCAGAGCTGTTTTAGTCAGATTAGAGATGATTTTAAAGAGATACAGCACCTTAATGTTTCACAAGAATAGCCAGACTATGTAAAATCTGAAGTCTTCTGTAATGGGTTAAAATATTCAGTATAACAACTTCGAGAATCTGATGCTTACCTTTTTTTGATAATACAAACTAGTTACTGACTTTTATTTCTTACGTTGGTATTAATTCTAATTGAAGTCTGGAAAAAATAGTGTTTAGATTGCACCCTGAAAATGCTTGGGTGTGAATGACATAAACTGTTGTATAAACTACTCACAGCAGCCCTTAACAACAGTACTTGTTTTTGCTTGCTTGTTTTCTGTAGGAATAGACTTAATTGCCTGGGACTAGTTACAGACATTTCTCAAGTACACAAGTTCTAATTATACTTCTAGTACATTGACAGTAAATTATGAAGACTTGGCATTGTGGACTGTATAAATGTTTGAGTGCTTGGCTTCCCTTGTTGGTCCTGTCTGCGCTGAAAGCAGATAAGAATTAAATTCAGACAAATTTGTGCTATGGAGCCACTGTGGTGCCTCTGCTGAGGTGACTGGAGCTGGTGTGATTGAATGGTGTTCCTCTCCCCACGCCAAATATCCTTCTTTTCCAATCACCAGAGGTGACTTTTCTCCCTTGAAGTGTTCTTCTCAAAAGGCTGCATTTCCCAGGCCTTACAGGAGTTCAGCAAGCAGAGCAGGCGTGCTGGGGGAGTTGAATGTGTGAACAGCCCCCACAGCTCCTAAGCCTGCAGAGACAACACTCCCTGATCAGAGCAGTGAGGCTGATCAAAGCTGGCATAGTGGTCAGTAATAAAAGCAATAGTCTTTCCTTCTCAGTCCATGTCTAATACTTGTTTTTCTAGCTATGATGCTGTGTAAAAATCTCATGCAGGCTTTTCTCTCCTGGAGTGCTGCAGAGTTGTGTTTGTTGCAATAAAATACAAAGGTAAATGAAAAGTGGATGATGAGAAACACCTAAAGGCCGGGAGGAAACCTACAATGGCAGGATATTTGTGTGCATGGCAGAGGGATTGAGAGTGTTTGTGCATGACAAAAAGAAAGCAAGTCGTGTCTTTTGGGTAATGCAGGAGTACATGCACATTCTAATAGAATGTAAGGGGTTATATAATTAGGTGGAATACTGTAGGTTTATGGAGAGGAAAAGTGTTACAGGGAGAAAGGTTTGGAGAGGCAGTAAAGAAGCCAGGTGCCGCTATAGGTATCTTTTCTCAAACCAGCTTTTTGACAGTCTCTTAAGATGGCTGTTCATTTAAATCTGCTTCAAGTTTGAAAAAGAAACAATCCTATAGTAAGGAGAGGTTGACTTGTCTGATAATTATCAGGGATGAGAATTGTTATTTAAGTTTCTAACATGTCTTTCAAATAATGACCTATGCAATAGCTCTGATCTGTTACATTGTGACTTTTTGGTTTTTCAGTTCTGGAGCATATTTTTAAGGGAGGTAAGACTTGTGGAAATGAGCAATAAAGCTGTAGCTAGAGCAGCTGGGCATTTTCTGTCAGGGAATTCAAATAACAATTCTTACTCCATCATGTTTCTGCCAAAGTGGGATGAGTTGCAAAGGAACTGAGGAATATTGGGTGTTTTATTTCAAATAAATCGGGTGGTCTGACTTCTGATTCAAAAGATTTTTTTTTCTGTTTGGTAGACAAATAAAACTTTCAGGTTTAATTTCTTGTGAATTTATTTAGAAAGGTAAGTCCTTAGCCTTCTGTTGATCTTCATTTATTGCAGTTAATGTTACTTGCAGCTTTTCAATATGGAAGTCAAACTAATGCAACACACTTGAAATCCAAGTTTGAAAAGAAACCTGTGTCTTATGTTTGCTGCTGTGGCAAGCTAATAAAAACCCCAAACCCACAATATACAAACTAGCTTTAAAACAAAATTAAAGGGTTATTGAAGTCTATTATTTTGTCACTGTGCAGGGCTTTTACAACCCGTAGGAGGTGTGTGAGCTTGTTTTGAATGTACAAATAAACGTTTTAGAAATGGTACCAACTGGTGCTTCCAGGTTCCTGAAGTCTCGTAAGAATTAATAACACTTGACCACCATGAGGGGAATCACAAATTATTTTTACAAAAATTTTAGCTTTTTCCCTGAAGTCTATTGCACAGCTGCTTTGTTTTGATTGCAGTTTTGTAGCAGTGCTGTAGTAATCCCTGACTCTGCCTCCCAAACTAGACCTTGATTTCTGTTAACACAATGGTGGTCTGTTTGCAATAGCTAGCAGTGGAATCAAATAGGAATTGATAAGCTGTTGTTTATAGCTTCATTAAAATGAATTCTGGCAAATAAAACATCTGAGTTCTTTCCAGATTAAGGTGCTTTTAAGTGTTTGTTGATATGAGTAGAAAGAGTTTTGAATGCTCCACTAATAAATATATGCTTAGAAAAAGAGCAATAAGCTGCTTTTAGCATGGGGAAAAAAAATCTAATCTTTGGTTCCAGTTAAATAGTACTGAGTAACAAGAAGAATTTCTGAACTTATAAAAAAATGTATTAGTAAACCAGATGAATTTTTGACTCAGTTGTGTCCATACTACAAACAAATTAATAATTATACTATTCCTGTAGGTTTTCCGTGAATGTGATTAATATTCAATGTTACATTTTCTAGTGTGTTTTGGCAATATGGAAACCTGAATGTTTATCAAGAACACAATCTCAAATTAAAGCAATAAATCAGAGTTGGTGAAGTAAGGTGTGCAGCGTGCCCCACTCCTTGACAGTCACTGAGAGCGAGCAGTGTCTTGTCCCACTGCTTTTGGCAGCAAGAGCCTCTTTATCAGCCGCTGTCGTTCCAGTCACGCTTGTGTTCACGTCTTTGCTACATGCTCTGCTGATTACCTTGGAAAAGGGCAATGCTGTAACTGTTCAACTGACCTTTCAGTTTATTTTCTCTTGTGTAATATGAAACATGAGCTAACGCAGCCTGAGTCTACTGATTTGGAGAAAATCTGTCGCTGCGTTTCTGCTCAGATGGGATGGGGTTTCTCTATAGTTACATTAATTCCAGAAACTCCATCAACTTCAGATATCATCACAACAGTGAAGCAAATTACTGTAGCTAAAAGAGGGGCTTTAGTGTACAATGCATGCATAAGAAAGACTACTTGGCAGAGGAGTAGTGAGACAATGACTATTAAATGAAGAAATCTTTACCTAAATAAATGAAGTATGCTGCTGGTAAATTTGTCTCTTTACATGGTAGATTTGTCTCCTTACATGCAGGGAAAAAATATATACAACTCTCATTATTTTGTAATTGCTGTCTTATTTAGACTGTGTCTTTGTGATAGGGAAGCTGTCTTGAGTGTTTTGGCAGATACAGAATATGCATAGCTGTGCCATTCCAGGAGGCTGTAACACAGCTTAGTATTGTGAGGTTTGGGGGTCTATCTGTGGTGGTTTTTGCAGTTGTTTTAAATTTTTCTTTCTTTGCCTTTTTTTTTTTTTTTTGTCCTTTGTTTCTTAAAGAGTGTGTGCTTTAGTTGTTCAGTTCTTTTCAATTACTATATACCTTTTATTCCATTAGAGGGTTAAATTAAGTGGCTTTCTTGTAGGAAGTATTGATATATGCACAGTTCTTTCTTCTTCTCTCCTGGAATTGGTGTCTCTATTTAGTTTGCTGGGCTTCTGATGAAAAGAAAATGCCTCTTGGTCCTTCTAAACACTAGTAATTTGTTACACTTACCCTGTGAGGTGCAACCGTGTGTTTCTAATAAACTGAAGTGGTGAGAGATGAACAGGAGTGTGTGTAAGAAAGCCGCTATATATTGGCCAGGGGGAGGTGGGTGGGGAGGGGGATTGTTTTTAGAATTGGGATTGATTTAGATAAACCAGTGGAGCAATTGTAAATAAATGATTGTGTTAAGTTTGTATTTGGTACACCTTATAATCTCTCCTGCATTTGGTTGGGAATTGAGAATTGTGTGTTCATTCTGAAGCTGATGGCAAAACCATAAGAGCTGTCAAATGCTGCCAGAGCCACTAAGTTGCCTTAATGGTTAAAACAGGGAAGATGCTGCTGGTCAGCAACAAATAATCTTCTTGCTAAAATACTATAGAATGATACTTATCTGTATTAGGCCTCACAGCTTACAGGTCTTTACATCTCTGCTAGAAATTGCTGGTAGGATGTCAAGAAAATCTGTAGTTCCCCTTTTCTGCCCATTTTTTGTTGTGCTTCTATGTACTGGACTTTTTGTTAGAGCTTGACTTGCGTGTCACTGTACTTTAAATTGTTTTGCAAGGAGGTGATGCTGACTCAGATGCCTTGTCTTGTGTTGATGGCTTTTAACAGAGCAAGTGATTATGCATTATTTATCCCAAGCAAATATTTCTTAATTTTTGATGCTGCTTTTAGTTTGAGATGAGAACTACATTAGTGTTCTATGCATAAATGCTTCACTTCAGCATTCTGGAATCATGAAGCATCCAAAGAGAATTGGGAGTTAATTCATTATCTGCCAGGTAGAGAAAATTTGGAAGAGTTACTTTTTAAGCTTTTGCCTTTCTTGCTCACTCTAACAAGTTCTCTGCTGGATGGTCTTCTAGTAGCTAGTGGAAAAAGCACAGTTTTGGTAGGAATTACAACATGAGTGGTTTAACTGGGTAAGTTCCTTATTGGGATAACTATGTCCTCAATTTCCTTGGGAAACTGTTGGTTTTATTACTCCTGAAAAGAACTTAATGTCATTGGCCAACTTGGAGAAGCTTTAGTTTTCAGCTAATTGTGTTTTAAATTGGCTCTGATGTTGGAGAGAGGCAAATTGCTTCCTAGTTAACATTTTTGTGAGTGGAGCAATTAGAACATTTGGGGAATTCAGATTTTGCTGTGGGAAAACTTCTTCATGTCATGGTCTGGGAATCATCTAACAACTTTACTTTTAACCTGCAGAAAAGCAAAATTAAGTGGTCATCTCCTGGAGCTTTATAATCATCCTCTGCTATCTTGTGCTTCTAAACCATCTCTTTCAGAATTGTTCTAACACTTCAAAGACTGTGTGAGTTGCATGTTGTTGATGTTTCTTAATCTATTTAAATGTGTATTAAAAAGATTTCCTGAATGGAACAGGAGTTGGTTGCAGAAAGTGCAAGTCAAATCAACTGCAACTATAAAATTGGTAAAAGTTAAAAATGCAGTAAATCTGTTGTTCTCAAGTAGTCATACTTACCCAAGATTTACTGTGCATTCACTTCCTATTTTCCTTAAGTGTGGTTACTCTGTGTAAGACTCTGAATAGCCAAAAGAAAAGTGCATGCCAGGGAGTGGAGAAAAGAATAAAGTAAAACCCAAGGCTCCTGTTTTGGTATATTTTCTCTAGGGATAAATGAAATTGAAGAAGCTGCAAACAGGAATTTGCTTTAGGAAGAGATTTATCTCTCCTACTTTGGTTTTCCTTCAATCCATTGCTCTCTAACCAGTTGAATGATGAGAGAGTGAGGGAATAACTGGCTACAGAGTAAAGGGGAAGATGAGAATCAGGGCCTCACTAATCTGAGCAGGGACTCTGCACTGGCTTTGGTGTCAGTGAAAGTCTTTGTAACTGCATCTTCAAAGTGATTGCAGCAATATTAGAAAGAGGTAATATTTGAACAACCCCATAAAGCTATGGACTGTGGTCCATGACACTGACATTAATGTAAATGCTTGTACTTGCTGGAAAATGGAGGATTTGGTTACAGAGAGAACCTTACTGGGTATTTTCTTTCATTTCCTGTTCCCTTTGGTATCTGCTGAATTGGGCTTTCCATATGGTTACCAGATACCATTATCAAAGTCTCTCCTACTTGCCTTCATCTTTTGAATAAATTAGCAATATTACTGGGCCAATACTGTAGAAATAGACTCTGACAAACAAGCTGATGTGGACAAAAATCTAAAAGATAAATAGCTAGTATAACTAGCATCATAAGCAGAAGAGGGGCTAAAATGATTAATTTCATTGTTGTTGCCACGGGTCTTACAATAAACTGACTGACTGTTCTGTGAACGGAATAACATCTGCTTTGTAGGAAAAGCATGAGAATGGGCATAGAAATGTCTTGAAGTTTTGCAGCCATCTTGGCATTCAGCACCAATCTCTTCAAATGAAAGTATCTTGGATGCTGCCAAGGCCTTTTTGGTTATATTAATTTCTTGTGATGCCTAAGAAGCTAAAGCTAACCTGGTTAAATTTAAAAGTTTAAAATACTACAATACCTCTTTGTTATTTTATGAGGTGGCCAGGAAGGAGTTAGTACCTTTTCTGCTTAGAAGAATAAAGATGTGAAAGCTTTATGTGAAGCTCTAACTCAGTGCTTTGACTTACCATCAGACTCTTCAATAATCTGCCAAAAGCCTTATTTCAATAAAGCAGTTGACTTTGGGGGGGAAGGAGAAGCTTAGTTTTACTATTCTTGTGCTCCTTATTGAGGCGAACAATTTTAAAATATACCTAAGACTTTTTTTAATGGGTTCAATAGTTGAATTAACTCAGTGGTTATAGGAACTGCAGAACCAGGGGTGTTTGTACATCAAAGTTATGAAATAAGTAAGACACTATAAGGCTGTATAGTTTAGCATTAAACTGAGAACTCTTTACTTCTACTGTATAAGTTTTAATTGTAAGTATCCATACTTTAATTGTGTAAGTATCCATAAGACAAAATATTTGAGAGTGTTTCAGTGTGAGGAATAAGTGCTCACCTGACGTGTCAATTCTTGGAAGTGGCTGCTGATGTAATATTGTCTTTACATGTTCACTTGGAAGGTTATTTTATTGGCAGGATATTTGTTTACTGGATAGCCATTATAGTAATTCATGTTTGGTATTTTAGTCCTGCTTCTATGGAAAGTCAGCCAATTCCTACACTTCTATTGTAAGCTTTAAACAAAGCTGCATATAAAGGGTGGGATTTAAAGCAATGCTGTGTTACAAATTATGAATGTAACAATAGGAAAAGACTGTTGTGACTGTGTTTCAGGTGATGTTTATGATTACCAGTGTTTTGCACTGAAATAATGATGGGGAGGCCAAATACGTTGGTGTAAAAGCATTTAGCGATAGAGTAGTATCTTGTTTCAGTCTAGGTGTTCAGTGTTCTTGGGCTAAGACTGAAATCTTTTCAGTGAGTCTGAAGACAACAATTTCAGCATTTCAGTTTTAAGAAGCATTGATCTATTAACAGAGGCTAGATGAATGAATATGGGACTTGAAAACCTTGCTTTTTCATAAAAACTGCAAGAGCCAGGAGTACACCATAAGCAGTCTCCCCTCTGCTGCCTGCACTTCTCAGATGTGTGCAGTTGTACCTGTAGTAAAGGATTTCATGTGCAACTTCTTTCAGTCACTTCAGATGCTCTGTTCAGAAGTTCTCTGGATCTTCTTGTTGCTCAGTTTAGTGTTTTTTTGTCCCAAAGGTAATAGTTGTACTTTTCAAGTTATAATTGGGTATGTTTTAGTTTTTACCTTGTAATCCTCATTAGTGTAAGCATTAATGCTGGGAAATTGCAACACCTTGAGATTTTGCATTCTCTGAGAACTTGAAAAGTGTGAAGACAGAGGTCAGTCTTTTGTTGTGACTTGTAGCTCTAGATGTTGAGGCTGACTGTTCCCATGTCCAGAATGTTGAGATTTTCACTTGTGAAATGCATTCTGAGTCTGTCACATGTCATACAAGTGTGTATATATATATATATATATATATACGTAGCTGAACATGACATAACTTTCAGTATTGAAGAGTAGATCACAATATGTAATCTTAATGGAGTGTTCATCTCTGGTTTTAAGACTTGTATGCTATTAGTGAACAACATAAATAATAGGAATTGCTTGAATATTTCCTGTCATTTTCTGTGTCCTGGGGTGTCACTTTGGAAGATGAAACCCCTGGTGTTTAACAAGCCTTAGTAATGTAAAACTAGAAGCCAAAATATCTGTGAAAGCAAAACCTTGAATTTCCCTAAATCTGGACATGAGCATGTGCTTAACTCAGTCCTTACCTTCAAAGGAGCAGCAGGCTACAGTTGCTGCTTTACAAGGCTTTTCTGCTGTTTTACAAGGCCTTCTGTGACAGGTAGTGTTGTTGTGTGTCCAGATGTATTTCATCTCCTGAGATGAGTTTTTGGAATAGTTCTTAGCAAAAGTAATTGATCCAGTTCAGGAGTTGGTGGGCTTTTTTTGTGAGCTCTGAGCAAAGTACGATTCCTTACCAGAAAATCTCAGGAGGTGGTTAAAAAGAATAAATTCTTTCTATATTATAATTTTAAATCAGAGAACGCTAGATGTTGCAAAAATCTTTATTTCTGCAATGTGATGCAGCAATAATACCTGAATTAACTTAGTCTATTAAAAGCAGCATGCTTCTGTACAAATAGAAGGAGCATTCTTACTCAATTTACATGATGATGTGTTCCAAGTCTGTCCTGTATAAAAAGCCATTATTGCAAAAATGTTATACATCCTTGATCAACAATTCTTCTAATATGTTCCCTTTCTTGCCTTCCCTCCCTCTCCCCCAAAAAATAATTTATTGAGCATTTAATCTTGTTCAACAATCTTTGCAAACTGAGCAAAGAGAAGTCTTTTTTTGCACTAACATTCATTATCATTTCATGTATTAAATGCCACAGTCTCTTTGTGTCATGGTTTGCTTAAACTCTGAATTTACTGGAAGACAAAAATTGAAGCTGTGGGTGTTCTTAGTGTTTTTATGATAAGAATCAAGAGGTCATGATATCTGTATTACTGATTTTTTTTTTCCCAAAGAATACATAATTGCTTTCTGAAAGTCCATTTTCATCTATCCCACATAAAAATCCTGAATTTGTCAGATGCTTATTTCTTCAGAATGAGATGAATGAGTTTGATTCCTAGGGAGTGTTCATGTTGAGGAGGAAGAGTAAGCCACTGGCACGTGTTGCAACTCTAGGTGATGTGAATTGTAGCCTTTTTCTTTTCTGCACTGAGATTTCTGTCCTTCTTTGTGGCCTGCTGTTCTTCTCTGCTAATAAAGGATTAATTTTCTTCTTCTGCAGCTTTCAAGAGTTTGTGACTGACTCTTCTTTAAAAATGAAGCTCATCACTCCTTTTACTTTCTGCTCAGTGAGGGAAATACCATATCCAACTAACCGCGTTCGCAAAGTTGTGACATGTTATTTGTGTCAGGAGTGGGGAGAAAAAGAACAATTTTGGTTAGATAACATATTTCAAACCCACCTCTTCTATTTTACCTGTGTCAAGCTCAGTGCTTCAGTTAGATCTTCTCTGAAGTTACAGCAGCTACCTAGAGTAAAACAGATCCTGCTTCAGCCACAGTGGAACAAGGTGGAAGCAATACATGTGACAGGCAGCAATTTTGGAACAGCTTATGTATGGCAGAGAAATAGAGATTTGCAGATAACACTCCAGATATACTTCTTGTTATATATACTTTTTCCTTAACCAATTATATATATATACACACACAAAACATAGATCTATATATATATGTTTCTTGTATCATACAGTATTTTAAAGAATGACTTAAATTTCAAAGCCATAGTGGTTGTTTTATTTTTTTTTCCCTGAGCAGAACCCTTCAAAAATAGAGTAATTTGAATTTACCAGTTGATAGATGTTGAAATTCTGAGGCTATTTGTGACCTGCTCTGTGTTTCTGTATTTAAGCTTTAAATAAATCTTTGTGATTGCAGTTGTTTAAAATGTAAGTCAGTCAACTGAGTTTGTATATTTATGTAATACACTTATAGTTGGAAATCTGACAAAATATTTTCCTTCAAGGACATAAGGGAAATTGATTATCAGAGCAGTAGTAGTTAGTAATGCACTTCTGAGGATTATACCCATGAGCAAATTTTAAAGGAATAATGCAGGTGGATGGGCAAAAATAGTTATGAGTGTATTTGCTACAGTGTATCCTGGAGGCATTTGCAAATCTTTCTCCCTTTAAAGATGATCATCAGTCTTAATAATAAAATAATAAAAACTCACTGGGAGATTAACCTTAAAAGTAGTCGTAGTACTCTAAATTAACACTACCTTAACTAGTGATTAGACATTTTAATCTTCTACTTTGAACTAATCAAGGGCCAAAAACATCAAAACTTTGCAAGAAATCATGGAGTTCTAAGTCCTGACACCGTAAACAGACTACTGCTTCTTTTTCCTTAAGCAACAAGGGGCTATTCCATAGTGCTGGTTCAATATTTCTATTTCCTATTGCAGAATGTAGGAAATGTAATACGTCAGACAAACTTGGTTTTGCTGGGGTTCTTGCTGTTTTTTATACACTTCAGAAGACTCTTTACCATTCATGAAAAGACAAACACTAACACTTCTAATTTACCTCAGGAGTGTCTTACTGAAAACAAACAACAAAAAACCTGTACAGGTAGCACTAATTAAATGCTCAACTGCAGCTTTTAGCTGTGCTTCTGCACGAAATATCTCGTAATTTAGGGGTCAAACTTGACTCTCTTGTTTATATTTTACCCCTGATATTACCATCAATTCCAGAAACCTACTTGGAGAAAACATAACAAGATATGTCAAAAAACTCTAAGCTGTTACAGGCAAAGTTTTATGTTAAAGGTTTAGGGCATTTCAGTTCCTACTGGTCTAAGTAGGGTATGATTCAAATAATTACTTTTATGAATCTGTAATTTTTTCCAAATCTTTGCAGTGTCAGGGACTGCAAAGCTTTGCTGATTGTCTCTGCAAAGAGTTTGCCTATTGAGCCCCTTCCTGCAAGGACCAGATGGGTTTGTCGATGCTGACATGCTGTACTGCAAACTTTTCAATGGCCTGAGATTGTCTGTGTGTTAAAACTGGCTGTGAGAGATGTGGCAGGCCTATGCAGCTCTCCCTGGAGGCCTGTGTCTGCTATTAATAAGATGGAAGGAAAAGTACTGGGCTCTTCAGAGTGTCAAGTTCTCCTGTTGTGTAGTAATACTGGGATTTCTTGGCTGCCAATCAGGAGTTGTAGTTTTAGACTGAAAGTGCAAAATGTTCCTGTAAAAGTAGAGAAAGCACCGGCAAACACAAGGATTGCAATTTTAGACTGTGGAACAACCATGGAAAAATTGTGTGGTTTTTTATTTGATTTTTTTCTATTCCAGTAGAGAGCAGTGGATCTCGTGTTGATGTGTTTCATTTAATTTTTTTATTTATTTATTTTTACACTCGTTAATGTAAGAGAGACAGTGCTAATCTTTCTAAAATATGTTCTTTGTTTTCATTGCAAGGTATTCTCTGTTTTATAATCACCTGAAGAACATTGAAGAAAGTGAAGGCGGCCTTGATAAATTTACAAAAAGTTACAAAACCTTTGGAGTTAACCAACTGGCGGATGGTGGAATATACTGCAAAGAGTGGGCGCCAGGAGCAGAAGCAGTGTTTCTTGCAGGTGACTTCAGTAAGTATTCTTAGGAAAAGTTTCTTCTCCCCTGCACAATGTTTTACAATATTCTCTTCTCAAAAAAAATAAAATTGCTGCAGTGATGAAATTCTGATACTAAAAAAGCTATGTCATGGCTTAAATTAATGATATTTTCCCTTGTGTTGCAGTAGCTTATGAAGATGTGTTTATGTTGCATGGTCAGTGTTATGCAATTTTTAATACCCCAAAGGCAATGATTTATGTCACACTGGATCACAGTGCAACTCGAGGCTGTATCTAAACTTCCTGAAGTTCTTTTTAAAGCTTTATAACTAGACTTTTATAAAACTATATGCAGGGTAGCAAAAATAACAGGGAAATCATTTGCTTCATCTTCTTTTACTGATCAAGCAACAGTGACAACCTAGACAACTAAGGACCAAGGCCCTTGAGAATTCCCACCCATCCTGAGAGTTTAGACATGAACTCTGCTGGAAAATAGTAGCCTAAAATCAGACTAAATATTACTGAAGGAGTAGCTACTCTGTTTTTGTGAGGGCAGAAGGAAAGGTGTTAGCAGAATGGGAAGGTGGCAGTATTACATGGAGGAATTGCATTGCTTGCTCTGAGAACCAGGAAGATTATTCCCTTTGAATTTGAAACAAAAATATAAATTTGCTTCTTATTTGAAGGCTAGCTACTCTCAAATTATGTTCTAAAATTTTTTGATGAAAATGACATTCATCATTGCTCTTCAATCCTGCAATACAGTTCCTTGCTCTCCATTTTGTTTAGGGTTTTGGAGAGCTTTGTTCTGTTTTTCCTTTTCACCTCTACTCTCTCTTCAGTTAGGTCTGCCAAAGTACTAGATCTTGCATTGCTGGTTCCTACTGAACACGGGCATTATCTATGACATTATTTTGTTCATTTGACTGTGTTTCAGAAGCATGTAGTTTTATTTATCTGACTTTGATTTTTCAGAAATACTGATCTACGGAATGTTCAGTGTATTTATATTGCAAAGAAGCAATATAAAAAAAAGTCTTTTGAAGCAGTTGACTACTTCTGCTTAAACACAAAGTTAAATGTTGGCCATTCCTTACCTCTGTCTGAGGAAACTATTGAAAGAAAAATCTCTTTATTTTATTAAGGTTTTTATTTTTAAAAAATCCTGGTTTTGATGCAGAAGTCGAACAGAAAAGTTAGTGCTACACTGTTGTGAGTCATGATCCTGTTTGATATGATTAACATAGTGAATGATAAAATAGCTTTTCTTGAAGTACTGCTTGTCATTTTATTGGAATAGACATTGATAAATAGGTTAGTGTAGTTCTTGCATTTTAATACTGAAATTGGGTATGTCCTCTAATTCAACACTGAATAATGAGTCATGTATAGTTCCCCTACTGGTAGATAATAGTGATTTCAGGTGTCAATATTGACTGCAAGGCAGCTAGATCAGGTCATCTTCATAGGTCAATTTTATATGTGTAAATATGCAGAAATTTTTCCTCCTTCTCCCTCCTCTATTTGCTACTACCCCACCCATTGCTCAAGGTTTTCATGGGATGGGTGCAGGTTAAATTACTCAACACAGCTAAAGGCTAGAATGTATTTTTTTAATTACGTATTTTAAGAGATGGTAATATTAAAACCAGACTTTTAATAATATATTTAATATTTTGAAAAGAGGTTATAACTTGTAAATTGTCTTATCAAGGTTAATGGGGCAAGTATATGTGTACCAGAATAGGGTAGCTAAACACTCAAATAGTTTTCTAAACCCTACTTCAGTTAAAATATTTGATGTAATACATCGTATGAAGCAGAAATTTAGGACTAATATCTTTAGAGTAGTTCTATGTAGACACTAATTAAATATGGCAATAAGAAGAAAAAAAAATCATTGTAATGTGGAAAAAACTATGTTTCTCCTATATATCAGTCAGTCATAGTATTCAAGTATTCATTCCCACAGGGGACAATAGTGTACTTGGAAAGACTGGAGGAATGGAAGATTGTCATTCAATTCATATGATCTTGACTTGTATTCTCATGAGAAATCGGACTGAAAACCCTAAGATTTAGAGTCAGATTGCTACAGATATGTTTAATTAAAACTGAATCCTTTTAACCTTTCTTTAAGTTTTCAAGCAGGTTAAAGTCTCAGACTAAATTTATGATTATATTGTGTTTAAATTGGATATTGGGATTGCTTTTAATAAGATTTTTTCAATAAATTCTTTTGTAAAAGGAATCATAGTGTAACTACGTCAGGGGAAGCTGGAAATCTTCGACAAAGAAATAAACATTGAACTTAGATGACAGAAGCTCTTTAAGTTTTAAACTGAAATATGATGGTATATGATATAAAAACTGTCAATTGATGCTTTTTTTTGGAGATGGATAGCAGTGTTTTCCTTAATAATATTGTATTGTCTGAGAATATCTTAATATTTGATGTAAAGGCACAAAGTATTAGTCTCTACTATTTCATCTTAGTTTCTTTGAGGGTTGAAAACTAGTGAAAATTAAAATGGCAAGTATAGGTTGTGTACAGAGACCTTAATTTTTTTTTCCAAATTTAAAATTATGCTGATAGTTGATAATATCTTTTTATGAATTATTTGTAAGATAAACTCGAATAATTTACTTCTGTGATTATATGCATGTGAAGCCTCAGTCGTGTACATGTAGTTTTTTTGTGAATGACTTTTATGCCTTAACAGACAATAAATGCTTTGCTATTAAGGTCTTTTGACCCAAATTGTGGTATTTATACCTTATTCGGAGAAACTTGTAATGAATGGGATAGCTCCAATTTATAGAAACATTCTTAATATCACTGTGTATTTGGGGGGGAAAAAACCTAGAAACTAGTAATAGCACACAAATATGTAAGTGGTTTGGAGCATGAAAAACTTGAATTTAAGAAAATCCCAATGTTTTCAGAGCTGTTTTTGTCTCTTTAAAACTCCATAATTGGAGAGAAAAAGTATTGTGTCTGTTGGTGTTCCAGTATGATGCTGTACTCTATCTAAGAAGTATTACATGAACACCCAAAAACATTAAAATTTGTCAATTAGTACTTTCAGCATCTCGGTAAATCCAGTGTATGAGGCAATTAGTCAGCTGAATTTGCAATAGTAGAGGCACTATCAACATTATAGCTCCTTCAAAAGCTCTCAGTGATAACACTGAATATTTCATTTGCACGTTCTGTCACTGAGGAACCTCGTGACCACTGGCAATTTATTGCTGCTTTACAAGTGACTATTTCAAAATAAGTCACTGAACTGTGGGTTTTGAGAGTATTTAGAATTTATGGAATGGATAAATTTCATGGAACTTATTTGGGAATTGGAACATTCAGATTTGTATTTGGTCATGCAGAGGCTCAGTGGGTTATCTGTAAACAATGCTTTCCTTTTAAATGGAAAGCTCTTGCTTTTAAAAAGCTTGAGAGTAAGGATGCATATATTAATTTGGAAGTCAGCATATACTGTAATACATTGTTATATTTGTGATTTCTGTTCTTTTGTCTTCCCTCCTTCCCAGCTAACATTGATCTAAAATGTTGATCAGTCTGGAATGTCTGTCTGGTTTGGTTTCTGCTTCCTTTTTCTTGCACTAGTGGGGAAGATTTCAGCTGTGGTTGGATGGTGGAGGGAGGGTAGGATGGTTGGTTCTGGGAGGATATTCCTCAATTATTTAAACTCTGACAGGATCCCTTTAGAGTGAAAAGAGTAACTTGAGGCACTGGACTTCATAATTTGGGTATCTGACAGCTGACTAAAAACTGTGTGTCAGAATGATTTGGGGTTTTTTTATTCCAGATTTTTACTGAAGTGGGTTCTAGGCACTGTCATGATACCATACTGAATTTCTTACTGCTTTCTTCCAGGATTTTTATCAAAAAATACCTAAGTTTGATGAGTAAAGTCAAACAGTGTTATATTTCTGTGGGTGCAGATGATTGAAAGCAGTAGACTGTAATATAAGGTGGCTCTAATATACAGGGAAACATCCTATCTGAGAAGTAATGACACTTGTTTTTATATCAGTGTTTGAGCTGCTTGCCCAATTTCCAACAGCTCACGAGCAGGATCATTAACATAATCTGCTTTAAAAGTTATTACATTTTGGGGAGAGGAAGACCTAATTGTCCACTGTGCAGAACAGAATTGTGTCCTTGGAGAATCTCTCCAGTTATGTTCTGATTTCATATATTAATGAAGTGGAATATGGGTATCTTGTTGGGATGCTGGGATTTCGATGCTCTTTCCCTTGTCTGAACTGCTGCTTGTCTGACAGACTTTCTTCAAGGATGCTGTGTTTGCTGAACTCTCTATTCTCTTTAGGTGTCTAGCTGATCACAAAATATGTGGAAATACAATTGTTATAAGAGATTTGATTTCACTTGGGTATTAAGCCTTAGTTTATAAAGATTTTTTCACTTTTGGAAAAACAGCTGCAGTTCTTATATTGGATAAGGTCAATTGTTTGGTTAATATGTGAGAACAACTCCTTTCCTCTGTGAGAAGTGTTAATTTCTTGTGTGAAACTCCAAGCTCTGGCAGAAGTGAGCCTCAGAGGTGTATGGCTATATCCTTGTCAGTGTGAAAACAAAATCAGGAGATTGAACAGGAAGTCACTCAATTTGTCATTTAGCTGGAAAGATGCATTTAAATTGAGTTTTTATCACAAATGGTAGAACCCAAACCTTTATAGCTTTGGATTCTTTTGTACGTTAAAGCTCAGTTCATGATTCTTTGGCATGCTAAGGGTGTAGTTTCAAGCAAGATGTTCCCTGGTGCCTCCTGTTGCTGAGGTAGGATATAATGTTTAAATAATTGGCTGGGTTTGGAAGATCCAATGGCAGAGATGAGACAAAGTATCAGGCTATCAGGGATGTCTTCTGTGTTGGGTTAAGCAATAGCTGAGGCTTGAACGTTTGTATAGGAGCTTTTGTCTTTGTATTGGCTTACGGGTATTCTGTGATGGTGTTCTTTTCCCCCCGTACCTCTTCAAGCTGATTATTTGAACTTCTGCTGGTAATCTTCTCAGCCTTTTCCTGTTTGTAGTTGTTGGCAGAATCTTTGAAGTCTCTGTTCTCAAACTAAGATATTTCTTTTGACTTTTTGTTTTTCATCTTCATAATAGTCTAGTAATCACTTGTTCGTTAGTTGAGTTTGTTTTTTTCTTTTCTTCCCTCAGGCATTTTTGGCTAAGTTTTGCTGAAAAATCAGAAAACCAGGCAGTAAAACTGAGAGGAGCATGAGCCACTCTCTCTTTGAAGGGAATCTTCAGTTTTCAGGGTGTTCTGCATTCTTTATGCCTCTGGCATTAATACAGAGCGATGTTTTCTGTCATAATCTTTCTTAGTGAGCTCCTCTCCAGGGGTAATTAGTAAACAGTGGGTTTAAGTAGGACCATCTGGGGCAGATGGGTATTGCTTTGCATTTATTTTTAAATCGTGAGCCACAGGCTTGCAGTCATGGACTGTGGCTGGGAACAGGAGGGATTAACAGGAGCATCTGGCATTGCTGGCAGGTGAAGGGGAAAGTTCAGGCAACTTCGGCAGAATTATCAAATCTGTCTGTGGAGAGCAGAGATGTTTAAATAGGTGGACAGATGTAACCATTCCCTCTCTGAAGGAGGGAAGAGATGTGGTTTTAGTAGAGGTCATGAGAATATTTTTTTAATATTGTAAGAATCTAGTAGTTTTGGTGAACATGATTAACTTGCTGCAAATTCTCCTGGGTGAGTTTTATAAAAACTGGGCCTAAGACATTTTTTGCTGTGACTTTTAATTTTGCTCAGTATTCATCACCTGGCATATATGGTTCAGTTTTTGCATTGAATCAAAAGGTGTAGCTCCATTGGAAAGAGTTTCATGAGAAGCCATGAAGGTGATAGGATATCTTGGGGGAGAAGAAGATTGAAAAAATTTACAGTAAGTCCCCCAAGATAGGTCTTGATTATCATAAATCCTCACCAGTTTTTAAAGCAAACTTCTTGCAGCTTCTTAACAGCTTTGTTACATTTTTCATCTTTCTTCTGTTTTCTCATTTTTCCCTGGAATGTTTAGTTGAGACAGTCTAGCTGTCAATAATTTTAAAAAATTCTACTTTTTTAAAGTGCTTTATTCTAGATATTTTTACCATGCCCTGAAATACAATAAAAATAAAAATTAAAAAAAAAAGGTCTATAATGTATAAACATTGTCTATAGTTTGTAGTTTAGACATTTTATTAAGGAATATTGCTTAATTGCCAAGGTGTTGTTTGTTTGATATTGGTCCTACTGGATATTAGTAGTGTTTAATTATTTTTCTTGATTGAAACTTCAGTGTAAAGCCAAAGAAGAGGAACCATCTAAATCTTAGTAATATGTAATTTCTTCTGCTGTTAAGCAGTAGTTTAGTAAATACCTTCCCTCTGCTAATATGTGTAATTTGGCTCCACTATCCAAATACTTTAACAGGATAAATAGTATCATCCAAATAGAATACTGAATTAATTGCATTTCTCTTTTACTCTCCATTGTAAAATGAGTAAGTACCAGAATATTTTTCTGGCGTAGTTATTTTTGTCACATTGTGTGGCCCTGTTTAATTTGTGTCTTTCAGTGTTCTTTAACTAAAGATTGGCAGTTCTGGGGTTTAAGCAGCTGTGCAAATGCAACCAGCAACTTTGAAAGCAGTCAGGTCTTTCTCTGAAACTCAACACATCCATACATTGCTAGAGAACATTATTCTTTTGTTGCACAGCAGATAATATTGGTGATTACTGATGTTTAGGAAAATACATATGCTGATGAATAGAACTTCATTTCTCTACCTCCCCTGCTGTGATTTCCCTGGTGGCAAAAGGGATGATCCTGCTTCTGTTTAACTGTCCAGATTTTTACTGAAATGCTTTTAACACTGACATGTTTAGTAGCAATGTTGTTTTATACAAGTCTGAGTTAATATCCCTACATTGAAGGCTGCTTATTCTTCTTTCAATGATGTGTCAATTTTGGTTTGTTATTTTTTGGGTTTATTATTATTATTATTATTATTATTATTATTATTATTATTATTATTGTTATTATTACTGACATCTCCAGTGCTCAGTAAATCCAAAGAGCACAAAGAATCTTGAATTATGGCATTTAAGCTTGCTTCAGTTAATTTTGTTTTTAATGACAGAGGAATCTTCTTGAAGACTTAAAAGGAATCTTTCTGAAGACTTAAAACTGTGCCATTTCATTTTACCCCTTTTGAATTTGCATGCAATATCAGGTATAAAAGTATTTGCTCACACTGCAGTTTATTCTGAGAAAGATTCAGAGTTACACCTTTGAATTGTAATTGGATGCATTTTAAGATGAACTCTTAGTATTATTTTTGTATTTCAGATGGCTGGAATCCATTTTCTCATCCGTATAAGAAGTTGGAATTTGGGAAGTGGGAGTTGTTCATTCCACCTGAAGATGGCCGTTCTCCTGTGCCCCATGGATCAAAGCTAAAGGTGTTGGTTCTAGACTTCTTCCAACTCTTGTAACCCTTCTTACTCATTTACTGTCCATTGTGTTTTCTTTTAAGTAACTTTATCATCTTCTGATTGTTCTAAGAAGTGGAATCAGTTCATCTAGTTGAGCGAAGTGACCTAAAGTAGTGAAACGTTAGGCATCACAAAGAGAAATTTTGGGAACAGGCCTGCGTGGCTGAAATGCAGTTGTAGGGTATTGCACCATATATATAAGAGGAAAGCAGTTTACAAATTGATAATCTGAAAAAGAAGAATTACGTAATATATAGGTAAAATCTTTCTGTATTTGATGCAACTGCATGTTATTAAGATCCTATTAAAATCTCAATACCTCAGTCATTTTTGCAGTATTTTTAACTATGGCTTTTCGGGTGGTTTTTTTGGTTGCTTTAATGGTGCATGCAGATTTGTAAAACTTCTACTTACCCTTTAGGAATTCAGAGTATTGAGTAAGTGAAACTGAACTCAATTGTATTTCATAAGCATCCTTGAGCTTAAAATGCTTTCTTCCAGAAATTAATGGAAAATTTCTTTGAGCTGTCAAATGCCAAAACGGTATGTTTAGTGCAAATTCACCTAATGACAGCAGAGTTGATGATTTCTAGGTGAATATTGATTTAAATCAGAGATGTTCTTTGTTGCACTCAGAGCTTGAGTTCCAGAGGTACTGGGTGCTAATAGAGATCAGTAATGTACTGAAATAGAAGAAGAAATGCACTGAAGTTACCTGTAGACTAGGAAAATTAAGAAACTGGGAGCATTTGTATAATACTACTACATTTTCAGAGATCCTATCAACAAAACTAAAATACTGAAAAAAATTCTAATTTTTCTGCTGAAAATGACCTTAGGGAAACAAGAAATCTGTTAAAACAAAGATATGTCTAAAAATGATCTGGAAATGCTTACTCAGTGTGTGTGCTTATCTCTATGCTTTTTGTTATGGCTTATGAAATCATCCCAGTAGTAAATAAAGATAAATTGAAATTTAGGAATAATCATTCAAGGACAAGAAAGCTGTTTTTATTTTGCGGAGCAGGAAAGAAAGCACTTGTCTGCAACTCAGAAATGCAGTGATTATGCAGTAAGGTATGAGAGTGCAGAATGGTTATTTAATATTTTCTATGGTTTTGAGATGCAAGCGGGTTAGATTTTTTGATTGTTGCTAAATTTACCTTCTGTGTTTTATCTACAAAACTCTTGACTCATCTACTGTGGAATATTCTATGCTCTTTGTAAAGATAATAGGTGTGAATGATGAGTGTTGATAATTATTAACATAATAGCAAAAAAAAAAAGCATAGATTTTAAATGCTTTTGGAGCAACAGAAGATGATTTTTTTAGATAATCACTGGTCATATCTCCTTGTTTTGAAGTAGAGGTCTTGATAGTATTTTCTTCCTGTTCAGCACTTTCTTTGAAATATAAACTCTATAAAGCAAGGATTGCATTATACATAATTTGTTTAGTATGCAGAATTGCTACTGATTGCACTTGGTACTGATGTACTTGCAAGATGAGTTACTGTCCTTCTGTAGTTGCTCTGAGTTTTCCAAAAAGCCAAAAGATACCCACTGGCAAAGTAGAATGTGAGTTTTTCCTTTTTTTTTTTTTTTTTTTCCCAGCTGTTTTAGGCTGTTTCTACCCAGTCACTTTAATTGTGATTTCCATGGTCAATTTTAGACAAAGTTATGTGGCTGTCACTGGAACTGAAAATACATTATTGTCCAACATGCTTTTGAAACAGGACTGCGCCTGTCTGCATGTGAAACAAATTTTCTTTGGAGTATATTCCTTAAAAAAAGGACCAAACATTTAGAAACTTGATTCATGAGTGTATATAGTCATAATTGATGACTCCATCCAATGGGGCTACTCCTAGCCGGAGCTGTAGCTTTGCTAATAATCTTTCTTGACACTTTGTTTTTGTTCTGTGGTGCCTTCAGGACTGAATCCAACACTTCACAATGTGTACTAGTGATGTAGACAGATGATGGGACTAACAGAGAAAAACAAAACATCTCTGGTTAAGGTTTTTCAAAGCTGGTTTATCACAAAAGCTTTTGAAGTATTCACACGATAGGCATGCGCCTTAACCTCATGCTACAGCTGGTCTGATCCTCTCCCGTTCTACTAATGGGGGCAGAAAGCTGCTGCTTTTCTGTAAGCTTTCCTTGAGCTACATGGTTCAAACATTTATGGTTGTTCATAAATGTCTCTGTTTTGTGTGTTAGAGCACAGTTACTGTTCGCAGATAGAAGTTGCTATGCAGATTGCAGAGGTAATGTTGAAATACACAGGCACTGGTGTCTGCACTAGACTAGGCAACAACTAGGCATCTTTCTAGTAATGAAAATATTTCTTATTTTTCTTTACTGAAGAAGTGTAAGGGAATCATAGCTTTAGAAGTTTCTTTTACCAGTATGATTCTTAAATACTCAAGTTAAAATAGTCAACTTCAGACATTATTGTAGTGATTAATATGTTAGGGGAAGAAATGTCTCCTCCAGAAGGTCCTTATCTTTAGCTTCTGTCTACTCTTTTTTTGATCTTCAGCTCCACACAGGCGAATGCCAAGTTCTAAAACGGTAACAAGGTCATTTCTTTTAAATGAGTAATATCTAAGCCAAAATGTGAAATGGATGGAGTGTAGTCGGTGACACTAATTTAGATCAGGTCACAAAATATTTTCGTGGGAAAATAAATGAGGAGCAGAGGTCAAACGTTTGCCTGTTTTCAATAGTAGCAGGCTGTCTACTGTAGCTCTTCAGGCAATCTTCTCATAAGTAAATATAAACACTGCAGAAAATGAGTAATTAAAAAACCTGCTGGAAATCTTCTGACACTTTTCTGTGTGAAGAGATGAATGCTTATGATAGTTGAGTGACTCCCTTGTGAATTTTGACATCCATTTTCAAAATAAGGTTACCTGCTGGAAAAGGGTATCTGTTTTCTTTCTCCCATGGATCAATTGGGAGCTTACAGTGAGCTAAGTGAACAAATATTGTTGCTGTTGTGGTAGGGTAGTGCTGGCTTTTAAGCTTTTGACAGATGTCAGAAGTGAGCACAGATTTAAACCCCAAGTCAAATGTTATCCTTTAATAAAAGAAGCCTTTTTACCTCTCATTATTTCTAATGAGGTAGTTTGAAAGATGTTTTCCTTAAACATCAGCATATTTGTCATTCTACAGTGATAGCAATTGGGGTGGAAGTACTTACCTTTTGTGGTGGAAAATGACTGCTTTTTTCCTTCATTTTTAATATTCTTAATTACCTGTTTAGAGGACACAGCAAGCTTTTTAAAAATTATTATGGATAGACTTTTATAGGAAGTCTCATCATGTGTGGTCATATTAATGCAAAAGTTTAATCTGTGTTACTCTTTGTCCTTTTACTGTTTATTCATAAATGATTGTTCCAACTGCTTCAAAGTACCTTTAAATTAAGTTTTCACTGTAGTTGGCAAGATCCTAATTTTGAAATAGTGTATTGGTAAAAATAGAGATCTGTGCTGGGGAACTTGCTTAATATTATTTTCAGGAATGCCAAGGAACAACCCAGGAAACAGAAAACAACTGGCAAATTAAATCCTTTAAGAATTTAAACCTAGTTGAAAATAATTTCCAAATTCATGGTCAAGTTCTAAAATATTTTCACACATCTAAATAAGAAAAAAATGACAAAATAAATACTTGAAAAATATTGGCAATAATGATAAAGCTGCCTGCTGCCCTGTGACATTAACTAGGAAGAATCTGTATAGCAGAACCACTAAACTTTCTTTTGTGAGCTGGAGAGGATATATTAAAATAGAACTGATTGTTCAACTTTCTAGTAATGACAATAGATATGTAATTTCTGAAATAATTACCAGAACAATATTTTTTTTAGATGAATAAAATCATCTGACACTTTAGCCGAAAGTGTGCTGGGTAGGTGCATGAATTTATGTACACAACTAAATATGACCTGAATGTTCATGAAATGTAGTTCATGTATTTTTTTCTGGAAAGAACACCTCAGAAAGTGGTAGAAGCTTTTTTAAAATCTCTGCATTCCATTACTTGTTAAGTCTGTACCCTTTTCTTATTCATATATCTCTGTGTGTGTGTTTATATATATTCAATGTATTTAAATGGTGTCATTTATAGCTTTTTGAGGGAGTATCTTGTACTGTAATGAGGTGATTAGATTTGATAACTTGTGCACTTGTTAACACAGTATTTTCCTCCTGATACTCTTGCATGTTTGAGTGATTTCAGTGATTGCTGAACAGGAGTTGTAGGTGCCAAGGCCAGTACAAGATGGAAGCAAGTGTGAACAACACAGTTCTGTCATCAGTTTGTACAGAATGCTTTCAAAGTTCACTGTGATTGGTTTTAATAGTTTTCCAGTCCAAATGTATTACCCTTTTTAATATTCAAGTGTGCAAAGGAAGAACTACATTGAGTCAGAACATTAACAGTTTATTAATCATGATTGGAAGTACCTAAAAGTACATTTGTATTCATGAGGTGCTGGGTAGAGGAAAGCTAGTTGTGAAGAATAGTTTTAAAACTTAATCCTTACAGTTCTTACCACTCTATCCTATACTTCATAGTAGATCTGCATGCTCTGTGTTAAACTTGTAAACCTTGAAAAGGAATCAAATATGGTGAGCAGGTAGGTTAATCTGTGTCAGGGAACCACTGCCAGTGAAATTCATCAAGTGCAATTACTGTCACCAGTGAAATAGATGGTGTTGCAGCTGACCCTGCTGCCAGTCTAGTGTGGAGCTCAGGTATCATGCACTTCGAGCAGTCTGCAGTCAAAGACGTGTTCATAATGAGAATGTGAAAACCCAGGAAATCTATTAATAAGGGCAGGCTGTGGCTGGGATTCTGGGGACAGAAGTGTTAAAGGTGTGGTGGACTTTCAGGATTGTAAGATACAAACAGAAACATAGAATACCTGGTTGGAAGGGACCTCAAGGATCCTCTGGTCCAACCATTCTTGACAAAAGCTTGGCCTGGTCATGATGGCCCAGCACCCTGTCTAGCTGGATCTGAAGTGTCCAACATTGGGGAATCCATCACTTTCCTGGGGAGATTTAGCATTATCAGATAGGTTATGTGCAGTCAGATGGCTTTTACAAAGGGAGTCTTGGGTACCCTGAGCACAGGTACTGAACTTGATTTCAGTGGAAACCTTCCTGAAGAAATGTTTGCTGTTTCCTTACACGTACACATAGAAACACTTTGAATTATTCTGGTTTTTACCTCAGCTTGGGGGAAGAGAGAGCATCCTTGCTCAGTCTGCTAAGTTCTGCATCACTTAAATGTCATGTCTTAAATGGTCTGTTGGGTGCAAAAAGATACCAAACCCAAAAAACAATCACTAGGTTTGAAAATTTGAACAGTGGCTGAAGCAGGTGTTCTGCAGCATCATGGTGCATACCCTATGTGCAAGAAGAAACAGATATGTATTCCTGGATTTTGAAGTTACTAAACAGGACTTAAATCATGTATCATATGCATTTCTGGATATATGTCATGCTGATGGCAAGCAGAACATTAATTCTGTGGCAGTACCCTTCATGTTTCACCATGTGATTGTGAGCCATGACCCTTCAGCAGGTTATTGTAGACTTCTTGTGTTACAGGTGAGGTTTGCCAGCAGGAAGGTTTGTTAGCTCATTGGGAGGTCAATGGTCTCCTGATGTAGATGTGGATGTAGTAAACAATGTGCAACTCCTCGTGGACTCATAGGAGAGGTTGTAGCACCACTGAACCATTTTAGTGCTGTGGACTGTTGTTCCTTGGAGCCTTTGTTGCAGACTGGGTTCAGTGCTTTAGAATATTCTTGTTCAGTTATTTTGGCAGGCTTAGTTCTGCTGTGACTTGAAGATTGCACAAGTCTCTGGTAGGCAGTTTTGCTATTTAAAAATACCTTGTGATATTTTACTTTGTTTTTCCATACAGAAGATTGTTTTGATTACTAATAGGTGTACATTTAAGCTAAATGTGGGTTGGTTTTTTTTTTCTTGAAAAGAGAGAGACATCTTAAAGAAGAGGTCTTGAAACCGAATTTGAGAGTCCATATTAAGAATATACAAGCATGAGTGTGATTCTCATGGGAATTGTTTTCATTTGGAGGATAGGATCAGTTTCTAGGGAAAGCTCCTGACATTCTCTGCAGTGTGGCAGAGCCACCACTTGCAAGGTGCATTCTGCAGCAGTTGTCCTTGATACAAATGCTTTACAGTTGAGGAGAAGTAATACTTAATGCTTGGGTGCCCATATTACATACTTCATCAATTTCTTTTCTACTTGACATGGCTTGAAACAACTCTAATAAGTTACAGTTATTGTATGTGTAATGTGCTTTATTATTATGGTTGCTTTTCAAACCATGTTCTTGTACCCCAAGCCTCTTAACTATAAAATACATACAGGAATGCTTCTATATCATACATAGAAAAATTTTTATAGTCTTTAAGCTTCATCACTGTTCTTATAGTAACTTGTTTCTGGTTAAGTCATAGGGAGGGAAAATATTTTTTCAACTGTGTATTTCAGAGATTCCAGTTTTGATTTATTTTCTTTGATTTTTTTTTTTTTTTTTGGAAAAAGGCTTTCAAAATCAGGATTCTAGACTGAAAGAAAAAATTGAATGCTTCCCCTCAGCACAGATGTGTGTTTTCCCTTTGTGAAAATAAACTGGCTGTCCCTCATACCTAATAATGCCTCCTTTGTGTAGGTAACAGTTTTAAAGCCATGTACTTGGATGATTAAGTGATGCATTTCCTATATAATTGATATACTTTCTATACACTGTTAAAATCAATTGGGAATGTTTCTGTGTGATATTGCTTCCATTTTTAACAACTCTCCTATGGTTTCCTGGATTTTGACAGTTTGATTTTCCTATGGTATTTTTATATTTTTATCTGCATAGATATTTTATAATATTAGGCTACTTGCTCTATCTTTTAAATTGCTTGTTTATTTATTCAAATAGATAATACTTTTTTTTTTTTTTTTTGGTAATGCTGGTTTCTCTCGGTTTTCTAAGAGAAGCATAAAAATAGAAAAAGGAACAAAAAGTTTCCTTTTTAACCTGATCTAGTAAACTAGTTAAAGATGTTCAGAAGTTCTGCAAAGCAATTGAAATACTTAAATCACAAATGGAGCTGCATCTCCCTCTTTTGGAAAATCAAGGCATGACTTCATGACTTGGCTTAGAAGATAGGCTTCTGCCTCTTTCATATCTTGATTGTATTTTAGTCTTAGTTTATTTTCTTTCACTCAGGGAGAAGAGAAGGAGAAAGAATAGGGAATTGTGAACAAATATTTAATATCCATAAGTTTAGATTGTAACAGCTGATGTCATGGTATATTTACAAAACCAATAAATCTCTCTCCAGTTATTTCCAAATGACACAGCTTTGTCTGCAGAACTTTATTAAACATGCAAACCACTTAAGAAGTTCTATTATGTCTGATAACTAAGAAATATTTTTAAATATTTGATTGAAATGCTTGTCCCTTTAGCAGGTTTCTTTTTCAGAAAACAATTAGGAAGAAAAAGAGCAAACCAGACAACTTTGTATGAGCTGACTTATTTTTGATGGTAATCAGAAATTGGTCAGGAAAATAAAGCTGGGGGAAGGAATAATATGACCAGTGTTCTATTACTTTTTCTTTCCGGTGTAACCAGTTTGCAATTTAGGAAGGAGAACAGCCTGGAAGAAGCAACATGTTGTCCATTCTTTCCAAAATTCCATTTCAAGGTTTATAATCAATTCACTGTAAGGAAATAACTTCAGTCTACAAGCACCTTGACAGATACACTCAATTTCTTGGTTATTTGGAGCATATGAGTATGAATAGAGTATGGTAAGGTTTTTCAGATGAAATTGAGTTCTGGAAAGATCTTCCATTTTCCATGCTTTTTGCCCCACTAGTTTGAGTGCAGGTTCATTTGGGAAGTACTCCTGAGCTGGGGAAGCTGAAGTGTTGAAGGGCTTCTGATTCCTTTACTTCCTTGCTGCCTCTCCTGAGCTTTGTTACAGGGTTGTGCAGGAGCAAGAAGAGCGAGGCACCAGTGCAGAAGCTGTGTTTGCTTCTTATTTCTTGCCTTCTATTTCTGAGGCTATTAAAGAGAAAAATTATCTGTCCTCTAAAAATCTGTCAGGTAAAGTGAGACAATTACAGAATAACACTCCTTATCATGCTATTCGATCCCAAATTTTTATCAGGCTGTTGTACTTCTATCTAAAGCTACTCTAAAGCGAACTTTCAGACAAGAAACTCTTGATTCCAGTCCTGGGCTCTGCAGCAGGTTGCACTGTGTTATCAGAAAATGTTCTTCTGCAGTCCTGTGCATTGGGAACCAAACCTCCTGGAGTACTGCCTCTACATTCCAGTGCTTCTCTCACACACCATTGCTGACCTGTAGAAAGAGAGGAGTTGCTCTCTGGTTTCCTCTGTGTTTGTGAGGAGGTGATGTGATTTTATTTGCTGCTGTAAATAAACAGTTTACAGGCCTCAGTTTACGCTGTCCACTGACAAAAGATCATCAGAACCGAGTGTTCTATCCTGGGTGCTAAAGTCAGGGTAGATGCTTTTTGTGGGTGAAAGGGACAGGTAGGGCTGTACAGGGAAAGGCACTTTCAGCTGATAGAGTGTAGCACGGGGGGAGTGGGTCTCTCCTCCCAGTAACAAGTGACAGGAAATTTCCTCCAGTTGTGCTGGAAGAGGGGTAGATTGGATATTAGGAAAGAGTGGTCATGCATTGGGACAGGGAAGTCATGGAGTTCCCATCCTCAAAAGTTTTCAATAAAACACATGGGTACAACACTCAGGGATGTGGTTTGGTGGTGAGCACGGTGCTGGGCTAGCTGTGGGACTCCATGGTCTTTTCCAGCCTAAACAACTCCATGATTCTCTTACTGGAGCAACTTGGGGGTGTTGAGAAAACGGTATAAAATTTAAGGAAAAAGAGGATAGCAGGGTAGTATTGGTGTCTTGAATGCAGGACCTGTCTTTGAAACTGAACATTTATGAAATAAATTGAGCATTTATGAAATAAAATCTAAGACCAGGTTTTCTCACAGTACCAATGTGTCCAAAGTATATTGGGTCAGATTGTTTTGTATTCTTGTAAATTTGCTGTGCTTTTTCTTGGTTACTCTATTTATCTACAGCAAAAAGAAAAAAATAAACTTTTATTTGCTGCAGTGCACATTATACTAAAAAATATTGTGGTATTCAAACAGTCATGTACTTTTAGAACAACTGAGGAAGGGAAATACCTTGATGCTAAATTTCTAATAAATTTCATGTAGTAGAAAAATATTGTTATGTTATTATAACATCTAATATAAACTTTCTAGGGAGTCTTTAAGAGCTTATCTTGTCCGTGTTTTATGTTTTGAATTGAACTTGCTTTTAAATCAGAGGCATGGTTTTGAGATGAGATGATATTTCCACTTGTATTTCTGTGGAGGTTTTTTTTGATAATTTTGTGTCAGAAATGAATAGATCTGAAGCTAATGAAATACTGGGGATTTTAAAATAATGAAATAATAGCTTATTGCCCTTATATAACAAGTTGCTGACATCTCCATATTTACATTAAAGCTAGTCCAGTCTCTCATTTTATTAGCTATTGTTGGTTTGATGGCCAATTTAATTTCATCATTGTATTAAAAGCCAACTATACTAAGAATCATTCTAAGTGTTTTCAAGCTGTTAAAGTAATGAAATAATAATACAGAGTTTCAGAGCATTTTATTGGCTTGCATATCTCCATCTGTTATTCAGTTATCATTTCATCGTTTTCCTTTCCCCAGCTCAAGTATAAATGATAAACCATTATATAACAAATTTCTCAAATAGCAAAAATGTCTAAATTCTTTATATAGATCTTTTAAAAAACTAATCCAGAAGATTATACCTTTAAATCAAAATAAATATCTGAAAAATAAGGAATGACAACATGGCTTTTTATTTCTAATGTTTGAGCCTGTCTCCTAATTAGTGGAAAGAGGCAGACACCTTATGGGAGCACATTATAATTAGATGAAATGCTCATGTATGGATTTGAAGTCTGCTTTAGATGCAGGAACTGAAAGCTAAAGGAGTGGTTGCTGAGCAGAGCTGTCTGATTTTGTGCAACTGTCCCTTGAATCATTCTCTCACACTGTTCTGAAGATCTTTGTGTGTGTCCACTGGGAGTTGGGGTAGCCAAATGGAGCTGTTGTGAAGAGAAGATGAAGGTAGCCAAACACAAAGAAAAAAGGGATATTCATAAACATATATGAACTTTAAATGTGGTAGTTTGTGGCCTGTTACTGCAGTTTCATCTGTCATAACAATAGCACAGCCACATTAAGCTCCATTTTTACACGTGGATTTATATTTTATCTCAATTTGTATTTGTGACAAAGCTGTTAAATTTGTTGTGACCCTTTCATACTTTTTATCATTATAGATTGTCTAAGAAAAAATTGTGGTGTCTGTTCATAAAAAGCCAGCAGATTTCCCTGAGTCACAGTAGGTTGAAAATTGCCTGAATGTAAGCACAGAGTTTTTCTTTAAATGCCCCAAGACATCCAGAAAGAGTTGCTGGGTGATATAAAAGGCCTGTACTATTTTGGAAAGGCAGAATAATGGGATACCCAAGAGTCTCAAATGCCTGAAAAGTCAAGGCCTCTCAATCTCACTTGTCCTGCATTGGCAGCATCATTACATTAAATGAGACCTATTTCAGCTTCTGAATTGCTCCAATGTGTTATTGCGTTTTCTTTAGGATACTACACTGACCTCAGAGTGATGGTTTCCCTTTAAGTGTAATAAACTGCTTTTGAGAGTTTTAAACATCATAAACAGACTCATAACCTCAGTATCTAGTTTTATCCTCCAACTTATTCCCCATTCCATGAATATCCTATCCTCTAGTGGGCAGACATGGAACGCGTTGCCACTTGGTGCTGATGTTATTGTGAGATTTAGGTCCTGCTCTGTCTTCCAGCAGTCCAGCATTTGGAAAATGGGAATGAACTTTGGCACACCAGTTTTTACATACCTTCAAAGCCAGCCTTTGTTGGTTATGTTTTCTCTAACTACAGTCGTACCATTTTTAGTGGTTTTTATTCAGATCTGAAAGTTCTTCAAAATTAATCACTTAGTAGCACTGATGCTGTAAACCTCAGGTTTAAGGTCGTGGTTTTTTATTATGTTGGGTGTACTCATCTGTGAAATCCACAGCATTTATTACAATGGTTTGGGATGCTAAACTTCAAGATGCTGAACACTTCAGCAGAAATGTTGAAAATACACCAAACATCCCTATAAAGGAAAATGAATACCAAACATAAATTTGTAACCTTTGCATACAAAAGATATACAGTGTAGGTTAAGGTCTTCACTTCTGTTATTTTGCAGTTGTACTTATATAAATTGTGTGTCTGTGTCATGTCCATTTTTAGAGAAAATTGACTTTTTAATGTCAGATTTTGAAGGATGTTTTCATTCTGTCTTCCTGACACTTATTTCTGTGAGACCATTTATTTACATGTATTTGTATCTCACTTGGAAGCCAGAATCATGTGCCATTCAAAGGTCTCATCAAGGATTTTGAATGTTTGTCACTAGAGGATGTGGGGAAAAACCTTAAACTATTTAGGGGAGCTATTTGTAAAGGTGATGTAGGCAAATTCAGCATGACTTGAAATTTCCTACATTCTTGTGTTAGAAGTTTTCAAAGGAAAAGCCATCATGGAGACTCTGAAAAAAGCCTCTTTTTGATGGAATTCTAAACAGACTTGCTGTTTTAAGACACTTCCCTCTCAGCACACAGACACCAAGAAAAAAAAAATCAGGATGTCCACATAATACACAGTTTGATAATATATTACTTTATCTCATGTTTCACACAAAGAGGTGGCCAATGTAGCTGATGGCAAGTTCTTTACATCTGTTACTTTCATTGTTTTATTCTGTCTAAATTTGGGCAGTATAAATTTAACTCTTTTGAGATACTGATTTCTTCCTTCTTAAGCAGGTTATGCTGTTTTTTAATGAACTGGGGATGATGTATTAGTTTGTGTCAGAAACTTGGATTTCCTTTTTTTCCCCTGCACTTGTCCTCTTGTTGGAGTGTTTTCTGTAATAATAGGATCAGAAATACAGGGATCATTTTTACCTAGGATTTTTTTAACTTAAGTCTAAATAACTGTAAAGCAGGTTACTTGTGATGAGGTGCTAAGCTTTTGTCAAATTGCTTGGTTCACTTGACATGTGTTTCATGCTATAGCAGTATGCATTTTAAAAACTTCATTTAATGAGAAAACTTCATTTAATGAGGGCTGTAGATTTTATATCAAATGGTGGAATGTGCCTCCTCATATACACTGAGGAATGATCAGGGACATGCCTTGTGAAAATGAAATAGATGAATCCTAAGGCCAGTTTGAAAAAGCCTAATTTAATGTACATCACGGTTTTATATATGTTCTTCAGAGAACAATTTTTTGAGTTAATTAGAAAATGTAAAGTCAGCTATAAAGTCTTGATGAACTAAGTAGCAGCTAGTTAGGCTGCAACTTTTATGAATTTGTTTTTTACTCATTTCAATTCATTTCATTTTTACTCATTTCAAATTAATTTGGAGGAAAAGAACAGTATCTGTTAAACTGATTTATAGTTGCTCTGTCAAAAGCACTGTGTAATGACCATATTCAGTATTCCTTATGCATGTAAAATCCGTAACAGCACATTTAGAGTATACACAGCTGCTAATTTTTATATCTGGACACTGCAGAGAAAGGACCACAAGTCATAACTTGGGGTGAGTGGAGCCCGAGTTTTCACCTGTCTTTGTTTTATGTGTGCTTTATATTTTTACTCCTTTTATTACAACTTTTATTTATATGCAATTGTTTCAAGAAATAGCAAAGCAAACATGGGAATTAAAGCTGTCAGACTGTTTACATTAGAGGGTTTTTTGTCTGTCTTGGGCTGAATTGCTATTTGTTCTGTGGTGCCATTCAGTTTTTTCCAGTTCCTGTGCTCATGCTTCAGCTAAACATGGTGATATGAAAGTTGTGTCTCAAGAAACTTCAGAAAATGTTTTTTGGAGTCTTTTTATTTCTCACTTTATAATAAACTTTATACAATATCAGGAGAGAGGAATAATATGATTGAGTACAGAGCTTGATAATTAAACCTAGGAGAGACTCTGTAAATGGTATTCACATAAAATTAGGAAAAGTATTAAGCATAGTGACTAAGAACTGAAATTACCAGGGATCACTTGATAGCTCTATAAGGACAAAGTGTTGGTTATGCTTCTACAAACCAGAGAAGGAAAGGACGCAACTTTACCAGCTCTGGTGTTGAAATAATTGTTTTTCTTGACTCTGCTTTCTCTGTGCACAGCCCATGATACTCAAAAATTACAGCAACAAATGAGCAAACTTGAGTTTTCTGCTGTGGGGGTAAGGTTAATTTATACCTATGGTTGGATATATTTGAAAAATATTTCTTAAGACCACCTATACTGTAAAGAAAAGAACAAATACATTTGATGATTACTTTTTTAAAATAAGTGCTGCCCCAGTTTTTTGAGATTTGTTTGGTATTTTCATGGTTGAATTTCATTACTTCTGTTGTTGGATAAATGTGTGTTGGGTTGGACTCCATGATCCTTAAGGTCTCTTCTCACCTAGTGATTCTGTGATATCCTTTTCTTTTGAGCTTGAGAGTTTTCTTACATGTTTGCATAATAGAACTAAAACCAAAGTTTTAAAACGAGTGAACACAAAAATTTAGATTGTGAGCCTTAAAACAGAGCAGCCTCTAAAGTTTAAGACTGTTCAAGTGTGTAAACCCAACTCTTAGAACTGTAAATTTCCACCACTTGTTTATGGCTTTACATTATTACTATCATAATATATGACAAATAAATGTATGTATTTCTAGGAAGTTTTAGTTCTATCTATTAAAATTCCGTGTGTGAAAGTTGCTAGAAACTTTTATGACTTCCTGTAAGTCTCTCCATTCCTGAAAGATGTAACCCTTAAATTTGGCTTTGTAGACAGTTTGAATAAATGCAAAACTAGCACTTGAACAAAATTGCTTCTGAATAAGTGGTAAATCAAATGCACTGGTGTCTGACAAAGGAGGCAAAATAAGGTCAGTTTAAGTGACTAGAGAACAACAGAAGTTCTTATACTTGTCAGAAGGATGGGATTCAGAGATTGGTTGTGCAGTATAACTGTAGAAGTATAAGTTGAAAAAGTGAAATAACTCATTGGTCATTTAAATAGCTTTCTAATATCTTCTCTAACTTTTTCATTGCTTAATGGTTTTAATTAAAGACAGTGCATGATTGGATTAATGTATCATAATAAAGAAATTTACTTTTCCCCCCTCCAGTATCATTTTTGGATTAAACCAGTACTACAGCTAATTAATGTTCTGAATGTAGATTAATTACTTCACATTTCTTAAATGTGCCCACCCTTCATAAGCCTGTCTAGTATGAATTATGCTAAAATATTAGAAGAAAGGAATGCCAAGATGAGTAGGTTATTGTATGCAGTAATCATCTTATTTCTGTGATGGGTAAATTGGGACAAAATAATAAAAGAAGCAATAGCACCATCAAAAGTGTGATATTAGAGAGAGGAGATAAGTTTTATTATTTTAAGAGTAATTTGCAAATTGTCAATGCTATCAGCAAGGAGGATCTTCACAGTGTTGATATAATTTGCAGAAATACTCTTTGGGTCAGCTTTCCTAGCGCAGCTAAGAGAAGAAATTTTCCATGCAACTTTACAGTGTTTGCAATAACTTTCTCAGCTTTTTCTGCTGAGTTTTTTGGTATCAATTGCTCCATCTCATAAAAGCTATTTTGAATTGTTGGAGTTATAATACTATGTACTGAGGCACAGCAATTACACTTCCTTGCCTTATTTCTATCAACTTCCATTAACTGCCTGCATATACATATTTTCCTCTTCGTTGGTCTAGATGAACTTTAAAAGGTCCCTTTCAACTAAGCATGATTCAGTGATCCTGCCTTCTTCCATGACTGGGTTAAGGGTACAGATAATCTATCAAAACAGTGAAAGACACTTGCCTGAAGTGAAAAGGCAATTCTTTGATAATTTCTTCTTCCAGACACCCTGTTAGGAATCGAGAGCAAAGACAAGCCATAATTTTTAATAAAAAAAAAATAGAGAAAGGAGCAGGAAAAACTCAGCCCCTTTCCCTTTCCATCTGAGGTTTCTTATAATTTCATAGTTTTTCTTGCAAAAACAAAACAAAACACCCCAAACCCACAAACAAACAAACAAAAAAGCCCCATAAAACCAACAACCAAATTAAAAAGTTTCAGTCATCACTTTCTTAAAAAAAGCAGAATTAAGAATTCCATGCCTTCACTTGCTTGTACATTTCTAGGTTTTGAATTTGCAAACCATCTGTGTTACTGTTTTAGTGGCAGCCAAGATGCCAAGCAAAACCAGAGTGGTGCTGTTCCTTCTGTGCTGAAGAGAGGGGAGGTGGGATGGGATGGAGTGGGAGGATGTGAGAGAGGTGAAGCTTTTTCTTTGCCTTGACCCAAAAACTGTCCTGTGTTTTTTTGTGTTGTCTGTGGTTCTGGGCTCTGTGACATTGTTAAGGACCCACAGAGCATGAAAAAGGAGGTGCAATTAAGATATTAAAATTGCCTTGCTAGATAGTTTGTTTGCCAAGTTAAACAAATCACAGTTTTCATCTTAATGACATTATACTGCATGTCTATTTAAATTTATAAGAACATGGGAAGGAAATAGCAATGACAGGGGTAATTAGGGAACCTAACAGAAATCCATTTGGGAAGGCTTCTTCTCCCATTACTTATATAAAGCTTATATATCTCCTCACCTTTCAGCTCTTGCTGGTGAACATCACTCCTGTCTGACATGTCTGGTTTAATGTCCCTTTGCAAATCATCCCTGCGAGCAGGGTCGTTCTTCCTTCTCTTGACTTGCATTGTGTGTTTGTGTGTTCTTTAAATTAAATTTCAGTGTAGTCTACTATTTCATTCTGTGCTGTGGCTTGCATAGAAGGCGTTCTGTGAGTTATAAGTGACTGCCTGCATATGTTGTGATATTTTATAGGTGGTGATTCGTGCTCAAAACGGCGCCCTCCTCTATCGTATTTCACCCTGGGCAAGATATGTGGTCCGTGATGAAGACAAAGTGAATTATGATTGGGTTCACTGGAATCCACCACAGTCATACATAGTAAGGCTTCAATATTATTTTCAAGAGGTGTATTGTGTTATCTTTGTATCCCTGTTTGGAGGAAAATAAGAGGAGATAGCCAACTAGTTAAAACAGCTGAGAGATGAGGGGCTTTAATTCATGGATTTGACAGAAGTAAATGATTTTAATGGTGGATGGTTGTGAGCTGCTTTTTCAGCTTCATGTAGAATATATAAAAATAGTTATTAACATGGTGTTTTAAACTTGGTTTTCCACCTGTTTGACAGATATTCTGGGACAAGAATTCTGTTCCTGGTAGGGAGGAGAGCAGGGAATTATCAGTATAATCTGCAAATGCAGTGTTCAGTACTCAGCACTAGGTTAATATTCCATGAAGTCAGTAAAAAACTTCCAAAATAAGGTGGCCATATTCCAGTCAAGTCCTGGTTTCTTTGTATCAAGAAAATTCCATTATTGAATTTAAAGCCCTCTTTCTTCTCATGCACTGCAGTAAGGGAGAGAATTCTTTGCATGATTTATGAAAAATACCCTAGGAGAACATTTGCAAACTTCAGACTCTTTCAGTGATGTTGTTTCATATTAAACTTTTTCATGTTTTCCCTGAAAAATGGTATGCAGTGGTTTATATCAGAGGTGCTGTAACCTCTATTTTGAGCTATATTTTCTCATCCACCTCAAATTATGAAACAACTGCTTGAGAGAGAAAAGGTTACTGGCATGGAGAAAATTTTCTATAAAAATAGATAACATAATGTACATTAACTCCTGTTAAAATGTGCAGTCTTTATCAATTTAGTGGCCTGCTCTATGTATGATTCTGTGTGACATCTCAATGTCATCCAGAAAAGGAGTAGGTATTTGGAAATGCAGTGATTGGGATGACCTAGAGTGAAAAAGAGGCTGGAATTTTTGGGTACAGACAAGGCCTTACTGAAAAAAAGTCCTTTTATGAATAGTAGAGGTGTCCAAAGGAAATAAATCACAAGTAACAAGGCTCAACCAGAAGTTTTGTTTTTCACCTTGTTTCTTTAATTACTGCTCACATGTGTGTATTCAACTACTTTTGTTCTACCTTTTCACCTGAATAACACACTAACAAATAGGATATTAACTTCAATGGCCTCTGTATTCTTCAAATATTTTCACCACCTAGAAATGCTGTATACTCATCTCCAGAATTGGGATTTTTTGATTATATTTTAATCCTAAGTAATTAGAATATAGGTGATTCTGTGATGTGGAACTGTATTCTTTAGGATTAAAGTATTTATACATTTCAGTTAAGAGAAGGCAGTGATTTCACGTACCTGCAGAAAGCAGGTATACTTAAAAAATAAAAACCTGTCTTACTATTTTCTCTCCCTATTTTCAAGCAAGATTCATAATGATTCAGAAGGACATAAAGGGGAGTGGCTACTATCACTTTGAGCACTGAAGGGTAATTTAAAAAGAGTAGAAGAAAAGTGTTGAATCATGAATGTCCAGTTTCTTGTTCATAAAGGATGTTAATTTCAGACATTTGCTTTAACACTTTAAAATGGTCAATTGCTTCTGAAATGTTTAGAATGCTCTTAGAAGAAAAACAAAATAAACCTTAAACTGTTTTTCATCTTGTGCAAATCATGTGATTATGATAACACTCCTAAGCTGTTCCCGACAACAACTGTTTTTTTCTTACAGCATAAGAATCCTTCTCCCAAGAGATTAAAAAGCCTAAGAATTTATGAATCTCATGTGGGGATTGCTTCCCCAGAAGGGAAAGTAGCTTCTTATAAAAACTTCACATACAATGTACTACCGAGAATAAAGGATCTTGGTAAGTAATGTCAGAAATGCTTGCAGAGATAATTTTTATGTGCCTATGCTCATTAGAAAAAATAACTGTCAAGTATCTAAAGAGGTTTTTTTGCCTTTCCCAATTACACATACTATAAAAATAGATTGTTAGGTGAGCAAAAATTATAAACAGGTGAAATCTATGGAGAACAAACAATGACTGAAATAGGATATGTGAATCAAAGTCCATTCCAGATTTTTAAGTAAAATGTGATTGTTAAAGCCCAGATAAGTATTGCAAAGTAATCTGCTTTTGACATGGTTTTCTTTCAGCTTGAAAAAGGACATGTTTTTGAGACAGTCTTCAGACAATACTTCATTCTTAATTGGTTCTACTACTGTAAAGCTTAGTTCTAAGGAAAGACAAAAGAAATACCTGGATATTTCTTCTTTGTTTTGCCAGCATAAGCATGCTAGACATTTTTATCCATGAGCAGTAGATCTGAAGTATCAGAACAAGGATATTTTAAATATGAAAAACCTTCTTCAGGAGAAGAACTTCTAGTATATCAGAGAGGATGTGTGAAAGAGCTGGTACCATTATCTCAGGAAACACAGCAAAACTGTTCATCTCAATTTCTCTTTAATTATTTTTCCCATGGTCTCTTTGCACTGTTTCTGTAATGGACAATGCTAGAACTTACTGCCTTGTGATGAAATATGTACTTTACACTGCTGTAAAATAATCATGATATCTGCAGCTGAAACCTCTGTGGATGGTGGCTGTGTTTGTGTTTGAGTATTTTTTATTTATTTGATTTATCAGAGTGCCTGAAGAAGACATTTTCTTGTAGCTTTTCCTGTTAAGTCAGTGTTTCATGGCTTTTGCCCTTCAGTAAAGTTGAGCTTGCAGGGGAGATGAGGGAGTTTGCACATCTGGAGTCTCTTAATAAAAAACAATTTTGGATTTTACATTATATATCAGACTCTTTAGTGCCAAGGAATTTCACTTGTCCCAAGAAATTAAGAGGATTTACATAGTTAGGAAAGCATTCTGCTTTGCCTACGTTTTTTTCTTTGTGGGGAAATGTCATGAAATGACTGATATACCAAATAATAAAAGCAGTAACAAATTTAGGGTATACAGAAGTCATAAGTAATGTTCCTTCTTGTTTACATTAAGTAAACGTTGTGGGAATTAAGTATTTTTAAAATATATTTGTAAGGTATTTTAGATTCAGTTTTGGAATGTCTTACTTTTTAGGACAAACTTAAGGACATCACTTTATGAGAACTCTAATATATTACTAGTTTGTAGAAATATGTGCATGACAAATAGCAAAATAAATAGCAAGCAAATTGAATGAGATTAATTTGATGCAATGTTGCTGTTTATTTATAAAAATGCTGTAAATAAAAATAAGTACAATGAGCTTGAATTATAAACCAGCAATGAATCTGACAAATTGCTGAGCTCACACCAACTGTCTTCTAATAATAGCTCTGGTTTTAAATGTCACAGCTATAAAATCTGTGGAAGAATAAAAAAAATCCCCCAGCATCTTGTTGAAACTAAGGAATGAAGTGAAGATTTTCTTCAAACAGAGAAGTGGTAGTGGTGTGAGGCTTTCTAGCCTGTGGATAAAACCTGATTCTTTAGAGTTCCCATCCTTAGGAATGCACTGAACTGTCTTAAGTGGTACAACACAATGTGTCCCGCAGCCCTGCTGGACTGCTTTATTTCTTGGGTGAACTTGGAATAAAAACACATCTCATTGTGTTTTCTCTTTTTGAAAGACTCTCATAGAGGGAAGAAATAACTATTGAAATTGGAAAAAAGTGATTTTGATGGGGTAAAAAAAAGATCTCATATGTCATGAAGTTATAGTATTGTCTCCAAACTGGAGAGATGTGGTTCTGACACATGGGCCACTTGGTGGATAAGGAACTGTCAGAATGGTCACACTCAGTTTCAGTCACTGGCTTGATGTCCAAGCGTACACCAGGGGTGGGGTGGCCTCAGATTGAAGGAGGGTGCATTTAGGTTGGATATTAGGAAGAAATTCTTTCCTGTGAGGGTGGTGAGACACAGGAACAGGTTACTCAGAAGTTATGGATGCCCCATCCCTGGAAGGGGTGTTGAGCAACCTGGTCTAGGGGAAAGTGTTCCTGCCCATGGCAGAAGAGTGGGAGCTAAAGGATCTTTTAAGTTCCCTTCCAACCCAACCCATCCTGTGATTTTTTCATAGTACAAGTAGCCACTGACTAACCCCAGACCCCTGACTGCAAGTGTCAAAACTTGAAGCAATTCAGGACATCCAGGTTGCCATAACTTATTTTCTGAAGTTAAGTAGGGATTACACTTATTTCTGTCTACATCTGGGAGATTCAGTATGTGTAGATCACTTGACAAATTGACTGTTTCATTTGTAATGAAGATCATGTAAGTATAAAATATTAAGTAGAATTGCCTCGTGAAAGTTACTGAATCTTTAGGTGTTAACCATTAGGGTCAGAGGCAGCTAAAATGAGAGAAGACTGGAGTGGATATGTTACAGGTATTAAATACTCCTTTAACTATCCTTAAGGCGTCTATTTGTTATATTTGTTTTTACTGTAGGCTATAACTGTGTCCAGCTGATGGCTATCATGGAACATGCCTACTATGCCAGTTTTGGTTATCAGATCACAAGTTTCTTCGCAGCATCAAGGTAGGTTTAAGTGCTCCAACATCTTCTCTGTTCTTTTCCCTTCCTTCCCATCCATTGAAATCTGAATTGTGTGCAGGTGTGTGTTTGCAAGAAAGTGTATAAAGGGAAGCAATGGCTTAGGTATTTGCTCTCCCTTCCTCTTAAATCTGAAATCAATTTTGTGTTGTGATTAGCTGCTCTGTGAAACACCTTGGATAAATACAGACAAAAAAAGTTTGCAAGTAACTTCAGCTGCAGTAGCATATTCTGGGTAATCCACCTTCAGCAGTCTTTATGCATGGGTTTAGGGTTGTGGAATTCTTGGCAGTAACAAACAGGATGTGCAGGGCTTTGTCTTTAGACAAATGAAACTATACACTGTTCATAACGAACCTGATTAAAATCATGGCTCTGTATGTTCTGTGGGAACCTCTTCCCTTACGAGCTTTTAACAGACTGTACTTAGATTTGAGGCATAGGATAAAGTTACATGAAAAAATGAATTTAGGTAGTTGTTAAGAAAATTATGATAAATGTAGAAGTCATAATTTTTTTCTTTTTAATTTTGTTCCTTTGTTTGTATTTTAATGTTAGAGCAGCTCAAATGTCAACCAGGCTAAATTTAGGAAGGCAATTTTTAACTGGCTTAATTAGTTGAAAATAAGGTGTGTTGGGCACAGGAGACAAAAATTTTTTCTTAAAAATAAGGAAATGATGTAGTACCTAAACCAAATAACTATGGAGGAAAACAGCAGATGGTGTATTTTGTGGACTTTGTGGATGTACATTTACTGTTGTAATCTTTGTGTTACTTTATTCCAGCAATATGAATATATTCATGTCCCTTATGAGCTAAGGAAGTGTTCAGTATTAAATAGCAGCTTTAAGTTATATCTTTTATCTTTTATCCTGAATTTGATTTATTATTAAAAAGGAAAGAATAGAACTGAATCTGTTTCTGCAAAACATTGTGTGGATGATGAAATTCTTCTAATGAAAAATAGTCTCAAATGGTAGCTTGTAAGCAATAGCTACTGCTCAAGGGGCTGAAAAGATAACCTGTGTACACGTGTGGAGTGGGTGATGAAGATGATGATGTTCCCATGATGAATGTTCAGTGTTGCCAGCACAAGCCCTGGTTGTAGCACACGGTGTTTTCACAGCCGCTACGGGACTCCTGATGACCTGAAGGAAATGATCGACGTTGCTCACTCCATGGGCATCACGGTCCTGCTCGATGTGGTGCACAGCCACGCCTCAAAGAACTCAGAAGATGGGCTCAACCAGTTCGATGGTACAGATTCGTGTTTCTTCCATTCTGGGTACAGAGGCAATCACCAGCTGTGGGACAGCAGGCTCTTCGACTACGCAAAGTGAGTACAAAACATCCCCTCCGCTGTGCTGGTCATTATTTCATAGCAGTTCTGTTAAAACTACACTCCTTGCCAAACTGGTGAGGTCATTTGGATTGTTTAACAGTTGCAGTACATGGAGTTAAATTCCTCTACTTGCCTAAATGCTTAAAAGCTAACAATAAATGGTAATATTTCAATTTCTTTGATTTCCTGTCATCTATAACAACGTATAGATGCTATATACTATGTGCATTGTATGTATTATATAATGGTGTAATTATTTTTATTTAAAATATATTTCTATATAAATATCAATTCAAATATCTGTTATATAGGAATGTATAATTGTGTATTTAACACATTATAGAATATATTCATATTTTCCTGCTATGTATAGTATGCAGCTTATATATAATAAATGATGTTTGTCTATAAAAATGAAGTGATAAGAAAAGCTGATGAAAACTTGTAAGCTCTGTAAATTTATTGACAAACTGTGAAGTTGTTGAAATGTAGGAAAAGTTTTCCCCGGGACAACTAATTCCATTTCACAGAGCTTCTGGAGGTCAGTCAACAGTTAATACAGAGCAGGGGTCATTTTCAGTAGACAGTTCTAGAGACCCAGTTTGGGCAATTAACCAGTGTAAATATAGTGTGTGTTAAAACATGTATTAATGCCAGGTAATTATTAGTATTTAATATTGTTTACTCTGTATTCTCTGAGGTGTGGGGGGCAAGGAGATTGATCTTGTATGCTGAATGTTTCAGTGGTTTAAACAGAGAAACGGGAACAAGCAGCCAGCTTAATTCAGTCTCTTTCTCATTTTTTTTTTGTTTATTCATCCCTGAACCACCTTGATTCTTCCCTTCCCTTTCCTTTGTTTCCCTAAACATTCCACAATAAATTTTACGTAACTTCACAATCTCCCTAAAGGATGTCTTAATGAAATTCTGTATAGAATTGATCACTTATTCCTGGATAAATTCTCTTATTTTCCCCCTTGAGATGAATAATCTTGTGTGACCTTCTTATCAATTACAAAGTTCTGTTTTAACCCTTTCAAGGTTACATTTGAATGTTTCTGTGGTGGCTCATCAAAGAGCAGCTGTAGTGTTCTGGTCTCCTGTCAACCTCTTAGTTATTAGGTTTTGTGTGCTGAAGGTTCAATTTCCTGGTTTTCCTATTTTTTTTCCCTTGCTTGCACTGATATGCCCTGGACTGGATGAATATTATTAAGTTGCTCTATTACAAAAGTCATGTTACATAGCATAGGCCAAGTGTTTAATGGAACTCACAGTGTCAAATAAAACAAGTTACCAGTGTGAAAACTGACTTGTGCACTTCAGTACTTCGTAGGATGAGCTGTTCTTTATTTACTTGTTATTAGGGACAATTTAACAAGTTATTTCAGTGGGAGTTTTTGAATTGTGATTAAATTATTATAAGAAATGCATTTTAGTGCTTCCAAATAAGCTTTAAATTCATACCGAAATAAATTGTATTTCAAATAATCTTAAAGCTTTAGTAGCAATATGATAGTATTACACATTCTATTTCATTTGATGCTTTTGAGTAACCAGCAAATGTGTGAGTGCCAGTGTGTCTGGTGAGGCAATAGAATGCAGTTATGGACCTTCCTCTGTTCCAAGCAGACACAGTTCTTCCTGCTGGGAAAGAAAGTGGTGCTGGTATTGAGTGTTTGGGGTATTTATAAATGAGAGAAACAACCAGCTCCTTTGTAGGTTGAACTTGGCAATATTAAATATTTCTTCACAATGAAAGAACTGCCTCCATGGCTCGGTTGGGTCAGTGATAAGTATCTGTACTTGGAATTTCTTTTCATGCTATGGCATTGGAATAGGTGCCAGACTGAATGCTGCAAGGGAAAGTGGAAAGAGCTGTGAAGGGGAGAGATGAGATTAGAGATGAGCAAAGACCAGAGAAACTGAAGCTCTGTACTGGATGACTGAGGGTCCCTTGAAGGTCATTTCCCATCCCCTACTCTCTCATCATCTGCAACAACAAATCTGGAATTTTCTTTTCAAACAGTTGTGGAAACTTTCTTCCCCTTCAAGCATAGGAAGCTGTGAACTTTTTCTAGTCATTAAGGGATTCTTTCATCCTAATACCTGAGACAGTAATTATTCTCTATGTGTTCGTAGTCAAGTTTTAAGGCTGAAAAGACACAACCCTCATGGCCATTGTAAGTTTCACAGAATTGATTGAAAAATAGTTTGCATTTCTCCCCCCCCGTTCTTTGTGTGTGCAGGTTTCAAGCAAAATTGTGAAAGAATCAAACTGATTTCATTTCATTGAAAATGTTGGGTTTGGGGTTTTTTATTTCCCCATTTAGTCTGTATTGGCATTGTGCTCATTTCCATACCAGTGGATGAGCAGCTCTCGTCTGGGTGAGGCGAGTATAAAAATCCGTGAGAGAGACTCAAGTTGCTGGCAGATGTTGAAAGTTTGCTCAAAATAAATGACTGCAAACACAGTCTGTTGAATGGTCTACAGAAAAGCTCCATCGCTGAATGAAATTTCTTCAGCTAGCACAGCTTCCTATCCTGTACAGAGCTTGTACTAAATCCCTTTCCTTCTGTAGTGGGAAGAACTGTTAAATCTACAGGTACTTAAACATCAAATGCAAAGAATGCTCAATTCACTTTGGAATTGAGAGAAACTAATTCTCTACCATGAAAGAGATTAAGGAACAGTTGCTTTATCAGTTTAGTCTGTCTACATTTCCTTTGAAAGCCAAGATGTAAGTAAGTTTATCTCCCAGCATTTCCAAGATTATTCAGTTGTCTGTGAAGGGGACTGTGAATACTTGCTGTAATAGAATGTGGCAAAAGATCTATATCCATGCTAAAAAAAATTATATCCCTTGTGTACTTAAATATTATTTTTAGTAAAATTCGCCGAAGTAGAGAGTTTAGCTCCAAGAAAAGCAATTGCAATCCTGTTCAATGGACCTGGGTATTGAATTTTCGCACTGTTACTTAAAAAGTAACATCTTTGCAATGTTACTTAAAAAGATAAAGGCATGTTTCTAATTTTTAATTTTTTCATCCATATTTATACAACTGTTGTATGAAGAGGGAGGTTTTCTGTGAATTGTGAACAGCATTTTAAAGTCATGCTGTTCATGGTGTTGTTACAGGAGAATAAAAACTCAAATTTCATTGAATCTTAACTTGCAGTTAAGATTACTCACCAATAGAATACTTTTTGCTTAACTTTTTTCAATAAAAGCATATAAACCATGATTTAAAAATCAACCAATAATAAACTTTTACTTTAATAATTTTCATAGTTCTTTCACATTCTTGTGAGCTTTTTTAAAATCTACATCCTGAGCGTTTTTTTCCTCAAATGTGCTAATTTGATGACTCTCCCTCTCCATCATCTCCATCCTGTCTGGCTATATCTGTGTCCATCCTGTTTCCCTTAGCAACCAACCCAAAAACCAGAATCACAAAGCTTCAGTGAGAATTGCACTTGATTTTAATATTTTCTGTTGAAAAACAAACTTTTATATCATTTGCTTTGGTTCCTGCTTAATTTTGTGACTTTTCTAGCCCTGAATTCATGACAGGAAAATAGATTACTGTAAAAGGGATAACAGAAGCTCTGGACTGGTATTCTGCTTGGCACTGTACAGTCAATATTGAAGGAAATTAATGGTCTCTGTTGTGTCCTTGTTAAAGGTAGCGGGGCTGTCTTGAAATAAATGTAAACACCCTCCCATCTTAAATAAGGATTCCACTTGTAATTAATTTTGCACAAGGGAATTTTATATATATGTGTGTATATATATATATATATTTCCCCTTAAAATCATATTCAAAGGTTATTCAGCTGCCAGACTCATTAGAAGTGATGTTGTAGATGCTGGAGACCAGGTGGGATCACAACTAGAGTGGTTCATTATGTTTTAAATTAAATTCATTTCTCCAAATAGCAAATGTGTCTAAAATACTAATCAGGCAAAACAATTTGAAAATAATTGAGAAGAAGATATTACCTAGTAAAGGTTTTTCCCACAGCACTACATAAATAGAATGTGTAGATGATGTTGCCCTTCTTGACTTGTTGAGGTCCGAGAAGTATTGTTTTGACTTTTAAGGCTTTCCCTGGTTTTTTATTAGATTTTGTTGGATTCTATTCTGTCTTAATCCAATTCTGAATGTCAATAGGTATACTGATATATTTCCACAAGCCTTTAGGAATAATGGTAGAATTAAAATTCAGAAATCGTGTGATGCTTTAAGGGTTTTTTTGGTTTATTGTTTGAGGGGTTTTTGTGCGGGTTTAGTTTGGTTTGTTTTGGTTTTTTAATACTATGACCCTTTTCGCCTGAGCACTTAGGCAAAATTTTTAGTTATTTCACAGTCTGGGAGATGAATTCAGTACAAAAGTCAGAAACTGATTTACAATGCAGTTGTAATTGTAATTAGTCCAGCTTTCCTGAATGCAGCAGTATGGATTGGTAAGAGATGCTATTGGTTACAAGGATTTGGGGCCAGCAGATGTCCCAGCATCTCCTTTGGGGGTTTTTTGAGGCCTGTTTTCAAGGCTTTTTTAAGACTGGATGTTGTATCCATACTTTTGGGGTTAAAAATCATAACTAAGCCATGTAATGGGAGAAATCTTACTAAGGCCTTTCTTTATTAGTTTTATGAAGTTTCAAGTGACATGCATGCCAAATGTGCTTTGAAATGCTGCAGGTAGGATTTAGCGTATATAAACACTTGGTCCCATGAGCCACAGTTTTACATCAGGCCAACAGATGACTTGCTAGTCCCCTGCTGCCAGTCCAGATGTTCTCTCCAGCTCAGTCTTCTGAACTGCTGGTGGTGGAACAGCTGATTATAGCTCAGAACTCTTTTTTTTTTTTTTTTAATTCAATTTTTCTTAAGTGTGTTATAAACTGCCATAACTCAGAAGCTGCTTTTAACCTTGCTGTCAGTGCTGCAGAAACAGGGCAGCTGTCAGGTGTTGAAGCTTGTGTCTTTATTCTAGTGTAGGTGGCCTCTCCCCCAGCTTGCCCCTCCAGAGTGGGGTGGGTCACCTGAAGATATTTTCCCTTGTCCTGTGGTCCAGCCTCGGGCAGGTATCTGGGGGTGATCTCTTGCATCTAAAACCTGTCCTCTTGCATCCACCTGTCTGGATGCTGACACAGTGGCCTTTTCTGCCACCCAGTGTTTAAATCCTGCATAAACCTTATGCTGTATTTTCTGGGGAGAAAAAGGTCCACTGGTTTTACTTGACTTGAGGATCTGACTCTCTAAAGACATCTTTATCTTCTGACATCTTCAGCAGGCTCTGTTAAGCTTGGTGTTTAGCTCTTCCTTGAAGAGCTGTTCTTCACCCAAATTGTTTTTCTTTCTTCTGATTGCCTACTTTGCCAGCTTTATCTGCCACTGAGGTGATGATAGTAGGTGAAGTGAATTGGAACATAAATCTTTCAGATTTTACTGTTTGGTTAGTAGGGGTACCTGTCTGGGCTCATAATTCTCTAAACATAGCTGTTCAGAATATTTTTGATTTTGTTTTCCTTCAATTCAGTGATGAATTCTAAATATCAGTGAAGGTAAAGACTTGTTGCCTTCTTTGGGAGCATCCTCATGGTTTGTAAGTTTTCAGGATGCAATGGATTCACTGCTCCTCTTTATTGCTTACACCATTAGCATTTTAAATAGATTTAAGTTGATGCTCTGTGGAATACCACAGTATTAAAGATTCTGGTCCCTTGCCTAATGCTCTTAAGGAAAATTGGCATGTGAGCATGAGGTACAGACTGGAGATAACATGTTGTGTGTGTCCTTGCCAACCACCTCAAGGGCCCTTTATTGGCACATGGTTTAGAGTGCAAAGATTTGACTGCAAACTTCTTGCACACGAAGGATAGGTGGGATTTGAAGTCTTCTAGGACAATCATTGCTTCTGAGATGACACCTGAACAGACTCTGCTGGCCAGGCCAGGTGTCAGTCAGGTGGGAGAAAGGAGACTGCCACGCCTTGTGAAAGGTCCTGTACTGGGTTGTCCTCTTCACTGTTTTGTGCCTTTTCATGCTCTTCCTTTTGAGTTCTAGTGCTCCTGTTGCTTTGCCTTTCTTGTCTTGTCTAGTTCTAATCTGAAGGCTTTGCAGTTTTCTCTCAGCTAAGGAATTTTCTTAGAAGCTTAAGCTGTGCAGGTTTTGGAACAGAGTTTGGGACACAGGAAGAGGAGAGGGAAAAGCAAGCAGGGATGGCTTGCACATAATTAGTGAATGATATCCAGTTGATTTCCCAGACTGTAAGAACTGAAATGTTTTCTTCTGCAGCTTCTGAGGATTTAGCAAGGTGCAGGTGGCATCCTCCCAGCTGCATTAGACACTAGTAAGGAAATCCAATGCCATGCCATGGTTGCCACAAAAAAGTTTTCACTGGGGAGAATCTTTGGCCATAATTCCAGCTAGACTAAAGGTAATGCAGTGAGAGTTGACAATGAGATTCTCAGTCATGTGGTGTCTTTTTGGTATATTGTTGATCCTAGGGTAATTACAATAGAACAGGGATGTAAGTTGTGTTTCATTATGTAAAACATAAAGCTGTGCTAATTTTAATTCATTTCCTGCCAGTCTTCCTCTACCAAATTAGTTTAGGAAAGCTCTGTGTTTAAAGATCTGCATAATATGCATTGGAATTTCATTTGTCTGGCAAAGATTATTTCTTAATTACTGTTTTAAGGAAGCACTGCTTGCAGGATAACAGAGAGATTTTTATTCTTCTCCCCACCCCTCATAAATATAAATATTTTGATTAAAGATTGTATTTAAAAACACTGTCTGCCTGTCTTCCTTAGCATTCTGCTTCTAATAGACTGGATTTTGATGGTGACTGTGACAGTATAAAAATACTTTATAAAATTTAAACCTTAAAGTTCAAGACCTTCCATGCCTAAAAATCTTTGTTTCTTTGTCTTCTCTTCTTTTTAGTCATCATTTTAAATGCTAATTGTTAATAAGCAAGCACTTTCAAGTATGTGGACATTGCCGTTGATAAATTGCCTTTTTTGAAGGGAATGATTTCTGAAAGCATTGGCATAGGAACTTACTGCAGTGTAATGAGACAAATTGAAATAATAGTGCAAAGAAAAAGTTGCAGCCATGATCATATGATTTATGTTATATGCAGTCAAGAGCTGCTGTATAATTGCTTTTCATTTGAATTTTTAAAGTTTTTAATTAAACAAGCTTTATTTTTTTATTATACTATACTTTGGTATAACAGACTGTGAAGCTTTAAATCCACAGGTGCTCTAAAACTCAGAGCTTCACATAAGAATTTATGTAGCTGTCTTTGAAGTGTCCAGTTTCCCAGCTAACCTCCAATATAACATTCACAGCTGTGTGAAGTTTCTAAAATGTAGCTGCACAGAAAGTAGTACAGTATAAAACAAGATATTGAGGTGTGAAGAAAGGCACACTGAAAAGTTGAAGTCAATTATTCTAAATTTTGTCAGGTAGCCCATTTTGAAATAAAGAGGTGACCACTTGTAGCCAATTAAATCCAATCATATCTTGAATAAATTCAGTCACACGTACCTGAAGTTGATTATTGTATTTCAATAAATATCTAAAATTGGGTAAGATTCAACACATTGCAGAAAATCATTTTGCATCAGTGTAAATGCAATAATGATCTTGCATTTAGTAATCCTCACTTGAATTGACAACTTCCACAGTGTTCAGAAGTGATTGCTGCAGCAGTTTACATGAGCAGCATCTGTTGTGAGTAGAAGATTGTGCTGGAGAATAGACTGATGGTTGTGTAAGTTTGACAAGAATCCACAAATGAAATGAGAGATGCTGAATTTCTTCTAATAGGGTTTTATCCAAAGGAATTCAAGGTTGGAGGAAAATTAGGCATGGTACAACTCATAGCAGGGAGACAAGATGGAAATATTAGGACAATTGTTTGGTGTTTTTTGATTCTATTATGTACATGTTGTATAATGCATAGATCCACTTGTAATCTATTTTTTGACAGCTCACTGGAGAGAGCATAAAATAAATAACAGGGAACAAATCAGTTAATGGCTATGTCTACAAAGTGGAAAACAATCAAAATGCTGCGGCATTTCCAAAAGTCAGTACCGTATGTATGACCAACAGATCAGAAATAATTTGCAAATAATTATGTTGATTTGATATATTGCTTACAGTCTTGAAAGGGATGCCACGTTTTCTTGAGGATGGCATCAAGACAAAAGTTCCTGTGTCTAGAAGGTGACTGAAAGTGGAGATGGAGAGCAATGCAATACAACAGCATGCTGCTTCAGGGAGGAGCTGTCTCTGTCCAAACAAATTGCTTCCCACCTGTAGCCACTGACTGGGATTCAGTTTGGGATGGGATTACTGGTGATAGTGTGCTAAAATCTAGGGTGTATTTGCAAGGACTCACTCAGCTGTATATAAATGTTTTCTGTAGGGATTATTTAAAGCTGGAATGACTTTGGAACTGATGTTATTAAAAGAAATTTTGTTAGAGCTGATACTTAAGAAATTATTGGTGAAATTATAAAGAAGATTTAAAAAAATGGTTCTACTGTTCCTATTATAATAGTTAGTAATAGATGGACAAGGGAGCAGCTTTTGGCTCTGTTCTGACTGATGAAGTTACAGGACAAGTCAGAAGAACTGAAATAGTGTCAAAAGCATCTTAATGAATAAGGAAGGTACTGTATGAAAAGCTTTATCCCTGTGAACGAAGCTAATTGTCCTATACCAGGTCAGGAAAAAGAGTGGTTTGTGGAGGTTTTTGTTTTTTAAAAATCATACTGTATTTCCTTGGCTATTTTGTTCATGGATTTGCTTTGGGTGGGCAGTTTCTTGTAAAAAAAGGTATCTCTATAAAATTCTTTCTAGTTTGTCATGAGAACTGCAATCAAACATCTCTTTGTTCTGGTTCATCCCTGTGTCTCCTCTTTGATAAGGGGGCTAACTCTTTACCCAATATTTGTATGTTTCTATATTACAATTCCTTGTCAGCTCTTGCAAATTGGTATAAAGTTATTTGGAATAAAAAGAAATTAGTTGCCATAGTTATTAATAAATAGTTTAGATAGCTGACACAAGTTTTTTTAAGTTATTCTATTACAATTAATGAGATTATTTCAGGCAGAGGAAAGCAAGTGTACAAGTAATACATCGTAGACCTTACCCCTTGATTTATTTAGTGTTACTGCACAATAATTAAGTCCTGTCAAGTGTAGTTTTAAGGATAGATATATGTGAACAGAAACAAGAATGAAAAAGCACATCCATAGTCACTGCTATGTGCTCTAGTATTTTTTTTCCGTAGGAGATGACTTAATTTGTTCAAAGAGCTGAGTATGAATTTCTCTGAAGAATTAAGTAAAAAGTATGGATTCTTTTTGTATCTATAATATATTTAGTTATTCTACAGAGTGTTTAACTGAGTGTATTTATCAAAAAGTTGAACAATGAAGAGAAGAACACTATTTGCTGTCTTTATTCTTTTATTCCTTTAAGATATTTGAAGAAAGTAAAGTAATAACTGTTGTCACTTTCCTGATTAAATGAACACATAAGATTGCCTCTTCTTGGCTTCAGGGATTTATGTAAACACCATAGAATTTGTCATTTCATTATGTGAAGTCAAGTCATTTTCCATTCTCTCTGTCAAAAAAAAAAAAAAAAAAAAAGACTCCACAGCCTGTGTTTTTAACCCACAGAGCTTCAGAGAAATTGGCACTGTCCTTTATATTTTTCTTCTGTGCTTTAGAGTGATCAACTTTTTCCCCTCTTGCTGTTTGTATTTGGCAACATTTTGATTGCATTGTAGCACACCTCTGATTAGGGCACGATATTTTAGAACACCTTCTAGCACAGGCTTATGATTAGTAGTGTATCAAACTTTTCTAAGACAGTTCTCCAGTAGAGAAATAGAGAAAGTTGTGTCTTTTGAGGAAAGAATCAATTTGTTATTAAACCACCACTGGAAGTGGGATCACCCCTGTGAGTACAGTGTTACATTTTCATACCCTGACCTTTTGCAAGCAGGTGGAGGCAGAGTAAATCCCTCCTTGTCTTCCCTCCCTTCTCTGCTCCTCCAAAGGAGAGAAAAAAACCCAACAAACCAAAAAACAAAACAAAAACAAACAAAAAAACCCCCACCACCGTTTAAGTTATTGTTTCACTTACTATGACACCAAGTTAATCAGGCTGGTAAATAATTAGAATAATAAATAACAATAATAAATGGAATTATTCACACAAAGGAAGTATATATACCTCACTAACTTCAAGTATCAAATTTGTCTGAATGAAATGTTGTGACTGTAAATGTAGCCACAGCTACGAGCCAAAAACATTTCTTATTCTGAATTATGTCATTTAAATGCAACATATTTCTTTTAATTTATTTAGTTTTAAATGGACTAAGCTTGGACATTCAGAAACAAGTTCTAAAAGTTGGTGTTTAAGGAACCCAATAGCATAATCTTTCAAAATGCTATATATACAATTGGTTTTAGGAATAATGACTTGGTGAAATTCAGTTTTTCTCGTTGAAATATAACTCTCGGCTTTAAGCTTTCATAGATAGTTTCTATGTTCAAAGAATTGGTGAATTGGAGTAATTAGTTAGCCAAACACTGGAGGAAAAAAATATCCAAAAAGATTTCCACTGCTGTTTCTACCCATTTCCTGATTTGAGTGTTTAGGGTTTATTATCCTCGATTTTTAGACTATTCACTACCCTGTAATCTAAAATTCTGTATTTTTCTTCCTACAAATTATTTAGGGGCTTGTAACCATTCTAGGGTAGATGCTTAAGCCCACTGAGGGGGTGACTCCTAAAGTGAATGCTTTTTGGAGAGGAGAAAAGTCAACTACGAAACACTAAAATTTACATTATCAGTGTTTTCAGGCTTCCTTTGCCACCACCTTCTTGGATAAGGGCATTGGAAAGATGAGTATCTACTTTGACTTTGTTATAAGAAATTTCAAGGTAATTATTTTGTCATTGGGTTAATTGGGGAGGAAACTGAAAGTCTGTCAGGAAATGGGAAACAGCTTTCAGCTGGATGTTCTTTTTAATCCTTATCCAGCTAACAAATTGGCTAAAAAAGGTAGTGACTTACAGAAAGTAATGCAAAATAGCATTCTTATAAACTCATTAATTGTGTACTGCAAAGAGGAAATGTGTTTTATAGGTTTCGTGAACAGTTGCTTTCAGCACAGAACCATCCTCACCCAAACTTGGAAAACCAAAAACATTTGATTACAGTCCGAGTCTTGCGTTTTGAAGGTACAGGCAATACAAATTATACATAATACAAATGCTTGCAATGTTTTTGTGTGTGAATCAGACACCTTCTCAGTGCCCCTTTGAAGCCACTTATGTGAGCATAAATTAAGGCAGCAGTATTTTAAAGTAAGAAATGAAATTAGGTTTATAGAAAGCACCATTTCAGGCTTTTAATAAGATGGTTTTGAGAAAGTAGAGCTTAAAAATGTTAACAGTTGGCCAGGTAGTTAATATTTTTCTCACTGCTAATGGACTGAATTGATTTTGAGTGTAGTTTTGTTTTCCTATATAGGGAATAAAGGAAGTTGAGGATAATTGTTTTCTGTTCTTATACATATATAATAGCACACTATTTCAGGGGAGAAAAAGTACCTCACAACAAAGTAGTTAAATCTCCCTTGACACTTGATTTTTTTACCAGTCCCCGTCTCAACTCTGGTACTGTTTTCTGGGCAAAGTTCAGGATAATGTTCGGTTTAAAATCAGAAGTCAACTGGTCTGTAATAGTTTGTAGCTATTTGTGCACTATATTTAGACTTATTTGAAAACAAACTCAATGTTGAACAGTAAACTGCTGTTTAATTATGGAAAACATGAATTGCATTAAATTGTATGCAAATTCAGACAGTGCATCTTTAAAGCTGTGATTTAGTTGAATTTTGTCAAACAGCAAATTTTGTTTGTTAGTTGGAAGAGTTCATTATATGACCAAACAAATTTAATATTGTCTAGGAAGTTTATTTTGGGAGTACAGAATTTCAAATTTCAAAGATTTTTATTTTATTAGTGTATTCTACTTGGGTAGAATATAAGTGGGACAAATGCTAATTTATCCAAATCCGAGCTGAAATCCATGTAGACTTTATCAGCACTTAAAAGAGTTTTGTAATTTGATACTTTCTCTATTTTAAAATGTGTATGCCCTGCAGGCTCTGTTAAAACTGCAGGTAACTGTCTTCAGTACTTACTTTTTTTTTCTTTTCTATTTACCTCGGGAGTCCCACTGAGCAAAAAGCATCAAGAATATTAAATTTCATTACAATAAGTACCTACCTGCTTTGCCTCCAAGGCTGTTCTTATATTCATATTTTGCAGGACATAACCTTTGCTGAGTAATATTTGAATTATTGCTTCCATTTTTATAGGGCAAATAACTGAATGCTTTATTTGATATTAGTTTACTCTTACCAAGTGTGGATAGGACTCCCCAGAAAAATGTAAGCCTGGAACAGCGCTGCTTACTTGCAGATTATTTTAAACCCTTATATAGTCCATAGTTCATTTGGGGAGAAAATTTCTTTTTGTGCAAATGGCATTTCAGGAAAGCCATGTGAATATATTCATAAACATGTTTAGTTCATTGGCAAAATATGAGAGAGAGTTGGTGCAGAATTAACCCGCACAATTAAAATGAGGTGTCTTTTCAAAGCATCCATCAAATGTCTAAGCAATCAAAAATTGGTAAATTCTTCTTTCACCTTGTTGCATGGCACTGCTTTGTACCAACAGAAGAAGTAGAATTTTGAGGGGAAAAAGGTTAAAATACTCTCATGAACACTTCAGAACTACTGGTTCTATAAGAATAAACAATGTGCCTATTTCTAAGAAACCATTTTCCTAAAGTAATTACTGAATATGAGTCTAATAAATGAATAGTGCTATTATATTGTTTACAGCCTATTGAAAAACAGTGCTTTCTTCCTACATAGCAGTGGACTTGTGGGGATCAGGATTAATGATTCCAGAAGGACTGTTGTCTGCTGTGGCACTCTAGAATTCCAGTTTTAACTAAAATGGAAAATCCTCTGCATCTTCAAAGCTGCTGCTCTTGTTTGCTCTCAAAAAAAACCCAAAAACACACACCACCAAAAAGCCTATGTAAATAAGAATTGTTAAATAGAAAAGTGTAACTATGTACAAGATAATGTGGATTATGTATAATGAATATTAGTATTGTTATTATACATACACACACACATATATATACATGCATATATATACATATATACATACACACACACACATATATATATACACACATATGTAGAGCCAAAACTGCTTCTCCAGAGAAGAAGCAGAGGGAACTCGGACTGTTTAGTTTGGAGAAAAGAAGGTTCAGGGGAGACCTTATTGGTCTCTACAACTTCCTGACAGGAGGGTGTAGCACGATGGGGTGGGTCTCTTCTCCCAGGTGACAAGAGTCAGGGCAAGGGGACACGGCCTCAAGTTGCACCAGGGGAGGTTTAGATTACATAGCAGGGAAAAAGTCTTGACTGGAAGGGTGAGCATGGGTGACAGGCTGCCCAGGGGAGTGGTGGAAGAGCCACCTGTGGCCCCATTAAACATGTGGATGTGGCACACACAGGGCCATGGTTTAGTGGTGAACACGGTGCTGTCAGTGGTTGTGCTCAATGATCTCGGAGGTGTTGTTCAACCTAAACCATTCTATGAGTCTATATATTACACATATAATATGTATATTTGTCTGTGGTTTATGAAGGGTTGGAGTTCTGCCCACGAAAAGGCATAGAAGTATTTGTGCAACTCTGCATCTAATTAATTTACTGCTATTAACTTTTGCCTAAAAGGAATCAATATAATTAGTTTGTGAAATAACTTCAGATCTTTACTGAACAAATGCTTCGAAATTTGGAAATAGACCTTTCACTTCGATTTCTCATTAGATTTTCACAGTGCTACTTAAATAATTAAGGACTTTTTTTTTTTTCCTGAAGGCTGGCCTTGAAATTCTCAAACACTTTTGAGCTTTTTTCATTTTAATACAGGGAATGGGGTGTTAAGGCTTAAGCAAAGATATCTCCTGCCACAACTCTTGATAAAGGTTATTTTTCTTTTTAACTGTTAGAGAAAACTTTAAATCTTTCAGTAATTTATTTGATATAAATTGTCTGTAATTATGTAATATTATCAGCTTTGTAATTATGCTGGCATCAATACATCCTCAATTTCTGTGGCTAAGAATAAAACCCTCTTCCTAGATTTAGAAGTTAATTCACTGATTCTGTCTCTTCTCGGGACTGCTATAGGGGAAATGATATGTTATTGCTGACCCCTTCTGCCCCCAGGTTATCCCGTGCCCCAAGAGGACAGCTCTTTTGCTCGTTGTCTGCACAGTCCATTTTGGAGACAGTGCTGTTTGGATTGCCAAACAAAAGTTCTCTGGTTCTGTTAAAGATTTTAGCATGTTCTGTTGACTGATGGAGCTGAGTGTGTTGCCCTGGAATGCTGTTCAGAGTAACTGGAGTGTTGAGGGCAGTGCAGTGCTGCAAGCCAGGATTGTCCCGTGGTTTGAGCAGGCACTGCTGCGCTGCTTCAGCCTCTCAACCCCTTGGGGATAAAGAGGACTTGGGGCCTTGGCAGTGATATTCTGTAGATGACAGAGGGAGATTACTTGTGATAAATTAAGGAGGTTGAAATACAAAGGGATGTATTGTTGCTGTTGTTGTTTTCCAAAGAGGGTAAGACTGGTTACCCTTTTGTATAACTTTAATCAAACAAAGTGCATCTAAGTAGCAGGGAAATTGCTCTATGCTTACAAACAGTGGTAAAAAACCAAATATCTCTGTATTAGATGTAGATGTTTAGGCCATAAAACAACTTGTACCAGATTCACTGTTAGTTAGCATTGTAGTTAGCAATGTATTTGTTAAACTGAATGCCAATTTCTTTGTTTAGCAGTCTTTTGATGGAGTTTAAGCCAGTCAGCTGTTGAAATGTTTGGGGGTAGTTTGGGAAATAATGCTTTAGTATTTCAGTTCTACTATGTCTTAAGTTAATTAAGCTCTAAGAACTGGAACAGGTATATCATCATAAAAGTCTAGATTCTTATAAGGTCAGCAGTTCTCCAGTACACAGTAATAAATGCAATTCCTGAAGGTCAACATTAATATGGTTCAAGAATTACATCTTCAAACTGTATTAGACACAGCCAGTATTATTTTTTGTCCATAGTGACAAAATTAACTGATTTAAATGCATTGCTTGCATCTAAATATTTCATTTTCACCATGGACTGGAATTTAAAATGCTTATGGTGAATCATTATGTTGTTTTTTTTATTAGTATAGAGGAAAAAGTAAATAACGAGTGTGTCTTGTAAGCAATTTCATAGATTTTCTGCTGACCTAGTATAGAAAGTTGTTAAATTTCTCATCATCTCATGAAACCAGGTCATCTAGGTAGATGTGTTCATTTCACTTTTTCAAACAAGAAATCTGTTTTTAGTAAATGAGCTGTGGGCTCCAAGGGTGAAGGGAAAAAAATCCAGCAGTACTTCTCTGCAAAGGCTTTCTTTGTTTTGAATGTCTGAGTGAATTCTGAATTACTTAAATTTCTTACACTGTAAATCATTCTGTTTCTTACTGATGATAGAGCATAACTTTCCTGCCTTTGATCATGCATGCAATGAAAGAATTTTCTCAATTTTGTAATATGCAAAATGTGAGATTTTTAGGATATAACTTAAGATACGGCTTTTCTCCAGAAGGAATTTAATTCCTAATGAATGCTATACTGTTTTCATATATGTCTGTAAAATACAAGAATGTACTATTATAGAAATGTTCCTGAATTACTGCTTCTGTGGTGGATGTATCTCAATTATGTCTCTTCAATTTTGGCCTCTGCTGGCTTTTTGCAAAGTTATTTGTTCTGTCAACTTCTACATCGAATATGGTTGCTCCAGTGAACAAACTGACTTAGATGAAAAAATGAACCTCTGTATGGTTTGTGTGATTTGCATGTCTCAAAAAATCTGTTATTCTGGCTCATGTTTTGGAGCTGTGTAGTTATCTCTCTAAAAGTCAATAGGGTTGCTAGTGCTTGATAAACTTCTTAAAAATTATCCTAAAGCTGATTTTTTCCAAATTTAGACTAAAATCAGAGATAATGATTATTTATTTATTTATTTGTGTATTTATGGTCTTCTCTCCCATATGCAATCAGATGCTTGGAAAAAAACATCTGCTGCTCCTACTCAGGTTTTTGATCTCATCAATTTTCTCACTGATACTTTGGTGCAATAAATTCATCTTGTTTGTTTTTATTGTTGTCGCTTTTTCATCTAAAAGTCATTACAATTTATGTTCATACTGATTCTCCATCTTTTCTCAAAGATCAATCTTCAGTGCCAACAATGATTGGAAAAAATTACATTTGTTATCCATTTTGAGACTTCTGTGTACATTTTACAAATGTACAAATCCTCTTCACCATCTTAAGGACTTCAAGGTTATAAAGTCAAGCAGTTTGTAATGAGCAGAAATATTTTTTAAGTCTGGATGGTGCTTGTAGTAATTAATGTACTCTTTGTGCATGCATTATCTTAATTCTGTGAGGTGCTATTTTTATTTGCTAAAATACTGTGCTCTTTTCTCACAGTATTCAGCTTGCAGGGAATAGCTTTCTGTGAATTTCATGCTGAGTCAGAAAAAGACACAGCAAATATTTGCACAAAATTGCATTTTTGTGACCAGTTTGCCAGTTTGTCAGACTTTTGATGCTTTTCTATCCCTTTCAATATCAGAGCAATCTGTCTTGTTCATTTGCTGCAAACCATCTCACCTGAGAAATAATAAATATATGAAAGGTTCTTCAGACAGGAAGGAGCTTTTCCTAGTGTTGTGTTAACTTATGAATTGGATGATTTGAAGTAGGGGCGTGTTGCACTGGAACAACAACAAAAAAATCTTGTCTTGTAATGCATACCCAGGAAAGGTGTTGAACTGAGGGAATTCACAGTGAGCTGATTCACATTTCATAAATTCAGAGGTTTTGATTTGGTAATATTTCTGTCTTTATATGCACAATGTGTATCCCTGTGCAGTGCATGCAAAAAGAAAGAGAAATATTAGAATTCTATGGAAGTTAATAAGAACTGGCTGTTTAATGAGATCAGGATTTGACTTTATAGTGTGTCCATAGCCTCCTATCTTTTCTTGCAATGCCACTTACTCAAGACTTAAAGCATGCTTCATATGAAGAAGTTTTTTGGAGGAAGGAAAGTGGTGACATTTGTTTTGTTGAAATAGAGTTTATTCCTTGTGTCAAAATTTCTTCCTGAATTTACTGTTTCTGATCTCTGTTAAATGAAATGTAGGAAGGGTCCCCTTCACTACCCTGTGCCTAACACGTGCGTGGGTAAATTGTTGTGTGGTTTGTGCAACGCTACTCCTTGTGTCTCACCCAGCAGAGGGTGGCTGGAGAGACCCTGTCTGCTCCTGGGCTCTTCTCTGCACAGAAACTTGATAGGAAGTGGGGTTGTAGCTATGCTGTCTTGGGGAATTGGTTAGAGAGAAATTGTAACATTAGCAAATGTTGAAGATGTGGGAAAAACAAGTCTTGCTTCATCGTGTGTTGGCTGATTGAGCTGGGTGAGCTCTTTTAGAGCTGTGACTTGCAGGACATGCACATGAGGGTGTCAGAGAGGGCTGTGCCATGGAGGGGGATCACTAGAAACAAGATGTGGATGTCTTTTGAAGCTACAGAGACCAATGCCCAGGGAGAGGAGGGGATGAATAGTAGGAAAACTGTTCATGAAACAATTCTATTCCTTAATATCAAATCCTGTTCATTAATGTTTCCACATGCTTGTTCATTTTGGAACCTCTTCTATATTTTGATTTCATCTCCACGCTTTCTGTATGTGTGTGTTATACCCCATTCTCATTGTTCTGAATTTCAAAATATGCATCCTCAACTTCCCCTTGGTTTACTTTTCAGATGTGTAAATTTGCAACAGAGTAGGTGATTTGGTGTTCTACTGGTGACATGTGATTTGTCATTATTTGGGAAAGGCAGCTTTTCAACAGCAATTATGCCTAAAATTTGCTATAAATCCATTAAATCTTGATGAGAAGATCATGCCTGTTAAAATTTTATTTCCTTTTCTATAACATCTTTTCCCACAGAGTGTAACCAACTTTAGAGAGGAAAAAAAAAAAATTACACCAGCAAGTATGGGTAGTAAAATATAGTATATGAATTCAGACACTACCCTGTTAGATGTCTATGTAGATAGTTGACAGTTTTACTAACTTCCTATCTCCAGTCATAAGATTTTGTGCAGTAAAAAAGCAAAGACTTCAAGACAAATTTTTTAAGGAAAGGTTAATGAAAAACAGGGAAGAAGTCATTAAAAGAGTAAAATGTAGAGTACGATTACAACATATGTTAGTGGAGAACATGGTGTAAGGAACTGTAGTTGATCCCGAAGTTTTTAGAGCCTAATAAAGTATGCTGATGTTATTTTAGCTGGGAAGTCCTGAGGTTCCTCCTGTCTAACCTGAGGATGTGGATTGAAGACTATCGCTTCGACGGGTTCCGCTTTGACGGCGTTACGTCGATGCTGTATCACCACCACGGCATCGGTAAGCTTTGTCAGCTCTGGTCTCTGCACCCCTGTTACTGCTCTGCTGCTGTGGAAATGGTGCTGTAAAGTGCATTAGGGGGGAAAAAGGGGGTTTAGCACAGAGCTAGAGGGGTGGGAAGGGGAAAGGGACAAACCAGGCTTGCTAGTGATGAGCAGTGGGATGGCACACCCAAAATTTGAGGGCAGGAGCTCAGGAAGATCCCTCAATCTGCCCCACAAGGTGTCAAACAGCTATAACAAACCACACTGGAAGTGTTTCTGTACCAACACACGCAGCATGAGGAGCAAGCAAGAGGAGCTTGAAGCTTTAGCCCAGTCCCAGGGGTTCGATATCAATGGCATAAGCAGAACTGCTGGGATAAGTTCTGTGGCTGCAGTGCCACAGTGGATGGTTGGATGGGAGCACAGCACAGCTGGCACAAACAGGTTCAGAAGATTCCTAAAACACCTGGATGACACAGGGTGTGATTCTGGGGGATGGTCCTGTGCAAGGCCAGGAGTTGGACTCAGTGATCCTGGTGGGTCTCTTCCCATTCAGGGTATTCTGTGAATGATCAAAAAGTTCCAGATTTGTTAATTTTATTGCTTTGTAGCTATGAGGATAGATGGAAAATCATTAATGCATTTTGTGCTTATAAAATGAAATATAGTGTGAAATGCCTGTGCTTTCTAAATAAAATGAAACTGTGGCTTTTAAAACTTCTTATTAGGCACAGGGTTCAGTGGAGACTACAATGAGTATTTCGGCTTACATGTGGATGAAGATGCTTTGTGTTACCTGATGCTGGCCAATCATATGATTAATACCTTGCATCCAGAATGCATAACCATAGCAGAGGTAAGATCATTTTGCCATCCTCAGTGACATTAATATTAATTAGTTTGCTTTAGGATGTGAATTTCCTGTTAATTATCAAGTCACAGTTCGGGTACTCAAGCAGTGACATGAGCTGAAAAATATTAATTAGTGGACAGACATTGCCTGGTGGGGAAAAACAACCTGAATATGTACTCTGGGAATTTTCTCTACATTAATAGACTGTTAATTAATGCAGTGATTTCTTTTCCCTTTTTTTCTTCATCACCCTGAATCTGTAATGAGAACTGTTTTTATTAGTTTATTACTTGTGCATGATAGCCATTTGTCAGTAGTGCTCTGCGGTACTAAAGATTAACAGCCCTAATGATATTTTGTATATTTTGAATTATATTGGTATATCTGACAATTACCCTTCAAATTAAACACCATAAACCTATAAATGTTGAATATATAGGCTAATTTCAATTTATTATTAAGTTTCTCCAGGTTTCTGAAGGAGTAAATAGACTATATTACTTGAGTTGATTGAGATCAATTTTTTTGACTGACAAATGTTGCTGGCACATGGAGCTTCTAAGAGTATGAAATAGCAGAGCAGTCAAAATTCTGTGAATATTTTCATTGATATTTTGTCTTTATCCAGATGAAAAAGCATTTAAACATCGAGAATTTTTTTTCCTGTTGTTATGTTTAAATAATTCATTTTGTTTAAAAGAAAAAGTGGGATCTGTGATAGCATTAGGGACTTATATGGATTTCTAATAAAAGGATTTGTGATGCTTAAGAATTCTCTATCTTTGGGGGAAGCAAAATACTGCTTAACTTTATTTCTTACTTAAGGTAATGTTTTCTATTATAACAGTATCTGAGGAGCAATCAGTAGCAGACTTGAGGTGCTTTCAGTGAGCTGTAGGCTTACGTGAAATTTAATCAGTTAATTTTTAGGTAGTCCCAGATTATAAGCATTCCTACCAAAGAAATTTGGAGTTTAGTTGTCTTGTATTACTTGGCTTAGGAGTTCTTTTTTTTTTTTTCAATAAGATATGTCTTTAGTTTCTCTTGCTTAAGTTGAAGCTGCTTCTTTTTCAATACATAATTTTCTGCCTCGGGAAGTCGCTACATGAATCATAGAATTGATCAATGTGCTTCATGGTTAAAGGAGAACTTCAGAAGGAGAAGCTATTGACATAATTGAAAATTACAAAAGGCAATGAAGAATGTCTGCTTGCCTATAGAAGCAGTGCCATGTGAGAAAAATGTTTTTCTCTGGCCATAACTAATTATAATATATTCCCTAATTAATGTAATTAATTGATGATTTTACAGCTTTTTAATATTCTGTATATTCACTGTCTTAGTAATTGCTAATTTTTTAGGTGTTACTGAGTATATTTTTACTGAGCTTATTTTTCATTTTGGTGTTTTAAATAAAGTGGTGATTGAAGTTCTTTATAATGGGAAGAAAAAATGTTAAGTAAAAGTCTGTCATGCCTGAAGTATTGTAAACACAAACAGGCAAAGAAGCAGTGTGCTGTGGGTTCTATTTTTGTATGCAGCTCTTTTCAAACCTGGCCTGAACAAATGCTTTGAAACCAGCGGTTTATTCATAGCATAATAGAATGGCCTGGGTTGGAAGAGACTTTAAAGATCATCACGTTCCAACTCCCTGCTGTGAACAGGGACACCTTCCACTAGCCCAAGTTGCTCAGAGCCCAATCAAACCTGGCCTTGAACAGGGATGGGGCATCCACAACTTCTCTGGACAACCTGTACCAGTGCCTCACCACCCTCACAGTAAAGGTTTTCTTCCTAATATTTAGTCGAAACCTACTCTCTTCCTATTTGAAACCCTCCCCCTTGTCTTATCAATACGTACGCTAGCAAAAAGTGCTCTCCATCATTCTCATGGGCTCCTTTCAGGTACTGGAGGGCCACAGTTAGGTCACCACAAAGGTATTTTTCTCTCAGGCTGAACAATCACAATTCTGTCAGCCTTTCCTCATAACAGAGGTGCTCCATCCCTGATTATTTTCATGACCCTCCTCTGGCCTGGCTCCAACATGTCCCTGTCCTTCCTGTGCCCAGCACAGATTTGGATTTCTGGGCTGCAAGAGCCCACTGACAGTCACATCCAGCCTCCCACCCACCAGCACCCCCAATTCTTTCTCTGTGGCTGCCCTGGATCTGTTCATCCCCAGCCTGGATTGATAACAGGGGTTGCCCCAACCCAGGTGCAGCACCTTGGGTTTGTGTTTTGCTAAACTTCCTGAGACTCCCATGGGCCCACTGCTTCCAGTACAGACATCACTGAGACATGCCATTCCTGTCTGAAGCCAGCATACCTGGCCATCCACTGTCAAAACCCCAATATTTTGGTAGTGCCACCAGCCATGGAGCAACATAAGAATAGACTCAGTCCATCCATTTCTTTCAAAGTTGCTGCCTTCAACTAGAGTTATAGAAGAGAATAGGGCTTGTGCCTCAGCTTCCCTTACCAATTGTCCTGAGGCTCTGAATCCCTTTGTGATCCCCCTTGATTGTGTGTTGCCACTTCATTGCACCCATGTGGAAGCTCAGTAGTGGATTGTAGTCTGAGGGCTGTACCAGGCTAGGAAGTTTCCTGGTAAAGTACATTTGATGGAAGATCTACTAAACAAACTATTTATGATTTTTTTTGTGTGTGTGTCCAGTTAAAATTTGTAGACATAGATATAAATACTGTTAAATTTGGAATTTTACTTCCCAAAAATCTGTCTTTCAATATTGTGACTAAAGTAGATGGGAGCTGCTTGAATCTCAGACTTGGACCTTCTCCAGGCAGGTGTCATGGCATCACAGAAAAAGGCTTTTGTTTCACATCATCATGTTCTGTATAATCTAGGGACCAGGATTCTATCTTTCTGACTGATTTAGGAGAGTTATTGAATTTTTTATCACATCTAAAATTTGTAAAGAATTTCCACTTCACTGTTTGTTCTTTATGGCATGTGGAACAGACACAGTTTCCTGTGTGATCCAGTGGCTGCTGACTGAAGGGGGATAATGCCCTGCTTTGATCTCCTGGCTTTGCTGTTCACACAGCCTGGCATGTGCTGGCCGTCCCTGCTGCCAGGCCAGGCTGCTGCCTTAGGCTCAGCTTGCTGCCTTAGGCTCAGCTTGCTGCCTTAGGCTCAGCTTGCTGCCTTAGGCTCAGCTTGCTGCCTTAGGCTCAGCTTGCTGCCTTAGGCTCAGCTTGCTGCCTTAGGCTCAGCTTGCTGCCTTAGGCTCAGCTTGTTGCTGGCCCACAGCCCCAGGCCCGTCCTCCCCAGCAGAGCTGCAGCCCAGCCTGGCTGGCCCAGCCCGTGGCCCATCCCAGGGTCGGGATTAACTTGGTGACAAGCTGTGTGACATTTCTGCTCATTGATTCCTCCAGCCAGTCCCTCTGGATGGCAGCCCTGCCCTCCACCCCTGGGATGCCATCCATGAGCTTTGGTTGATCTGGTTGATCTCCTCCCTTATGTCAGTGTCTGTGTTTGCCTGTAATGTGTATGTGTGTATGACTTGAAGTGTAAATATCTTTTTCACTACTCCAGTGCAGCAATTGGATTGAAAACTGGATTGAATCCAGCAAATTAGAATGAACTTCCTAATTAAGCCCTGGTTCTAGTCAGTATTAATTCCATAAATTCTCTTGTGTAGATGCAGGAGGTGTTTGTTAATCCATAACTGCTGTCAGTGAGAAGCCATTCCCCCACAAAAGTTAATAAAATTGAGTACTGATGGATATTTTACAATTATTGGAGACTTGCATTTTCTGTCCAGATAACTTTGGAAAAGAATGCTGCGTGATAAAAATGTCTAACAACATGCCGAAAAAAATATTTTGATAACTTGGAATTACAAATTTAAGAATAGTCAGTTTCCATCAATATGAAACTGGAAAATTATGCAGTGAGAGCATGTCACTTCCCAGGACATGGATCAATAGGTTTGGCATTGGGAAAAGAACAGAGATTGTATTTTTCTTCCTTAGAGTACTTTATATTTAACCTTTTTTAATGCCATTCCTTATGCAAAATATCAATAAACAAAATGAAGGTTTAATTTGTCTTTTGTTGACTACTTTGTACTTTCTATTGATTACCTGGAGCTCAAGAGAGCTAATTATTTCAAAATCTGCATCTACCGAGGTCTCTTCCCATTCAAATATCTACTCTAGTAAAATATTCTGAGGTAGAGTATTTGATGAGAAAAGTCATAATGCTTTTCTTTGTAACTTTTGCATTCAAACAGCCCATCTGGGTGTAGTAATAGCTGATTTAAATTTATTCTTTTCTCTCCTAACCAGGTCAGTCTGTGAAGCTGTTTATAGAGTGTTTGTATACCAGTATTACTGTATGGTGGGAAGCATGCAGTGCTATTTGCAGTGCTGTGGAAATCATCAGTGTTGTGGGGTGTTTCTTGTGTTCCAGGATGTTTCTGGAATGCCAGCTCTCTGTCGGCCTGTCGCAGAGGGAGGAGGGGGCTTTGATTATCGACTTGCCATGGCCATTCCAGATAAGTGGATACAGGTGGGAACTTCTTAAAAAATGCCTTCTACTCCTCGAATTGGGATGGTTCTCTGTCAGTGCATCCACATAAACACTGCTGAATCCTACTGACAAGTTTTGCTTTCTGCTGTGCTAATGTGCCACTGAAATAAATCCCGACAGGCTTGAGCACAGGTATTAGAGGCTGAAATGAGAGCTGTCAGATGTTCTGTAGGTTTCAGGTGAGGAAGTTCAGGAGCTGGGATTCACATTCCAGCTCATAATTGTTTTCTTCATACAATACACATAGGCTCCATTTCTTTGAAATAACCTGTATCTTGCAACAGCTGTAGAATGGGTAATCTATATTGAATGTGAACAGGTAGATAAAAAGTTAACCATATGCATATAAATATATAAAAAAACCTTTAATAAAACAATAAAAATCACTCTAAAAACATGCAATAAACTCTCCTGATACTAGGCATACAAATTGGCATTGAATATAAATAGTCCTGAAAGTTTAAGCAGAGTAAACCTAGGTGAATTAGACAAACACCTGCAATTGTACAGGGGGGGTTTCAAAAAGGAATAATATAAATCTGTAAATATTAATAAATTCTGACTACAATAAGGATTTATATCACCTTTTCCTTAATATAGAGAATCAAAAAGCAAAAAAGGCATAAACCACTAAATGATCTGGAAAGGCTTCCACTGATGTTTTAGAGAACATTTTTCAGTTAGATAGATGGTTACACCCATATCCATTGGGCTTGTATGATGATCTGAAAACAATAAATGTTTTGTATGACCATTAATGCTTCAATAAATATAGTGTGTAGCTATGATTAATAATTTTAAAAATTAGCTTTTCTTCAGCATCCTTCAGTTTTGTAACTAGGAGGTAGAGGGCCAGTTGAAAAACGGATTTCAAGCCTCTTTTCAGAAGATAAACTTGACAGCTTTTCTAACAAAGACACCATCATTAAAATTGAGAATGTGTAATTCTACATTTAGGTCCTGGAGTGCAGTAAGGGCTCATTTTTTTTTAACAACAAATACCTAACTGTGATGTTGTGTGGGTTTCTTGGAGTTTTGTTAGTTTGTTTTTTGTTTTCTACTTACTACATTTTAGGGCAGGTAAGATGAGCAATTTCCTAGGTAGGCAAAATGCAAGTGGCCAAGTTCATGTTACGTGGGGAAAAAAAGAAAAAAAAGTAAAGTAAACCAGACTGTAGAATTATATAAGTGCAAAAAATTTACCACCTAATTTAGCAATCTCTGACATGGTCTGCTTAATTTAATTTGCAATACTTGGATAGGAAACATAACTGTGCTGCAGTAAATTCTGTTCTTTAACTGGAGAAAATGTCAGTTTTTGCAGCTTAAACATGTACTTGACATGGAACAGCGTGGGGCACTGATGGGATGTTGGGTGCAAATCAGTTAAAATTGGGTTTGTACAAGAATTCAGCGTGAGGGAGGCAGGAAGCTTCTCACCAAAGAAACTGCAAATAAGTGACCACAGCAGAGACGTGGAGTTGGGGAAAGAGGTGATGCCAGTGTTTGCTACCACATTTCTTGAAGGGAAAAATAAATCTGAGATGATTGGAAGGGAGAAGTTTAGATAAACAGTTTATCAGCTGTTACCAAACTCTCCTAGACAGCTTACGCCCATCTCTCTCCAGTTCTTAAGTACATACCTGTTAATAGGAATTTTTCTAAGCAACTTGCTAAAGCCAGTTTGAAAATTGAAGAATCTCCAAGAGACTCCATGAACTAATTCTGAGAAATCTATAAAAGTAAAAGAGATAAGCTGTTTGTCACAGCAGTGGTTGTACTAGTTCAGATTCAAGATAAATGTAGTATGGAATATAGTGCTACATAGGGACCTCGAGGTGTTCAGAGCCAGAATTTATGGACTTAAAAAAAAATCAACAAAGAAAGGAGGGAAAAGAAAAGACTGTTTAAGAGTATATGGGCAGTTACAATTATAATGTTAAATTTTATAGTGTGATATTGACCATCTTGTGCTGTTGCCTTTTTATCACTTCTATTTTTATTTGTGTATATTTCTGTATATGCATCTAAGTTGTAGGGATCAATGGAAGTCTAAAAAGTGGTGCAGAAAAAAAAACAACAAACACTGAGATTGAGCTAGTTTTAGCAGAGGAAGGAAATAATGTGATATGAGGCAGAAAATTCCTATTAATGGGATTCAATTTAAATTGATAAAAATTAGGAGGTAGCACCACAGTGCTCAGTGGTTAAGTTTTATTTGGAAGCTGATTTCCTGATATTGTGAACCAGGCAGGTCTGTCCCCACATATTTCTCCCTTGGTTTTGGTGCAGTGCTCTCTTGCAGGTCCTATCAGTCACATTAATTGCTGTATCAGAGGATTCACATAATAAATGGCAAAACCTGTTGTCCGTGCTTCCCCAGGGAGACAGAGGAGAAACAAAGTATTCTAGGTTTATATTTATGTGCTAGAATTAAAAAGAAAAACAACTCTCTGGATAATCAGAGAAAGCTTATCACTTCAGAACTTGGGAGTGTGAGAATACAGTTCACAATCCATTGGAAATTTCCATGCCAAGATAATGTTACATGTTTTCAGTTAAACCAACTTCTCAGTGATCTTTCTTTTATTTCTGTAGATAATTAAGGAGCTGAAAGATGAAGACTGGAATATGGGCAATATTGTGCATACATTGACAAACAGGCGGCATGAAGAAAAATACATTGCTTATGCAGAGAGTCATGACCAGGTATTTCCAGCTGTTTGTTTGCTCATAACCAAGTCAAAGATCTTGTTTAGAAATTTGGTGATTTATTTGGTTGGGTTTTTTTCTGGTTGTTTTTTTTAATGAGGAAGCAGTTGAGGAGATGAGCAGTTGAGAAGAATTTCAGAAATAGGTAGATTTGGACTAGTGCTCTTTCTTTTTGTACCTTTGTTAATTGTTTTGTTTGGGTTTTTGAAATTTGTTTGTTTGTTTTGGGTTTTTGTTTTGTTGTGTTTTTATTGTATGATCCTTCATTTTAGTAAAAGAATCCTTCCTGGAGTGCATTGGCTTTCAGTTTTGTTTTGTTTTTAAGAAATGAGTAGCAGCTTCTTGTTTTGTCTACCATGGGACATAGGAAGGTGTATAATGCATGCTTTTGAAAATGCTGTGTCCATTAAATAAACTGGAACACTATTTCTGATAAGCATAAACAATATGCCAATTTAAGTAATTGGTTGGTGACTTCTTTTCCCTCTCTGAAAGTCTTTCTCCTCTGGAAGGATTGAAAGCATCCTCTTTTGAGACGTAAATGAAATGTTCTGTAGCAGTTTGGTTCAAAGCACAGCAATCGTAATAGTTCTTTGTATGGAAAAATGAAAAAGTTAGGATGAGTTTGGATAACTCTCATCTCCCACAATCTTTTAAAGCCTTGTTTCTGAATAGTCAGAAAACACGTAATTTGAGAATAAAAACTTTTAATAAAAATTTGATGTTTTATTTAAGTAACCTATCTTTCCTTTATATAATAGAGGTTGATTTTCCATTTCCTGTACCTTCTATAATAAATGTCAACAGAAATGTCCAAAACAAGTTGTATATTTTAAAAAGAACATTCTGAGTTTACCATTCATTATATCCATTTTGTGTACCTATTTACATTCTAATCTCAAGGTCTGTTACAGTGTTCATTTAATGCGTGATCCTCATAAAGAACTTCAGAAATTACTTGAAAATGTATATTATTCTATGATAAGCTGCTTTCATCAAAGCTGATTCTTCACCCTAAAGCATGACATATAACATTGCTGTTGCTATTCTTTTATTTCATGTTGATTTTTAGAAATTGAGTTGTTTTCCGTATCACTTTGCATTTTCAGTTTAGAATGTCATACTTAGAGAAAAAAAATCTCATTATTTTTAATTAAAAAGAAAAGATGATTAGACATACATCAGGCTGATATGTGAAAAGTAGGATAGAGAAACAAAAAATGTAGATATAATTCAGTCTGGAGATGCCTGAAGTGATGCATGTGAGGGTACAATTCTGGTTTCTTATATGTTGTAATGGGCTATGAGCTGACTGTTGCCAGTCAGAATACAAGGCCTCATGGTTGTAAAAAGTGTGAAAATAGCAACTCCAAAGCTAATAGCTGTCAAAAAAGCAGATGCAGTCCTGGGATTATTATGAGTGGAATAGAGCAAAGAGCACAATCAGCATGCCACTGCAGTCTTTCCTGGTTTGTGTGCATCTTCAGTGTTTGAGACAGGTTTGGTCCTGTATCTTAAAGGATATACAGCATAACTGGAAAAAATGCTGTGGAGAGATATTCCTTGAAATATGCGGCTATGAATTGATTTTTATAAGAAAAAAAAACCCTAAACATAATAAGATTCTTGGGGTAGCAAAGAGATCATTGAAGGAGGAAATATATCCATTTATAAAATCACAGCTTCCACAGAAAACATGAATAGGGAAACACTTAGCTGTTCTTCCAATGGAAAGATCAGGGGATATTAAATGGCACTAACAAATGCCACATTCTGAGTCCAGAAAATAGTTGCTCATTGCAGTCTTCAGTCTTGTCATTGTCACATAGGATTTTTTTTTCCTTTAAATAGAGTATTTTTTTACTTAAGAGAATAATCTATATATGCTGTTATATTGTCAGCTGGAAAATGAAAGGATGATGGTGCTTTTCAGCTAGACCTGTTTACAGTTCATCTGTGTCTCTGGAATTTAGTAAGTTTTCATTCAAGAGTATGAAAGAAGAATTGGGCTAATTGAACAAAAATCAGCTATTTAAATATAAATGTTCCAAAACGTTTTCGACTAGCTGCCTGCTAATGTATTGAATAGCATTTTGTGACCTTTCTCAAGTAACAGTGAGCAATAGCAAGTTAGTAATTCAGTTTTTTCTTTTGTGTGAAATCACAGAAAACCAATCACATTCTTAATTGCATATAAGTGAATGCTTCATACTCACTCTGCATGTCTGAATCAGAGGGTTTTTTTATACCTATTTGTTTTTACATTCCAGGAACTTTTACTTCAGATGTTCACTTTCTCATTTTCTGTGTTTGCTGTAAAAATTCCCAAATGATAGGTCAGTTGTGACTTACTGAGTTGATGCTAATATTTGATATCCGTAGGGGAAAAAGTTCTTAGAAGTAGTTATGCAGCTTGATCCCATTAGGTGAAATGTAGGACCAGGGGTTAGACAGCTGCTGGTTTGTTATATATGATAACAAACACTGAATCCCATCAGTCCAGGAGCCCCAGGAACAATGGGGAGGGTTGCAAGGGAAAAGGAGACAATCAGGGGTGACTTCCAGTCCAGGCTCAGCTCATGGACATCCCTGCCTGGGTTTTTGGCAGCAGACCAGGTCTGTATTGCACATCACACAGTGCACAGATGCAGTGATCAGACTGTAGGGCCGCCATGACCTGATGATCATTTTGAGTGACAGGATGTTTCCTTCAGGAACAGGGGCTGGGTCATGCACACTGAGCCCTGACCTTGGCTCCTCAGCAATCTTGCGAGTGCTCCCCCTGCGATACAGACCACCTGTTCTTAAAGAAACCAAAACCTAGAAACACTTCTGTTACACCCAAGGGTTTTCTTCAGTGTCTTTTTGAACTGTTGTAGGCTCTGGTTGGTGATAAGACCCTGGCCTTTCGCCTGATGGATGCAGAGATGTACACAAACATGAGCGTGCTCATGCCTCTGACGCCGGTTATCGATCGTGGCATACAGCTTCATAAAATGATTCGTCTCATTACTCATGCACTCGGAGGAGAGAGCTATCTGAACTTCATGGGTAAGTAATCTCAGGAAAAAGTCTCTCATTTTCTCATCTACAGAATGTGTGGCAGGGAAATAAAATGATCTGACATCTTATATCCACAGTATTTATCACAGTGCTGAAATTTGGAGCATAAATGCTTTTATAGATTTATTACAAAAGGTAATATGCATTGTTTTTCTGTCTGTAAGATGTATGATAAGACAAGAAAATGAAATCAAGATGGTCTGTAAGTGTAAGAGAAACAACTTATACAACTCAAACTAGTATTTTAATTGTTCTGCAAGTCTGTCGGGTGGTGAGCTGTGGCTCACACAGCTGGATTGTATTTCATCTCTATTCTTTTACTCTCTTAAACTTTTTAGGTTAACAATGAATTTACTAAGGATAGCTGTGGGCTTATTTCAGTTATTAATTGTCAGGAAGTAGTCTGGAATCAGCTGACCTATTTCATTGCTTCTTGGTGCTTAATGAGGTAGGCAAGGACAAATCACAGACACAGGATATGCATTCTACTATCAAAGCACAGAAATTGTAAGAGTTAGTGGTACCTTCTTCTGGTCTATAAACCGTAAAATAAAACTGTTGCATTACTTCCTAAGCACAGTTGCTACAAGGAAGTTCAATTGTTAGTCTAATTTGATCAGCAACTTACAGTTTCATGTAGTTATCTTAAAAGTTGAATATTCTTAGCTTTATCCAAAATTCCAAAGCTATTTATGCTGTCTGTTCTTTGCCACATTAATTTGTTTAATTTCTTTGCAAAATAGTTCTTACTTTACAGTAAAGATTTTGTAATGTGGTCTGAGAAGTTCTGTGTAGCATTTGTGATAGTTTCATGGGGAACAAAAAGCCTAAAAGCCTGCTACAAAATCTCCATCTCAGTTTTCTGATAATATAACACTTGAAAATGATAGAAAATTTAGTTTAGTATTGTCTTCTAATTTTATGGTTAAATGTTTCATTATATAAAGTTTAAGGGCACTGTTGGATGTATATTGCCATTTGTCCATTATATGTATATTTATATGTGTATATATATGTATATTTAACATTATATTTTCTGACTAAAAGCCTAGAGAACATAGGACAGTGGTGACACTGGATTTAAGTTTGCCTGTACTGGTACATATGCTTTGTATTGGGAGAAAACTCAGAAAATACTGTGTTGATTTTCTTAGAAAGAAATGAAGCAATTTCAGTACAGAACAAACTAATTCATTATATACAATACTAGTGAAACTGTTATTTCCAATAAAATGCAAGTGTTGATTTTTGTAGGGTTTTTTTTGTGGTTTTTTCTTTTTTTTTTGAGAGTGAAGAGTTAATTAAAAAAATACTTACAAAATGTGCAATCAGGCACCAAAATGTTCAAGATGTGAGATGTATGCTTCCATTCAAACTAGCGATACTACAGTAGTAGCAGGTATTTAGGAAACAGGTGTTTACTAAATATTCCAGCTGAACTGCAGGTGTCCTTGCTCCAGATTGACTTAGTAAGATTAGAAATATAATCAGTAATGCAATGTGGCATGTTAAATCCAGCGTGTCAATGCTGGCTGATTGAGCAATTAATATTGGGTATCTCTGAGTACTGCAAATGCTTCAGTAACTACATTGTAGTTTGCTGTATGTAAAAGGTGAAAAGATTGCAATAACTGTTGGAGGAGAAAACATATAAATTCAGAATGTTAGCAGTCCTGTGGACTTAAAATGCATGTTGCAGCATGCTATCTAATTAAGCAAATACAGTGACAAATGAGTTCTGTAACTTGCAGTTTGTGTGAATGCCAAAGGTAAGAAGCCTTCTGTAGGTTGGGGGAAGGAGTGGAAATCTTCTTTCACAACACCTGGAGAAGGCATTCCAGTTGCCTCTGTCCTTCCTTAGGTGTTTTCATTAAGAATCTTTCTGTCTCTGAAAACCCAGCAAAGAAACACCCTGCTTTCTGGCTTAAGGAAAAACAAACCTCGTCTAAAAATGTTGTGTCAGGAGTGGAAATCTGTATTCTCAAATATCTCCTGCAGTTTCTCTTTGAAGATGTAGAATCATATTTGATGACACATGTGTTGGAGCATTGTTTGGGCTCCATACATGCAAGGAGATTCCTGCTGACAGAAGTTGTGCATCAAACACTGATTGTGGCTTTCTCTCATCTTTCTCACTTTTCATACTGGATGGTTCTCTGTCCTTCTTACAAGCATCTCTAAGAAACCACTGCAAAAATCCTGAAAGTTGTTATTCTTGTTTTTCATGTTTCTGGATGTTTAATTTTCACTAGAGGCTTTTTTCCTTCTTCCCACTTACTTGTATCCCAGTGTTGGCAGTTGTATTGTATGCAAACTTAAATGTGAATAGGAAAGTTCCGTCATTTCAGTAAACTGGTTCCCCTGTAACAAAAACCTTTGGGAACATTCTTACCTCCAATCTGTGTTTTAGTTTTATGTGCAGCTTTCCAGGTGATCTCTCTGGCTTCATATGGGCATCCAGCATGGAAGACTTAACCTAGGAAGGGAAAAACTCCATATACTTGGCTGAAAATGAGAATAACAATAAGTGTCCTGCATCAGTGAATGCACTCTCTGGAAGGCCAGTTTGTTTCATAGTAATAGTAAAATAGTAGCAATTGTTTTGAATCTTTTGCTGTCTAAATCCTCTTCTGTCAGAGCAGGTAGAGGCATCAATCCCAATGTAGCTGGAACCCAGCTCCTGTTTTAGACAGATTTTAATACTGAAACAGGCCAGTCATGAGTCAGAAGTTGTCACAGAATTTTAGGAGGCCACAAAAATTCCTCTGCAAGTTCTTCTGCACAATGCTTTAGTTGGGAGCACTTGTGCTTCTTAAGGGGTTTCTTTCTTTACTAGTTATCTATGAAGGCCTTGACATAGACAATGCACATTTGAATGTCTGAACTTTATTGACACTTATAGGCTCAAGCACTTACAATCTGTGTATATGAAATAGTGAAAGTAGTCTTTTTAATTGTAAATAATAAGAAAATTCCCTCTTCCTTCTCAATTATTATTGTTTGTAGTTATAATGATATTGAAATACCATACACATCTAATTAACTTCAAACCAGAAAAGTATGTGCAGAAATATTTAGGGCCATAGATCTCTGCCCTCCCTAATATCAGGATTTGAAAACAAATCCAAAATAAAAAACCTTGTCTGACTAAAATTCTTAATTGTCAGTTTTAGTCCCCTACAAAATAAAGTATTGAGATTAAGCATAATTCCTCAAGCACTAAACAAGGACTAATAGAAGTTGTTATAAGACTTACAGAGTATTACAGGAATCTTTTGATCTCAGCTTGAAAATGAAGATACCACTGTTGTTACCCAGCAGTGTTTAACTTCAGTGTAAAGACTCACACATATTTCCTGAAAATAACACTTCAACTTACTAGAAAACTGTTCTGTCTCTACATTCCTGCGTTTTCTTTTTGCTTCATTTTTCATTCTGCCCCTGAAGACAAGCTGTAGACAATGGTAATTGTTGTTCTTTAAATATTCCTTTTGTATTTTCTTGTTCATTGAACATGCCCTGCACTTAGGGAAACTCAGCAGGACATGTAAAAAAGCTGTGCCAGTTCTTCAGTGCACTTGTTTCCATGCTCTCTCCTTATCTTGCAAGATACATCTGTGTGTCTAGATTTAGACAAGCAAGGATAATTGTTTTATTGCCCCAAATATACATACCCAAAGGGCCTTAAATAGCATTTTGAGTCCTTGAGATCCTTCATAGCACAAACACTTACTGTTTTGTACCACTGTAGGGTCTTGCTTTTCATCTTGCTAACAATCATTTCCTTGGTCCTTTATTTTTTTTTTTTGTTTGAAATTGGCTTAAGCTCAAATGTATTGATTTAAATGGAGATTAGTTCCTATATGAACCTCTAGTACTATTTTTCATGGCTCTCCCATAGTAAAACAACTCTTAATTAAGACTCCAGAGACCAAGATTCACTCCCTGAAAAACAACTTTTGAGACTATAAATATATATATATATTTATATTTAGGAAGTTATTGGAAGCAACTAGAACATTTTTTGCAATCACAAGCATTGTCTGGTGATGTTACTGTTTGGGTTGACATTCATCTGTTTCACTGCTATCTAATTTGTCTGTTAAGTTTCCTCTGTCCCACTTGTTGGTTCATTTACACAGCAGTTTTATCCACCTTCTCATGTCTTAGGGTTTTTTTGCATGCACCAAAAGGGTTTCTTGTCATAAGACCTTGTTCTTTCTTTGTCCTTAAAAGTAAAATGCTGTGTATCATCTATTCCTCGGAGTATTTTAGGAAGAGAAACTCTCTCTAAATATCTCTAAAAATATTTTTTCAGTTATTTACCTTGAAACTAAGGAATTTCATAACAGCAGGCTCTCGAAAAAATTTTGGTAAACAAGAAAAGGAATGGTACAGAAACTGTATCAGTAGCACCAATATCAGTGTGAGAAAGATTTGTACCATTTTCTTTAATAATATTAATTAAAAACCTGAAATAAAAATGGTGCAACATGACTGTCACTATAAATTGGAATGTTACTTTAAACAGAATCTGAAGTACTATTTTTATTGCTACTTATTCTAGATGAAAAAGGAATTGTATCAAGAGAAAGGGTTCTTAGCTTAAACCTAAGGGAGTTTGGTTCTCTTTGACATTTTACATTTTTACAGTTTTTTCTGTTCACTTTCTTATGCTTCTTACATTTGTGCACTGGTTACAGGGTGACTTTTTTGCCCGTCGTCTAAAGAGTGCCCTCAGGAGAGCATAAGCACTTTAAACTCACTCACTTCAGTCAACTCCTCTTGATAAGCAACCTTGAAGTGCTCACTTGGTACAGATTGCAGCTTTAGGAGAGGTAGCTTGAAGTCATCCTTCTTAATATGCTTGCCTAGGATAGGTGACAAATATGCTGCCAGTTCTAGCAGTGCTTTAATTCCATGGCAGCCTGACAGAAAACAATTATGTTCACTTTAAAGTAGAAAACAAGGGTGTAATCTGAAATCTCGCCTACAGTTTCTCAGAGACTTAGTGATAGACCACCTACAACTTTGTTGCATAATACCCCATATGCAACCCCACTCACAGCTTGGGTTGGGCAGTGGCAGGGGGAAGAATCTGAATTTATATATTAGACTTCGTAAATCACTTTGACAGACTCTTCTGCAAGGTCTAGAGGTGCAAACCGTTAATATTTATTCATTTAGAGTTGATTGAAGCAAGCTTCATCTCTACACTTGCTCAAAACACATTAGAGTGACTGGGAGAAAACCAATTAAAGAGAGAGACTCGCTCATAATTTAGAACTAAATCACAAACAGACCTGTCTTATCCTACCTCTCTTCACAAATTAAGTATGTCCAAATATTAGGAGTCTGTTGTGGGGGTTGGTTGTACATCTTCCTTGAAAGTGTAAGGCATAAAGCACTGTACATGTGTGTGTGTTATTTACATACATAAATAAGATTATTAGTGACAGCAATCTGTATGTGGTGGTGCATCCATGTCCACACTATGACCTCTCAAGGCAGAAACCCAGGAACAGAAACCTTCACAGTCAGCAGCATCCTCAGAACTGCTTGAGAGCCAACAGCTGCTGCAGCTGTGTTCATGAAGTGAATCCAGGTAGGGTTTTCAAGGATTGAAGAGGGAATAGACTTAATCGAGGTAGCTGGCATGAGTGGCACTTTGTTTTCTCCCAGAGGAACGCCGATGTTTCCTCAGTTTGTACCGCATCTGCTGGGTATTGGCTGTGACTTCATTACCAGTGGAGAATATCTATGATGTATCGAGGCATTCTGACATTGTGCATCAGTTATAAAGTGTTCAGGGTTTTTTTAAGGATGGGACTGCTATTTTAAATTTTTTTTTTATTTTATTTATCATTATGCTTAGTGGCATCATTTAATCATGGGATACTGTTGTTGAAACTTCTGCTGGTGTCTCAAGCTTTGTTCCTAGGGCTCCATCTGTTGCCTTACATATTGTATGAATTGTACAGCTCACAGTTCTGACTTGTGACATCTCCACTGTCACTGTGTGAGTGCAGCCTTGTCTGCTAATATAATACTTGATGTGATGTGAGGGCTTGCTAAAGAATAATGAGCAAAGTTGTAAAATAAATCTTGAAGTTATTAGAGTTACAGGAGTTCTGTTTCTGTTTGTATGACAGCCTTCATTTTTGCTTTATTGTTGTTTTATTTGTTGTTTTGAAGAACACAGAAATAGGCCTCTATATATTATAATTTTATATAACTCCACACTATATATTATAACTGTTCTATATACTATAACTTTCAGCACAGGTTTTTAGAGGAATCTTTCTTTTCAGTTGTTAAAAAATGTAATTTATTACAGAAATTATGACAAACCCATATTGTTATGAAAAGCTTTTTTCACACCAGGATTTCTGACTGTACAGGACATGGCTGTTATTCTTTCCTGTCATAGTTGTTGTTTGTTATTCTTCTCTCCACAGCTATGAGATTCAGAATTTCTTTACAATCAATTATAATTAAACTATTTACACATGACATTGATTAGTTTGACTTAGCTGTCTTCTATGGAAAAAAATTAATTATAGATCCAAAGACTAAATTGTATTTTATTTTCGTTCTCTTGACCTTAAGTTCAAGTAAGTTTAAAATAAACAGATTTACCTCACTTTTAGATTTTATTGCTTGCTTAATTCAGAATGTAAGCACCATAGTAAAAGCTCCATCTTAAAAACACCTATTAAATTTCTTTGAAGTTGTGCATATAAACACATGGTTTTGTACACAAGAATCTGTTTTGATTAAACATCAGACATTGTCCAAAATTAAGATTTGAGTAAAAGACAGAATATTTTTGCCTGATAGTATGAAACTATGCCAAGTTTTTAAAATTTGATAACATAGAGAAACATTTTTTTATCTACATACGCAAATTTTTCTATCTATGTGTATGTAAACATTTCTTTGCATATGATTCTATGTTTAAGAAATTAAACATAGCCATCTTACACTTCCTTTATTGTTAACTTTGATTCAAACAAAATGCTTTTAATAACTTCTGTTTATATACATTTGAAGTGCTTTAAAATGTTACAGTGACTTTAAAAACTTCATAAAGCTTGGTTCAATCTGTGAACAATTTGTTAATCATTATTGCTTCAGAAGAGCCTGCACGTTGTAAGGTACATAAAATGCCTTTTTGAGATGATTTTGCTCTGACTTCTGCTCCTAGTGCTCTGTGTCCCTGCCTGAGAGACACAATGCAAAGCTGAAAGGAAATTAAAAAATATTTTCAGATTTTCAAGTAAATATTAAGTTGACCTACAGATAAAAGTCAAGTTCAGCATTCAGGTCTCCATTATAATTTATGTTTTTAAGACAAAGCAGACTTTTTTGAGGGTATTTCTCTCTGTTGCACCTTCTTCAATAAGCTTATGCAATAATATGTGGTTTTCATGAAGAACTTGGCCTCTGCCACATCACAGAGCACATGAGTAAAGTTGAATTCTGAGTTTATCAGTGTCACTAATGAAATGCTTACTGCAGGAGGCCACTGATTTCCTGGATGCCAGGTATCTGCAGAAGTGGCCTGCCTGATAAAAACTGAATCTGTGCATGAACTTTGTCTTCTAAGAGCAGGAAAAAGGGGTAAGCATGCCCATTCAGGCAAGGGTAAATATGAGGTGGATGTTAAAGCTTTTGTCTTTTCTCCCTACTGCTCGCTGTGTTACATGCAATTTTGATGCTGATAATTTATAAGTACTTGTTTTAAGTTACTTATTTCTGAAATTCTCCATGCTGAAAAGAGGCAGCAGCAGCCCTCTTACCACTCCCAGCTGTTTTACTTCTACTTTTTGCATTCTGTCTGTACTCACTAGTCTGGAAAGGGCTGAGAGAATAATGGAACTATTTTCTCCAAAGCCATCTACCAAAGAGCAAAAAATTCCTTCCTGATTATACTTCATAGGCTGGCTCTTAAAGAGGTAGAGAAAGGTGATCCAAATCAAATAATTTAGCAACACCAGGCTCTAGTGGGCTGGTCTAGGAGCATGCAGAGGGGTCTGGTAATCACAAGCCTACCTTTGGTGGCACATTGCACTTTCTCAGACTGGTTTCTCTGGGCAATGCAGAGCCAAATAGAATTAAACCCCACGTGTTACTCAGTAAGGAATTGTTGGTTTGAGACATGACTGCACAGGTGACATTTTTTATTTGTAAAGTCTGAATAATAGATCCTTAGGCATATATTCCAATTTGGATTTTAATGTGTGCAGTTGAGGTAATTTGAAATGAGTTCATCTCAGTAGTGTCATTAATTCCCCAAATCAATGTAGCTTAAGCTGAGATAACACTTTGTGATGACATTGGAATAAAAAAAAAAGACGCCTTTATGTGTTCAAGAGCTTATTTTCACAATATGTTATTAGCTTAGAATCTTCTCATTGTCCTAATTTTTTGAGGCCATCAGTCCAACCCACACAGAGGAATTTGCTAGAATAAGAATTTGAAGCACATTGTAGTTAAATTTACATTGATTTTCAAGAGACAAGGTATTTCCTGTTTTTCCTGAGAAGTGATAAAGTCTGCAGAGCAAAGCGTATTAGCATGAGAACATCTTTTCTAAGTGTTGACATGTTCTTTCTTGGGTGTCTTTTGAGATCATCAATGTGAAATTCTGTAGAATTGTACAGTGTTTTAGGTTGGAAGGGAAACAACCAAAAGATCATCTTAAACGTCATCTAGTCCCAACCATCCTGCCATGGGCTAGGACACTTTCCACTAGACCAGGCTGGTCAGAGCCCCATCCAACCTGGCCTTGGACAATTCCAGGCATGGGGCATCCACAGCTTCTCCATTTTCTCACCACTTGCACAGCAAAAAATTTCTTACTACTGTCTGATCTAAACACTGGTAGAATTCATAGTGGAGTAAATTAGGAAGGGAGTTCATCAACGCAATAAGATTACTTTTGGCTGAAAAGAAAACGAATCTTTTGGAGAAGGATTGTTTTTGGAGTTCTGTTATTTTTTTTTCTTTTCCAAGTAGTGCAAGTACCTTTTGAGTGGGGATGCCTTGTTGAATATAAACCACTACTTCTGTCTTAATCTACTACATAAAAGTGCAGTGCAAAAGGAGTAACAGACCAGTGACTAATGTTTCAAGGAGAACAAGGTTATGCACAAAGCCAAAAGTACTAATGCAGTCTTTTTACAGCCAGAAGCTTAGAGCTTTTACTCAGTTGGGATAAGTATTCAGACCTTTTTGTGAAATTCAGAACAAGTCCTGCAAGCAAGGTATTTTCATAGAATATCTTCTCAAGAGGGATTTTTAGAGAGATTATTTAAAAGCAATCTGGTAATCCACTCACTCTTGATTTGAGAGTCAATCTGTAGACTGTGAAACAATCCTCTCATATTTTTTTTTAATCCAGCTAACTCTTAATACAAAATACTGCAGGAAAGCCTCGATCATCTGAGTGGTTGTATTATAGGTCAGCTCTTTGTGCAGCTTAAGCTTACAACCTTTATCTTCATAATAGAGAAATGTATGGTTTTATTTCAAAATATTAATGGGGGGAAAAAGGCCATCCGATGGACAACATTAACCTCTGTTAACATACACTGTTGGATTGGCAGCATTCTTTTCCATGATTTACCTTGAGCTCGTAAAAACAAACAAAAAACTTGTTCAAGCTAAGCTGTTCTTGTTTGTTTGTTTTCATGATTGGTTATTTATTGTAGTTCCTAGTGGCTGCCACCATTTTGGCAACTCATGAATTGTGCATAATATTGCTTGAAGGGAAAAGTGCAGAAGTCTGAGACTTCTATAACTCACATTTTTCTTTCATCTGAGCTAATATAGTCAAAGTGCTAGTTATTTATAGATAGCAAAATACTATGTGAATGTATATTCTATTTTCCATAAGTCTTCACTTGTGTGTTACTATCCTTTTTTTCCTCCTTGTGTGCTATTTAGCTATACTTAAACAGCTTCTATGCATTTCTTCTTGAATATGAGAATAGTTAATTCTTTAAAACGCTGTATTTTTCAAAGCATTTTGTTTAGCCTGAAGAAAAGGAGGCTTAGAGGTGACCTTATCACTCTCCATAACCACCTGAGAGGAGGCTGTAGCCAGGTGGGGGTTGGTCTCTTCTGCCAGGTAACAAGTAGTAGGATAAGAAGAAATGCTGTCAAGTCATGCCAGTGCAAATTTGGATTGAGAAATTTCTTCACTGAAAGGGTGGTCAGGCACTCGGACAGGCTGCCCAGGTAGGTGGTGGAGTCACCATCCCTGGAGGTGTTTACCAGAGGTGGCTCTTGGGGATGTGGTTTAGTGGTGGACTTTGCACACAACCATAATGATTCTGTGACTAGTCAAAGCCCACAGGCTGGTAAGCATGCCAGAGTATCGACATACTAATTGCAATAGATGTAAAGGAAAGTTGTCTTATTTCTACAAATTTCCTCAGTATGTGATATTTATTGTTCTGTTTGGAGAGAGAGGAATAAAAAAGAAAATAGAAAGAAAAATCAATATTGCACTAAGCTTGTTGCAGTTCTGTCTGTGGCTAGTTTTAAAAATATGGTAAGCTATTTATTAATATCCTGCTTTCCTGCTTGGAAAGGTGTGTCCTAATTAAATATGAAGTATCTTCATTTAAAATAGTTTTCATTTTGCAGAGTTCAGCCTAGACATAATTGAAGTTTTCAGAGAAATTGTCAAAGTCTCTTTGTATTTACTAGTTGCTTTTCTATTTGTAGGCCAGAAAAACTGTGGTTTTAGTTTCTTTCCTACATAGAAGGCTATTGCTTGGTTTGTACACTGCACATTAGAATACAGAACTGTATCCATTGCTTGACTGTGGAAACTGAAATACAGGGAAGAGGAAGAGGCTTGTGGAAATTAATAAAATTTATCTTAATAAAGGTGCTGTGTACACATCATACTCTCTCAGTAAGGTTTTGATTTGTATTTTTTTTTTCATTTCCCAGTTCATAAAGGGGTGATGTTATCCATGTCTGAGATACTGTGAGGCTGGGCTCAGGGGCATGAGCAGTTTTTAGCAGGCTCCTGTTGGGGCTCTGTCTCTTTTCTTCCCTCCTGCTGTTACCGTGACGTATCAGGCTTCCAAAGGATATGCTGTTTTCTGACAATAAAATGTTCCCATTAAGGTCTAAATAAGAAAACAAGTATTGAAATAAGCTTCCACCATAATGTGGCTGTGTAAAGGAATGAAATGGAACAAAACAAAATGAGTAATGACATTGGCAAATATTTTTTTGCAGATAAAGGTGTAATTTTACTTGTTTCAGAGGATTCTTCTCTCCTTTTTTTTAATAGATGATCCATGTAAAGCATTTATCACTTGAGCAAGTTTATATTTTTCAAAGAAAAAAAAAAAACACAGAGGAATGAAAAATCATTACTGAGGAATTTCATATGTCCAATTCAAAATGTCTTTGTGCAAGTAGTCTCTAATGGTTTCTTGTCTGGGTTTTGTGTTTTGCTTTTGTCATTTTGAATTTCCATACAGCATTGCTGGAGGGGGAGAACAGAAATCATCTTCATGTTTGTACATATTTGGCTTTCCTCAAACAGTTGTAGCAACACTTTTCAGACATGGAAGCAGGTTTGGGGTTTTTGTCTAAGATCAAAGTTTACTTTTTCCCTTGACAAAGAAGTTTTTTTCTTAAAGGCACAAATAGCATTATGTGCTGTATATTTTCATTTTGAGCCTTAAAAAAGCTGTATCTCTTCTTTATGTGCAGTGCAATGACAGCATGAAGTGTAGTACTTCAAATGCATTCATATTTCACTGAATTGAAACACATTACTTTTGGAAATAATATTAAAAAAAAAAAAGAACACGTGCATACAGAATTAATTCCAGCAGTTGAAACTTTGGGGTAGGGAAAGGACCAATTCATATGAACATATGTTTTTAGTAAAAAGTTGGTCAAGGAAAAAGGGGTGGCTACCTAAATGAGATTTCTTTTATTACTTTATACACTAGTTCAGAGGTATTTATTTCAAAACTGAAAAACAAATTAAATTTGTATCATGATTTAAGCAGCCATCTTTAATGTCATCTGGGAATAATTTCTGCCCTGATTCTCATTTATCAGTATAAATTTGTTTTCTGTCCGTTAACTTGGTGTCACAAGAAAAATGTAAAATTATTGGCTAGTTATGTCTTGAAAGGCTCACAGCTTTGTTATGCCTTCAGCTGATTCAGGTCTTGGCACTAATTTAAATATGTTTTGAGCATAAGATGAATACTGTCATGTTTGCCTCTGTGTATGTAGCAAATTGTTGGATTTCAAAGCCAGAAGGGGTAGCTGTCCTCTCCAAAGAAAGAGGCATGAGATAATGGAATGACCAGAGGAGATGGCTCATGGTGAACCTCTTTCTTAGAAGATAAATCTCAAAGGTTCACAGTTCCAGACCACTCTTCTACAGCTATGTACTTGTTTCCTAACCTCTTTTGAACAAAATTATTTTAAAAAAATGATGTGCAAAGATAGATACCAATCTGACTTCATGGCACCTTCCTTTCTCATGGGAATTACTCTGGACAGAAGATAGCATTCTTGTCTACGAAGGCGTTTGTTCAGAGTCATCCCTTCCCCAGTTGCCATCAGAACTCACCATCCAAAATTCAGCTTTTCCTCTCACCTGCACCACAGGGACATTCAGGAAAACCATTGGATCACTTTCTAGTGATTAGAATTCTTAATATACAGGTTGATGTGTGTCTTGAGTTAGCTACGTAATGTGCCCATCATCAGGAAATGGAGGGTGTCAGTGGGTCTTGGATTTTCCAGCTATTTGAAAAATTTTCTGTACGAAACCCTGAAAATTGGAAGACCAAATCAAAAATTAGCAGAATCTCTGCCTGATGATGTTCTGAGTACTTCTTAAAATCTCTTTATTAAAAGACCTGTCATTAGGGAGCAAATGCCCATAATCTTTTCTCTAGTCTTCCTGGCTGGGGTGAGAATGATTGCCTGAAGGAAGGAGAGTGGAATCCTGCCACTGAATCAGGGCATATTGTGCCTCTTCTGATGTCCCTTCAAGCTGATTTTTAAGGCATGTCCTCTTCAGAGGTACAAGGGAAGTAGAATGTGAAGGGGTAACTAAGCATGCAGGAAGAGCTTTTTTGGCCACAATTGCTTTTTGAAAGGCTGTGGTAACGTTCAGTTATAGTTAGGTTTCTTTCTGTATTATATTTTAAATTTCAACAAATAATTGTTCTCTCAGTGTCGTGAGATTTATTTTTTACTGTCTCCTTAAATAACAAAAACAACAATGACAAAAAAGAAACAACAAAACAAAAATACGATGAACACCTTCCTGGATAACTGTGCTCTGTTCCTATAGATTTTGGTGACTCATTTATAATTCACCTGCTGCTTGCAGGCAAAGTTCTGTCAGTGCCAGTTCCTCAAGCCCCCTTTTTATCTGAGTGATGGATTTGCTTCAGCTTTCAAAACTGTTGCCTGCTATCTATTTTTTTTCCTATTTTCCTTTGTTTTCTTTCCCCTTTTTTTTTCTCCCTTTTCCCCACTTCTCAGTAGTGCTGACACTGGTTAATGTACAGGTGAGTCAAGACTATCTCTACACTGTGAATCCAGCCCATCTGGCCATCAGGGTGCTTGAAAAGGTCTGCCCCAGCCTGCAGTGTAGTCACAGTCTCCACATGCCCACTCATACTGGAAGGCCAGCAATTATTCTGGTATAATTAATTGTAGATTACTATTAGAAGGTGATGCTCTTCAGAGGCTGGTTCTTAATTACAGCCTTTCTTTATCCTCTTCTGGTTGTAAACAGTTGTAAAAGAATTTTAATAATATTGCTGTGATATTTTAATTGTCCTTTTTTTGTTCTTATACTCTGAGATGTGACTAAAGATGGCTCAAGGATCAGCTTAAAGATGCTTAGAAAAATTTTGTGCCACTTCCTTTCATATAAGATGTGCATGCATAACATCCATATAAAGCTGTTGCAAATTTATGCTACATTTTAAAATCTGATGCAGTGAGCATTCCAGGACTAGATATTTTTATGGAAGCAGCACATCTTAATGATTCTAAATGAATTCTGATTTTTAACATTCTTCAGGTGCAATCTGGTAGATGCATTGTATCTTGCAAAAAGTTCAGAATATGTCCTTGAAAACTATATGAGATTTGGTCCCTAGTCTAGCAAGAGGGAGAGAGAAGGCCAGGGCAATGACTGCCTTGAACAGGCCAGAATTACATCATCAGAGGTTTCTCTCATCAACACAGCCCTTCTGTGCACCTTCATCAATAGATCTCATTTACAGACAAAGCATTTCAATTTAAACCATGCTTTTTCTGTTCAAGAATATTTGACTTAAATATACAGACCAATGGTCATAATTGATATCAGATATATCATAATTGATTATCATCAAATGAGGCTTTTCTTAAAACCTGCCCTTTTTTTAACATGACAAAGTACCAGAGACCCTGACTCCTGATCTTTAACTGTTCTTTCTGAAAAAAACCAAAAAAACTTGGAAATTTCTCCCCCCATTTTCACAAGGAAAAAAATCTAAAACAACAAACAAACAAACAAAACCTCCACCAATACAAAAAATCTTGCCTTTGACATCCTTGTTATGTTTGACTCTAATGAGCAGAGATCTTGCAACAGATTATGCTGTCAACATAAGAATATTATGCTAGAATTTTTGAAATATGCTAAAACCAATAAACATGAATTAGAAAAATTGCTTTCAAGTGTCTAGCTAGTCTTACATAAACTACTTATCTTTTTTTTAATGTAAGAGTATCTTAAAAAAAATCCCCCACAAAACAAAAATAAAAAAACAACAAAAAAAAAGCCCCAAACTGTAAAGCTAACAATGAACAAGTTGAAGGGGGGGAGCAAAAGACTCTAAAACAATGAACACAAAAAGTCAATATGTTGATGTGGGATGTTCCTCTGATGTACACATAATTATGTTTATACCAACATAAATATTTACCATCCACTGAGGATACTGCTTTTGAAACACACAGCAAAGCAGCAGTTTTGTTCTCTGGAATATCAGTGTATTTCAAAGCTAATTTTCTTCCCAGATAAAGAGTCAAATTAGTATGAGAGGAAAAACCAGAAAATTATATCCACTTGATAGAGTTTAAACTGGTTATGATATTAGAATAATCTATTTATTTACTAGTAAGCAAAAGGCAAATGAACCATAATGTAAATGTACTGTTTAATTTGGCATCGGCCTAATGAGAATTTCTGATTCTTGAGGCTTCCTCTTCTGAGGTTGCTCAAAATATTCACACTTTCACAAGGAGGTTTTTGGCAGACTTTTAATTTCCTAGCTTAAATAGTCAGTTAATATTTACTCCAGGTAATGTCATTTTTCTCTAACCATTCTTCTTTAATCTGGCTGAACTCCTGTTAGATGTTTATTTGCGAGGCCCCATGTTTTACCTTGAGTTATTAGCTAAAAATTCCTTCCAAAACCCAACAATCATAGTGGTTTGAGTGGAATTGCCAAAAAACAATGCATGATGCTGTGTTGTGTTGTGTTCCATATGTGGGTTGGTGGTTTTGGTATGTCTTTAAAATAGCCAACATTTGTATTGGCTGCCAGACGTGGCTCTCATCCCTCTTTCCCAAGATAATATCTTGTGCAGAATTAGTCTTACAGCTCATGCCGTGTATTGATTTCACAAAAGGGTTCTGTATGAGCATTTGAAAGTAGCAGGATAAGATTGGTTTTACTTTTTGCGCACATCAGAGCTTTTTCTCTACATATCCAATTCTTTTTGTGAATCTCCTTACAACATCTACTTTAATAACTATAGAAAAACAAATTATTTAGCTGATAAGTCTTCTCTCACAACTATTTTAAACTATGAACGAAGTGGCTCTCGGAATGTAGATTTTGTATTTATATTTACTCCAGCATGTTTGAGTTTTACAGATGGCTAATATTTCATTCAGCCCTCAGCAGCAGCCCTGAAGCCAAAGGAGTAGTTGGCCAATCTTTTCCAGTGTCAGTCCTTGGCATTTATTTTCATCTGTTGTGTAAAGAAACTCAAACCAACACTGAAAATCGCACACAAAACCAAACTGCAAACAAAAAACAAACAAACAAACAAAAAAAACCCACCCCGAAAATATCAAAACCCTAACCTGATATGACCTTGAATCCACAGTGCATGATTATTTAACATCAGTCTCACACATTCTTTTGCTGCAAGGTAGAAGTACAATAAAAATTTGAATGTCTCCCTGCTAAGTAGTGAAATTGAAGTAATTGCAGAAAGCAAATGTGCAGTAGGAAGGCTGGATTTTGCCAGGGCTATGCTTTTTTATCATTAAAGTGAGTCTGTTTCTTGAAGCAAATTATTTGAGGACACTCTAAGAGAAACCTGACTTTAAAATGCTTGCAGCTCTTCTCATTTTGGAAGATGTTTTGTATTGTGAGACATTGCTAAGATAAAATTCTGGATCACAATATTTGCCTTTCTCCTTAATGATGGATTTGGGTTTACTGATCAATCACTACACTCATTATACTGAAGTGGTGGTGTCAAACTCCACAATAATTGAACAATTGGAAAATACATCCGTGTGTTCCCAATCCTTATTTCCTGAACAGCATTTAATTGGAAGATACAATTATGGTCAAAAACTTCTTTGATACGTGTTGTCATGATGTTAATTGCTGATTTGGGAACCTGAAAGGATTTTAATGTAAAAAGTTTTTTATCTAATATGATGTGTGGCTAATTTTAGAACCATTTTACTATTTTTTCACTTTTCAGTGTGGTAAAATTCTCTGCTAACATTCAAGATTTTCTGCTCGAGAATTCTATCAGTTAATATTACAATTTGTGCTCCTTTCTATAAACTTTTATTTTGAGAGTAGGATATTAAATTTTACTCTCCATGATGGTTTCTGAATGTTCTTTTTGTTTCGTCCAAGGACAACTAATTCTTAAGCAAATATCCTTATAATATCTAAAGTATGGCTTCAGTTAGGTGGTAATTCCAGTTAAGATCTCAGCTGTTGTGTGGAATTGTGCATAGAAACAAATACAACAATTGATTGGATTTTTTTAAATATTATGTTTATTTATATTGGTGTATGTGCAAGTTCATAGCAGGAGACATTACAGTAACAGGTTGCTTTGAAATAGTGCCGAGTCCTGCAAACGAAATGTGGGTTGCACTTTCCAAATTCCCAAATCACTTTTGTAACATTCAGAAAACAAATAACTCCATTTCCTTATCTGAATTGAAGCATAACTGTTATGAGAACTTAGAAATACCATTGATTGGTTTTCTGCATCAGAGGAGTCTTTAACATTTGCAGTCACAGCTTTGAGTCTGAGCACATCAAGGGTCTCTGCCCTCTTTAAGAGCTGTGCAGCAGTGCCCAGGTACCACTTCTGGTGCTGTTTGGAGTTTTCCATTTCTTTGAGGAAAAAGTAGTGTAATAATGTGATGCTGTGCCTTTTCAAAGACTTTTACAGTAATTACCTAATTTTGCTTTTGAAAATACCTTAATAAGAGTGCCCAGGTTCACTGGAAACAATGGCAGATGAGAGATGTTTAGGATTTGAGGATCTTGATAAGGTTTTATCCAAAGGAAATGTTTTTAGGAAGTTTATAAACACATTCACAGCATGGCAGGGTTGAAGCAGCCTCAGGTGGAGGGCAGGAGGCAGCTGGCAGAAAGAAGCTTTAATCTCAAAGCAGTGATATGTGAGTCTAGGAAAAATCTTGGGAATGTACTCCTTTGAGGACATTAGGTACAAAGAGGTTTAGAGGTGCAGCCAAAAGTATACTCTGATGGGTGATTTGTACTGTTTTTTAAAAAAGAACAGGGCTTCTCACAATGCACCTTCTGTCTTGATTACTGACATCTATTTTAGAATGCCTTTCCCCTCCCGCTACTTTAACATTTATTCCAAATTTTAATTTCAAATTTTCTCATTTTGTTCTGTTAACAAATACATAATTATTTAAGTAATTAGATTTGTTTCGGCAACAAGAGTAAGATAATACTGAACTTTATTTTTTTATTTACTTTAACTTTCCTGTGCATCAAACACTATGTAAGTGGACTTTTTCTTCTGTTTACTTTTTTTTCTAATTCTTTATATGCTCTTTCAAAATTAGACAGTGAAATTCTTACTGACACCAGCAAGTAAACTGCTGTTTGTTGGATATCCTAGGACAAATGTATTGATGCCATTCTTGGACATTGTTATGTTCCAGGCTTGTCCTAAATTCACTTTGTAAGCCCATTAATCCGTCAGTTTTGGTACCAGTTAATAATTGGCAGTGCACCAAATTGAAATATCTGGCTAGAACTTTCTGATTGCATCTTCTGTTAAAAAAAATTCTTGATATAGATTTGTATCTTTTGTTGGATTTGAGACGTTTTTGTCTGTTTTGTTGTGATTTTCTTTTTTTTCTTTTTTTTTTTTTTTAACCTTTGCAATGTGTTGTGCAATACTTCTGTTCTTAAATATTTTAGTGAGCTCTTGGAAGTGGTTGACTAAATAATGTATACTGTGCCATGTTCATGTAGAGCCTGGTGGAAATGTCACAGTATCAAAGCCAGTCTCTTGTTTTTACCAGGATGCAGCTAATAGGAAGCAGCAAAATGGGAACTGTTTCAGTGTAAGAACACCACAAAGAGTTTAATTGTTACTTTACTGTTTTAAATACTGGATGAAGGTGTTGAGTAAGTTGTCAGTCAGAAATATATTATTCTACAGTGGGAAAGAGGGCTGAAATGTAAACTTTCAGGCCTGAAAGTAATAGAATAATTAATAAAATAATTATCCTCACAAAATCCCTTTCAGCCTAAGTAACTTCTTATGATACTTTTTTGTTTGTTTGTTTTTGGTCTGTTAGTATGAACTGCAGAAAATCTTGCTGTGCTCAGTAAACATTCAAGGGAAAACTTCCATCTGCCCTTAGGAACTGAATACTGTTTTCAGTGAGACCACTGATACTTTATTGAATACTCCTTTGATAGAACACTCCGAATAAGTAAATGAAAGAATAATTTATTCCAGATGAATGTTTTTGGGAATCTTTTTTCTGTGTAAATATAGTTCTGCTAAATACCAGCATGTGGGCATAACCATCATATGATGTACTTCTGTTCAAAATTAAAGTAAATCATAGTTAGCAATGCTGTGTTCTGTTTCCTATGCCTGTGCCTGATTGTTCCTCTATGTAAAAAATCTTTTCAGCCATCTAACCCTTCCTAATAGAGGTTCAGAGTTGGTGCTTCTGAGGAGAATTCTTTATTTTTTTCTTATTTGGTTTGGGTTTTTTTCTATAAATAATATGGCAAAAGAGAGATCTGGGTTTGAAATACGAGAACTGAACAGTGCCATTTAGTATGATTGGAATTTTTGTTGGAACAGCTGGAATATTATGTCCTTTAAGGACCTGGAACTGTTTTATCAGTGGTATAAAATCGTGTGGTACAATAGCTCCCAACTTCTGAATATCAGCAAGAAATGAGTGAAGACAGAGTAACCCTCGATGGGAGGTGGGAATGGGGGAGAAACAGCTTGAACTCTATCCCTGTACAGAGTACTGTGTCCCTGTGTGATTTAGGGCAAGCATTTTAAGGATTCAATCCTTCACCGTGTCTTTGATACACTGGAGGCATCCTTCTGTTTCTTCATGACTGTATCATACCGGGGAGACAAATTCTTTGCTCCTTTAATGCAGAGAATGTTAAATGTTTCCTCCCTTCTCCCCTAGAAGACAGGGAAGAACCAAGGTGCAAAACAAAATGGCTTATCCTGATTTTTATCTTTCATAACTGAGGAGGAGACAATATCTGGTATTTACAGAAAATGGGAGACAAATACATTTTTTTCACAAAACTGTCTTTACCAATTGCCCTGCTATTATCTCTTGCTAGATATTTGCTCTAGCCTGTGTTTTATGCAGAAGTTAAAATACAATTGTTTGCCTGAATTGATTTTGTTAGTCTTTTCTGACCCCATATGTGATTAAATACCAACGCTAGAGGATTAAAAAAAAATATGAAGGTCTTCATGTCATCTAACCCAGGTGTTTCAGGAGTCCATTTGGAATTTCACTTTATTTTATTTTTGCATGGATTTCAAGACTATAGGAATGCCTGCAGTGAGGCTCATTCTCTCATTCAGAGGCAGTACAGTGTTTATTGTTTGGATTTGGTAGTAATGAATGTTAAGAAGAAGAAATGGTACAAATATGAGTAAATACAAAGTATCAAAATTGCTTAACACCCAAGAGCTTTACAACTAGGGAAAATGAAGATTCATTGTTTGAAGTGTTTGTTGTTTGAAATAATGATAAATACCATATGCTATCTTGATGTGATTTACATTGATTCTATTTATAGCCTGCAGATTGTTGCACTGTCATCATGGTTCACACAGGCAGTGAAGTCAAATTCAAAGCAGTTACAGCTCCTGGATGACTTTTATTATCTGGCTTCTGTGAATTGGTATAACTCCACTTACTCTGATAGATGTACTTTAAGGTGGAACTGTTAGAATTTTGTCCCGATGTGTCCAGTCTCCAACTCATCAGCTTTAAATAGGATCTTTTTTAGTGTTTTGGATAATTTAAAACCTTTTTTTTGCCTTATACACCTAATTAAACTTTTAACCTTTGTTGTATAAAATAAAGTGCTTGTTTTAACTGCATTTAAAATATTTAGTTCATAATTAATTCAAAATGCAAACAACTCCTTATAACATCTCTTGAAACTGCCTGCTCCATCTTTTAAATATCCCTTAGTTCTGCTTAGGCTTATTCTTTGAGAGAGAATTGCTACTAAAGCTTCTAAAGAAGAGAGATCAAGAAAACTTTAATGACCTGTGTGGATCAGCTTTAAAAGAATCCTCAGCAGCCTAACTTCTTTGTGGTGTAAATGCACTTCTAGCTTCATAAACAAGGGTGACATAAATTTTCATTATGGTAGTAGAAAGTTAATTTATTTGTTGGAATTGTGATCTTGAAATCCTGTACATAATAAAGTTGTCCAGTGTGCACAATATGCAGGAAATTGCAAACTTCAATTAATTCCTAGATAAAATTAGCATGCATAGCAATTCAAGGATTTGTCTTTATTTTGTTTCTCTAATCAAAACTTGAGTTAATTTCAGCTTTGTTCTCTGCCTCTCCCACATTAGTTCCATTGTCTTGATTTGCATCATTTGTGGCAGCCGCCTTCTTATCAATCTGTAGTTTAGACCTTTACATCAAACAGTAAATTAATTAGAGGAAAAGGAATCCCAGTTGTACTTCTTGATAATTGTGGAAGCCTCTAAGCATAGAAGGGAATGTTTCTGATTCTTGTCAGAGATGAGAAGTGTAACATGGGGAAGGAGGCAGATCATGCTGCACATTTAGTGGACCAATAGTTATCTCTAGAAGTAAGTGCTGGTCACTTACCTGTGCCTTTCCTTTCCTAGTCCCTCCTGTCACTTATCATGAAGTTAAACTAGGAAAAAACAGCAATTAAAAAAAGTAGTATTAAATGTGGATTTTTTTACAGGATCATGGTCTTAATGCAGATGCATCCTAAAAGTTACTTTCTTTTACTACCACAATTTAAAAACATAACCAAAACTACTTGAATTCATTCTGTTACAATTTATGAACTATTATTCATCCCATAAAGAAATCAAGTGACCCTTTTATAGTCAAGCAACTAGTCCAAAAGGCTCAGGAGCATATTCTCCAGAAGATGCTCATGGACACAGACTGTCCAAGTACATGCAGAGTTTAGACCTTGGCTTGTGTTTTTGGCTGCAGAAAGTATCTTAGTGTTTTGTCAAATTGCTGCACTGTGCTAAGTTCCCTTTTTTTCTTAGTAGCCATTAGCATTAGTTAGGAGATTAAGACTACTTTTAGTATTTTGCTGCATTGTATTGTTCCTTTTAAAAAGCCAAGACAACAAAGCAGCATTGGAACGACACCAGTTGCTGTGGTGGGGAAATAGGCAAAGCAAGTGGAGCTGAGGGAGTCGATATGCATTATAAACCTGAAGGAAGTCTGCCCTGCTTACAGTGAAATAATCTATGGAAATGATGGGCTAGTCCATTCTAATTTATTTGCTATCTTCTATTGCTTATTTCCTCCATTTTTGTTTCTTTCTTGAACAAATAGGTATGATTTCCTTGCCTATCAATTCAAGATACGTGTCATCTCTGACTTTTTGCTATCTTTAGCTGAGCTGTCTGATGTAGTTTATCTCTTCAATAGTGTGCAGATCACGAAAGAAGGTAATACCCTGCCTAGCTCTTCAGAGAATATTGAATTTGGTTAGATACAGTCTCTGTTTTGTAGCAATATCTTTCCTCATATCCCAAACCGTATTGTTAGCACATTTTAAGAGCTCAGTCCAGCATTATTCCAAGGTCATTTTGAAAGTCCTGCTGTGATTATGATTCTTCTATATTTGTCTGCAGTTTTGAGCTGAATATGAAATTTGGTGGTTTATCTTTTGAATAGGAAATTTAATTTACAACTTGTCAGTTCGTTTACAAAGCGAATACCACTTTGAACGATTCTCCTAAATATATATGAGGCTTTTCTCTTTTCTCCTCTGTTCATTTCTTTGTTCCCATGAAGCAGGGAATTACAGAAATCATTTCACAAATTGAAGTTCATAGCAATCCCTGCTGCCTGTATCTTCCAGGCCTTCAAGGCAGTGCAGGCTGGCTGGGACAGCAGATCGGTGGTGGATGCACATGCAGGGAATCCAGCCAGGAATCTTTTGCCTTCTTTTGGCATCCCTGCCCTTTGCCAGCCCACAAAGCTCCAGTTCTTTGACAAAACTTGAGTAACAGTTTGTGGAAATGTGAGGATCCTTTTACTATTCTTTTGTTTGTTCTTTTTGTTTTCATGGAAAACCTCTTAAATTTCATCATATTACTTTCCATACATATTTCCAGGTACCTGTTTTTGTCTCTGTTTTATGGTGAGTGGGTGTTGTGTAATCTCTGAAATGTTTGTCATGAATCAACTGTCATGGGCTTTGAAACAAGGGTTTAACTTGCAAGGTACTTGATACCCTTTAATTCTGTGTCAAATGAATAGTCTAAAATGACAGTCTGCAGGACAACAGGTTATAGCATGAGTTAGAATTAAGTGCATTTGAAGTTGTCTCAAACTGTAATAATGACAATATATAAACCAAGAAAAGTTTGGATACATTAAAGTCATTCAAAATATTGGGTCCCTAATGAGGTCTTGCTTTGAATCTTTAGCTTTGACAGCTGAGATTTGCTTTGGAGATTCTACATAAGAGAAGCTAAACTTTTTCTTGATTAAATGGCAACCTTTTTCCTTTTTGAATGTGGTCCAAGTTTGAGTAAATCTATTCTTTGTCTTTAAGGGAAGTCTGCTCAGTAGTTTTTTAGGCTAGATAATCTGCGTGAGACTGGCAGACTTGTGAAGATACTGCTATAGAAAACCGAATTGAGACGTAAAGGCACTTACACACAAAAATTTCTGGGAAATTTTCAAGCATGGCATGACAACATGGAGTTCATAATTCATCACTTTATACTTCCCCTGGAATCCATGGATATTTTGCTCTTGTAGCTTTAGTGGCCAAACAAGCCTGATAACACAAATGGAAGTTCTGAGAGACATATTAATAAATGAGACATAATAATAAAATGACTAGTTTATATATGGAAGCAGATTCTTTGGAATTTAAAAGTTGTAGAAAGGAAATAAACATAAATATATTTTGCTTTTGCAGGCTTAGTGTATCCTTAGCATGTGATTTCACATTTCATAATGTTTTTAAATGCAGGTAATGAGTTTGGACATCCAGAATGGCTTGACTTCCCCAGAATAGGGAATAACGAGAGCTACCACTATGCCAGAAGACAGTTTAACCTTACTGAGGATGATCTTCTTCGCTATAAATTCCTAAATGCCTTTGATAGGGATATGAATAGATTGGAGGAAAGATTTGGCTGGCTTGCATCTCCCCAGGTAAGCTGTATGCACAAAATGATAATTTTTAGTCACCAGTTGGGTGTATGTGTAGAGTAACAACCTTTCCAAATTTGCACGCTGCAATTTCAAGCAGTACTTTATTATGCGCTATGTAATGCCTCACCATATATTTCAAATTGTCAAAACATGGCACCGAAATATCTTCCACAGATAATAGAAACCTGAAATAGCCTCCTTTTAGCTTCATAACTAGGTCTTTTCCCATTATTTTCCCTATTTTTATTTACTAACTGGATTGGATAAAGCAGACTGTAAAATTGTCCATAATCCAATCCAAAGATTGCTTTGAAAAAATATAAGTTGTTCTGACATTACACTTTATAAAAATAATTACTCCATTTCTGAGGAAAAACTTTCAGCAGAGTCTAGTGAAAGTTATAGTCTCTTAGTCCTCAACATGCTGCTTCTGTATTTGCATTTTTTATGCTGGTTTCACACTGTATTTTTTATGAAAGAAGATCAATTTCTCAGTGTTTAATTATTTTATACTACTTCACTTTACAGAATAATCCACTTCAAAGATTTTTTTTTTAGTTGATGTCTAGTTATTTATTAATGGTGTTAGCAAATAAAACAAAGGTTGTATGTGCAGCCAGTTATTGTGGCTTATCAAAGCTGTTTCTCACACAGATTTCTAAAAAACAAACAAACAAAAAAAACAGATTGAGTGCTGCATGTTCTGAATTAATAAATGTGATGCAGATCCCCATAACAAATAGGCTGAAGATTTCATTTGACAAAAGGAATCCATTTTTTACTAAAGGAAAGTGTGATGAAAAGACCAGGTTACCAATCTTTGAGCAAGAATTTTTCAAGTGCTCCATGCTGAAGAAGCTTATACTCTGTAATTGTACATTACCTTGTAAAAAATAAGCTACAGTTTAGTAATCAAAAACATATATAATTTATATGACATTTCATAGATAAAATTTCAGTTTGCATGTTAATGCATTTATTTCTGTTGCTTGAATATTTACCTGTATTACTTGAAATGAGGTACAGAAGCAGTGGGGGTTTTCTTGGTTTTGTTAATTCAGTTAGAAATTAGATATTTTTAAACTGTTGATTTTTTTCTTTTCTCCCTAGGCCTATGTGAGTGAAAAGCATGAATCCAATAAGGTCATAGCATTTGAGAGAGCAGGTCTTATTTTTATTTTTAACTTCCATCCATATCAAAGTTATGTGGACTACAGAGTGGGTATTGAAACTCCAGGAAAATATCCTTTTCTTTACTGTTCCGTTTGTGAGGAAAAGTTTTAGAAATTAATAGCTGATTTTGTCTTTTTTTCCTAATATGAATTCAACCTGTAGTAAAAAGGTAAGAAATTAGTTATTTGTCACCAATATAATATTACTTTAATTCTTTGTATACAGAAAAAATCTATAAATTTGTCTTCCTCATAAGAGATAATTTACAGAAAGCAAAAGTTAAAAAACTGCAATTTAAAGACTTGTGAAGCTGTTTTTTGGAATTTTGTTGAGGAATGAAAAAGCAAGTAACTTCCACTTCTTAAATACACAACAGAAAGCCACCACAGTGGGATGATGCTGCATGGAGTCACACAGGAAAGTGCATTAGAACAAACCTTCATCAGGAAATTTGTATTTATACATTTCTACTGTAAAATTGGGTGGACTGAGAACATGCTCTTAGATCAGCTGAGCAGTAAATGATTACTCGGGTAGTTGACTGGTTTTGCATTTGTGTCCAAATTCTTAGTGACTCCAAAAATTAATGCTGATTTTCTGGAGGAATTTTAGTTGCCCAAATTCAAGTTTCTTCAAAGTCCTTTGACAAGCACAGCCTAGTGACTCTTGCTGTGTCAATTTAGAGCACTGCAGTTCCAGTTTTAGCCTACTCTTTATTGATCAGCCATTCTGGGTGATTCCATGTTTCAGCTGCTGTAGTTCCATCATGGAATTCCCTGTCGTGAGGATCCCAGAGCTGCACACAGTGCTCTGTGGGAGGGGGAGCTCACCAGAGAAGAGCTATTTAATATCTAGAAAAAATTCTTTATCTATTTTCTTTAAATATTTTGGGGTGTTTTAATACTAGGAAAATTTCCTTCCTAACTCTTTCTCCTGCAGTTAGAACAATGAGCTTTATGTATAGTTTTTTAATGGAACCTCTTAACCTAAAACCTCAATAAAGGATGTCCTGTCATTAGGACATATGGTAATGTGATATTAAATCCTCAGAACAAGTTCTCCACTTGAAAAGGAATTATTTATAATCCCTTTGAAACTTAGATTTGAAGTGGAAGTACCTAAAAGCAAAAGTTTGGTGTTAGTCTGTTTCTTTTAATAAATTAGTGGATTTTTATTTTGATACCCTTTGCTCTTATAAGCCGGAAGAGACAAATTGCTATGCTATATTGATGAAATGGTTTTTAATTGATCATTTTTCTGAATTATAATGGGACTAATGGGAAATAGGATGATCCTTTCAATTCTTAGGTTTTGGTTTGTTTTGTGGATTGAACTAGACAAATGAGTGCATCTAACACTTGTCATTAAATTTGCCTTTATTAAGTGGATGATTTTGGTTTATCCATATATTGTAGTGATATGTATCTCTGAGCTGTTTTTATATACAGCTTCTCAGATATGTTACCAGGTATATTGAAAGGTACAGAGTTTCCTGCCTGGCCTGCATTTTTGTGGGCAGTCCTTCATTCTGAGCTCACTGAAAATGTCATTCTTCTTTCAAATGTTCTGTATTTGTAGGCTGTTAGCATAACAACCCTAATTCTACTTTCATATGAGAAGTTGTAGTCAGTAGACATTACAGTTCTGCTGGTCCCACCTGGTTTGGAAAGTCTTTCTGTGAACATTCAGCTAGTCAATGTCTAAATGAAAAGTCACAGTCAGTCTGTGGTCAGTTTTTCCTTCCTCCTGATACTTCAGTCTTCTCTCTTGACTTATTTTCCTTGACACTGGGTTGCTCTGTTCTATGATTTTTTTTTCTCCTAAGATGCTCTGCCTTGGTGTGAGGTATTCAAGGAACGAAACCTTAATTTTATATGTGAACATGAGACTCCATGAGTGTTGAGCAGTATGAATTGCTGCTAGCTTATCTCTGTATTTGACATTTCATGTTGTCATATGCTGCTCGAGCAGAAAAAAAAAGTCATGGGAAAGAGTGTTTTCTTTGATTTACGTATTGTGTCAAATTATTGTAGCCCCAGGGTGAGTGAATACCAGAGTGGCATGAATTTTAGGGTTTATAAGGACATTCAGGTACTCATCTTTTCTCTCTGGTGACCAGTGACAGGACCCGAGGGGATGGTATGAAGCTGTGGCAGGTTTAGGTTGGATATCAGGAAAAGGTTCTTTTCCCAGAGGATTGTTGGGCACTAGAACAGGCTCCCCAGGGCAGTGGTGACAGCACCAAGCATGACAGAGATCAGGAGCATTTGGACAGTGCTTTCAGGCTCATATAATCCTTGAGGCTGTCCTGTGCTGGACCAGGAGTGGGACATGGATCCTAGTGGCTCTCTTCCACCTCAGGATATTCCGTGATTTGAAGCCAGCGTTGTCTATACGCAAATAGTTAGATTCGACCTGAGGAATCACATATAATGTCATCCAAATGCTGCAAAAACACACTTTTTTTTTAGATGCCCACATTAATTCAGGCTCTCTGACATTTACAACGTGCACCTAGAGCTTCTAATGAGCCAGTAAGGTCATTTAAATGAGCCACTGGCGTGCTGAAGGCAAAGACGCCGCTTTGAAGTGCTCTTGTGTAACTGTCCCTGCCCGGTAGAATTCTGGCACATGGAGACAAAGGACTTAATTTAGGATCAGTCAGATGCTAAATTCCATCAAGGTTATTGATACTTTAGGTTAATAGGTGTGAATAAGAAATACAGCATACTAATGTGGCAATGCCTCTTTGATCTGCTGGGAGAAGATGGAGGTTTGCAGCACTGTGAATCTGTGCAAGTATCAGAGTGGCATTGCCCATTTTTTGAGTCATTATCTGAAGGAAAAAGAAAAACATTTCTGTGCTTAGCTGGGGTTTTACTTCATAAATTATGCTCTTTCAGAAGGCTTTTCATGAGAAAGGCAGCTTGAACTAAAAAATTATTTCTGCCTAATTTGCTTCAGTTTTCGAGGTAGATGAGCAATCAACATCTAGGTCAGCTGTCTCTAGTTTTCTGATTGTAGATGAAACTTTGAATGTTAATGGGGAAATCATTCATAAGTTTCCAATTTTATGTTTTTAATATTGCCTAGGCCTTTCTGTGGGATGGTGCTTGGATTCCAAGGCCAGTGAAAATTCAATATGGAAACCTTCTTTCCTCTATTCAGAAGGAACATGGCTGAAAGGATGGAGAAAGAACAGGCCTAAATATTTCAGAAATTACTCCTTTTCCTTCCTTGAGATTTCACACTTGATTTTGTTAAATAAATTTTTGTCTGTGTTGGAAGTCTCATTAAAATTAAGCTACATGTATATATCCCCCTGTTTTTTTTAACAAGGTTTGGTCTCTCGGCTCAAAAGTAAATCTACATTTTAAGTTTATATTGTAATCACCAACCAACATGAATTTACATATCTGTAAATTTACATGTGATTTAAACAAAAATAATATTTGGCAGGAGAAAGAAGGGACCAGTACCCCTTCCCACTCAGTACTTGTGCATGTGTTGAGTGCTTAAATGGTTTCAACTGCCACTGAAATATCCTGAGCTGAATGTTATCAGTCTAAGATGTTTAACTTCATTGCAGAATTCAGCCAAATACTCTCCATAGGCTTTTTGTCACTTCTAGGTGAAATCCTTAGTCTTCAAAACTAGCAGTGTGTGGAGAGGAGCAAGAGTGATATCCTTCATCTTGAAATTAGTTACGCTATCTTTTTCAGTGAAATTCAAGAATTATTAAAAGCAAAATGCCCTAACCACTTAAGATGCTGTCACTCCCATGAGCACTGCTTGGTTTCTATTAACAGCAGTAAGTGTTGGAACAAAATAAAATTTATCCTATTTTATGATTTGCATTTACTTTGCAAATGTGTCACTAAACATGCAGAAGATGAAATTTTAAAAATTGTGTTAAAATATGTATTTCAAAACATTATAAAAGCATAGAAATTCAGTAAATAATGTGGTAGATAATGTGTCAGTTTTTCCATTTTCAGCTCTATCTATACAAGGGTTCATTGCTTTTGCTGCTCTCCTCCTTTGTTCTGGGTGGGAAATTTAGTTGAATTTAGTTGGAACACCAAACAACAGATACCAGGTGCTTTTTTTTTACTTCTTTTTTTTTTCTCTTTTTTCTTTTTTCTTTTTTCTTTTTTCTTTTTTCTTTTTTCTTTTTTCTTTTTTCTTTTTTCTTTTTTCTTTTTTCTTTTTTCTTTTTTCTTTTTTCTTTTTTCTTTTCTTTTTTCTTTTCTTTTTTCTTTTCTTTTTTCTCTTTTCTTTTTTCTCTTTTCTTTTTTCTCTTTTCTTTTTTCTCTTTTCTTTTTTCTCTTTTCTTTTTTCTCTTTTCTTTTTTCTCTTTTCTTTTTTCTCTTTTCTTTTCTTCTTTTCTTCTTTTTTCTTTTTTTTTTCTTCTTTTCTTCTTTTTTTTCTTCTTTTTTTCTTTTTTCTTTTTTTCTTTTTTCTTTTCTTTTTTCCTTTTTTTTCTTTTTTCTTTTTTTTCTTTTTCTTTTTTCTTTTTTCTTTTTTTTCTTTTTTTAAATTTTTTTTCTTTTTTTTCTTTTTTTTCCTCTTTCCCAGTGAGAATACAAGTTAGCATTTCCAACACTGTTTCAGAAACAAAACAGACTTCACCGCATTAAAAAAATACTTCTATTATGTACTTAATTAAAATGCACATCTGTTGTTTAATGTTTTTGTGAAAGTAATCTTCAGAAAACTAGAAGCTTTTAAAATTCTGAAATGTGAAAGCTGATTTTTTTGTGAGACTGTAAGTTGGAAGGTAAATGCACACATTTACCAAACTAGTTATATTTCCCAGACAAATACCTGACCTGTGAAGATCTTAAATTCTTTTAAATTCTTTATTCAGGATCTGGTTAACATTATTTACACAAAATATGCTATATGTGTGTGAAGACATGGTGATATTAACTTCAGCAGTGCTCTCTGGCAATACAGACATAATTTTGTGAATAGTTTTTAAACCAGTGTAGCCATAACAATGGCGTTTGCTGCAAATAGTTTTGAGGCAATCATTAAACATGCCAGGGCTTTCAACAATATTGATAACTTATTAAATTTAATGTATAGTGCAGATCACCAAAGCAAGGTGTGAAATGCTTGATGGAAGCATTCTCCTGCCATGTTAATAAAATTTATAGTGGAATAATAGCAGACATTGTTGCTGTTGAAAGGACACTGAAGAGAGTGGCTGGATCTTGTAGTTTGTGACTTTGCATATTTTATGACAACAAATAAATGGTAATTTGATTTGTGTTTATAAAAGAAAGGAGGGGAGAGGTATGTGTGCTGTGCACATGAAAACCTTAGAGGACTAAAGCCGCAAAGTATAATTTTCCCAACTTTTTTTTTTTTTTTTTTTAATGAAGAAAGCAAATAAACATGAAGATTTTGCTGGAGAATGTGGTTATCTTTGGGCACCTGCCCTGTAGAACTGAACAACTAACTTGGCAGTTTTGGACCATTCTCTCATTTTGCTAAAAACACTTGTGGGGAAGGGATTAGTTACCATTTGTGATTTGGGAGCTAATTTATGTGCATTTACTTTCCTTCGTTGCAGTCTTGCAGACTGAAGTGTCGCAGAGTAAATTTGTGGTTACTTCTGTGTGGTGTCACCCTTCCTTGTCACCAGAGGTTTCAATCAGTCTGGCAGGTGGTTGGGAAATTTCCCACCTCATCTGAGGGAGTTGTGCAAAGAGAATTGGAAACATCTCTGTACCACAGTCCTTCAGGTTTCGAGCAGGCCTGTTTTCAAAAGGTTGAGCAAACACAGAAGCCTAAGAACAGTTTAAGAACCACTGACTGTTTTGAAAGAGTGTTGCTTGACTCATTTCTAATCCTATTAAATACAAGCTCTAGGAAAGTCAGATTCTTCCACAGCTTAGAATAGTGGGAGCAGATTGTAGATTATAGAGCATTGTTATTTCTCTCTCTTTTTTGGGTGGTGGGGAGTGGAGATTGCTTTTTGTTGTAACTTCAGGAGGGAAAAAGTTGCTTTAATTATGTCCAATCAAAAAAATATAAGGTACAGAAATAATAAAAAAATTAAAATATTTCATTTGTAGTTGTCCCAAATAAGAAGCAATTTACTTTTGAATATGAGTTAACTCTTTATTTCCCCATTTATTTCCTTATGTTTTCCAACTTTATTGTTTCAGTTTTATTTCATCTTTTATTTTTCTCTAAATTTATTTAAATCCTTTTAAGTGTCTACAGGTATTCCAACCCATTGCTACACTTTGTTAAATAATTCACCCCATTTTACCAATTGCAGTCAGAATATTTGTCTCTAAAAAGCCTTTTCTTACAATTTATTCTTTCTTTTCCTCTGTCCTATAATAATTCCAACTCTTTTCCAGAAGACTCTCAGAGGAGTTGTGGTGTTCTCTTCTGTAAAATTACATGATTTTCTGATTGACACTTGATCAGATTCTGACAGACTGTAAAATATTGCTAAATACCAGTGGATTTTGATGGTCACAATTATGTTACTTCTTAAATGCACTTCAAATACATTGTTTTGTTTAGTGGTACATTTTTAGTCTAGTTCATCACCTAAAGTGCTATGCATATCTGCTATAGTGCTATAAACTTACCATTCATGGCAGATTGCAGAAGAGACTGGGAGGTACTTTTAATAGGAGTCACTCTGCTAAAATTAAATTTTCAGGACAAATCTTCATATGACTTCTATATGTGCTGTTTTTCTACTCTTTTCTTAGATTGTATTATGATTTTTGCTTTGTCTTGAACATATATCATGCTTCCATTACTAGTTCTAGATTTGTTTTGCTTTGATTTCTTTTCCATTTAAGAGGTAATTGGCATAGTTCCTTAACAGTTGCCTTTAAGTATAAAATCCTTCTGGATTCTGATGCTGGAGAATATGGAGGGCATCAAAGGCTGGACCACAACACAGAGTATTTCTCTGAAGAATATCCTCACAATTATCGACCTAATTCAATTATGGTAAGTAAATTGCTTGGGGGTTTGTTTATTTTAATTTTACTTTCATCTGTGTAAGTTTTGCAATTCTTTGGACAAATATGGAGTCTCTTCTAGTATTTAGGGGAAGGGGGTATTTTTAACTTATTTTCTGAAATTAACCTTTGTCTAAATACAGTATAGATAACATTATGATTTGATTATATCCAATAATGTTAACTGTTTTTTTCTCTTTCAACCTCACTTTTTTATCTCCATGCACTTTTGCAGTGTCTGGCACACAGTGTTTCTTGCCAACATGCATGAAAACCTACTAATACACTTTTGAGTTGCTGCTCTTAATATTTTCATTTGCTTTATTTTCATGTCAAGAAACTGCATCTTCATGCTTGCTTTGTTTAAAGCTCTGCAGAAACTGAATCTTCCTTGCTGTTTTAAAATCATGTGCTTAACTCTACAAACATGAATTAGAGCAAATCGTGTTTGCCAACTGGCTTTCTCCTCGTCAGTTTACAGAAAAACTTTACAAAATGGATCAGGATTTCTCTGTTCACATCAAGAATTTCAAAGATTTCCAGTCCTAAAGTGATACGAATAATGAATAAAGAGTTTCTCACAAATCACCTGAGATGAAGTGGGAGACATATCCTTGCATACAATTTCAGTTAGCTGAGGAGGTCACAAATAGAACTCTAAATTTCTTAATTGCTCTTGAATCAGAATCATCACAATTAACAATTTAAAAACCTAATTTTCCCTATTCTTTATGTATGTATATGTGTATATATGCACACATTTCCCATTTCCCATATGCATTCACATATGTGTATATGCTCACAAGCACAAGAAAATAAGATTGAGAAAGGCTAGGAATTAAGGCAAGAGTTCACTGAAAAAAAATCTGAAATCACTTATATTGCTGAGTAGATTTTTATACCTAAAACATTTATGTGGGTGAAGGGTGTGTTTCTCTAGGCACAGGTATATTGGTGCACGTGAAAACCTGCAAATAAATTACATTTTTAACCTTAAGAGCCTGCAAATGTGGAGCACCTGCACTGCTTTGTGTGAGCCACTCCCATTCCATGGCTGAACAGAACATGAATTTCTAGTGTCACATCTTACCTTTTCTCATGAGATCAAATCTCCTGAGAATTATCACTTCTAACTCTCTCTTTCTTTCATTGTATTAAGAGCATTGGCATTTCTTTCATTTGCATGATTTAGAATATTTTCATTACATGATGGGATTTTTGTGCTTTCGTTGTGCTTGTTGTAAAGGATCTTAGGAATAGGCCTTGGGTTTTTTTTTTCTAAAGTATCTGCATGTGACAGTGCCTTCATAGTGTGGGTAAGTATTTGTGCTAATTTGAAATGAAAGGTCTAAGATTTCATTCCTGAAGGTTATGTAGCAAATTATTGCTTCCAGAGTTCTTGCTTCGTGTGCCCAATTCAAATGCATTGCCTGGGTGATTGGAGAGCATCTTAATTATCTACCACTAACTTAACTTTTGCAAGCCAATTAACTGTAATTCAGAGTGTATATTTCACATTTAGTCCATTAGATGGTGAGTGCAAGCCATCCAAGCCAGAAAAAAACATGACAGAATGTGAAGCTGCCGTTTGCTAGGAGTATGTGGAAGATAAGGCATGTGGCAAAAACACAGCAGCAAATGCACTTTTGCAGCAAAAGCTGTGGCATGGCAATGGCACCTCTAGGTCAGAAAGAAACCCAGGTAAACTTTCTCTTATGTCCTTCTGCCACCCAATTCACAGAGCACCTCCAGCCAGCCCCCCAGCGGATGCCCCATGCACCAAATAAAGGTAAAGTACCAGTGAAAGGACACCGAGGAAAAGTAATCGAGAAAAAAAATTCGGAAAACCTAAGTTCAGCAAATAGATCTTCACGTAAGAAAGAACAAACAGTAAATGCCTCCAGATTATATTTTGCAGTAAAACAAAGATATTTTATTTCACATAGCAATTCATATCCAAGTTACTGGGTAATTTTTCCTGCTTAGCAGTTTCTTTAGTCTTAATTGCTGTTTCTGAAATCCAACTCAAAAGTCTTCCCACCAAATCTCTTTTCAAATAATGTATGCTACCACCCCAGTAAACTCACGAAAGTTCTTTTCCTGTTGTTTGATAATTATTCTTGTTAATAATAATTCATAATGCATGAGACTTCAGTTTCTTGTTTCAAAAATTTTAGTTTCTCCTCCACTACAAACTTCGAAGAAGTAATTTTTTAATGAGATGCACCTCCCTTAAGGTGTGTGAGTAAACATTGTCAGCAAAACATACCCAGAGGGTTGTGACAAAATAAAATCACATGCAATAATTCTGGTTCCCTAGTCGAGCTTAAACAGTACACAAATGTGTTACAAAAATAGAAGATTAAATGTGACATGATTCATTCTAAAAAATCACCTAATAAAAGAAATATTCAAGATGGCATATCGAAATGAGAAGGCGGCAAATATGAAATTCCTGGAGCAAAGAATCCTGGAAGAAGATGAAGCCTTGTAAGCACTGCTGAGCAGTTCACTGCACAATTTTCAGTAAAGCTGTTAGAGGGCCAGAATTCAAAATCATCAGACACACCTTGAAAACTCCATAGAAAATGCACAGAAATGCCCTTTGTAATATGACTTATTTAAATAACTGTACTAATTTTTCTTTTTCACTGCTTTTTCTATAATGGATTGTTAACAAATACATGGAATGTTTTTACATTACATTCCATGTAATCAAACTTTCTAATAACAAGCTGTGAACCATTTTGTCACTGTAAGAACAGACTCTTTTTACAACAGAAGCTTCACTTATGTTTACAGTTTCACTCTGGTATTCTCATACTAGTCTTTTTGGAGGTATGTTTTATAAAAGATGTGTGCTTCTTGAATGCTTGAAACCTTTAGTCTTGCTTATGTCTCATCATCTCTCTGCAAGATGTAAACTAAGTGCTGCACACACATTTCAGCCCCTGTCAGATCTTAGTGCCCCTTTATGGATGAATTCATTTGTTGGTGCCTAACTTGGCTTTTGTGGTTGGATGTGAAACTTAGATTTGGGGCAGGGGGAAGAAAAAGTATAATTTTTTAATATCACGTCACTCAGAATGTCTTGTTGCTCTTTTCTAAGGTATCCAACTTGACTGAGTTTTGCTGTAGGAAAGAACTATCAATAAGTGTCCCAGTCATTTTTATGTACCACACCAAAAGTTTGGATTTATATGAAAATGGAGGCTTATACTTTCCTTGTTTGTGCACCAACACAAACTGAGTAATAAGCAAGCTAAGTAGAATACTGCAGAGGATATTGTGTCATTGGAAAAGTAGTGTATGATTTATTGTGAAATATAATTGCTTAACATATTTTGACTTTTATGGATTTACTTTTTCTGTAGTTCATTCCAACTAGTTCAAAAAATAAATAGATGTCAGAGTATTCCTTTCCCCCTGTCCCCAGTGCTGTCATTTTTCTGATTCTCTATTTTTGGCATTCAGTGATATAATCTTTTCACATTAAATGAAAGTGAAATTATATAGTTTATTTTAAGAATATCCTTATTACAGGCTTGAGTTTTTAACCTTGGCCTTAATGTATACTATTCAATGTCAAAGTGCAACTTCCTGCTTCCTTGAGTCTCTGGTTAAATTAAAATACTCCCCTAGACTGAAATTATCTAAAAGCTTTTAGTGACCTTAGCTTTGAAAATACGCATTTAAATAACTTTTGTGATAAGGATTTATGTATTGAATTTTAAGGGACTGATGTAATCTTTAACTGTTTTCTCCCCTGACATGCACAGATATACAGATTAAATGAAAGAATGTTTGTAGTTAGAAACTTAACTGTGCAAACTAGAAGAATCAGTCAGTGTTTAATGCCACAAAGATCTTTTGGATTTTTACCTCTTGATGATTAAGACTTCTAAAATCCTTTGTTCATCTTCACTGATCATTTGACTTCTTAAAGCCACCAGCAAATGTAATGTAAGGATACTCTGTTAGTAATTTTGTTTCATCCTATCTTCTTCTTCAGTGTACTTGTTTTTTAGGCGAGTTTGCTGTCTTTTTTAAAGTACTTTTTTCTCAACCTGAAAAAAGAGTGCAGAAGATAGTACAGAAAATTTTGAGGCACACCCTGTGCAGTATATGCATAAATGAAGCAAGACAGTCTAAGAGATTATTTTCTGCATATTCATACTGTATAGCTGTAAATTGAAAAACAAATTGGAAGGCAGAACCTCACATTATTTTAAGCATACCTTCTTTGTCATGTGCAATATCTAGCAAAATGAAAACCAAAATGTGTGAGGTTTTGTATAATAAATTCTAATCAGAAAGGAAGAGCTATCATCTATTTTATTCTTTGATGGTTAATTATATTCTCAGAATAGTGTCCATGTGTGACAATTAGTGGTGATACAGGGACAGGAGATTGTCTAAAGCCCTCATTTTAATTAAAAGTTTGGGATAATGTTGGCACAGGCTCTTGTGACATTGCCTTCTGCATCTACCAGCTGCAGTATGTGCTACTGAGTATTTTTCTGCAGTGCCTGATCTAGCTCTGAGTTCTAGTAATTCTCCCATCTGTTACGAAATGACCTTGAAATTATTTTTAGGGCTTGGTGTTTTCCAATCCTGAAAGTCAGATGAAGAGTAGTTCATTGCAGTTCCAGCCAATTTTGGTTGTGCTTGCACCTGGTACTGAATTAGTCTGACAGATCTGAAAGTAGCAGTTGTCATTTGCAGAACCTCGTGCTTGTGGGTTTTTAGATACGTTTGGAGATTGCTGCGTATTTTAGTCCTCTCCTGAAATATCTAAGGTGGTATTTCTACCTGTAGCTGCTGCTGTTCACAGGTGTTTCCCACGTGGTATTCCTGTATTCTTCTTAAACCTTTAAATCTCTTTTTCCTAGAAGTTTTCTGGATATTCTCAGGAAAAAAGAAACTATAAGGAGTAAGAATTTGGCTGAAAACGTCCTACATCCCTGGCCAGTAGTAGTACCAGTTGTTTTTATCTTGTTTGTTAGATACCCAGAATGAATAGACTGCTCTTGATAGATAGTGGGTGGGAAATAGGTTGATTTTTTTTTCTTTTTTCTTTACTAGAGATACTACTAGTGCCAGAGGAGCCTTGATCTGTGTGGGGACTTGCCTAGTTTCAAACAGTGCAGCTGCCTCATATGGACATGCTATATAAAAAGGTCAAAGGTGCCAACAAAAATCCATTTTATATTTGACTTATAAACAAGATTCCTATCCCTCCACCATCCTCTGTTGGCACATCTACAGGTGAAGTAACAGCAGTTACTCCATTCCTGCCAAACTGAAAATAAAAAAGACTTTCAGTGATGTTTTATGACTAAAAGTTTGAAAGTTAAATTTGTCAAAAACTGCCTTTCCAGCTAAGTCATCCTGTCTCAAACAGATCTGATGTTTTCCAATCCCCATGTTACCCAACCCCATCAGAACAGGCCTCATGAACCTTCCTCTGTGTTTTTAGATGTCTTCTTGGCTTCCTAAAATAGTGGAGTTTGTGGAACCTTAGAGGGCTTGAGGTTGTAAGTTAACAATTGATACAGAGAGCGGAGGGACAGTCACTGAGATCCTGAGTGACCTTCTCTGACCTCAGAGCTCACCCTGCTTTCAGCAGGGAGTTTGGGTCTCCTGGGGCCCTTTCCAACGTGGCTGAGCCTGGAGGGGAGCAAGTGGCTGGAAAGGGCGTTCAGGATGAGCAGAAAGCTTGAAACAGAAGAGAGACTCTGAGGGTGATTAGACTGATGACAGTCCAGAGGTGGGTTGGTTATGAATGACTGAATGAAGGCTCTTCAGTGTTCTGCTCTTTGCGTTTTCACTTCTGTCCATGTTCATCGAGTGAGCCCCGAGAAATGGTGATGGAGACATGAATGGGATAAAACTTGTGATCAGAAAATCAGATTAAAACAACTGATCAATAGAACTGAAGCCAGCAATTTGAAAGTGTATAATTCAGCAAGAGTATATGAAAGAATAAACTTCTGAGACACTCTTCCTAGGATATGGAAAATATAAAAAAATACATATCTCTGATAGTGTTTTTTGCTGATGAATACCTAGCTTCCTGTCATGGTTTTAATCAGGAACCCTCTATCTACTTTTAGTATACTTGTCTATTTATAGATAGATATAGATCTCAGGCTGTATCCAATATATATATACATAATGAAGAAGGGTGAGAAGGTGATTCTGCAAATCTGCTGATTAAAAAAAAAAAAAAAGGCAAGTCCCTTGACAAAGGGAAGACTCAAAACTTTGATGGACAATACAGGGGTATTCAGTGTCTTATTTTTTGGCTCAGACTCCAAGGGCAAAGCCTGCTTTCAGACCCTTTTTGTGTGATGGTGCACCACTGAAAATAAAGTAGCAGAGCAACAGGTTAAAGAGGCTGTATGTAAGTGGGATACGCTCAGAGGCTTGGATAATTTCAGTGATGTGATTGCAAAGCTGGTGACTATTATCTGAGAAAAATCACTGTGGTCAGGGGAAATTTCTGACATCTGAACCGAGGCTGAAAACGGAGGCTGAGGGCTCTGTAGGACTGTTCCTCCAGAAGACAAGAACCATCTCCTCTTGCAATCTGGGTCCAAGCAAGTGGGTTACATGAGATGGGGCAGTCAGAAAGCCAGCCTGGATTTAGCAAAGGCAGAGCAGGCAGGGTCAGCCTGATTGCTTCCTTGATGAAATGACTCAAGGTGTGTGCACAAGGTTGCTCCAGTCAGTTCAGTAAGACTTCCAGCCTTGTCTCCTGCAGCATTCCTGCCTAGGAACTGAGGAACTACAGGGCTGGATAAGATTGTTAAATGAGTTGAAAACTGGCTGGGCCACTGCCATTTCAGCAATCAGAGGCTCTGTGTTGGCTGGTATCAGGGAGAGAGTCTTAGGAATTGTGATGGAGCTGATACTGCTTGGAGTCTGGAGCAGTGACCAGCATGATGAGAGAGCACAGCTGTAGATGACTGTAGATGTAGATAACTCTGAACTAAGGTGAATCATTGATCAATTGAATTTTCAAGGTCCAATCCAGACACATCTAGATCTAAGGATAATCCATACATTTATATATTTGAAAATGTCTGGACTCAAACACAATAAAATTCTTGCATTTCAGCTTATCCTGTCAGCAATGGATTCCTGACTTTTTTAGTACTGTGACTTAATGGCAGATTGAAGCATATGCTTGCAGCACATTTGACTTGGTACAATGGCTTGAAACAGTCACTACACTCAGGAAAAATAGAGAGAAAATAAATTTAAGTTAAGAGGGTTATGTTACTACAAGAGTGGTAATTCAGATGAGAGGTGCCAAAAGAAAAGGAATCATACTGGAGTGAAAAGGCTGAGGAAGTTTTGTGGTTCAGGCTGTCAGAAGGAGGAGTGGAGATGAGAAATCTGGGCTGAAAACCCTGCTGGGATCCTGGGCAGATAATCTTCCTGTTTTCACCTTACCTCAGGACAGACAAGTGATCTTTCCAGCCTCACTGGTCACATTTTTCTTCCTCAGCCCAACAAATATTCTGAGTTCTGTTTATTTAAACAAGTAATAAAGCCAGAGCACATAGAATATAGAATTTCTGGAAATATTGTTGGGCTGGGAGAAAGGAATAATACTGATATATTTGTAACAAGTATTATCTAATAGCAGTGTTTTTCCTTTTAAAAAATTATACACCAGTGGAATGAATCATTAATAATCTTACTTTTAATTATTAATATGTTTAATCAGTAATTGATTTTTTTTCGTTGTTCATACCTTAATTGTTGCTTTTTGTAGCAAACAGCCTCAGAGGTGGTTACACTGACCAATGAAATAAGACTAGGAGATGGTGCTATATGTGGGTTTTCTGTGATTTAGCAAGAAGCTCACCAAGATAAAAAACTCTAAAAAGTGTGTTTAATTTCCCTAGGTAAGGAAAAAACAAGTGACTAAAGTAATAAGCTGGCAGATACATCTCTTCATGGCAAGTGGAAAACATATGTCATTAGTTTAAATACAATCATCTGCACAAGTTCTGAAACTACGCTTAAACCAGTTTTAAAATTCTGATTGTCAGTGAAGGGGTTGGTGTTGGATGATCCACACTGCTCTCAGATTCTCAGCTGATGTAAATTGACTTTAAAGGAATTGGGCTAATTTACTCCTCCTAGGATCTGACACATTATTGACCAGAATATAATTGAGAATTGCTGTGTTCTGCATTAATGTTGTTTTTTTTCCCATAACTGAAGCAACATTTTACAAATTCTTTCTTAGAAAACTTATTTCCGGTTGTTCTTCTTCCTTCTCACTTCATCCTCCAAACCCAGAGCGCTGAATTTCTCAGTACCCAACTTCAAATCTCTCCTTTATCTATATGTTTTGAGGTAGTTGACTTCATTAAGTATTTCCTCTCCTGCACCGGTTTATAGAAGCTATTTATCACTGAAACCTTAGGGGAAATCATTATGTTCCCTGCCTTTCAGGAAGCATTGGACACTGCTCTGTCTGATTCAATGAAGATCAGCTCTTCTTTCCCTTTTTCTCCTTTTCCTAAAGCTCTTTGCTTTATTGCTTTATTCTGTTCTGAAAACAATGAGAGCCTTTCATGCCATCAAGCTCTCGTTAGCAGATAACGCAGTTGAAATTGCAGAATATCCGACATTCCAAGGGATGAGGGATAGTCCAAAAGAGGACGTTGTCAGAATGAAGCCAATAATCTTCAATCTGTGTTACCTTTTATAATTGCATTTCTATTGACTTGTTCAGAAAACACATTTATAGAGCTGACAATTGATGGAGTACCGTGTATCAAGGTAATTGGTAGATAGCACATATCGGTCTTGTTTTCTGATTGTGGCTCTGCTTAGCTTGGAAGGGATGTCATGTAAAATACATTGCCACAAGTTCTTTTGAGATCCATGAGGAGTCTTTTGGTTATATGTGTTTGGGTATTTTCGTGGTATTCAGGGAAAAAAAAAAAGGAAGAAAAAAGCAAATATTTAAATAGTTAATTTTGATTCTGTCCAATCTTGAGAGTGAGTTTTATTGCTCAGACACTGACATTCCGCAGGTGCCAAGATTGTGAAGAATATGCTGCTGTGTCATATTGCTGGTATTTACCTGTATGAAATGACATCACAGGCCTTGGAACAACTTTAATTCACAGCAAAAAAGAGTTACACAATTTTGTCATTTATCACTGACTGGTCTGTTGACCTAGTTGTTCTCAGGTTTTTCTAACTGGTCATTGTAAGTCATATGAGGCCCTCTCCTGGTAGCCACCTAAAATATATGAAGATAAGCTATTAAAAGAAAAATAGAAAAGAGATAGGAAAGAGATTGTAATCAGGCTGCCTTTAAATTTTTTATCTTGTGCAGTTCCAGTGCTAGGACTAAGCAGTCAATAATCATTCTTTAAATATGACATTTATGACCCACAACAGTGCCCAAATGACAGATTTTTAACAGTTAAAATGCAGGTTTTTATCCACATGCTGTTATTTAGAAGTTGTGTCCTGTAAGGTTTCTGGGCTTTTCAGCTTGTTCTTGTCATGTTTTTCTCTTAGGTGTACATTCCAAGCAGAGTGGCTCTTGTGCTTCACAACACGGACATCCCAAAGTGAAGTTCCTGTTACACCACCGAAGAAGCAAGTCACAAAGTGCTGATACACTGTGCTAGTACTAAGAATAACAAAACTTGCTCTAAGGAGGCTTTCTGAGGCTGAGTATAGTAACATTAGGTGTTGAAAATGCAAGATTAATATTCACATGTAATTGCAGAGCTCTTGACTTGCTAGACCCTCTTTTGAAGAAGCTTTACAAAGAGGCAGAAAGGAAAACGTTGGGTTTGTAGTTGTAGTAGTACAAAATTACACATAAGGTGTTGCAAGGCAGCAGGTATTCTCAATTAAATTGTTGTTTACAGAATTTTATCAGGAATGATAAGAGTGATCCTGCTCCAAAGTTTGTAATTTCTTATAATCCTAATTTTGATAGTGAATTCAAATATTCATTATATATTAATGCTTCTTACTAAAAGTAAGTAGTTTGCTTAAATAAAACAGAGGTTTTTGGCTAAAAGGCAGCCTTAACGGTTTGTGGGACCTAATTTGAGGCTCCTCTTCTTCAATGAAGTCTAACATGGGATTAGAAATGTTTATCCAAGTGGATGAGAAGGTCCTCTGAGAGTCTTGTACTTTGCCATTTTTTATTTGATTACAAATGCACAAAAATGCTAGGCAGCAGAAGGAGCAGGCTGATTGAGTGGGGGCCTGCTGATGCTATTGTGTGTGCTGGTTATCTGCTCCCACCCAAATCACTTAGTCTGAGCATCTCACTTGCTACAGCTGGACAAAAATGACACAACTATTTATTTAGATCACAAAAATGTTCAGTGAGACGCATGTTTTGGTCTTAATGCAGCAATACCACACTGGAAGAGGTACTTAAAATGTAGTTCTTCCCACTGTGTTTATTTCACTAGCATCAGGACCTTGCAACACTGATTTCACTACTTCCAGAAGCTGCCTTTCAGCTTGGAACATGATGATGTTCTTGCACTTTTATAACTTTTGAAACATTGCTTCTTGTGAAGAAGCAGTCTCAAAATTCAGTGATCAAACTAAGGTTTTGGGTTTTTTATTAAAATTAAGATAGTTAATTATTGGAGTGCTGCTAAGATAATTCAAGTGAGTTCCTTCATGATCTACAACTTTTTTGTAAAGAGTAAGATTTTGTATATTTGAAAATGTATTGCAGAGTATTCTGGAAAATTAATACCAAATTAAAGAGACATGCTTTATTTTGTTCCATTTATTTAAAAACATATTTGAATTGGTTCTGAAATGAATGTCTTTTGTACCAATCTGAATTTTCTAACTTTTAAAGTAGCCAAAGAGGAAGATGTCCGTGACCATTTCCAAGTCATAATTTTACCCAGTTTCCTTTGTGAACCATTGTGTAAACTACTGAATAGTTGGTGCCAACACTGACAATCTATTCACAGTTCTTGGAATGCTGACTTGTGGCTTACTTCTTCAAGCAAAGTAAGGGATGGAATAATGCAGCATGATGGAAAACAGTCTTTTGCAGAGTTCACACTGAAAGGACTTTGTGAACATCCCCAGTCTGATATGTCCTGTGTGGCAGAGAATGTTATATTGCAGTTGAGTACCATAGGATCATGCTTCATTTTCCTCTCCACCAGTTTGATCATTGTTTGGTTGTGAGCTAATAAAAGCATTCCTGTTACGCTCTGACTTTAAATAAAATATACTGAACTGTTTCAGCAACTGGAACTGATTATCTTTTTTTTTTTTTTCCCCAGATTGTTTTCCAAAGTAATAAAATAATGAGCAAATTCTAATACGTATTATATTTACACTGTATTGATCTATTGAGCTAATATATTTTATAAGGTGGGGGTTTTTTTGGTTTTTTGGTTTCGGGGGGCGGGGGTTTGTTGGTTGTTTTTTTTTTCTGGCACCAGCTCCAGCTTTCAAAATGTAATGGCAAGTGTCTGTGTCAAACCTTTTTTCAAGAGAAGGAATAAATGTATGATGTGAAGTATAAACTGTAAAATCACATGCAAAATAAACTCTGAGGAGGAGAAAACAAATGCATATATGGTTTCATTCCTTGCATTGTAAAATGATTTTACAGCAGTCTTAACACTGAAAGACAGATTAGATTTTGCTCTATCCTAAAATCAGGGACTTGTCTTGGTCAGAAGCATTCATAATGAGATTGATAGAATGTTTGACCTATGCATATTTTCTTTAACGTAATGATAGATTAATCAAAGTGAACGACAAAATTTGCAAGGTGAACGTGTAAATACAGAAAGCTTAATAATTAGGGCTTTTTGGAGCCCGCCTCTGCATTTTAATGATGAGTGTGCTACTACCTGTCTTGCAAGACTGGAAATCTTTCCCTTTCAATACCCATGGAAAGACAATTTCTTCCTCCTGCTCTTTGAATATTGATGGATTATGAAGAGAAATTCAGCTTTCATCTTCCATCTAGTGACACTCTGATTGCGACCAAGGCTGCTCCTTACAGTCCTGTACTGGAGCTGTCACCATGTCTGGTTGAAGCCTGGCACATTCTGAGGAGCAGAGGAGCTCCAGAGCTTTTTTGCTTGGCCACACCTCGAATCTGCACTCCTTAGCTCCATCAGGGCAGTAAACAAAGTGGTCCGTGGTGACATATCCAGGGCACAAAGCTCCCCACAGATATGCAGACATGGTGAAGGAAAACATAAAGAGATATCTCTCTTTAAAGATAACCTCTTGGTGTACAGGGCTGATAGGGATTTATATTTCAACATTTGCAAATGCAGGGTTCCCTGTCGCCTCGGAATTCTTGCTGTCCCTGGCCCCAGAAGTTGTTTCTCTGCGGTTTCTCTAACACACCATGAGAACTCAAGCTCCCCTTACCTGCCAGTTTATCTAAAGATTCAGGCTGACTTTCCTCTGTCTTGCACTGTGTGTGTGAAGGGTTCTTTGTACTTAATAACTCAAGTTACTCTCCAGACCGAGTGGTTATTGAGATAACAGGCAGGCATCCACTACACTGGTATGTTCTGTGAGCAATGAGTTTTGATTTCCCCACTGTTTTCTCCTCCTCCCACAACTCAAGCTTTGCTGTCCTGAGGTTCATTTTGAAGATGAAGAATGGGTCATTATTTAAAATCGGTGAGTACTTCTGGAAAACAAATTTAATTGGAAAAAACTCTTGGAGCTTTCTCCTATGAAGTTTTCCTTGTTCATTCTATTCAATTTAATAAAGACTTTTTTAACCATGTGCTCTGAAAGACAGGAATGTGTTGCTGGTAATACTCTGCCAAAGGGAGAGCAGCTGTGTGAACAGTAAGATACCAGATAAGCAATTGTGTGGTACTTGCAGATGCTGAAAGGTGATATTTTTGTGTATTAATCTGTCTGTCACGATTCTGCTTTCAAATGATGTTTTAAGCATCTTGAGGTAGTTTTAGCTTCTCCATATTTTTTCATGACTCCAGGTTCTTAATAGCCCATTAATGGTTAAAGGAAGAACTTCCTGTCTATTTAAGCCTCATTTCTCAGAGCTGAAAAGTAACTCAGTAGTTAAGTAGTAAAGAGTGAAGGTTAACTGAATGAACAGCAGAAATTGTTTCCTTTAACTTAAATAAATACGAGCATTCTCTTCAGGATACGTTGAGGTGTATGGTTTGCCTGTCTTCTGCTTCCTAATTTAATTTTCTAGGAATTTAAGTATTCTGCATTTAAGTATTTTATCATTGACTGATGTTTCCAAACTGGGCATGTTGTCATTGTTGAATTACTGCCACAGAGGTGAAGCAGTGTTTTACATATTTTCATATGTCACACCTTAGTTGGGATCCCAGTTTCATAAGAATCAGCCTGCAAGTGGCATTTTTGTAACAATGATTAGGAAGGGGTTTGCCAAGGAAGACTCTGCACATATGTGTATTTTCACACCTCAGAGTTTATGGTGCAAGTGTTGTGAAAGGGTTGAGAGTGTAATTTGCTGGGATGGAGAGCTGTTTCTTATGCCAGTCTTACATTTTAGTTATTTTTGGTTTTCCAGATTATCTAGAGTTGGTTTCAAATTCTTGTCTAGAGAAGCAATGTCTTTCTGCAATATTCACCAGCATTTTGGAAAAAAAAAGGAAATCCAAAAGTTTTGGTCATGCTTGCCTTTATATAGAGAGAAAAGTATTTTTTTCTTCATGGAATGTTTCCTTTTTCAGTTTTCAATTTATGTGAAAATAAGCTGCAGTAGTAGTGATGTGCTGACATATGACTGCTCATCTTAAAAATAATTGTATAAGTTGTTGGGTAAAAATAACTCCAGTTGAATGCATTAAAGATATTCTGCTTATGGAAAGGTAGAAACAAAAGCTAATGATGACTCATTAGATGAGACAAATTGTATTTTTCATGCCTGTGAGTACAATATGTACCCTGTAAATATAAATAAGTCTTCGCTATTCATGGTAAATTGAACCCTAAAATACATTAGGACAAAACATAAGAATTTATAGGTATTGAAAAAATCAGTCTGAGCTTAGCTACTGGTTTTGCATATTTACAAAGCTGTTTTGAAGACTGAAAAAAAAATCTAAGTGTTTAATTGAGCCAGGTCTGAAAACTGTCTTAGAAAGTTAAGGCAAAGACAATAATTTCTCAATATTAACAGAATATTAAAATTGATGCAGCACTAATCATCCATGCCATTTGACTCTGCGTCAAATTAACTCCAGATTTTCAGTATCATTAAAAGCTAGGAGCCAACTTTCTCAGCTTGCTTGTTTCTTCTGACTGTGCCTCACAGATGACATTTTAAATGTCTAGAACAAGGACAGTCTGTTATTGAATATTCACTGCATTGGAGTCACATCATTCTGTCTTTGCTGGTGGTATGAGGGTTATGACAGAATAGACAGAGAGCATTTAGGAAGAGAGGTGTGTCTGCAAACACTGAAGAAACCAAGCTGTCCTGGTTTATCCCCAGGCACCAGCCAAGCCTGAGGCAGCCACTTGCCCACTGCCCACCACAGGGATCAGGGAGAAAATCAGAAGGGTAAAAGCTGGAAAACTTGTGGGTTGAGATACAGACAGCTTAATAGCCTGAAGTAAAACCATGCACACAAACAGAGCAAAACAAGGCATTCATTCCCTGCTTCCCATGGCTGGGCAGGTGTTCAGCTGTCTCCAGGAGATCCAGTGTGTGCCATCACACACAGTAGTGACTTGGGAAGACAAGTGTCATCCATTTGTCATCCATCCATTCCAGACACCCCCCTTGTTCCTTCTTCCCTCCACTTTACACAGTGAGCAGGATGTCATGTGGTTCTTTTGGGCAGTTTGGGTCAGCTGTCCTGGCTGTGTCTCCTCCCAAGCATCCCCAGCCTCCCTGCCAGCCTGGCTGTATGAGAAACAGAAAAGGCCTTGGCTCTGTGTAAGCCCTGCTCAGCAACAACAAAACCATCTCTATATTATCAACCCTGTGTTCAGCACAAATCCAAAACACAGCCCCATACCAGACACTGTGAAGAAATCTAACTCTACCCCAGCCAAATGCAGCATGGCAGGACTTGGGGGCAAGCACCCAGCTGGCCTGAGGTACTGGGTCTGGTAGGGCAGGTTCGTGCTAAAATAGTATTTTGCTAAGTCATGCTGATTTTCATGCTAAAATCAGTGTTTTGGCTGTTGCTGAATGGTGCTTGCACAGTGTGAAGGCCTTCTATTCCCTACCCTCTCCTCACTCAGCCCTTGCTAGGCAGTGCCAGGACTCATCTTCCTGCTCATGGACAGTTGTGGATGAATTCCTGTTTCTGCTTTGCTTGCACATGCACCTTTTGCTCCTCCTGTGAAGTTTTCTCACCTTCCTTCTATTCGCTCACCATCCTGGAGGAGAGGGGGCTAAGCAAGCACCTCGTGGGGGTGTTTGGCTGTTTGCTGGGATCAACCCATCACCTCCAGCAAAAACTCAGTGAGCTGTCCACCTCAGAAGGAAATTGGCTGGCAGGAGGAAAGCAGGTGAAGTCACTTGAAGACATTTGAAATTTGAAATAAAAAGGAGGAGATAAATCCCAGCCTTCCTTAGGTGACTTTCACAAAACACTGTATCTTGTGTTTACTTGGGTTATAGAATGAGACAACTGGAGTAGGTTAATTATCCTGCCGCTCTATGAAGGAACAGAGAGTCTGTATATTCACTCCATTTCAAGCTAAAAGTTCTTGGAGCTGTTCTTTTGCAATAGTAGCATATGATTATCCCTGTAGAAAGGTGTAAAAATATTTATCTACTTCAAAATGGAAGTAAGTTCTAATGTAAAATCTTTCATAAAAGTTTATTCATTATAAAGGGGGGAGGATTGGATAGAAGCTTGTAATAGATGACTACCTTCTGGTTCAGTAAAGATATGGAAAATTAACTGAAATGAGAACCTGATCTTTAAAATGCATGGAATTTTAACCATTACTTTTGCACAAAGTTCCTTTCAGCTGTTGACTGCTGCTTCTGGGGTTTTGTTCTTTTCTTTGTTCATAACAGTGGTTTTAGACCAAAGGCAACACTCTGACTCTTTCTGTATTGTATAACCTGTGCCACTTCTTATGAATGTTTGAGGCAATCCCAGTTTTCAGTCATCAGTCAGAAGGTGGGGCTGGCCTTGCTTTGAGAGTTTCTAGGGCGAGGATAAGAAGAGAAACTGAAGATGTTTCCTGGTTTTGTTAAATATCACTTAAATTCCTGCCTTTGCAATTCCACATATCATTTAAATCTTTGACTGTGGCATGTCTCTGTCAGAAAAGAGCCAGCCCTGTGCAGCACCAAAAAAAAAGCATGTCTTTAGACTGGAAATTATGCAAGCACATCATGTCCAAAACTGAAATGAATTTTTCTACCCAGATTTGTTTATCTGAAGGGACCTAGTGTTGATCACTTCATGAAATGGAGCAGACGAGCTGTATGGCATAGAGAACAGGGTTTTTGTGAAAAAAAAAAAAAACTGTTTTCCCAAGGCAAAAAATATCCAGTATTTCAAATATGGAGATTTTTTTCATGAAAAATATTGGATTATGACAAGTGAGCATTTTCATAGGAAGAGATTTTTCAAAAACCCTTCCAGAACAGTTCTATAAAAATAAAAATACTATTCCAAATCAATGCTTACATTATGTCCAAAGCGTGGACACTCACAGCTTTAACTCTGTTAGTGTATGCAGCTGCTTAAAAGGGGTTTTCATTAACTTCCTTGTATAATTGAATTACTGTGCCATTTTTATAGAAAAAAAAATTAAAAGTTTTCAATAATTATGTAAAGTGATAGGGGTATTGAGTTGGCTTTCCATAGGCCTCCTTGGACTTCTAAAGTTCCAGTCACCTGTGTAGCTTCTGCCTGGTGCCTTTTGGAGTGGTTTGGCCAAGCTGCTGCCCTCAGCATCCTCTTTCCCAGCTGGCCCAGGCTGTCCTGGTTGTGGTCCTTGCACAAATGCTGGTGATGCCGAGTGATGACCTGGACTGGGGAACTGATTTTGTGGGAATGTAACTCTAGAATGGCATAAGCTGCTGAGATCTGTAGCTTGAGCTGGAAAACTGACTCTTTAAAATTGACAGACATCTCAGTCTCCCTGCAACCTGTCAGTGGATGTGAGTGCTGCATTCAGTACTTATATTTGCTCTAGTTGTGCTATTACACAGGATTAACTCCTCCTTCTATTTTTTCTATTTTTCAATAACCTTCTGGATCTACCAGCCCCTGTTCCTCAAGCTTATCAGGCAAGTGCAATGCGATTCCTGATACTCATGGATTAACGCAGTGGACAGTTCTTTGTGACAATTAACTCCATTTTTAAAATTCCCAGGGAATCCAGTAATGTGACTAAGTATTTAGAAACAAGCTGAACATGATTTACCCAACTGGGAAGAGCTGGTACAAAATATGAAAGGAGCAAATGTCCTGGAGTCATGCATCTGCTGCTGCTATAGAAGCTCTCGCCAGGAAACACTTGCCTTGCACTGCCTGCTTGTTACAGTGGCTGATTGTAATAGTCCCATTTAAGCTTGAGTGGTGATACACACCTTGTTATGTAAAACACTGTGCAAGGTTGTTTAAACATGAAAGATAATTGCTGATTTCTCGCTGGCTGTAGCTCACAGGTAGACATTCCTGCGACTGATTAAATGTGCTGACCTTTAGTAGGAAGAGCTTTGATGCTTTTCAAGCCATGGTATGCTTTGATGTGAGGCACAGCTTTCAACCTGTCTTGTCTGCTTCTGCTTTTTCCTGAACAGAGCTTGTCAATCTTCCTGTTTATTCTGGACAATGTGAGCAGGTGTCTGGTGTGGTTGTGCTTCCTGCAGAGTCCAGGCACATCCCAAGATTATGCCATGTTCACCCCCCTGTGCCTTTAGCTGTTTTCTTTCTATTGCATAGAGCCACATGGATCTTCTGAGCAGCTCTTGTGTCCCTACCCCTTCCTAGTTTTCTGTCTCCCACCTCCCAGGGAGGTGGAGATCTTGATGTGCAGGTATTTGCAAGGGCTTGGGCCCATCAAAAGATTTATGGAAGCGAAATCTCTCAGGAGCTTGGAGACACAGGGAACTGCAACACAGACAAATGTGTTTTACTTCATCCTTAAAGGTCCAGTTTGTACCTCCTAACTTCCCCAGATTTTACAGAGTCCGTCACTCTGGTCTGGGGCCTCTTTTCAGGGCTGTCCCTGACCCAAAAGGATCAGGAGTAGTTTCATCTGTTGCCTTCACATCAATGACTGGAACAGCACAGATGTGAGCTGCAGTCTGAGCTGTGCCAATGAACCACCTTCAGTTTCCTAAATTTATTCCTCCGTGTCATCTGCTGAGCAATGCTTGTGTGTTGCAGTTTGGGAATCTTCCCCAGGAGGAAAAATGGTAACTCTGAGCATGTCTTTGCCTGTATCTCAAAGTCAGTTTTGTGTCCCACACATCTTCGCTTTGCAAAGCGGATATGTGGCAGATGACTTGCCCAGAATTTGAGAGAATGGCTCCAAAACTCACCAGGTACAGCCTATTGCACTGGGGGAAGAGAAGCAAAGTATGAAGAGATGAAGGGTTTGTAATGACACATCACCTGCTGAGGTTGCTCTGATGCCCAGTGTACGAGTGAGGGTGAGTTGGTATGAATCCTGCTGCAGCCTCCTGGACTGGTACAATGAAATTCACCCTCTCCCCCTCTCTTTTAGGGGAACCAGTCATGTCCATACCAGTATGCAGGTACTGCCTGTGCTCCAGGGTTACAGGTGCAGTGTCAAGAACTCAGGTGACAGAATGGCCGAGGTGAACAAGGATATGAAACCTCCAGCGTACTGCACGTGCACACAGTTTAGTGTTTCTGACTCCCAGTTCTTGCTGGAATTGATCAGCTGCTCACCTCACCTTTCACAGTGACTGCTGCTGGCAAAAGACACAAGGAGCCAGCAGCAGGTACCTGTCTGATAATCCTCTTTCTGGAGAAGGCAGGTTTGTTTGGGGATGAAGGGCATGTGATAGAGGAATCAATGTGGAGCACAGATATCCAGATATCTCTGGTAGGTGTCTGTAGTGAAGCTGTTTCTCCTGCTTTGAAATCTTCTGTTAATGTACCTCTCTGTCACAGAAACATGAGTAATTGGGCCTTATTTTTTTAGTACACATTCTGTAATATTTTGTACCCACTTCTTTTCTGCATCTCTAAGTCGCATCATTAGCAACAGCAACCTACTGTTGCACAATATTTCTGCAAATTAAGCTGCTTAATTAACCAAGTGATGTGTAATAATGCTGTGTGACATTTTTCTAGAAGTGTTATCTAAAAGACCTGAACCTCTTAAAGTGATAACAGGAAAGTGGTAGTTGAGTTCAGAAAGATAAATGTGCTGCAAATCATTTGGTAGTGCTGCAAGTCTGTGTCGACAGCAGTGGTTCAGATCAGAGCAGTAATGTGCAGTTTTGAACGGAGTCCCCAGATGATCTCCACTTACCACGTGCTAACTCAGTTCCCAGGGCTATTTTGGGACAGAAAAATGCAGGTTTTTTAGAGGTGGCAATAAACAAGGGCCTCTTCTCCAAAAGCACTCCGAATGTCCCTTGGTTGTTTTGCTGAGACCCCAAATATTTCCATGCACGGCCTCTGTCCACTGCAAGGGCTTCCCACGTGCATCTAATAAATCTTCCTGTCAGAAAGCTTCAGCACAGGAGGTAAGACTGTCTCTAATCCAGAGCACACTGCCCAAACCACATGGAATAACAGTGTGAGGAGCTCAGCAGCCACTTTGATCTGTTCCTAAAATATTTGCTAACACAGATGTAACGTAATAGGCCAGCACTGTGATTTCTAAATTTGCAAGACTTTACTATTGTCAATCCCTATTCCTTGGCTTAAGCCCTGTTCTTTATGTAACACTGCAAACCAAATTAAAGTTACAGAAATGTTTCTGGAACTGTTTACACAGAGCTGATGTTTTGAATCTACAATTATTTTTGCAGTTATCTTAATGTAGCTGTTACAGCATAATAACAGCCTTTAGTCATTGTTGTTCTGCCTGCTATGGCAAATAATGTGCTTGTCTAATGCAACAGAAACTGCAGTCAGTAGCAAAATCTTTAATATCTAATTTACTAGACCTTATTTTGCACTTTTTCATCTGAAATGCAGATTAATAAATTGAAGCAGTGCATGTAACATTTCAGTGAACGAAATCATTACCAACAGGATGTTTGGATGGCAACTGTAATTTGGCTTGAGAGGTTTTTTTAGCTGGGGCTAATTTGTCTTCGCGTGCCAGAAGATTTTTAAAAGCTAACAAGTTTTATGTTATTTTTTTTGCCTTTTTTTTTTTTAATGTCAGGAGGGTTTTCATTTCTATAGTAGCACATAGTGAAACACTTAGCTCCCCCTACCCCCTGGAGACTCCCTGTTTCATTCCTAGGCTGCTTCACCTGAGGGGCTGCCATTACCAATGGGACAGCCATAAGCTCAAAATCAGGAGTTGGCTCTCAGTGTTTGAGTTTGGTGCTTCCTGGTGCCACAAACAACACCTGAAGGGAAACCACAGGATGGAGAGGGACTATTAACACAAGCACGTAGCAACAGGACAAGGGGGAGTGGCTTCAGAATCAAAGCAGATTTGGATTAGATGCCAGGAAAATATTTTTTACTGTGAGAGTGGTGAGGTGCTGGAACAGGTTGCCCAGGGAATTTGTAGCTTCATCATCCATGGAAATATCCAAGCCAAAGTTGGATGGGGCTCTGAGCACCCTGGCATAGTGAAAGGTGTCCCCTGTTCATGGCAGAGGGATTGGAATGAGATATTCTTGTAAGTCCCTTCCAACCCAAACCATTGTGTGATTCCATTATTGTGTTCATATAAGGGATCATGGGGGATGATTTTCATCTTCAACAGAAGCTCAGAAGTAAAAGTGATGCAGGCCCACTTGACAGATCTGTCACTTTCATCAGATCATCATTTCAGGATGTTCATTCACTGCTTTCAGAGCTTGCAATGCCTTTCCCTTACTAAATTATTTCTTAATTGCAGTAATGAAAAAGCCCACCTGTGAACTGGAAGGGATGAATTGAACACTGCCCTTGAAGCCTTTCACATATTTGGTTTTGCTCATTTTCTGCTGCATTTTGTCATTGTGCTGTAATGTTGCATTCTGCAGCAAATGGAGTAATTGTGGAGGGTGCCTTGTTGTGTGATAAAGGTACATGAAAGGCATGAAAAGGTGTAAATGGCAAGAGTTCTATTTCTGGAGTAGGTAAAGACCTCCAAGTGCATCCCACCCATGTTCACCAGAGACAGGCATTGCCCAGGAATCTTGTGGTGGCAACAAAAAAAAATACTGACTTCAAAGGGCTTTGTTGCTCATAGAATTATCTCTGTTTATGTTTTCATTTGATATTACAGAAAGCAAGAATTATTTATAAATACAGTTTACTTCCACTAAAACTCAAAAAAAAACCCCAAAAAAAACAAAAACAAAAACAAACAAACAAAAAAACCCAACAACAACAACAAAAAAACTTTTAAGAGGGCTAAACAAAAGTATTGAAACTGTTGCTCTAATTCCAGTCCTCCAGGAAAATTCATTCCTCAGTTTCCATAAAAATCCATAAAATTAAAAATAATTTTAAATTAATTTCTCCTCCTAAGGAAACATCAGTGTCTTTCTGGGTGAGTAATTGAATTTATTTGTTTTTTTCAGCACCCTGATAATATATAAATATTTAAGAATCATATAAACAGGGGTTTGTTTGTTTCTTTGTTTTCTTTTCTTTTTTTTTCTGCCAAGATGAAACAATGTTCTGTAATGCTTGAAACATATAATTTGGCCCAAAAATCATTAGTAGGCTTCTTGGTCCTAATGTGCCTGGTGAACTAAGCAGGGTGGACCTGGGCTCCTTGATCCTGAATAGCGGAAAAGCCAGAGCAGATCTTTGCCACTTTTCCATCTTGACTGGAAATGGTACTAAAGCACTACTTTTTGCTTTTAGGATTACCTGGCCCACTGTGACTGTTCTGTCTGTCCTTTCAAAGGCTGTTTTGTCTCCACAGAAAGCACATCTGTGCATCTCTGGATGTGTGTGTGCACCCTATGGATGTGCACACAAGATATGTCTCTTATTCTTCTTTTTGAGTGCAATATTGCATCAATATTTATCAGATTTCATCTGTTTTAGCATCAGGAACAGCTCCTGTTTGTTTGCCTGAACAAACCTAACACAAAAGTTCTGATTTACTTAGGAAATTCCTAGAATACATGCATAACCAATAAACAATGAAAACTTTCTTGACATCTTATCAGATTTATAGAGATCTTTATTTTTTCAATTTTTTTTTTTTTTTGGGAACAAGATGAGAAGACTGATCTTCCTCTTGTGGAGTTCTACTAATGAACCTTTTTATAGGCTCTGCATTCATTAAGGAAAATAGACAGACAAGCAAATATGCTTGTATATTTCTTTCATATTAAGTATATTTATTTAAATATTAAGTGAAATAGTTGCCCTGACAGCTTGCTAAAGCAGCCATAGAGTCTGTGTAATCCTGAATGCTCGTGCTTAAGTGGTTTCAATGCTATTTTTTTGTTCGGTAGATTCTATTGAATCTTTCGCTGAACTGGGTTCCCTTAAGGAAGTGAATCAGGAAAGTTCTGGGCTCACAAATTCCAGGTGGGTGGGAGCTATTATGTTTCCCCCTTAAAGCTGTGGTTTTGTCTTTGTGACACAGAGATGCAATTACCAGGACTCTGATACCTTAGCACCAGAACTACATGAAGTGGAAAGCAGGATTCAAGGCTCAGTGTACTGAATTTGATGAAGTGTTTTCATTTTGTAAATTTGCCCAAAAATTCTGCCTACTTCTCAGGCTGCCTATGAATCATGAAATGGAATTTGGGTTTCTGCAGTTCCTGAGATATGCATATAGGTATCTCAGCCAAGTAATAATCATATAATAAGAGCTGATAATGATTGGCAAACTATTTCATCTTTTTGATTACTTTGCCTTCACCATCAGTACTTGTGCTGCATCCCCAATCTGCTCTGCTGTGATTTACCTTGTTATTTTACTGCAAGCTCTCTCAACAAGTCCCCAGAGTCCCTGAAATTGTTGTGCCAGTTATCTCATAATGGTTGATAACCTCTGCAGCCTCTCCCCAGGGTAAGAGTTTGTCCCTCAGGTTCTTGCTGTCGGGATTGGCGGTGCCTTGGATGTTCCTTTAGCACCATGGAGCCTTGGCCTAAGGACCCTTTGGTGCTTTCTCATCTTGTAATTGCATCTTGTAGTTGCCTCTTGTAAAATGAGAGGAAAGGGATGCACAGGATTGTGCAGGAGTAACCAAAGTGAGTCTGCACATGGTGTGAGCCCCTGCAAAGGGATTCACGTGTTCCACCTGTGTCAGGGAGGTGCTGCTGTGCCCCACCCTCCTCTTTGGCCACTCCAGGCAGGAATTTAACAATTTTCTTCGTTGAGGGATGCCAGTGAGATAAAAGCCTTTAAGAGGAATATATATCTTGTGCTTTTTATTCTGTATTCCTTTTTCCTTCAGGACTGGGGTGCTCAGTATCATGTAACAATGACGTACAGATATGCAAGGCATCACTCTGCCTGACTCAAATCACACTGGACTTCCTACCTCTTGTCTTTTGAAAAATAAATCCCTGGAATTGCTCTGTAGGAAGTGCTGCTTTTAAGGTCATTGAAAGCAGTCACAGTACTGTCAGAGTTGCCAAATCCAACCCCGGCGATTTATATTCTGGCTCCCTTTTGCTTACCATTTGCTAATTATAAATGTGGTTTTCCCCTTAATTATTGAAAAGTGCAAACACTTTTATGCTCTCCTGATTTATGTAGATATTTAAATTAAATTTTGAAGGACTGTGGTGCTTATGATGAGAGTTAAACACATTTCATATCTTAAGAAGCCTATTTTTATATTATGCTGCTTGAACTACAGTCATGCTAAGGAATGGAGTGGAGGGAATAAAATTAATGGGTTACTCTTGAAGTAGAAAAAAATATTCATTTTCAATAAAAGATCTTTTTGATAATTTACTCTTGACTTCACTACTTGATTTATCTCATCTTCTCACATTAATTTGTTTTTAATTTTTTTCCCTGTTGAGGTTTTTTAGCTCCACTAACAGCTCTGAGATGATTGGATTGATGGACTACAAAATTTAACATTTTTGAACTAAAAAAGAAAAGGGCTTAAACACTTGAGCTAACAGGCAATGTAACTTTCATGTAATAAACTAGAAATTCAGCTTCCCAGTGCCTTGATTAAAGATGCTGGAATTTGATTATTTAGTTCTCCTACTCCATCTAGAGTAGATATCAGCTAAAGCTGCTCAGCTTCTTCCTTGTTTTCCTTCAGCTGTGTCATTTTTGCCTCAAGTGTTCCCAGTACATCTCCCTGAACCCTCATTAAATGCCAGCCTGTGTAACATTATCAGGGTTATTACATCTCCACATTTGCAGCACACATGTTTTTATCTCCTTTGCAGCCTGTTGGTGTGCTCCCAGAATGAACCAGGCTGGTCAGAATTTAACAATCCTGGTAGGGCAGCCGTGTTATTTAATACAGATTCCAGAAATTACTTTCACTACTGCAATGATTTTAAGGACCTAAGCTACTACTTAGAGCAAATACAGAGAGATTAGAGTGAAAGGAAAAAAACAAAAAGGCAAATGAAATGAGAAAAAAAGTAGAGTAATTGGAAACATTGAAGTTAACCAGGACAACAAGAATTTAATGAAACTGTGGACTGTACTGAGGACTGTGAGTGAATCAGGAGAAGAAAAGGAGGACACTTTCTGAATTAGTTAACCAAAGGTGAGAGGTCATTAATTAAGCCTACCTAAAACAAATGGTAAAAATCTTCTATCATATCCTTTGTCAAAGGGATATTGTCAATATAAGTAAATTTTATTGTTTATTTATTTATATTGTCAATATAAATAAAATTTGTCAACATTTAAAAAAATAACCAAAGAAAACCACACCCAAAAAACCCACAGAAAACCCCACCCAAAAATACAAACAGAAAAACCTCCTCAATATCTCCTTGCCCTAAAAACCAACCAACCAACCAAAAAGAAAACAAACACAAACAAACTAACAACAAACAAACAAACAAACCAACAAAAAAACCACCTGAGGACAGGGAGAAGAGTTAAATGGACTTTGGCAGATCAGCTGGAGTTATTGAAAGAGGGAAAATTGTAGCTCTGTACCCTGGAGAACTTCCTGCTACTTTCCCCCAGTGCCTGTTTTGTTCTTTCCTCTGTTGTTTTCATCCACTTTATTCCCTGACTGTGTCCCAAAACAGCAGGAGGTGATTCCCAAACAGCACCTGAGAGGGGTCAGGACACCTGCCCAGGCACCAGAGTGCCCAGACTGGCCAGGTGAGGGTCTGGACCAGATGGCTGCAAGGAGCAGTTTTAGCTGGGATGCACCGTCTGTGCCTTCACGGATGATGGATCACATTTTATCCAGTTACATATAAAATAAGCATTTCCCCCCTTTACTAATCTCCTGTGTTTGTCTGTGTTGGCAGCAACACAGCACAAATCAATTGAGATTCAATAGGAACACTGTTTCTTTCTTCTTTACTAAGAAATATTGCTTGATGTACAACAGTGCTGAATATCCCCTCTCTAGAAACATAAATCTGATAGTTTTTAGTAAATTTATCTTGTGCAAGTGTTGAACATAAAAGTCGCATTCTCACACCATAATTTTATTTTTTTAGTGTATTCTAATTCTTTCTCACTTCTATTCTTTGAACCAATACATTATCAAACTGTGTATCCAAAGTTGTTCGAGGTGTAACCTTTAAAAGATCCTTATTTGGTCAACTTACAAGTTCTTGGTCAACAGCTTGATCAACAACATATATGACATATCCACCTTTAACATTTTCTTCATAGATGGTGAATTTGGTTTTTGAATGGCTAATATTTAATGTAAAGCCCAACTTAAATTTAAGTTCTTTGGAAGAAATTGATAACTGTGGTATTTACATACAAATATTTTTTAAAGCTTTGCTACTCAAAAAAGAGTGATTCTTGTTATTATTTAGTAATTATCCCTAATATGTGTGACTTTTATTCTTAGTTAAGGTTGTCTAAGACAGGATAACTTTTTGCCCTCCCCAGGTGCTTGCAGCCCTCAAATGTTGCATATTCCATTAACACACACATACTTTCTTTTCCTCACTTCACCTTTTAGCCAATTCTTGGCCAAATAGCACATTTGCAGTGACTTTTGTCCTTCATTGTTAATTAGTAACTGAGCAATCACTGATGATGTTCCAATTTTCTGAGATATTTAGTGGATTGGAGTTAGGTATGACATTTAAAGCACCTGCCCTAGATTCTGGGCTCTTCTAGTATATGCTGTGCTTAGAATAATGAATACAAATGTGAGCGAGAAGGGGGAAAAAAAGCAGGCTGTTCCATATCATAGCTTTTTTAGTCTCGGCTTTTGCCTTTTAAGTCATTTTTCCACTTCCATGAAGGAAAGAGATGAGCTTTGCAGCTCACTCTGGAAGGTCAATGGCCCGAGGCTGCTCTGGGGAATGAGGGGAATGAGCCCAGCACGGTGCCTGCCTGCCTGGCAAACCCTGTTCACTGCTGTGCCTCTGCCTCTGGCCACAGCTGGAGCTGAGAGGGGTTCTCAGATCACAACAAATGCCTTAGGTAGGGTAACTTTCCCTGGAAACCTCCAGGTAGTGTATACATCTCCTGGAAGAGTGGCAGTGTTTGCACAGAAAAGCAAAAAGAGAGAGGAAAAAAAAAAAGAAAAAAAAGAAAAAAAAGAACAAGAAAAAGAAAAAAAAAAAAAAAGGTGAGTGCCCTTTTGCATTATTTTCATAATTCATGTTAATGAGTTGCATGTTTCAAAGTCAGCTTAACATTAAGTGTGTAACACCACCAGAGGCAATCGCTGCCACAGCATCAGCACACATCTTCTGTCTGGCCTAAATCCTTATGAATTTTTGCTCCCAGTTCCATGGATATCTCTGTCTGAAAACAAGGGTCTGGAACAGGGTAGTAGACAGGACTGCCAGGTGAAGTTTGAATCTCTTTGGCTGTTATTTTTCAGTGGGTTTTGCCAAATGGTCAAATTTTAAATAACTATTCAGAGGAAATGTAGGTGTAGACAAATATCAGCTCCCCGGGCTCGGGTGCTGGGTTTTGTCTGCTTGGACAGAATCTTTAGACAGCTCTCTAGAAGCTGCCCCTGTGTGCTGGCAGGAGCACAGAAGGGTCTGCTTCCACCAGTAAAACTGAGTGAACTCAATCCACATTTGGCTGGAGATTTTGCAGATCTGTACCCACCTTTCCAGCCCCTTGCAGTCTGTTATGTCCACTCACTCACTGAGATCTATCCCAATCCATGAAAGGGACACTGCACTTCCTGGGAATAGGTTTGGGCTTGCTGGCTTTGCTTCCTGCAAATCTCCACAGGCTCCTGATGGAGACAAGCAGATCTATTGCTCCTTAAACTGCCAGGGAAGGAATCAGCACGTTGTTAGGCCCAGACAATATTGGTAGATTTGTAAGTAGGAGCACCTTGTAACTTGAGCTCAAGAGGGGAGGCGTGAAGAATTACCTGCTTTTGAACAGATTGATTTTGTTTTCTGCTCCTCTAGTGGCTTCATTTTGCAAGTGATGCTGCCACTTCACCCAATTCCCGCACATAAGCACTACTGAATAACCAAAAAAGTCATATCCATCTGTCATTGCTTTCTTTTATTTTGTAAAACTTATTGTATACCCAGACTTAATGAAAGAGAGGAATGCATTTCAAATCTTTTTTTTCTCACAAATTTAGAAGACCAAAGCAATTACTGAAAATTTTCCAGTTGTACAGTGCGTTAGTGAGAGCTACATTTGACCCTAATGTCAGAAGTCTAGCTGGAAAAGAGTGAAATGGTCAATAATAGAAGCCTCAAATATCAGGTGTGTCAAAAGGGTAGGAAATGCCTGGATTTGGATCTTACAGTTTTAAGTTTTGCAATGTTAAATTTACCAATGTTGAATTTTGAATTAAATACTTATTGAATTTTACAAATGTTTGCCTCATGCATTTTTAATGGTCACATGCAGTCAGAGTGCTTAACCTTAATAGATGTCCTGGTTTTAAAATAAGTCACATGCAGGAAATGCCCTATAAATTTATAAAAGAAGTGAGCATGTGAGTGTGGGCTGTACAGTGGCAGAGTCAATCTTGCCCAGTGAAAACTAAAAGAGAAAATGTAACCTTCCCACCCCAGTTCAGCCTCACCACTTTTTTAGAAGCCCAGAGAAAGTGACATCTGTTTTCAGAATAGAAAATATTTGCATTGTAAAGATTGCAGCAAATTGCTAAAGCATTAGAATAATCTCTTTTTTTTTTTCCTTAATCTTCTTATTCTCTTTTAATATTACTCATTTTGTAATTTTATGCAGTTTTACTTTGGGGGAGAATTAATTTAAAAAGCTACGTCCTAAGGTTTGTGTTGAGGTTTTGTTTGTTTGTTTGTTTGGGGTTTTGTTGGTTGGTTGGGTTTTTTTCTTTTTCTTTTAAATGCTTACAGGGTTCCTTCTTTGCTTTCTAAGAGGCAGTGGTGGTTAGAGTTTCTTTTTACCTAATTACTGTGGGGAAAAGTGGCATCTGAAAAGTCAGAATAGTGTTTGTTTCCTGTGTGATCGTCTGTTCCTGCTGTTTGTGCTTCACCTGGATACCTAATCCTTTTAGCAGAGCAGAAGATTATGAAGCTACAGACAAGAGATTATGGCTCCAGGTGAGGGATAAGCAGCTGATCAAATGAATGAAGGAGAAAAAGAGATTGTTTCAATGCAAATATTCCCCACTAATTAGGGCTGGGGAGAAGAATTGAGAAGAAATGTGATTAGTAGTCTCTCTGCCTGTCTCAATAGGATTTATTTTTTTCCCAAGGAGTATGCCTTGAAATTTTCGTAAGGAATTGAATCAATTCTTCAGGAGACTGACATTACCTGCACACTCAGCACCACACCCTCGTGTCAGCTTTGTGAATGTCTTTTCTGTCATTAGTGATACAGGCTTGTTTCAACCTTCTTTTGTAGCAGAAGAGCCAAGGATCAGGATGAAGGATTTGTTGAAGGTGAGTGGTCAGTGATTTCCATGACTTTGCTTGCAGAAGTTGGCATCACCACTGCATTCTGCAGTGTATTTCTGGATTTTATTTATCCTTGCAAATGCTGAGTGAAGTAACAGCTCAGCAAAAGTCTTCCTCACTGCAGGATGACTCTTAATCACTTTAGGAAGATATGAGAGCCCACAGTAGCAGCCAGTGCAGTCAGTCCTTTGGAATGTTCAGCACTTTCTCCGTGGTGTACTCTGTGCTCTGACTGGGCCACAGAAAATCTTTCATGCCTTGTGTGAAACAAAGAGCAAACGGAGCCACTCATTAGCGAAACAGTACCAGAGCTGCTCCTTTCCCCACATCCTGACCCTGAGAGGAAGAGATCACAACAGAGGCAGTTTCTGCTGCTTTGACCTGGGAACTCTGGGGTCTGCCCTAATCCAAATATTTAGAATTGCTCTCAGATATTTAGGTTCCGACAGGTTCCGACCGGTTCAAACCGGTTCCGACCGGTTCAAACCAGTTCCGACCGGTTCCGACCGGATCAAACAGGTTCAGACCGGTTCAGACCAGTTCAAACTGGATTAAACCGGTTCCGACCGGATCAAACATGTTCCGACCGGTACCGACCAGTTCAAACCGGATCCGACCTGATCAAACAGGTTCAAACCGGTTCAAACCGGATTAAACCCGTTCCGACCGGTTCAAACCGTATTAAACCGGTTCCAACCGGTTCCGACCTGTGTAGGTCTTCCCATTATCTTTGAAAGAAGTTGTGACCACAAGTGGCAATAAGTGGTTTTTGCTGAAGTTAACCCAATTTGCAAATAGGAGCAAACTGGAAAATGCCGGCTTAATTTCATCTTAGCCTAAGTTGGGGTTCAGACTTCTGCAGAGCACTCAGGGGATATTTTGTTCCCATGTGCAGGTTTTGTTCCTTCACTTCTCAGAAAACTCCAGCAGAAATGGAAGATGCTTGTCTCCACTGCAATGCAAGCGCCAAACTGAGGGTGACCTGGCTTGTCCAGTCTCCTGATGTTTAACTGGTGCAGCTGAGAAGAAAACAGAGCTGGCCTGTTCTGAGCCCAAGGCCTGCTCCATGCCACATTACTGGTACCAGAGGATTGTTTCTCTGTGCTTTTCATATTCCCTGAAAAGAAAACAAACAAACAAACAAACAAAAACCCCCAAAAACCCAGAAACCAAAACAGAATACCAAGAAATCCTGGATCCTGGCTCCAAGACAGCATGTGAGTTAAGTGCAGAGAGAAAGAATGATTTATTGCGTGAACTATGTTGTAGACTCAGAAAACCTCATAAATTGTTTCCCAATGTGTATGTGCAAGGCTCAATTAAATGCAGGTAATTAAAAGCTCTTTCAAGAACTGACAAAACAACTTCCCTACCTGTGGAGACATTCCTTCTGAAAAGAAATGACCAGTTCCCAAACATGCTTGGGATTAAAACCGAGACTTGCTAAGCATTTTCATGTCTTTAAACAGGACACTCTAGATTTACCTGTGACAGGCTGGCTATTTTACAATCCTTTTATTGAAGCTAAGAATAAAATTCTGTCATGTTCCACAGAAAATAACAGAGAAGAGGGAGAAAAAATGCAAAATGTTGTTTGTTTTCATGGATGATTTGAAGCTTTGCCACCTAGCACAGCTGCCTGAATAAGTGCAATGAGGTGAACTCAGCATACAATAGACTGCACAGTAATAGAGAAAATAATTTGCAATTAAATTAGGTGGCCTATGCAGTCTAATATATTCATCCTTGGAAAAATATATGGATGCTAACACTTGAGTCAGTATTTAAATCTGAGAGCTGTGCTATTAATAATTAAATTCATTAAGAAAGGTATCTGCAGTATATCTAATTAATTGACTGTTGCACAATACTAGTCTTTTCCAGCTTTTCAAGTCAACCAGTATTTATAGCAAAAAAGTGCTGCTGGGGACTTTTAAGCTGTAATTAATAATTGTTATGTCCCATCATTTAAAAGACTTGTCCCATCAATATGTTTCCTTTGTTTATTGCTTAGGAGTCTTGTAATAATTAAAAGTAAAATGGTGGCAAGTAAATTAAATTCTACACTATAGAGATATTAATGGGGGAAAATACACCTTGTACAATTAACAACAAAGGAGTCAAGTGTTTCTTTAGAAAACAAGAGCCATGCTTCTACTGAAACATGCGAAAGACATAAAATGTGGAGTTTTAAAACAAAATTGAATCTACCAAATTTAGTTATGACAGATTGCAGGTTAAAAGAATAATTTTCAGGTGATGTGCAGGTGGAAAGGCAAAGGAGCAGAGCAAGGAAGGGACGTTTTCAAGGCCAGGGCTGCAAATGCATGACTGAAATCAGGTACTTTTCTAAAAAACAAACAAAAAAGCTGTGTTTTTCTCTCTCTCATCCACTGATGTTGACTTCTGGTCCTTCCCTGGTTAAGCACATGTGAGCCCAGCTGCTTCTCAAAATTTTACATCTGGTCACAGCCCCTGCTGGTTCAAAAAGTAAATATTTGAGAAGAACACCTTTCCTGAGAGAACTTCAGAACACTCAGTGAAGCTGCACTGATGTCTTTTTCCACCAGCTGCTACTTGGGCCTTTGTGTTATGCACTGAATGAAAGATCTTTTTCCTGCTCTGAGGCAGAAGCTCAGGCTGTGGGCTCTGCTGATGGCCTTGCTCCATGCCTGGGTGCTCCTGTTCAGCTGCACCTCAGCCTGCAGAGGGACAGTCCTTTCTTTATTGTTTTTTTGTATAAAAAATTCTCTCCAGTTGGATTATCTAAGTTATCTTCATGCTGGTGCTGTTGGGAGAAAACCAGCTTGTTTCAGAGGGTAGGAACTGCTTCACTGTTCCTGTGTGGTAGCTTCTCCTGGTGAGATGGTGTTTACTCAGTGATACAGAACAGTTTGATAATTTTGTTTTACCTTTGTCCTTCTAAGCCTTATCTTATGTGACTACTGATATTCTAGATGCTAATCTTTCTTCTCAAGCTTCTTAATTTCATTTGCTGTAGCACTGAAGCTGTTGGTCCCCCCAGGCAGAGACAAGAAAAGATCCAACCCAAAGCTCTTGGAGAGAGTTTTCAAGGCTCACCTTCCACCTTCTGGAGGTCAGAGTACCTGCTTGTCAAAGAAGAGCCACAGGTGAGCAATCTTGTTCCCCACAATATTTTCTGCTGTAACATGTTTGACTGTTTTTCAATATTTCATTTAATTTCTCTAACCTCAGGGAAGTATCAGTGAGGTTTCAGAGCTCTTTGACAAAAACAGCCTGAGAAACCAACCCGCAGTCCATTTGTTGATTTTTCCTTTATTTTGCTTCCTTTACAGCATGACAGTGTCCACCATCTTCTGGCAAACGATGCTAGAAGCATTTGTTGATCATTCCTCTCCACACTTCTTTTCACTCCATTTTTCATTCACCCTGGGTTTCTACATGAGCAAGGGTAGCTTGGATAATTTGGCTGAGAAAGTTACTGCCCTCAGCTGCAGAGTGTAAATCAGCAGCTACTTCCATTTACACTGAAGTTCTGCATTGTAAACTACATGGTTCAAGGTCTGCTTGTTGATCAGCTAAAACATCTTCGCTGCAGTGGCAGTGTGAAGAAATTAACTGTGAACTGTCTGAAAATAAAGCATCTTGTTTGTAATTAAGCCCCCTTTTTATATTCTTTGCTGAGTAAATCTAGATGACTTTTCTCTCCTTAGTGACACATTCATTACAGAATCACTGTGGTGATTTGAGGAGCAGCAGCTGAGATTATTATGAGTTCTTCTGGAATTGCTGGGACACAGGCGGAATATAACGCGAGTTCTGTGTCCAGCAGCATTTAGTGTCTGGAGGAGGCAGATTGATGCTACTTGCTGCTGCTGGCTGTCTCATTCTGTGTGTGTCTGGCACCTTAGGGCGATTGCTTTGGATTAGGGATGGCACTGAGCACTGAGCAGAGGAAAAATGGCCCTTTGTGCACGGTGAGAGAGCGCCTCACGACAGCCCTTCGAACCGGCTCGTTTGTCCTGGTCGCTGGCTGGGAGTGCTGAGACTTTATCTGGTACATGCAGGCCTGGAAAAGGAAAAAAGAAAAAAAGAAAGAGCCTACTTATGCTCAAGGTCCTGCAGGTTTGGTCTGTGGGCCAGTTTTTCAATGTGTGAGTGGTGTTGTGAGCATTTGTTTATCCAGGCAGTCGTCTCTTCACCTGCGTGCTCCTTCTGGTAACCGGGAATAATGGGCACTCTCTGCCAGAGCCCAGACACGCAACTGCACAATTGTTTTATTCTTCTGCACCGTGCTTTATTTTTGTTTTGTTCCTCCAAGTGGTCTACTGCACACTGAGTAGCTTAAGCTGCCATTATCTGTGACTAGCAGCAGTTATTTAGATAAATGAAATCATTGTATTTGCCTTATTGGCAGCGTAGTGGGTGGAAAATCTAATGGCCTCGTTTGCTGGAGCATTTTGGCATTCATTTTTAGCTTCATGGGGCCTCTATCATCCATTAGCTTTTACTAGTTAATACTCTCAATATTTACTGTGGTTCTCAAAAAACTCTGTTTTACATAAGAATATAGGATAAAGCCAACAGGAGCATTTTAATGTTCTGATTATGTTATTATTTAGAAGAAGGAAAAACAACCCAATGGCTGAATTTTACACCTTGCAACTTGTAGTAAATTAACAAAATCCCTTCAGCTGGTGGATTGGGCTAATGGAAAAAAAAAAAAGTTGTGATGGATTGTTAAAGGGTGAGAAGGATTTATTCCTACAGAAGAAACAAAAATTACCTATGTAAGGTGCACCTAATTTTCTCTCTTGAACAAATAGCAGAGGACACAACTATGGTTATCCATTTTCCTATACAGATGAACATTTTGACACTAGGAAGGGAGCTTTTTCCACTTAAGAAATGATATATTTAGACATGTTTTTCTTCTGTATTGACAAAAAACCTCAGGTTTAAGAGTTTCCTTAGGTGACTTTACCTTTTACCTCTGAACTACTAATAATGAGATAGAAAACTACATGAAATGTGGATGTCATTCATTTTGCAGATATAAAACTTTTCCCATCTTTTTAACGCCTCTTCTCTTTGTGCAGTGTTTACCTGAAGATGGTTGCATGAATCTGTAGCCTCTCCCTTGCAATCTTTTTTGCTACAGGAGTGGTCACTTGTAAGCCTGTCAAGAAGGACTGGGTAGGAGATAACAGGCACTAAGTGGATATTTCCCAGACTGTTACAGGAAAAAAATTAAAAAAAATATTGATGGATAATATGCATTTTTAAGATTTTTTCCATTTTAAGTACATATTTTAAAAAATCTTTCCTAGTGGCATCCTTGCTTTTGAAATATTCATATTGTACTGCTGCAGAATGACTCTGTTTAAGCCTGTGTTTCATTAGCAATTCTCAGTTTTCCACAGCTCCTTCAGCCAGATCCCTTTTGGTTTGCTGTGTTCCATGGTTGGCTTCAGATCAGAAATTGTCTTTCGGAGAGTAAAGAAAATTTAGTTAGCCTTGGATTTCTCCATATATTTTGAATCAGGAGAGCTGTAAATATGCAATTTAATGGATGATGCAATAATTGGATTTTAGATCTTTAGAAAAAGCAAGGCAAATTTGAACCCAGATTTTTTTGTAGGTTTGCATTCTGAAGACATTTGATTTTTACTTGTTCTCTGTAATTAATGGAAATCTGATGTCATTTTTCGTGTTGTGAGATGGATGAGCAAATGGGTTGGAGAAGTATTTCTCCCACTGGATTTTTAGACCTCTGGTCTCAGTTAGACTCTACATTCAGCTGAGATCAGGCACACTCTGAATAAACCTCCACTTCTCTGCTGTTACAAAGTCTATTTAGACTTTTTAAAAAGTCTATTTGACCAGCCCTCACATAACCTGTACATTATGTGTAGTATGTTTGATAGGCAGGGAAATGATTCCTGATCTGACTTCAGGGAAGTGAAGCACTGGCACTTCCTTTGCTTCGCTTTGTCAGTGTTCATGAAGAGAAAATTTTGAATTCTAAATCATGTTTAGAAAACTCTTCAGGGAATACTAATTATATATATATATATACACATGCATGTATATGTATGTGTGTGTATATAAAGACATATATAGCAGAAGTGTGAATCTAGATTTTTTAAAGAAAAAAATTGGATAAGGAAAATTTTTTTGGTTACTTTAAATACGATTACTGTGAAACCAACAGTCCATTTTTACAGACAACATTCTGGTTTTGTTGGATATATATCAATTTGTGGTTGTGCTTTCTGAGCCCAGATTGGTTTAAAAGTTTGAGTACCTGAAGCAGGTCTCAATTTTCACAAATCAGCCATAAACTAATCAGGAAATGGAAACTGTGCCTGATTTTACCTTTGATTCGATATTTTCCTGTTGTGTAGGCAGAGGGAAGAAGCTCCCTGCAATAACCTAGAACAGCAGAGAGAATCAGGTACTCTCAATATTAAGTCCCTGGGTACTAATCCTTTAAGCACCTTCCAGCAGACTGGGAAGTTGATCTAACCTTTGCTGTCAGTACCTATCAACCAGCCCTGCACTCAGGAAATGAATGAGCTGAGCAGGGACAGTGGTGCAAAATCACTGCTTATTTCAAGTTCTTGCAGTAAATAGTGGCTCATTTCAGACTCACAGTTGTAGGTTGTTGTTATAGAATCTTGTTTTAGGTATGTTTTGGAGGGGGTTTTTTTTGTTTTGTTTTGTTTTGTTTGTTTGTTTGTTTGTTTAATTCCATGGTCTTTTCTTTTTAAAAGGGTGGAAAAAAACCCAAACCTCAAAATTATGTGTGGTTTCTTTCACTGTTTCAAAAGTTCTTAAAGCTTTTTATTTCACACCAAGTGTCTGAACTTTTTGTATGACTTGGGGTTGCCAGTACTAGAGGAAATCTGTATCTCTGTTGTTAAAATTTAAACATCTCTTGTGTCATGATCCAATAAATGATTTTTCACCCTACCTGAGCTGCTCTAAAATTGGAGGACAAAAAGACTGAAATGAGAGTTTTGGTAATTGTCCTTGACCTTTTCTGCACAGCCAAAAGAAGTGCTCTTTAACCTTTCTGTGATAGAAGAGGCTGCTGCCTTTTCCCACACCCCAGAATGTGTGTTAGAGGTTATCAGGAGTTTCCTAGCTCCTCTAACTCTGATGATCTTTTGAGACATATACTGTAAAACAATAAACCAGGTAGAATGAGGCACAAATACAGGGGTGCAGTGCACAGAAGAACTGTCTTGATGCTGGAAGGACTGAACACATACCTATATTATCTTAGTGGACTATTCAAGGTGGCTAGAACTCTGTGCTTGTCAGTAGTGTAGCCGAGATTTCTATCTTCATGAACAAGTGTTTATTTCTCCAGGCTTGATTTAGCTTTCATCACATGCCAAAGGTATCTGGAGGAAGAGTAAGCACTGAGAAGACTCCCCAGACCTGATGCATATCCCTGTATTATGATGTGAAGGTTGAAGTCCTAATTGATTCCCTACCTGAGGAAGGCAGACCCTTGCTTGTCCTTTCCCATGAAAGTCTCCTAATTGTAAAGCTAGAGGCTAGCTTGGGCAGTCTTTTTAAAAAAGTGCAGGATTGTCTCCACAGCCCCATGATAAGGACACTCCCCAGGCAAAGGGGGGACTGGAGATTGATCCGTGCTTCCCCTATCAAGTGCAAAACCCAGTGCAGTCCCAATTACTGCACTGCTGTGACACATTTATCATCACTGTTCCCTATCCACCGTCTCTGCTTAGTGTTTCACAAGGCAAGAAGCAAGCTGAGAATGCCAGCCCTGTCACTGCATTCCTGGCCTAGAGAGGGACAAAGGCACAGTGATGCTTATTTATTTTCTCCATGAATGAAATTCTCTGCTCCTAGCTTCTTATGAGAAGAAAAATAGCAGCACAACTTCCACTTCTATTTCTAGCTGGTTTTTAAAAGCAAAGTGTAAGTTGCCTGCCTGTGTAGAAGAGGTTCCCAAGTCCTGTGGAACCTGACTGAATAAAAACAGCTAACACAGATCACACAGAGACACCTGAGAAAGATGAAATTTTAAGCACTTCTCTCTTCCACATTTCCTTCTAGCTAGCTTAGATGATCTTTGAATTATATAGGAACTCAGAGCTTAAAACAGGGCTCCTGCAAGTTCTGTGGAGGGATGTGGGTGTTGAAAAGCCAGGCATCGCTGGGTTTTAGTCCTGTGTAGTGTTGGACTGCAGTGACAGTGCTGGCATTCTCAGCTTGCTTCTCTGTCTTGTGAATTATTTCAGTAGAGCCAGTGGATAAGAATGAGTAATTATGGAGGTGTCATAGCAGCACCATAATTAGGATTGCATTGAGCTTTGCAGTTAAATTTTACGCCTAATGCTCCCCTGCTGTCCCCCATCAGTGCACCACATTTGAAGTGCAGCTACAATTAAACCATCATAAAACAGAGTACACAACTAGACAAAATGATTAAGAGGAACCTGAATCCATGTGTTCTCAGTCTGGAATGACTTTCTTCTGACATTGGGTGCTCTTGCTGTAGGTTGTCGATTTCCAAGCGCTTCAGTTTGGTAATTTCTCACTCTGCCCCTCTGTTAATATTATAGTATGTCACCTTGGGCCCTATTATTTGTCCAATTGCAACATCCACTATGACAGAATAGAACTATAAATATTCTTGGCTCTGTTTATGCTTGAATAGTTCAACATGCCTCAGATGCCTAGGCACAGTTTGTGAGCACAGCTACATAATAATCCATAGGATAGAAAGCCAGTTCTCCTTTTGAAATATACATTGGGTTTTGTTTTCTTTAGCTTGGATATTCACATCAGTGTTGTTTTTCAGGAAGCAGGCAGAACATGAATGAAAAGTCTCACTGTGCTGTTGAAGCCCAGAACACCTGCAAAAAACTGCTGGAGTTTGAAATAACCCCGGGGTATTTTTGCCTTGTTCTTCTTTTATATAACACTTTTTTTTTTTCCCTGTGGTATTCTGCATAAGGCACGAGGTAGCATCCATCTGGTAGAATACAGACAAGAGGGAATACGTGGCTTAATTTGGGGGTTTAAAAACTAAATGAAACACCTATGTACTTAGTGAATTAAACAAACTAATGATTTGGGTGTAGGGGTTAGGTTTTCAAGTCTGCTTCAAACATCTACATTCATTAGCAAAGCATGTAGGGTTGGAGACGTGCCCCAGATTATTACCAGGTAGCTGTGTGTGGGTCAGGAATTCAGAAATCCCTTTGTTTGGGTCCAGAGTGCTGAACTGGCACAGAAGAGTCCCAGCCATGCATGTATATTATGTATATTTGTATATATATGTACATATATGTATATCCCAGCCCGTATATTTGTTGTGTGTGTATTGATGCTGGACATTGCCACCTTATCTGATGGCAGGGACAGCCGGAATCTCTCTGACTTGCCCTTTCTGCATTGCCTCACTGCTGGGATCCACCTCTGCAAGGTTATTGGGCTCCATGGAGCAGTACCAGAGAGCCTGAGTTACACAGGAATTTGTGTTTGCTCACCTAATGAGACTGACATTTGTGGGCCTAGTACAAATTAAGGCAGCATTCTGATGTAAGGCTAAGCAGGGGTCCTAGCAGCAGGTTTTCCTTTTGTTTACAAGTGGTTCTGCTTGCAAAACCATTCAGAGAATCCCTACCAGAGAAACTATTCAAACTTAGTGAAGTTCTCATTTATAAATACCTTACTTCAGGAGGAAGATGGGTTACTATAATTTTTGCAGGCATGTGTCCTGTTCCAGAAAATATTAAATTGCTTGAAAATACTGTTGCTTTTCTTTTCTCTAAGGTCTGCAATGCACTTCAGATGGAGAAATATATTTTACTCTAGGAACTTTTGAATAAACAACGTGTTATTTATTCTATTTTTGTTATACTTTGCACTACAAAAGCATGAATATCTTTTAATAACTCATTAAACTGACAGTCATTACAGTAGATTAATTTTAAAACATTAGTGAAAACACTGTAAACTGCACTGAGGCCAAAATGTGTGCGATCACCAAAGTTTACTAAAGAATGCCATCTAGAGGGCTTTGACAGAGCAGAAAAAACACTTTAATGTTTCCAGAGAAGCATCACTGTAGTGTCTCTGTAGGTATTTTGTCTCAGCTGTATGGAATCTTAGCCAAAATTCAGCTTTCTGCATGAAGCCATGGGCAAGCATGCATGTTTTGACTGATGACAAGGAATAAGCTGAGCTTGGTTTCATCATTTTTCTGATTTGAAAAGGCAATTTAAAACAGAGTGCAGTTTACAGGTTTGAGTTTTTATGTCCTGTGTATGCAGCAAGACTTTCAGTTTTCATTCACTTCATCTTTTTGATGCAGAACATAAAAAAGACTTTTCAAATGGTACTGCATAATAAATATTTGCATCATCCTTACAGTAGAGAATAATAGGTAAATGTCCTCTTGTGAATATAGGTGAGTGAATCTGTTGAAAACATGAGGAATATTTTTCTTTCTGCTGCTGCCTCTGTCTTAACAGGCAGTGAAACAAGGCTGTATAATTCTGAAAGCAAAGAAACTTTTGCTTAAAAAGAAAAAAAAAAAAGAAGAAAAAAAAGGAATGGCAATAATAATGTCCATTCAGTAGAAAGGAATTCTGTAACAATCCTACAAGGTAATAAAAAACATAGTCACATACTTTTTTTTTTTTTCTTTCCACCAATTGTTCATCATTTAAATATGTGTGTTTCTTGTCAGGATGGCAGCTAGCATTTCATTTATGTGACAGGGCTGTAGTCATTTCACTGCCTTAGAACCTGGGGAAATGGGCTTTGGAGTGCATTTTGTGGGACTAGATACAGCAGGAATGCCAAGTAAACACTAAATTTTGAATTTGAATTGAGTAATGTTGGTGATCTGGCGCTTTCTTATTACAAAGATGATCCTCAACCTCTTGGTAAGATGAGGAAAATTAATACCGTGGTATGTATCCTACGCTGTCTTCCATAAATACCTGCTGGGTTACCTTTCAGATTGCAGGTTTCTCACCTCCATATTCTGGACAAGACTGGACTTTATACCCTGGATGTCCTGGTGGTTCATTTCTGAGGGCAGGAGGAGGAGAGAGACTGGGAAATGGAAGCAAGTGGCCTCTGGTCTCATTTTCAATGGACTGAGAACATAAATGGTACAAAAGTGTGTGTGTCAATTTTCTTTTTATGTTTAAAGAACAGGAAGGTACCAATTTGGTCCACTTTCAACTTTATTTTTAGGGTAAAATGAAAGCAAGTACTCCCAGCAGGAACCTCCCCATGTGAATACAGAGAGGTTATGCAGGGACATGTAGAGAGATCTGTCTTGGGTAAATCTGAGCTTTGATTCAAGTTTTAGATGTGCCTAATTGTGAACCTGTTTTACCTTTTCCTGAGGAAAAAAATGGAGTGCAGATTGCTCACGAAAGGATTTTCCTCATTTCCTCTTTTCTTTCTCACTTTGACTTCACTATAAATGATGCAGTAGAGTGCACCCATTATGGAGCAAGGACCAAATATTACATTCTGATAATAAATGTACAGTCGAGTCTGTGGTGGAAATGCTTGCTGATAGAAAGAAAGATTCCTCAGCGTGGCTTTGTAGAGGGGGAAAAAAAAAAAAAAGAAAAAGCTTTTGCACTTTCTGGAGACTCAGGCAGAAGGGAATAAATTGTGCTGGTTATTTAAGTCCAGATTTTTGTCGGGAGAAAAATCAGTTTGAGACAGTAAAGAATAAGGCAGAGAAAAGCTCAGGTTTCCAGCAGGCTCTGTGCTTTCTCAGCATGGAAGCTGGATTTGGTCCTTCCCAACCAAAGAGAGAAGCCAGTCTGTGTTATTTGTATTTTAATGCAGCATAAGATTAGATGAGAATTCTCTGTGTGTACAAGATTTCTCTTTTATGGATGATTCTTTAATATTTCCCTTCAATTATTACTCCAGCAGATCGATACTGCAAAAGCTGCTGGTCAGAGGCTCCTGACAGCAGCTGGCACAGAGGTAATTTTGGAGAGACGGGGAGGGATGCTCAGCCTAGGGTGGAATTGTGCTTGTGGATGTGCACATAAAGAGCCTGGGAAGGAGCAGAGCTGCTATCAGCTCCACAACCTAGACAGCAATATTAACAAGTAATTAAAACTTGATTTCCTCCTCCATCTTCCCCTGCACTGTTCCTCACCTACCTTTAAAAATAACCTAAAAACTGGTTATGAATATTAACCTTTCTGCTGCTACAGGGAAGCACAACATGCGGTGGTGGATTAATAATTAAAATCAGGAGACTAAGAGCACCAGCACTCGAGGGAGCCAGCAGCAATAACGTTATTGAAACAGCCAATTTAAGAGTCAGAATTTCTCAAATAATTTAAATGTTAACTTTTAAGATGACCTATAAAATATCAAACAACATATAAATCATCAGCAACTCCACCAACTTTTTGCATAATTGGAAGTTTATAATTGTCCTGTTTCTCTGTCTCTCTGTGTTAGGAGAAGCAGCAAAGCCTCGGAAGCTCAGAGACCTTTTTAGAGGGGATATACACAAACAAATGAGATTTGAGCACTTCAAGTAATGTAAACACTGCAGCCAGAAGAGAAGGGGTGAGGAAAAAAGAAGATAAGTGATTAGATGCTGAACTCTGTGCAACCAACATAAGTTTTTTGCCTACAATCAGGCCTGCCCTGATGTAAAGGTGATCTGAATATCTTTGTATTAGGATATAGCCACTGGTACACTTGAGTAAAAACCAAACCTGTGCTGCAAGTTTTGTAAGGACTCCTGGGAATTTCTAGCCCTCTTCTAAAGCTGTGGCTTGTTTATTTTTTAACCCAGGCTCTTTTTTCCCCCATGTTTCTTGTTTTGCTCTGATTTTCTCTCCTCCTCTTACTTGTTGATGTCTTAGTCTGATCTGCTGGCATTCTCCCACAACCAATTGTTCTCCAAGCCCTTCCTGGCTTTGCCCTTGGATCAGGCACCCAAAGCCCTTTAGACCTTGGGAAACCATCTCCCGTGAGACATGTATGTGTCACAGTGGGTTCTAAACAAAGCAAATTAGTCCATGCAAAAAGTTGGTTTAACCTTCCTGCATGGCCCTGTCATGTACAAAGTAAATGTGAAAATCTGAGCCAAGATTTTCCTTTCTTCTAGCTCTGAGGCTGCATCCATGACATTTCCTGGGAACAGCTCATAGAGCTGTTGTTTGGTTTCTGTTTCTTCCTCTTTTCTTTTCTTTTCTTTTTTTAAATTTGGGAATGGAGGTCATTGTCAAAATAACTTTTTTTTTCTCTTTAATTTTCTGGCTGCTGCCTCTTTGAATACCTATTTGCATTGAAGGGCCTCTAGATGTGCTTTGGAGGAAGCATGCCAAAATTTCAGAACCCTGCTGCTTTTCAGTGAGGGCAGACCACCCCCTCAGATACTGATCTCAATAAAAGAGAGTTTTTGTCATTATTAGTGACTAACAATGGGAAAAGCATTAAATCTCAGAGATCTAAAATGAAATAGATGACAAATAAAAAGCTTTCATGCAGTGAAATTTATTCCTTGGATGTTAAACAAGGAATTATTGTATCTTCTGCATTATGCTTCTGAATTATTGTATCCTTCTGGTTGCATAAAGAAACAAGCAAACAGGGGAGTAAGGGTTTCACACCAAAGATCTGAAATCTTCATGAATGTTAAACCGCCCCCTGCCAAAAAAACCACCACCAACAAAAACCAGCCCTCCCTAAAAAAACCAAAAAACAAACAAACAAACAAACAAAAAACCCAGTAATGCTTGCCTCCACTACAAGTGCTGAATATTGCTCATTTTTCAGAAATGTATCTCTTCTGTCTTTTCCCCTGTCCAAATAGCCGTGCTGTTGTCACACTGATTGAAAGCCATGGATTGAACCTTTTCCTTACCTTGTTTGAGGTAAGTTCCTGCTCTCTGAGAAACGAAGGGCAGAGCTGTGCAGTCTTTTGTCTGGAGTCTTTCTAATTGGGGTTCTGCCCGTGTGCTACAGGTCCCTTTGATTTTCAGCACTCCAGGAGGTAAACTTGATTTAAATTATAACAGTGTAAGTAAAATATGGATGTGTGTGAGAAAGCAGTTTTTTAAGTAGTTTAGGTCACGCAAGAACTTATAATAGAAAATAAAACCTCGAAAGTCTGCATTTCTTTTTCCCTCTTTATCATTTGTTTGCTTAGTCTGCTGGTAAAAATATTAAGGGTCCAATTTCTAGCCTTTCCAGTTTGAAGCACATTGCCTTTCCCACAGCCACACCATGTTTGTTAATTCTACATGTTGCTGTAGCATCCAGAAGCCAATTATGATGTAAACCTTGTAATTCACTTTGCTGTATAGTAAAACAGGAAGACACAGTTTTTCCACTCCCCAAAGTCCCTGTCCTTCCCTATCATTTGGAGGTAACTTAGAATATTAACCATTCAGCTATGTGCCTATATCACCTCTCATCCACCCATCTCCTCCTTGACCAACCATCATTAACTCTTTAAAATCTGTGGCTACAAGAGCAAAGATCAGGTTTGAGGAAATGCTTAAATGAATAAAACAGTACAATGTGAGAAAGACATAGAAATGTGAATCTTTGAAACTTGATTAATGGTAATTTAAGGCAGCCTTGAATACTCTCCACTACCTCCATCTACTTTGAGGTGTCTCTGATTGCCCTGCCTTCATCTCTCTGCTCTACCTTCTTTTTCTGCACTGCATATTTTCTCCTCCTGCTCTTAGTCTGTTATATCCTCATTTGTGTGTTTTCCTTCCTTTTCCAGGAGCAGGCCTGTTTCTTCCCCTTGAACACTCTCATTTCCTTCTCCATTGCTGCCCCCACTTGCCTGAGATTTTCAATCATCCCTCCGTGGCAGTGGTCTCTGAACCTCCCTGTGCTCACATCGCTGTACCTGCCGCAGAAAGAAAAACGCATTACCTGATTCATTTTAGAAATGACTTTACAGCACGTCAAGATAAAAGGGCTTGGGGATATAAACAAGCTCAGAAATATTTTGAGATCAGGTAGACGTAATTAGAACACAGGCTGTTGATTAGATTGCTTTATTTTGCAACAATGCGAGTTTAATCATGTTGGAAATTGGTTACGGGATTTCTTGTGGTGATTAGATATTTTTATCATGTTTTAGTCTCCTTTAATTACACAAATAAATACTGGCTGTTTACTTTTTCAGTTTGGTTTTTTTCTGTCAGTGTGCAGGCAGTATCTAGGCCTGCTGCTCAGCAGCCACACTGAGTGTGAGCAGATTCCTCACGGCACTCTCCACTAGACAGTCACTCACTACCTGCTTCCCCACTCATCCCTCTCCCTGACCAAAGCTCTTTCTCCCTCTGTCCAAAACTCCACAATCCAAAGTACACGTGACCATGTCCAGTTCAGGCTACACAGAAATGCTCATCTTGAGCAAAACCACAAAAATCAAAACAACACCTCGATGCCTGAATTGCTGTGGCTGAGTGCAGGGCCCTGTTGCCATGTGATGCACTGAGCAGGGTCAGAACTCAGCCTAGATGTCTGGGATGTCCTTCCAGAGCAATGTGGTGGGCTGTAGGGATGGCCCGGGGGTGGCATTGCCATGGCAATATGATGGTAGTGTTGAGGAACACGTTCAGTGCAGGGAGCTCGGGGTGCAGCTGTGGATGGAGCTGCAGGTGGAGCTCTGGGTGGGAGCCTGAGACAAGAGGCCGTGAGCTGCCACCCTTTGCACAGCCCAGGGCACGGGGACCTGTGGCACAGCCAGGGGAGGGACACTGGGACACAGGGCAGGAGCCCATGGCTCCGTGGCTCAGGAGGAACAGAGACTTTGGTGTGCTTGGGCTGTGAGGGGGTAAAAGCCCAGGGGTTCCTTTGCTCAGGGTCCCCCTTGGAGGCACCAGCTCAGGCTGTGTCTGTGTCACTGCACTGTGGATCAATGGCACTGTGGAATGGGATGTCTGAGGCTCTGCTGTGGAAATCCTGGGACTGAGCTGGGCAGGAAACCTGGTGTGGCTGTGAGTGGGGTGTGCAGGGAGTCCAGCAGGGCCCCACTGGGTCACTGGAGCCACCCCTGTGGAGGGGCCTTGGTCCCAGCAGTGCCACTCTGTGACACTGGCACTGGGGCTGCCACAGAGCCTCGGGAATGGTCACACTGGGAAGTTTCCTTAACAGCAGCACCTGAGTTTAAAGGGCTGTTCTTGCACTACGCAGAGCTGGCCCCAGCTCTTCCATCCCTGGCAATGCTTGCATCCAGTATCCTCTGGAGATCCACCCAAACCCCGTTATTTATGTATATACACATAAATGTGATGCTAGGCTTGCAAAAATGGGTAAATAACTGACATAGGAAACAGCAGAAACATCTCAGCATCCTTCCATCCCTTGGGTTGTGAGGCTGCAACCTCACTGAAGCAGAGGTTCCCTGCCTCCTTGGCAGTGTTCCTTAGCTCCCTGCCACCCTCTGTGTTGTCCCTGCTGTGTGTGGCCCCCTAGCCCCTGGGGAGCTGTCAGAGCCCTGCCTTTGCTGCCACAGAGCAGTGCATGTGGCAGCAGGAGATGGCCACGCTGGGCAGACCCACGCTGCCATCCCACAGGTCAGGTTTTCCACTGTGGACATATCAAGGTCAAGCTGATGAGATGCAAATGCTCCTCCGAGGCTCCTGCAGGCAGCGTGTGAGAGCTCGCTGTCCTTTGGAGTGACAGAGGGGATTTATGGGGTCCCAGGAGACTGAATGTACCCAACTGGGCCTGACAATCTTGCAGGAAAACAAATCTGTTTCAATTATCCTGCCACATTTTGAGCCTCTTGAATCAGCTTCTCAGACCTACCTGGCCAGATTATTCACACTCTCCCTGGGCTTCCACTCTTGCACAGTTTCTATGGCATCACAGGCTCAGCAGACAACAACTCTATGGCTTTATTGATATATTATAGAACATATCATAACTGTCTTCCCATAATTATTTCCCAGTGGTAGATAACTATTTTTGTCTCCTTCCTAGCTCTACTCTGATGTGTCCAATACAGTCTGTTTCCAAATTTGCAGGTACGTGTTATCTTGTGGGTAAGCACCACAATTCCAACATTAATGTTCCTCTAACAGTAAGGAATGGATGACTTAGTGTGTGATTATGCATTATTGAGACTTATTCTGCATTTATCTGCCAGGCTAAATTCTATAAAGTAAATTTTAAATTGTGTTGTTAACAGATTTTTTTTTCCTGCAACAGAAGTCTAGTAAACTTTGGGCATCCCTCTGTGTGCCATCCAGAACTCCAGTTAAAGGTGTAGGACATGGCAAAAAGCAGGAGCTGTGTGTGTACACGTCCAGACAGCAAAGTGTCCTCTTGGAGTACTGTTGAAGGGATGGAGAGTGTGACAGGTAAAAGTTTTCGTGTCTTTTTCCCCTGTAGATTGCTTTTCAGAACTTAGTTCTAGTGTGTACAGTGGATTCAACTTCTGATGATATGAGAAACTGTTCCCGAAAATAGGTCAATATGGTGAGAAATTAAAGGGAAAATATTGAGAAGGAAATAGAAAAATGACTTGTATGATACCAAATAGATAATGTTGATGAGAAGTCCAGAGAAAGAGATGATAGTAGGAAGATAAGGAGTGTATTTGAATATGCAAATTTGAAACATATGAAGACCTACAGAACAAAAGAGAGGAGATCTGAATAATAAAATCAAAATTTGGATTAGTTATTTCAAGACATGAATAGAGAACATAATCCTCATAAGGAAAGCTGTATTACTTTTTTTATTAGAGAGTGAATGTTCAGTCCTGCCTCCTCACTTCTTTTTTTTAATTGAAGGTTTTCTGTGGCAATATTGCATTCTGTTAAACCAAACCACTGTTGCCTTGGTCATGTATAACTCCAGAAACATCATCAAAACCTTCTGTGGCTCATTAGCCTGTCTCTTAATAATAGAGTTGCCTCTCAGAAAGAGTGGTCTTAAATTCCTTAAATGGAGTGAATGCTCATATGGTCAAACTGGCTTTGTGAACCAAAGAAAATAACGTGAGGCTCATGTCTCCAGTTTAATGGATTTCCCTCTCTGTCCTAGTTCACCCTGGTGTGGAAAGAAACCGTTCAAATCTGATGCTGTTAAAGCTTTAAACATTTAACATAAAAAAGCAGAAGCATGTCTCCACAGTGAATAACAAAACATATTTGATAACATCGCCTTAATGTGTGATAAACCACTTTTTAGCATAACCTTCTACATTATCTCTCAGCATAATACCCTAACAACTCTTTGGCAGCAGAATCCAAAAAGGCAAAATAATACATAAAAGGTGCAGTACTCAGAAGAGATGAAAACAGGGCACAGATTTCCTTCTGAGGTCCAAATTGTGTCATGAGAGGAAGGACATTTAGATGTCTTCTGTCCATCCATAAAAGCCAGGATGCCTCATCTTTGCACTTTTGAAACTAAGTACTTATCTCTTAATAAGTGAAGTTTTGCCTAGGCCAAAGTCACAGAATTTCAGGGTCTCTGGGGTAAATTAGTTTTTGCTACCCCATCCATGCTTGGGTTAAAAGCACTGAGGGATGTGTCCATTCTCTTGCAGGGAGGTGACAGAGGCTGACTGGGAACCCCCATCCCCTCAAGCCTCTCCTCCCTGGTCAGGGTCCCACGGTGTTTATCCAGGGACAGAGGTTCAGTGGGGTGAGGGATCCTGGAGGATGGTTTGCAGCACCAACAGCATTTCCCACAGGACAGGTCCTTTCCACAGCCCATTTGGATGAAACAGAGATTGCCCCCCCTTCTGAGAGGTGGCTGCGCTTTCTGAGCAGGACTTGTGAGGCTCGAGAAGCTCCTGAGTGTCGTTCACCATTATTAAGCAGTAATGACAATGTTCTCTGGTTGCACATAACTCAGTCCAGCAGTGTCAAAACCCAGGATGTGTCTCTGAGACAGAAAAGTGGTGTTCTCCTTTTAGCCATGCAGATGATCAATCTGTTCTGAGGACAAACACAGTCGGACTGTGGCAATGGGAGAAACATTAATGGGATTTTTCTGTCGAAATCCAAAGATGTCATTTCCAGCAGACCAAGAACTAGATCCTGGGCTGAGGGTGAATCTGGGGGGAAAGAGGTACAATGATTACACTGATTCCTTCTCCCTTGCCATAGGCTTAATGTTATTTAATGATTGTTTTACAGCAGTGCCCCGGGCTCTACTCTGCTAGACTACTTGCACACAATTAAAAACAGAGCTAATCCTTACCCCAAACCATAGGTTATAGACTGTTATAACTAAAGTAACCAAGATCTCCCTAGAGAGAAAAAACAACCCAAAGCCTAATCTGGCTGACTGTATTTCAACCAGAACACTGAGAACACACATATTTCTGTGAGAACATTTCTCACAGAAATATGAGATACAATATGCACATTTATCATTTACTAATAAATTACATAACAAATTAAAAGGAAGTTGACTAAAGGTTTTGTCAGTATTTTCATTTGTTCAAATCTCTGTGATGCAAACCACAAAGTAAAGAAAAGGTGAGATTGATGTGGTTCTTTATTTTACTTTTTTTGAACTTTTTTGTGGTTTTATATCTGAGGTAAATGTGCTAAACAGTAAATCCCAACCTGACAGATTTCATCAGGTCTCTTCTTCAAGCACTCTCTTTCAATCTTAAAATGTCACTGCTGTATAAACCTTTTCAATGTTTCCTCCTGTTCTCAGAACCCTTTTATAAACCCATTATGATTTTAAAAAGATTTTATTTCTCACAGCTCCTGCATAGAGAAGGTAAAACCAATTGCACAGTTTTCAGGATGTTGTGACCTGAGGTAATTTCCAGAGTGCTTGAATTGAAACTTTTATGAAGGATATGCACCCATTTTGCCCCTAACAAGAAAAAATGTGATCGCATACATTGCTTAAGTTGTTAAATATAAAAAAAAAATGCCCATAAATACAGTTGTGTCTCTTTAAGTATTTGGAGTATACTAAAGAAAGTAAATAAGACTACAATTTTCACTGCTGCAGCCGACAGCTGGCTGGCTTTAAATCTTAGTGGAAACAACATTCTGGATGCTCAGAGCCTCCACTCTTCCATTTCAGCTAAAGGCAGGATTACTTGAGCTGTATTATATCCTCCATCTCATTTTCAGCTCTATTGCACCAATTATGCAGCCTGGAGGCTTATAGAGGCTTATATTGAGTTTCAGATAGATATAAGAAAGTCGCCTATATTCTCTGTGATAAAAATAGTCATTAATTACTGAGATTTGTAAACCGCTTAGCATCCTTCTTAATGTGGTACATCAGGCACTTTACTGAACTCTATGGCTAATCACCAAAAAAAAGTGTGGGGAAAAAGTACTTCTTGAAGAATGTGATCTTACTTAGCTGGAATTGAATGCTGGAGTTAGAGGGATGAACAGAAAAGGCTCAGCCACTTCAATATGAATTTGGTTTTCAAGGGCTTCATTGTTTGTGTCTATAAAATCGATTAAACATTGATGCTGGAAGCAGCCCCTTGAGCAGGGTTCACTAATGTAATCAAAGGTCTTCCTAAACCTGCATGGTGGGGTGATTGCACAGATATATATATATATAAAAGAAGCCTTATCTAAATAGAAAATATACTTTCAAGTATATGAGGGTACCAGAGTGAATTAACAAAAGCCCTTTTGGACTTCCTCAAAAGGACAGGAACAAGAAACCCTTGCTGAATTTCTACCCATGTGAATTATGCACCAACCACTCTAACAACGAAATGGTTAATTATCATTCATGTGTTGGTGGGCTTTCATAAGGTGAAAGACAACCAACCAAACAATAATAATTTAAAAAATCCATTCAAATCCGTTTTTAAATGTCTGAACTTCATATTCCAAGCCAGGCAGAATAAACTGTTACTAAGGGAGTAACTTCAGCTTTCAGTTTTTTGTTTGTTGTGGTGGTTGGATTTTGGTTTTTTTTGTTGTTGTTTTTCCTTTTTAAGAGCAAGAAATTCAATATATTAAAGGAAAACTCATTTAACCTGGGTAGATTTTACACATCTATTTGCTGTCTAATTTTTCTTAATTTGAAAAGTCTCCATTTGCAGCTTTTCCTTGATCCTCCTGAGATGGATGATTTAATTACAGAAGCAAATGGGTTTAAGTCTTTTATGGCTTCCATTACCACAGGATAGAAATGCCTCTCTGCGCATTACTTATCCACATAAACTTGCCCCTCTAGTTGGGAAACAGCAAGTGAAATCAAGATAAAAAGAGAATCCTAAAACCTTCATCTGTCTTGCAGCTGAAAAGGCACTATCAGAAGATGAGTTTTTACTATTGAATCAGTTAGTGGGGATTCTCTGGCAGTCCACTGGGCTGACTAAAAGTGGAACCAGACTCTAAAGCAAAGCAACAGTGAAGACTGAGATGTTAGCAGGTATTAGCTGAATCATGGCAGAGGTTTCATTTATTCCACAGCTGCATCAGGCTCCAGCCATGGAGAATCATCAGCAGACCAGCATCCATTGCTCACTGCCAAGTCCTGCAGGAGCAAAATGAAAACAAAATCCAAAACTTAGCTGAGATATAAGCTCTGGACAACTGAATTTATTCTGTTCTTCTATTACCTTTGTGTAATTAAATGTTATGAGTGAACTACCATTTCAGACTGTACTAATCTTTATGTATTGCAACACTCCCTAAGAGCCAAACTGTGAAACTGTGAACTTAATTATGTATTAGGACTTCAGACAGACAATCGCACTTCACAGTTTCCAAAATAATGTTCCATCATTGACAGAAGACAGCTGATTTATTTTTTCGCATTTGACTAACTTTAGGAAAATTTTGAAATATGTCATCTCAGCCTGCTTTTCTAATGTTTTCTTCTTACTTTCCCCATCTTGATAATAATAACAAGAACAAATAGGGCCTTACTCATTTGTATCTGTGTCTGTCCATGTCCCTTTAGGTTTGTACCTCTGATGTGGTATGGGAATATTGGTGATGGAGTATCCAAGCCCTGCATGTGGCTCTTGAACTTCTGTGAGCAGGTAGAGGGAGATGAATTCATCCTGGCAGTTTTGAAGTATCATAAACAGCAGGGACCTGAAAAGAGAAAAGGCTTTTCAAATTATTTACCATTAATTACTTTTAGTGAAGAGTACACTTAGCATTTTAAAGATGCAAAGAAAATCTATCGCTGACTGAGAAAGGTATCTGCGTGAATTGAAATTTTTTATTTTCTACCAGTATGTATTCCCATCTTTTAAATTTCACCCAGTGTTTTTCCTGACCTTCATATCTTTTGCAAACAGGCAATTATTATTCACAGCATTTTCCATCAGATTTGTTTGCTGTTATGTATTGGTTCTAAAATTACAGGTCTCATCCAATTTTAATTTTTTTTCTTTTCACTGATACTATTACAGATTATGCCATGGCTGTGCACCAGAAGTATTTGCAAAGCTGCAGAAAGAAGAAATAAGTTTCTTAAAAATTCATATCCTTATTTAATGCTTTCATAATATTTCTCTATTTAGGAAATGGGACAACCTGCAATGCAGATTTCATAGCTTTTAAACACTAATTTATTCTTAATAATTTTTTCCCAATTTGCTGCAACAAGATAATTGTACTGACTGTGCAACAGTGAGTGAAAAAAGATTAGAGTATGTGGCATTCCAGTGTTTTTGACAGCCTGATGTATTGCAGCTTGAAACATACAAGTCTTTTCAGTGTTATTCCCTTGTGCTCATTAAAACTGGGGACAAGATTTAGGAATCTGGCACCACTTTTCTTTCTGTTTTTAAGAACAGAAATAAGCCTTTTGCACCGATCCCGTTCACATGCTCATACTTGTGACCGAGGGGCTAATTTCCTCTTTCAGTTTCATTCTCATTTTCAGTCTGAGCCTGAAGGAAAATGAGGATGGAGATGGCCAAGTGGCACCTCCAATATCTGTGAAATCAGACCACAGCATCCTGTGCTGACAAGTAAGGGCAGCACCTGAGTCTGCAACTGCTACCTCTGTGAGAGGGAAGCCAAGGAGAAGGAATTACATGACTCTGTAATGTAAGAGAGGAGATGACCAATCAAATAAATTTTTGTTTAATATGATCTTTGTGTACTCCCAGTGCAGCCTGAGCTTTCTGCCACCAGCTCAGCGGTTATGTGCCTCTTGTCCTTTGTGCCAGATTTCCTTTTGGCAGAACTATGAGGGCTGGGGAGGGGAGGGCTTTAGACTTAGGATGCAGTGAAACACCATTCTCGATGGGGCCTCTGCTAATGGGCTCAGTTCTGTGCAAATGCTCAAAAATAGGTAACTCACTTCACAGAAACTCCTCTCCTCTCTTTATGGAAGTATATCTTGGGCTATGGTACAATTTGGATCATGTTCTGCCTTCTTCCCTGTAAATCACCAGGGATAACAGAGGAGGAAACTTCACCCCAGAGAAAGGATTGGGTCACACAGCATAAAAGTCCATCCTGGAAAGAAAAGAATATTCCTGTCAAGTGTTTAAACACTATATGCTCCTTTTGTTCCTAAATGGGGAAAATTAAGTGACAATAATTCTGCCGTGTGCCTCAGGTTCCCTGGGTTGACACTTGACACTTGCCTTATGTCATTCATATACCTCTGTGGCCATAAAGATTTGATTAGGAGTGTGGTAGTTCAGCAGAGCAGAGTGAAAGGTGGGCTGTCATTCCAGCAGATAAATGCCTCAAGTGAGTCCATCTGACTCTTGTACTTTGAGTTTAGTATCTATTGTGTACCAGCCAAACCAACCTTTTAGATTTAATAGGACAGTCTCTTGACTTTCTGAAAGTTGCAGTTCACTGGGCATTATTCCAAAAAGCATCCATTTCCAGCACTGAAATGACTTTCATGATCAAACCACTCTTTGCATCTTTGGTTTTCACTAAGATTGCACTGTATCCATTACCTGTGAAAACTACAGACAAAGTAGAAGTGGCTTTTCTCCCTCACTTAATCACCACCATTAGGAGCTACGGTTTTAAGGGCAGTGCCCAGTGGCAAATTTTCACATTAAGGAGTGCTGTGAGAACTGAGCCTGGCATAGGAGATTTTATGTACTATCCCATGAAAAATATAAAAAGGAAAAGCTTTCTGCTTACTCTGCCAGCTCAATATTTAGAGGCAAAATTAAGGTAGCTTTTAAAAGGTTATGTCTTTTAATGAAGGTGCAATATTTGAAATCAGGTAGGGATTATGGAGCTCAACAAACTAAATGGTAAAACTTTTTCTTTTTTACAGAACATTGCTGTAGCCTACCTGGAAGAGAAATCTTTGTGTTTTCCCCTAAAGGCACTAGGAGCTAGGTTTTAGGTTCAACTTAAGGCTGGGCAAAATAATAGGAAAAATAAATCACAAATAGCTGGAATTATTTCGAAAGGGAAACAGCTGGCCATGTTTTATTGAGTTCTATGTTCATCCCTTCACAAATATTTGTATTCATGTGAGTGAAATTTTATTTGTAGAAAAGTTTGAGAAATAGACTTTTAGGTTGTAAGCTGAAATCAGTTTCATACTATACCAAATCCATTTCAGGTAAAAGTGAAAGTAATAGATTTCTGGTTTTCCAATTAAATTTGTCAGAAGGCTCTTTTCTCTCTCTTCCCTGAGTCCCTCTCTCTTCCCTAGATAACACTCTAAGTAGAAATGTGTCATGATATTAGAAAAAAATTCTTCACTGAAAAGGTGGTGAGGCATTGAAACAGGCTGCCCAGGGAAGTGATGGAATCAGCATTCCTGGAGGTAGGCATGACATTTAGGGTCATGGTTTAATGGTGAACGTGGCACTCATGAGTTAATGGTTTGTCTCCATGGATTTAGAGGTCTTTTCCAACCTAAATGGTTCTGTGATTCTGAATGACCCAGTTCCTTGCTGTCCCAGTTGCCACCATTACCTATCTCTACATACAAATTCAACACTCCGTACAGCAATTCAGTATCTCCAATAACGAGACTTCTACAATATTTTGCTTCATAGAATAATTATATAAAACTCTGTATCAAACAGATCTTTAAAAGTCCCAATATAAAAAATTCTTTCTTCACCCTGCAGTGAGTATTGCTCTGTCTTCACTGGGTTTTTCTCTTTCTTTCTGTCTACCCATTTCACACTTCTTCCCTAATCGTGGCACACTTCTTCCCAGTAAGACCTACCTTGATGGGCTGCTGATAAAAATGTGAATCTTGTCCTTGAATATCTAAATAAGATTTGGAGGGACCTGTTTTAAGAAATTCCCTCCCTCTTCCTGCACATCCCCCTGCCCTTGCTGTTTCCTGTCTCTTCTGTCCAGGTGATATCTGCCAATGGATAAGGAAGATGTATCAAGAGAGAAATTCCTTCTCTGAACCAAGCAAATCTGCACTGAAGCACTCTTCCAAAGGTTCAGCAAGGAGATATTCTTGTGATACCTCCAGCACAGCCCCACACCAGCTGAACCAGAAACCCTTGAGGCAGGCTGAATTCCAGGTGACACAGCCACATATCCTTGCAATGAGAGTAAGTCTGACCATCAGGGATTGTGGCTAACTTTGTTAACCTAATCCAAACTATCTGGCCAGTGATATCTAGAGTTGTTCAGGAAAAAAAATAGTTTTTCAAAAGAAAAACCCAGACCCCTTAACTTTTTAATTCGTTAGCCTGGCTTTCCTTAATTGCCTTTTCTTCAGTCTGCATCTTCCAGGAATGTACTTAAATATAATGAAGTGTATCATCAGGAAAGGGAAGAGCTGAAACATATCCCAAGGTGACCTACTACAAACAGCAATATTAATTCTCTAAACACAATTTTCAAGCATGTCATAGGCTAAATGCTGCTGACATAAGATCTCCAAATAATTGCATACTGCCGTCACATTGAGAAAAATAAAAGTATCTTTGTGAGCAATTTATTTATCGCTCTCCATAGTCTATGTACAGACAAGTGGCAGCTGCAGATGCCTAGTTCACATGCTGCCTAAGAGATATTGGTTTCCTCCAGAAGCAATGGCAATACTTTGACTGGTGGTGCACAAACTAATAGTGAAAATGAGTTTCATAAATTTAGTAGTATTGAACCTATTCCAATACTGTATTTCATTAAATTCTTTCCTTGGCTGTGATCAGATAGGTAATTCTGATTAAGCATAATCAGGTAACTCCAAAGTCCTCCAGCATTTTCATGTGTGTGTAACTTCCTCATTCTTTTTTCATCTGATGATAGAACAAGTGTCACATTCTCCAGAAGAGAAGCAACATGCTAAGGAAAGGTGTAGTAGATGTTGGTATACACAGAGTCCTTTAATTTAGTAATTACAAAAAAGAAGTCACTCTTAACTACTTATATTTTATTCAGACTAAGTTTTACTGTTTGAAACTAATAATCAATAAACACATCTAGAAAACAACAGAGAGGCTAGTAAAATTGACTACAAATCTAATATTCCCTTTGCCAGCACTGCCTCAAGCTAAAAACCTTTTCACATGGACAACCAGACAGCTCTTCTGCTTCCCCAAGAATCTCTAGCCCTGCATTATAAAACACTGAATTGTATTTTCAAATGCTTTGCCAAAAAGAGCAATTGTTTTCTATTTCTTTCAAAAGCAAGGTATTAATCCTAGTCATCTTTTATCTGAAAACTTCCTGGGAGATTTTGGGAAGTTTCTAGAATGAGGACCCTTCCCCACCTTCGTTCTAGAAATATCCCTGTCCAATTAAGTTTGGTGGCACGTTCCAGAAACTTCTGTGCTTCTGCACAAACCCTCAGAAGGTGTTTCCTTCTGTTGGTTTCCAAGGGTTTTAATAGCTGGCATCCAGCATTTGAGGAGCTTCCATCCCTCATTTTCCCCTCTGAGGTGCTACTGACTGCAGCAGAGAGCACCTGCAGACAAGGAGTGCTGAGAGGAGTCGAGTGTCTTAGAGGTTAAGATGCAAACTCTTCACCCAGATAATGAAAATTGCTCCCTTGACAGGGATTACACCTTCAAGCACTGACCTCATGCCATTCAAGTCAGTTTAAGATGCAGTTGTATAAAAGGCTGCCTTAAACATAACTCCACATTATCTGTGGAGAGTTTTCTTGGTTGTTAAACAGTGATGAGGAGGAAAAGCTTTATGAAAGTATCATAAAGTGTTGGCAATAATTTAATGCATGATAAGTGCTGGTTGAGCTTGTGGGCTTTTTTCATGCTCTGTTCTTTTCCAAGACAGCTTTTCAGCTAGATGGAAAACTGTTTGCCACCTTGGGCAGGAAATCTCCTCACACCTTTCCCAGGACTAATGGCTGTGGTGGAATAGGGTGTGTAAATCAAAATTGTGTGGGGCAAAATGTCATGGGTTTTACAAGCAACTAACAGGAGGAAAGACTGAAATGTTTGCCCAGTAACACCACTGGTCTGGGCTGTTTTCTCCTCATTGTGGACCTGTGAGTTAAGGATGTGGCTCCTAATGAAAGGCTATTGGGTTTAGACACCCTTAGCCTTCATTGTATCCCTCGGAATTATAAAGTGGATGTGTGTAGCAGATGTTCCCAGGCAGCTCTGCCTCATTGTAATTCCTACAATACTTGGTTCCTTATCTTTAACCCATTTCTAAAATCGATGGTGTCAAGTCTCTCTGGCTTCACATAATCTAATATGTTTTTAAAAATGATTTTTCTTGCCATCTTATTCTTTCTGCCTCGCTTCTGCATCTTCCATCGACTTTAATTAAGCTTTCCTTGGGCTTGTGACCTTGGTGAGCTTTTAAAAATAAAGTGAACTGACTTGCAAAGTGATTTTTCCCAATCTTTTTGTAGCCCTGCTGGAAATGTGTGATGTTTGAAAATATAGGCTGTTCATTTGGGATCATCATACGTGCACTGGAGGAGGAACCTCAGCCATCTAATTATTAAATTCTAGTAAATAATTTCATTTCTCTATAATTTCTGGTTTGACTTTTCTAGCCCTTTAGGACCTAACTATACACTGTTGGTTTTTTTTAAAAAAAAAGAAAGATAGAAAAGAAATGTTCTTTCAGACAGGCAGTATTGAAAGAAAATCTTTTTTAAAAAAGTAGAGTGCAGAGTAGAAGATGTGTAGAAATCCCTAACACAGATTCTCAGCATGCTTGTTATCTTCCTTACCATTTTTGCCCCTCAAAAATTCTAGACTAGTTGGGTAGAAGGAGATAACTCTTCTTAAGTCCATTTATAATTACATTTGCCTGGCTTCCATCGGAAGTCTGAATAGTTGCTTTTGTCCTGATTTTCTCTGCTATGGAATCTACATATAAATCACTGCACAGTCATGCTCTGGAAAGCTGGACATGAAATGCCCCTAAAGCTGACAGTATAGACACTAGATCTATAGCGTGCCTTACATGCAGAATGACTAAATGGGTCTAAATCTTCAAAGGATTTTTTGTTCTGTTAGCTTGGTCTCCTCTTTCTCACTTGGAATCGTTCTTTTTGCCAGCCTGTGTGCCTTGTGGACGGTAGGGAGTGGGCAATCCCAGGAGTGAACAATGCCACACAGAGCTTTATGTAGCTTTGTAATTGCCTGCCTTTGCAGAGGCTTCTCTTCCTGTGTTCGTGGCTGAGCTGGAGGAGCTGGCAGTGTGTGCCTGACCTGCCCAGTGCTGGCCCTTGAGCAAAACTCACATCGTGCTGGAAAACCCACCAGGGTCAAGAAATGAGGGTGCTATTGGATGTGGCTGCACACACAGAGCAAACCCACAGCAGGAGACAGAAAGAAAAAGCCTTTACAGGCACTACATAATGTACTAAATAGCACAATACCAATCTTAGTAAAGGCTGGAAATTTAGGTCCAGGTAAACACTACAGGGAAGGCTACAGTGTGCTTTGACCTAATGACCAATAGTAACACCACTCCTCATCTATTTTTCCTAGGAACATATTTTGGATTAGCCATTACTTGTTATTTGTAACCTCTTTTCTTTTGAAAAAAAAAAATCCAATCTCTTCAAAGAGATTATACTCAGTGTTAGCAAAAGCCAACCTTGAATTAACGGTGACTATCTGACTACTGCTAAATTTAGCAATCCTTGATATGATGCATTTAAAACTTTCCTAATTCCTACTATTCCTGAAGCCATATTCTTGTATGTTGTAGTTTTCCACTGCAGACAAGACCTTTTCATGTGGTTTTGACAAAAGGTTTTTTTTTCCTATTTAAATGCCTCAGTGTAGAGCCCAGCAAAGTGCAACAGATCCCTGCAGCAGTGTTCAGCACCTTGATTTTAGACCTGGAAACAGAATACCAGGACAGCAAGGTGTGACACTTTCCTAACACTGCCTCAGTGCTTTTGGAGTCCAGGTGTATCCTGTGCTTGCAATGAGCCTGGTTGTCCCTAAAGTACCACAGCAGAGCTCTTAAGGGACAGCCTCACTGAGCAAGGGGGGGACAGCTCCCTGCTCTGAAATGAGGTATGTGTCTGCCAGTGCTGCTGGATCAAGTCCTAACCCTGATTTTAAAGAGCATTGGTTTAGTCACTCAGATTAAATTTAATATAAGGTGTTAATGATGTCATAATATTATTAATATTCACTCCTTGCCATCTACGAAAAGTGAATGTTTCAAAAAACTGTGACATTCAAGTCACACCAGATTTTTTGGGGGGTTTTTGTTGGTTTGTTTTTTGGGTGGGTTTTTTTTTTGTTTTTTTGTTTGTTTGTTTCATATTTTGGAGTCAGTCTATTGTTGTTACTGGATTAAAGAGAAAAGTTAGAAGAAGAATGCTGAGAGCAGACAGGTTGCAAGTTATTTTTCATGTGCATTTTTCCTCATGAAGCACTCCTTGGTATTTTTAAAAGTGTTTGAGTGTTTTTCTGCTCCACTTTGGAAGGTAGGCAATTAGCCTCCACTAGGACTACAAGTCTTGAGCCTTTTAAGGACATTGTATTGAAAAATGTGAGATGATGAAGGAATAAGAGAGCTGCTCCTCAGAAGATCCTAGACCTTTGGAGAATAAGGATACTGCCTTTGGAATGGAATGGACACTGTGTGCTGTTCCACCTGTTTGCTGGGATGAAGTGCATCCTTTTGCCTGGCATCTCACCCAAACAGAAACTTCTGCTGTCACAGAGTCTGTTGCATTCTGTACAGACATTCTGCTCTCAAAAAAACAAACACCTTTTTTTCCATATGGCTTGAATTAATTCACTGACACATTTGGAGATTGGGGGTGTTTGGGGGTGATGGAATTCTCTGCCTGTGCTAAAACACACAAAGATGCAAATGATTTCCTGGAATTACTGAGGATGAAGGTAGGCCCTCAGGTTTCTGAGCAAAGATCGATGTTCAATTTAATAAATCTTCTAGATAAGGGTGAGTCTTTTTTTGGTCATAATCTGGAATATGTACAGCATCAGCATAAAACTTTCAGGCAGTTTTATTTTGGTATCTGAAACTCAGCATCTCTCAAGCAAATTAAAATCAAATTACCACCTTTTACAGTCCCCTTAGGTGCTCATATTTAGTCAACAACAGTTAGGATTCCTCTTAAAACAAATCATTGTTTGCTGTCCTGATGGTATGAGCCAGTATTTGTGCAGGACAGATTTATCAGCTTGATTTTGAAGTTATATTTGCGAGGATGTTTTGGAAATTTTCCTTTCTCTGGGAGGTAGGTCCAGACCAATTGATAAGATCTATGATCCCAGTACCTTAAACTCTTTCTGTGTTAGTGAGTGGCTGCTCAAAGTGTATTACAGCAAGGTCCTTTCTAGGCTTGTCTGAGATGGTTTCAATTTTAAAATGCAGGTTATTTGTATTGATAAATAGATGCTGGGTTAGAGGCAGTTTCCTTGAGTATGGTGGTACTTTATCCATCAGCATTCTGAATCTGCCCAAAGTGGCAGCTTGGTGCTCTGCTCCCTTGATTGGAGAGCAAAGCAGCACGAGAGGAAAGGGCCAAAGGTGTCACTTGAGTTTCCCACCCTGCCAGAGGTATCCTGGGTTTAGCTGGATTTTTTTGATCCTGGCATACTTACCCTCCAGGTTTTTCCAGGCTCAAATGTACATTAAACCAGATCTTTTTTGCATTTCAGCTCTTTTGGGTTGATGTGAATGAGAAGCTCATTAGGAGATTTCTAAGCCAAATTGCATAAATGGGGATGAGGATGTTAGGTGACATTGCTCTCCAAGTTTTAGACTTCTGAAAGGGAAATGGTTTATTTTTTCAGGTATAAAGAATGATCATGGCACACAAGTCAGGGTGATATGTGAATCCTTTTGCCTTTATCATATTTTCTGATAAAATAACTGGAACTTGGAATCCATGTACCTTTTCATGTTAATAGCTGGTGAACCTGGCTATCGTAGTTTCGGATACGAACAGAGCCTTTTTTTTTTGGCATACTGGTTATTCCTTAGATCAAAAATTTATCTTGCTTTAATTTTTATTTCAAATGTGCTCATAAACATTTTTCTGACTGAAACATTACTGCAGTTCCCTGCATACACACGGCATTTGAAATAGTCCCAACAGAATCTGATGACAAACCTTCCCATGTGGAGGACAGTTGCCCATAAGAGAACGGATAGATAAGAATTAAACTTAAAGTCATACAGAATTAATATTTTACAGGTCAGCTTCAAAGAGGATTTCTGCTCATGTTTTATTGTTTTCCACTTTATTCCGGGTCATGGACTGTATATGACTGATGTTTCTGCAAGCTTTGAGAAATCCATCAGCATTGCATTGGATTCATCATCTCTCCTGACACAAAAATTGATTAATAGGATGTGCTTCCTAGTTAATTCTTATCCCTGGTATACAGGCCATACACATAAAAGGAAAAGCCCTGTGATAGTGAAGAAACTTATGACAGAGCATGCCCTCAGAATGATACATGCATATGAAGAACACCTGAAAATTTGCTTTCATAGTCTGTCTGATCGATATCTGTAACTGAGGAGGATGAGATGCTGCGTCTAGACACTCAAAGATGCATATCAGTTATGCTACAATATTTTTTAAGGCAAGGTACACAGCCACTTGACAGATGGTAATTCATTCTTTAGAGCTTCTTGTTTTCCTCCCTGACTCTTGAGTTGTCATGATAAACTTGGCACAGCTTTGTTGCTTGGAAGGAAGTTAGTTCTGTGGCAGAGGAGCATGTGTGTTGTATGAGTGTGTACACATGCCTCAAATCATTGTTATATAACACACCCTCAGGCACTGCTGCATCTATTTGCAGACTAGACGGATGGCTGAGCTTTTTGAATTTGAATAAATCATCTCTGACCAAAATATCTGAGCCCCTACTGCTGGAACATCCTCTGATCTGTGTTTCTAAACCTCTCCCAAGAAGCTCAGGAAGAGATGCAAAGCAAAAAGGGGTGATCTCAAGGAAGAGAAGGTTGAACAGTGTGGTGAGCTGAAGTGCTGCTAATCATGGGGGGCCAGAATTGATCCAGCTGTGGCACCCAAGCCCAACACCTGCAGCTTGTTCTGCCAGCTGTGGCTCCTTGATTTGTATTCAGATGTTGACCAGAAGACCTCAACAACGAGTTCAGTTACAGTAGGTGTTGGACAGTGCATGAAGATCAGGTCATTGTGGAGCAACCCATAAGCTAAACAAGCCAGTTGAGTTACTCCATTTTATTACAATCATTAGGAAGTAAGTGACCAAACAAAATTTATGGGTCTGTGTCAGAATGCCTCTATAAAGGTCAGCTGTCATCTATTATAGTAATCTGATGTATTTAAAAGATACAAGGGAATAAAAATGTTTCAATGTAAAAAAAAGAAAAAAAAAAGAACAGCGTAGGAAAAATCCAAGTCCTAGCAGTTGAAATGTAATGATATTCCAATCAGCCTTGCCAATGGGGCAGAGGAGTTCTAGGAGGAATAGTAATACAGAGAATTAGATTTGTCTTGCAGACTTAAAATGATACCAATGAGAAAAATTTTGAAGTCTGAACATATATTTGAACCTTCTTGTATTTCTCCCTGACCACTCTTTACATGCTCACAGGCATCTTCTTTTTTAGTAAAAATATGGATGATATCAATAACCCAAGTAGAAAAACTGTTCATATGAAAAAAAAAATCATACAAGTGAAAATGGAGAACAGGGAAGAGAGAGCTTGGAGTGATTCAAAACATGTGTAGCCTTCATATTGGAAATGTTTACACGTTTAAATTTTGTTTGCTTTCCAGCCTTGTTGATGACAAGAGTTTCTCCCTTCTGTTAATATAAATCAGGAACTGTAAAAAGGAAAATGCTATTGTTTTATTTTTCTGAAGGCAACTTTTCCTGCCTTCATCTTTTGTTTGGGAAAAAACCTAACTCAAATGCAAAGTATCATTAAGGGCAAAGACTGTACTTTTAAAGGATCTTGGTGCAAATTTAACTTGTCAATATTAGGAAAAGTTAAGCAGCTATGGCAAAAAACAAAACAAAACAAAACCAACCACCAACAACAAAAGACGACCCAACCAACCAAAAAATAAAACACAACCAAAAAATAAAAAACACAAAACACACTAATTACTTATGACATAAAATTTACCTTTCTAGCTGTGTATTAAATCAGATGTTCCTGCTGCTGTCTTTGCTCTTTTAAGTACAATCACAATTACATGACTGTGTGAATGTCCTTGGCTTTCCTACTCTAACTGTAGTGGCAGCTCAGATCAGCTAAGTTTGTATTCTTCCATTTCATGCTCAGTAAGGGATATGAATCACTGTCTCTCATAAAGCCCAATGTGGATAAGTAAGAATTTGGACCAGGGTATTTCTGAGTGGGTGCTTACTTGAAGGGAGTTGTATGCAGCTCCCTGTTCAAAAGACGCAGCCCTGTTTTCAGAGCTGAAGATGAGTTTTCTTAGCGAAGAAGAATTCCTTGCTCACATGTTGCTTCAGGTGGATTTTTTTTTTTTTGTCAATGGGAGTAGGTGTATTGGGTCAGGAAATATTCTCTTTTCAGAGATCTGGAAGAAAACCTGGCTGTCAAAATGCATTTGGGATGCGAGACAGGCAGCCCCTTCATCTGAGAGGGAATTGAGGGGCACTGACTGATGACATCTGGGCACTGCTGAATGCTTTTGAGGGATGACCATTCCAGATCTGTCCTTCAAGGATGCCTTTTTGCTCCAGCTCCAATTACACTTGTTTGAAAGAGAGAGAGAGAGGGGAAAAAAAAGACAAAACAAATGGCCCACAACAGTTTTCTGGTTGATAGCATGGATTCAGGAGAGCTTGTTAGAGTGAACAGATATTACTTTCTAATACCTCTGCAATAAAATTTTGCTGTCAGCAGGAATCCATATTTTTACAGAAAAAATAAACCAAGACTGTTTAGCCAGATGTATTACAATAGACCTTGGAGTGTGACTGGAGAAGAATACGTAGCTAGTAAAGAAATAAATCTTTAAGTTGAATATATTTATTGCCAGATGATATAATTCAGGTTTTTATGTACTGGATCATCCTAAATTTAATGGCTAACCAAAAAAGAAAGCACTTGAAAAAGTATAACATAAAAAAAATATAAAATTAAGGAGAAAGGGGAGGGAGAAATTATTAAAAATCTGTGCTAATAAGCTGACCTCTGCTTTGCCAGAGGCTTGTTTAGCATTGGAGAATAACCAGAATATACGAATGAGATTAAAGCTTTGCAGTAATAGTGGGGTTGTGCAGTCAATGTGCATTCCCAGAACTGCAGAAAATAACCAGTTCTTTAGGAGGTTTGTTTTAAACTGACTAATACAGTTACAGGTTTTCTACTAGATATGAATCCAAAGATAAAATTAACCCAAGTTATGTTTTAAGATTTGGGGATTTTATATGTACCTATAACAAGTTAATATAAAAGCATATACCATAGAGCTGGCATTGCCTTTTTTCTTTTTTTCTTTCCTTTAGGAAAATATAAATGTAAATACCTCCTATTTAAGTGCAAGAACTTCTCACCTTTCTAAAACCCTGACAACTTTGAATCATTGGAGAGCATTGAGGCAGGTAGTTCCAAACTAAGTTTTTCACTTCAACCATGTGTTGAAGATTTTTTTGAACACTGTCCCCCCTCTCCTTCTTGAAGAGCTCTAAATTTGCATGAAAAATAGGGGAATAGAAAACTTTTAGGATTATTGGTAAGATGTGATGGTGTTGTGGGTTCCTGTAACTATGCCTTGGGTTAATAAAGGACAAATGGGTGAGCTACAGATGCTGTGCCTTGTTTTTTCTGTCTTAAGGATAATGTGAATACTAAATTGAGTCCAAAAACATATTGCGAGGATTCATAAGTATTGCCTTTTAGAGGAATAGAACTAAGTCTTCTTAATTAACCTTGTATTTACTAAAAGCTAGATGTTGATTTGTAGTCAGTAGTGACATACCATTTTATTGAAGGGATTTTTGATATCATTTGGTAAAATGCTGAGGTTTGCACTTAATAGATTGTAGGTTCCAAAGTGATAAGATTCTTACAGGACTGTAAATTACTGCTACTTATTGCCCATTCTGCTTTCTGCATGTGGGTTCTGGCAGTTCATCAAAAGGAGAAGAAAAATTCAATTAAAATTGTCCTCTTGGATTTTGTACATACCCCACGTGAAACAAAAGACATTCTTGTATTTTAATGAACTTGTGTGGGAGAAATCTTGGATTAAATATTTGGCATATTTATTTGGGCTTGCTTTTAAAAGAGGGACAATCTGCAGCTGACTTAATGCCTGGAATTTGGTTTCATTGGTCACTTTGAGGTTCATCTGCCAGCTGGGAGCAGATAACCCTTCTGCATTGGCCTGGGAGAAGAACCAGTTTCAGCAGCGTGGTGTGCCACAGGTGCTGCCACAAATGAAGTCAAAGGTGCTAAAACCCATGGTGTTCCACTTAACTGTCCTGAAAATGATACTGGAAATGATGATCCCCATCATGGAAGTGATTAGCTTGCATTCAGAAGTTCTGCACCTGCTTTTACTCAGTTCAGCAGCAGCTCTGGAAGGGCTAAAGTCGGTGCTAGCAGTATATTTGCAGTATAACAGAGTGAGAACAATTTTATCCATCCCCCTTTTTATTTATTTATATATATATTTTAACAGCAATTAATTTCAGCAATTACTCTTCCTCCTTTCTGGTTTATTGCCTGGGTACCCCTAAGGCCAGTGTTGTGATTGCAGGATCAATTTTACTGCAGGTTTTACTGCCCAGCTCCCTCAAACCCCACCGACTGCTGACACGGTTGGTACTGAGGGAACAGGAATGGTACAGGAGGTGCACGGCAGCGGGAAAGTTCAAGGCCAGAGCTGCTGCAAGGAGCATTTGTGAAGGCCTCTGAGGATGCCAGCTCCCAGCAGGCAGGACTGACTCACAAGCAGGCTGTGTGTGCAGCCTCTGTGCCAGCCCAGCATCCTTTCCAGCGGGCTGGCGCTCCCGTGGAGCCACAGCCGTGCTCAGACAGCTCTGGGAGAGGATCAGCTGGGACCTGGAAGCTTCACCAGTGCATGAATCCAGGGCTGGCCCTGCCATAAACCGGATGGGAGATGCTGCATTTCAATTTGGACTGACGTCCACGCTGCTGTGCCTTCCAAACTGGAGCTGGCTCGCTTCTTGTGGGTTTGGAGGACAAGCCACTGGAATGAGTACCCGTGGGGAAATATGTTCTGCTGACTGATCTCCCTGGGAAGGGTAAAGTGGGGGTAAACTCCTGCAGTGTGTACAGATGCAAAACCATTAAAAAACTAAATGTTGTCTCCAATGAAAAGCAGCAGAAAAAAAATATTTTCCTTTTTGTCATTTGTCATATCATCCAGTATGTTGTAACTGAGAGAATTTTTTTTTTTTTTTGCTGTTTATGAAGTAAAAAAAAAGGTTATATGTACATTTATTCAATTTTTAATCAGCTTTTTATTTAAAAATACCTGGGACAGGCAAGTGGTAGAAAAATCTTTCTCGTAATGGTTCAGAGCTGTTGTACAATTTTAATTCTGGGCAGTATCCAATGTGGAGAAAAATCTTGGCATGCCAGTATTTTCACATTGTTTAAAAGGTTTTTAAGGTCAGAATGAAATATTCTGATAAGAATGTGACCTCCTGTCTGCAGCATGTGCCACAAAACTTAACCTGTCAGAGGAGGTTCGTTTTGGTTTTGCTGCCTTTAGCTCACCTTGCCTAGCTTACTGTGAATATTCAAGATTTGACAGGCTTCAAGGAAAATATGCTAGATTCTAGAAAACATACACAACAAATCAAATGGAAAAGTAGTGTGGGTCTAATATGAAATTTTCGGGGGAATCAGTCACCACAGTATCTTTCTTTTCTTCAGGATGTGTATGTGCACATAATTCCCAATCATCCTGAGTGATTAAACACTTACTGTCTGACCTCATAGACCTTTCTGACCTGATCACTGCAGTGGATGTATTCACTTTTCTGCAGATTTTTTTTCTTTTTGTTCAGCTCAGGTTTTTCAGTTGGGGCCCATATTGGGCTGTCAAGGCACCCATCCTGGGCCTTATGGTACACAAAGTGCATAACCAAAAATTATTACTCTCACCTCAGAGGGGAAGAGATATAGCAAATGCTAAACAGTCCCCATCACCAGCTCCCTCTTCTTAATTACATTCCCAGTCTTCTCAAAACACAAAACAAAACAATAAACAAGCAAACAAACAAAAAGCAACATCCAAAAGCAGGAGTCATTTATTTTATAGATATCATAGAGATGGTGAACTGTCTAGATGAAGGATTCACTTGAGATCCTTTTGCTCTGCTAGTTTCTTAAGCCACCTCTATACTACTAGGGTTTGTTGTTTTATAATGTTCCTTATATTTTAGAGTCAAAAAGTTTTGGGGAGATTCTGAAAAGAAATGTTGCATCAAGTCAAGTTAGGCAGAAGGAAATGCTTCTCATTAACTTATCAGTCTTTTAGTCTCTAATGTTTTCAGTGAGGGAAAATACTATAATTTGGGCAAGCTTTTGTAAATTGTTCAGGTCTGTTTTGGGGGCTTAGAACTGATAAAAGTGAGAAGTGGGACAGGCACCCCTGACCAAACGCTATGGCGTGAGCACAAGTAGCTGAGTTGCCTCCTGGCCAAGCCCAATTTTGCTGACACCTGAGAAGAGGTGACAAGATTATCAGGCTGGCATTGACAGCATTAGCATGGGTGGACAGGGCTGGCAGCTTTTGTGGGTCTGTTGGGTCCTGCAGCAGAGATGACCCAGTTCAGGGGAGTGCCCCAGCTGAGCGGTGCTCGCCCTTCCCAGACCTGTGTGAGGAAAACAAGCAGATCCCCCTGGCTAATCATGTTAGCGCTGCTGACAGCCTCCACTGTGCCTGGAGGATTTTGCAGCTCTGCTGCTGTGCCAGAGGGGTGGTGTGTGGGTGATAGCCTGTGCATCAGGCTCTCCTCTGCCTTGTCGAGAGCCTGGTGGATTACTCCCTTTTGTGCTTTGGCTGCACTCGCTGAGAACTTCTCCAGCAGCTAAAGCTGCTACTTTTAAGCAGGCACAAGAAACTGATTTATCTGTCCATGCAGGGGAATGTGCTTTGCAAAGCAGTAAGCCACATATCTGGGTCACACACTGCATGAGTGAGGCAGCTATGTGCAGCTCAGTCAGGAATTAGACAGCCATCAAGGGCTGGGTGTAGGGCAGAAGGAAAAAGGACCCTCAAACAGCAGGGAAGGAGCCTGCTTTGGGATAAGAATCACCATATGCTAAGCTGCTTTCTTGCCACCAGCTGGACAGCTGTACTTTAAGCTGTCTAGAGCAATAAAGCAAAACAGCCTCTTCATTCCCCAAATTTTAAAGGAAAAGCACTTTTTAATTGGTTGGTCTTTGTTCTGGATATCAATAACATGATCAGGTACCCACAAGGCTCTCTCTTAAGCCATCCTTTCCTACTTGTACTATTACTGTGATTTAAATTCACTGGGGGTTGTTCGCATGTGTGTTTTCACTATAAAAGCAGCCTAGAATTCTTTTGGATCAGAGAGGGGCAGCAAATCAGTCTGTACCTCTCCTGTGGGGAGTCTGAGACAGTCCTTGAATAACTTCACTGGAAAAGAAGTTCCCTGACCATTGCTACACCAGCTGGTGAAGGGGAGAGCTGTGTCCCTTTGCTTCCACAAGGCTCCCACCTCAAAAACAAGTCCATGTGCAATACAACATGGAAAGAGCAGGAGCTTATGACTTCACCTTTCTGCATCATGCAAGAGTGTGGCAGTAATGGAATCACTGACGTGGGCAGAGCCCAATCATCCATCTAAGAATGGAAGGATGAGGCTGGGAACACACACAACACCGTGGTCCAGAAGAGGATGAAGTTCCATCCAGCAAATCCAGGGCTGGTGGGTCCCAGACATCACACAACTGGGAGGAACTGGGGGCTTGTGACAGCAGCTCTCCAATGGGTGAGTAGAAACAGAACAGAACGTGGAATGGTAAAAATGTAACTGCTGCCTTAAGCAAAAAAAATAAATATTCTGGGATTGTTGCATTCTATTTTCATCCTATTTTTCTTCCTAATTTTCTTTAGTACAGTGTATTCTTGTAAGTTTTTAGCTTGTGTGGTATCCTAATACAAAATCTTTGAAGACAAAGAAATATCCATTAGATCATGTCTACATGATCTTTTTGGGTTAAAGCACTTGATTGGCTTGGAGAAGAGTGGTTTGGGAAAGGAAGGAGTTTCATTTATTGTTTTATATGGGCTCATAAAACTGGATGGATGCTAACTGGTTTATGTGAAAAAGACCCAACAGCAAAAACCAAACCATGCAAACCCATGAGAACTGCTTCATGATTATTTTCAGAAACTTGTTTTAATTCTTTTCTCTTCTGGTAGTGAAATGGCAGTGAACTAAATTTAGCACCTGCAAACTAAAACTGTATTTCCTATATCCAAAGCAGGTATAAGATAGCAATACCTGTCTTTTGAAAATTGCTTCTTCCCTTTCCTTCTCCTTCCCTTTCTTCCTCTCTCTTCTGGTCCCTGGTTGCTGTGACCACCTTTTAGCTGGCAAGAGCACTAACATGGCATTGTGGTGTTGAGCCTGTAGGTCCTGAAGAGGCTCAGGAGGTATCTGTTCCCCCAAATACATTCACATTCTGTACTTTAATACACTTTGTACTGAAGTGTTTGCCTAAACTGAAGCTCCCTTTTTTCCAAGGCCTGGCTTTCTGAATGTAGTCCAAAGCTCATTAACAGTATTTAATTCTGCAGGAGGGTGTAATCTAGTCAAGGGCAAAACAGATTAAGTCAAATTGGTGTCTACCTCACTGGCATGGTTTAACCCTGGCTGGCAACAAAGCACCACAAAGGAAGCAGAGAGAACAAGGAGAATCAGAAAAAAAAAGGTAAACCCCAAGGGTTCAGACAAATCCAGTCTGATAACTGGAAAAAAAAAAAAGAAGAAGAAAAAGGGCATAACAGAAAGAGAGAGAGGAATAAATGTGCTGGGCATGTTGTTCTGTGGTGTGGAACAGTTCAGCTCAGCTGTCCTGGCCATGCTCCCTCCCGGCTTCTTGTGCCCCTCCTCACAGGCAGGGTATGAGACACTGAGCATTCCTTAGAGCAAACACTGTTCAGCACCAAGGCATCAGCGTGTTTTCAACATTAATCTCACACTAAATCCAAAACTCAGCTCTGCACCAGCTACCAGGGAAAACATTAACTCTATCCCAGCCAGAATGGGCACCCACATGGCACAAAAGTGGATCTAGTGAGGTGTCTAGTGCCTTCTGATAAGTTTTCCAAGGTCAAATATACCTATGTGCACATAGATTTACAGCTTAAAGGACACAACTTTGTTTTGCCACTCCAAATTCACCATTCTAGTACAAGCTGTGCAGTCATTTAAGTGGGTGGCAAGATATGCTCACTGGATTCAGAGAACAGAATCTCATTTGCATGATTTAGGGCAGCAGCTGATGTTACAGGGTTTGGGTAGCTCTGTTTCTGAGTTTAGTGTGTCAGGGGAATTCAGGCTGTAATAAAATGGCTTCAAATCATTCTTATCTGCCACATAATACTTGAAATACTGTGTGTAGCCTCTTTGCATTTTGGCAATTTGATTGTACTGAATGTGGGGAAAGAGAGATCACAGCATAAGAAAAATTCACAAGCTTTTTTTTGTTGTTGTTGTTGGTTTTTATTGTTTTTTTGGTTTTGTTGCTGTTTTTGTTGTTTGGTTTTGTTTGGTTTGTGGTGGGGTTTTTTGTTTGTTTGTTTTGATTTTTTTGGTTTGGTTTGGTTTGTTGTTGTTGTGTTTTTTTGTTTTGTTTTTTGTTTTTTTGTGTAGACCTAGGACCAGTGCCATGATGATTATAAAAAGAGGTAATTTAACATAACAACAAATGCATGTAACAAGGTTTCAGGCTGCAAAATCTTTGGATTCTTGGGCTTTTTTCAACACGCAGCACTGCAAATAAACTCTGATCATAATCCACCCACATTTCCTTCGTGATGTTCAGTAAGAGAAGGATTTGTGCCCCATTTTTCTGAGGGTTAGACTTTATGCCCCTGACAGAGTGCAGGTCTGCAAAATAGCTCAGGCATCCTTCAAGAGATTCAAGCACACCTCATTTTCATAACCTCTTACATTCCCCTGCAGTCAGCATGTGGAGCAGTTTTCAAGGAAAACTTCAAATCTTTCCAGTGCCTGTATGCATAAATGTAAAAATCTCCATCTGGCAGTACACAATGATACCTACTGGCCAGTTCTGTTGCTGGAAATTTAAAATCTGTAGCCAAGGTTAACCAGTGAATTTTAAATATTGTATTCAAGGTCTGAAGATCATGCAACGTAAAATATTTTTTAACTCAGGCACTTTTTGCATTCAGATTGCATGTGGGGAGAAATCTGAAAATCTTTCCTGAACATGTTTTTAACTGTCCTTTTTTATAAAACTTGATAAATTCTCAGGGAATAACATCAGTCTGGAGTCAGCCCTTAAATCTTCTTTGAGAGGCAAAACATTCACTTTGGTCATGGCCATGATTTTTATTTAAAAATAATAAGACCATGATGTCTACTCTGGAGAGCTGTAATGACTTTAAGCAGAAATCAGAAGGCTTCTGCACTATCCCAGCAAAATTAGTTATTGAGCTTGAATAATACACATTTAGGAAGGGATTGCAGGGCAGAGGACCCACTTGAGTTGAGTGTTTCTATGACAGAATTAATACCAGCTTTAGCTCAGTGTTCACTGATGTAATTACATGACTTAGGAAACCTTGTGATGTTGAACTTGTCATTCAGATTCCTCCTTTTTTTTTTTTTTTTTTTTTGTCATATGCAATGCAAACAGACTTCAAGTTGAAATGGTACTCCTATATTGGGTGAACACAGACAATTTCATCATAAATAGTTCCATACACATTTATAGATTATGGGCAGATAGGGTTTGGGTTAGAAAACCAGAATAGTTGAAAGGCCAGATAATAATCCCTCACATAGCACCAGGGATAAAAGATCATTATATGTATCAGTACCTAGTTTCAAACTGCATGTAGGTTTTATCTTCTTAGCAATGCATGATTCTTTCATTAAAATTCATATTGTCCTGGAATCATGCAAAAGAGAAGAAAAGCTTGGCCAAAGCCTTGAATATCACATTGTAAAAAATGTGTATTTCATGTTTTCTTGCTTATTCCACCACGAAGAAAGTGAATTAGGTATCAAATGTGAAAAACTACCACAAAGACAAGAAAGAGGCACCTGTCATTAGCAAAAAAGAATGCAAGCTAGACTAGGTCCAGGAAAAAAAACCCCTCACTTTCAGGTTAAAGCCAGATCACAATGGATGATGACTTCACATGCAGTTAATGCTCTTGTGCAGAATTATTCAATGTAAACATTTTACTCAGTAAGTTTAGCAAAAATTCCTGTTCCTGAAATTGCTCCCACATGTGAGGCACCTTTTAATTATTGCATTCTGGTCCAGTAAAGGAAAGCTTCACAGGGAGAGTGTTATGTGGGTTTTAGTTCTAAAAATGATGAAGTTATTTGAGCTAACAGATTCTAAATACAAGTAAAAAGCATCATGTTGTTTACCACCTCTCCAAATCAAGACTTACAGAACAATATGGATTTACAGAACAACTCAGGTGGCACTCGTAAAAATGTGTTTATGTTCTGGCAGGAGCTTTTCGGGTACCTACCCTGATGTCTCTGCTTCAAATCACAGTGACAGGTGTGGCAGCAGGTTTGCAGAAAGCCTCGGTGACCGACCTGTGCAGAGGCTGCTGGGGACCCAGCCACCCCAGGAGGGGCTCACCTCTCTGGAGATCAGATCATTTCAGCACATGAGACCTTTCCTGTCAGGGAAAGGAGAAGTTGTTTCCTTCTGGTGAGCCCTCATGGACTCGGAGTATTCCCTGCTAGGTGGAGGGCAGACAGGTTCCTGTTTGATGTCCTGGCACTCCTGGATTCTCCTGAGAACTGCACTATGCTGCCATACTCATCCCAAATTAAAAAAAGGATTTTGTCACAGAGACCTCATAACTGTGAGGAGGATTTTCTGAAGATCTTTCTCTTGGAGAAGCCAGTCTGGGGCTGGGAGTCATTTAGCAAAATGATTTCTGACTAATTGTTATTATACAGAACTCTGTGTTAAAATTTTATACCTTACAAGTCTGCAGCCTTCCAAACACAGAAATATATTGTAAATGACTAATCATATTTATCTTCAAGGATAATTTTGCCACAACAATTCTAGAAAGTTGGTAGTTGAAAATGAAGGCAGAGATTTTTCTTAAAGAACTGCTGAGTAATTACAGTCTTCCTGGTGCTCATATATTGCACTAACTTCATTTTATTACCCAATGCATCTTTCCTTCTTCCAATTAGCTTCGAGTAATTCTCATGCTTGAACCTTACAGAAGGGTTTCAGAGTTGTAGGGATGGCATTATATAGCCTGTCCTCTAGGTTTGTAAGACATATTTCTTTCAGGGTGCAAGGAGCATAAATGGAATAACATGTTCTGTAGGCTGTTGAGGAGTAGAAATACCTCCAGGTATCTGTTGACTTCAGATTACTGTTTCACATCCAGAGAGACTTAATTCAAAAGGATTCTTTAATGATACAGACACAACCTTACTCAGTTTAGTAGCCTGCCTATTTGCAGAATCTTTACTGAGGTTTAGATTTGAGGCTGACAGAAACAAAAAATAACAGGTGGCTTAGAGAGATATGTAATCAGGCATTCCAGTTCTAGGCAATTCTTTTACACCAAAGAATTTTGGTTTTGGAGAGGTATTATTAAAGGCTTCAGGTAATTTGGGGCACCCATAAGTCAAAAAAAAATCAGTACTGAACCAATGAGATCGTGTCATAACCTATTTTTGTACTTCATTGTTGTGTTCTTGTGGATCAGTTTGCTACTCTGCAGTGACTGGGAAGCATCTTCATCGGTGCATGAGCCCAGGAAGGTGTTCTGCCTCCAGCTCTGTGCAGTAATTCCTGGTGTAGTGAGGTGGACCTACTGCATATGTGATTCTCCGACCAGCTGTGCTCAGTGGAGCTGTTCCTAATCTTTCATAATGAAGATTATGACAAGGAACACACAAGGAACAGGCTGACAGATGGAAGCAGCAGAGGCTGTAGCACTGTGCTTGCCACCATGTCGGGGTGGTGGTGGGTGCAGGGAATGGACGGTGATGAACGGAAGAATTGTTTGCAGTGTTATGTTGTTTGCTGTGATTTGGGGGATGTTTTAATAGCACGGACTATTTTCATTCAAATTTAGCAAAAATCCTCAAAGTTTAAAGAGCCTACACAAACCTTCATGCAATCTGAACTTGGATTTGAAAGTTCATTTCCTCTCGGATCTGCATATGCTAGGGCACGTCTGTACGCTCACACTCAGTTAATCAATTTGCAGCCTATTTTCTGTGATGTAACCACAGAAGAGCAGGGATGAAAATGTGCTCATAAACATTTACCTTTTGCCCTAACTGTTACCCCACTTGCTACCATAAAACAACATCCTTATTAGTACCAGGAGATGCAGACAGGAGTTGCTGTCTGCACTGTATGGTGTTTAACTGTGTAATTACTTCAGTAATTAACAATGCAAACTGAGGTGCCATTTGTGGCTGCATTCCTGCAAGTGTCTCTCAGTAAATCAAAGTCGAAGTGCCGGGGCTGTTACTCAAGTTCCATCACAAATATTTAGAGGAGTACATCAAGCCCACTGAATTATAGCTGCTAAATTGCTGGGAATGGTACCCACGCAAACAAATCCTGTTTGTACAAGAAAGGAGGCACAATCATTCTTTAAACACTGTGATAAATCTTACTGCTCTGAAAAGGTTGAAAGGAATTTGCATTTGGCCGAGGTATTGAAATGCATCTTAATAGACTTAAATGTTCAGCATTGTTAATATAGAACAGCAGAACACAATCATTTTATGGGCATGATCAGGTGGGTTCTGTGGAACTGAGGTTTGGTTCTGCAGTTGGATCTTGCTCATTGCCAAAACTCTCATTTCTCTGTGGCAGCAAATCATGCAGTAGGCTTGCAGACAAATATAGCACCAGAGCTATTATGCTCTGGAAATAAACAAGAGCCATTTGTTTAGTCAGCAAATGTATGCTTAATAAAGAATACAGATTACTACAACATTTTCAGAACTGCTGTTAGCTTGATTGGTAAAATGGTCCCTTTAAAAATTCACTGAACTCAGGAACAATAAAATATTATAGAATCAGTATCCCCAGGGGTTTGCATGTTGATGTATAGTTCTGAGAAATAAACCTTACCAAATCAACTCTACCCAAAGGTAGTTTTATGAAACTCTCTTTTAAGACATAGTTAACATTTAAAAATGTGGAATTTTCTTCACTTTTAAAAGTTGTTTCGAAAGAAGATGATAATTTTATGTACAGCTTTGCAGGCTCAGAATGAGATTCATTCCTATTAGAATCTATGCCATAATAAAATCTGAATGCTATTTCAGATTTAATACTCAGTATTTTTTTGTGTCATGGAATATGGGTATCCCAGGTAAAAAATTCTTTCCTTCTGAAGAAAAGTAATTAATTTTTATCTATCCCTTCTTCTTTTCATCATAAAAATAATTTTCATTTGTCAATGAGGAAATGTTTATTTTGTCTCAATTTCAGTGAAGAATAAGAATAAATCCATACCTTAAAGAATATCTTGCTTATATCACCCATCTACATTTTTATTACTTGTTATGTGCACTGCAATGACTAGACATCCAGGGAAGGGGAATGAAGTTGTCAAAAATTCCCTCCATTTTTACTGTAGGAGTCTCTCTATGGAAAGTCATTTTTCCCATCTTTTGCAAATTATTAATACTGATAGGTTCTTTACAAGTTATTGTTTATGATAAGATACTTCTTTTTTAGATTTTCACTGTAGGGGAGTTGTTTAGTGGGTGCTTAGTTCTTCACAAGTTTGGTGATATTTGACTGTGTGTTTTCCTAGTTAACAGGTAAATATGCAGAAAATATAACAAGAAATAACCACAAATAAATAGACTATAGGTCAAGAAGCTATCACCTGATTGCCCCTTTGTTTTCTGAATAACATGAAGTCTAGAGAAATGGATTTAAAAGAACTCTACCCTCTCCTATAACCAACAAAAATCCACCCAGGTGCTCTCCCCTGGCTGCACTGCTCTGCCTTTCAGAGGGGTCAAAGGTATTCCCATGTGAGGTCCAAGCAGTGCTAAGCTTTGCTTGCTATTTGTCAATATGTGCATTCTAGGGAAATCTGTCATTTATTATAGAGGAGAGTAAGAGAGTAAACCGAATACCTGTCATTCTTCTGTTCAGAACCTGTTTAAAATACCCAGAACCTCAAGAAAAGCAAGAAAACTGACAGTTCTCCCTTAAAAGCGTGACCTCGGTTTGTGGAGACTTTTTTCCTTACTTCGGGCACCTCTTTGTTGCCTTGTCTGTCTTTGGAGCCAGCCAACCTCCTCTGCTGCAGAGCCTCCTTATTTTTGTGCCCTGCTCCCAGGTGGCCAAGCCCATGGCCATGGGTAGCTGGTCCCACTGTCTCCACCCCAAGGGAGCCACCTTTGGAGATCCCTGCACCTCACAGCAAACACCATCCAGCTCCTACCCAGGCTGAAAGGTCTTTTGAGGCCTCAGAATTGTTTCGGCCACCTGAGTTCTCCTTTTTGAAGCAGCACTTTTGATGCTCTGAACACCAGTCCCCAAAGAGCAGCATCGTTTTGAACTGGAGAATCAATGATGTTACCGAGGTGGATCTTTTGAAGAGAGTTTTGTTGTTGCTGGCAGACTCTGTGTGATGGGGTAGTTCTTGTGATTCATTTGCTGTCCTTTTTCATTTTATTGTGTTTCACTAACCTGTCCTTTGCTTCTGACACTAGCTGTATGATCTTTCAGTTAGACCATCTTGTGTGATTACAGAGATATTTGATTAATTACATTTGATTACATATTGCACCTGGTAGTGTTTCTCTGTGATTTTCAAATGCAAACAGTACAACAGAATGTATGCCTAGCTGTTTCAGCTTAGAGCCAACTGAAATAAGAAAACAAAGCTGGTCCAGGAGTTGTAGTCCTTTGACAACACAGGGACTTTGCGTGCCATATTGTTTTAAGTAGAAAGAATGCCTAAATGTTCCTTATCTTACTTTAATATTTAAGAAGACAGCTGGCTATGAAGGCAGCAGACAAAGCAGTATAAATAATGTAAGCTTGAACGCATAAAAATTGCTGTGGAAATCAGCAACCTTGGAATGTATACCAGTCAGGTCTTTTAACTCAAGAAATAACATGGAAAAATAACAGCAGAATTATTCTGTGACATTCACACTCAAAAATAACAGCAGAAACAAGCAGAGTGCTTTGAAATTCACCACCTATAACAGGAGCCTTTTGAAAAGTGGAATCACCTTTTCTTCCTCTTATTAAATACTAAACACTCCTAGTCAAGGAAGAAGATGCATTTGAGATGTAAAGAAATTCAAGGAGTCACTTTACTCCAGAGTTACAGAGGAATTCTGTTTTGAATAACAAAAAAGAATTTCCTCTTTCCCTGGGATCACACATTATAATTGGCTTTCAACTGATCTCAGAGCCACGGGAAAGGCCAATCTCTGGGACAATGCATTCAGGACACAGCTTGGGTTTGAATTCTGAATTGGGTTCTTGTGGTGGGAGGAATATTCTGAATATTTACGCATGCTTTTTCTTTTCTTATCTTAGAACAGCATTGTCCTGGAATGGGGCATTTCTGGATTGGCATAATTGTTCTGTAGGAGCCATTTGAGTCTCCCAGGTAAATATAAAACTGTTAAAATGTGTGTTGTGTGAGTTCCCTTTACTTACCTGACTGGCCTTCATTTTCAGAATTATTATAATCTGTTGTGTACCTCTGTCATTAAAAACTCACTCGAAGCTCATCTTTAAGCTAAGAGATTGTGATAGCTTCTTTATTTTTTTGAGCAGTCCTAGGGTAGCATGTTCATAGATTTCCACAGGCTTTGCAATCCATGGGTTATTCATTGATCATGAATATGTGCTGGGTCTGCAAGCTGAAAACCCCCTTGAGCGTTTTACTGGAGATGTTACTGCATTTCCAGCCTCACTTTGAGACAAAATAACATCTCAATCATTTTTATTTTCTCCTTGAACACTCAGCACAGAGCATGTGAAGAAAGGTCCGTGAAGGTTCCTGCATCACCACTGTGTTAGAAAAGTAATTTTTCTCTCTTTCCTGTTTTGAGGGTTGTGTGGTTTTTTTAGGGAAGCTGTCTCATGGAAATGTGGGGTGCAGGATCTTTTCTGGACAGCTGGGAGAACCACATCAGCTGGCTGGAAGGAGAAGAAGGCACCTGAATGGATGCAGGGATTGTTTCCCTCGGGGCAGGGAGAGAAACCATCACAGGGACTCACAGGGGTGCCCAAGTATTTTTATAGGGTGGAGTTGATTGCATAGAACTTTCATTTCTAGCAGTTATTCATTTAGATCCATTTCTTACTTCACTGCACTTTTTGATAAAAAAAAAAAAAGTATTTGCTGACTTACTGTCAAATACAACACAAAAGAAAGCAAAACATGCCAAATTTCTAATAGCTCTATTTAATGTTAATTCTCTTTGTACAATTTACGGAGTTTAAAGGGTTTTTTTGCTTTTGATTTCAGGGGTGGTGGATAGAGGAGAGGGAAACAAAGATGTGGGACCTTTAGAAAGCACTTCAGGGACAGGAATCTTTTTCTTCCAAGTTTTCACTGCTACCACCCTACCAGGACATGAAAGGAATACATCTCTCCTCTCTTGCTGTAATTTGAATGTGAATTTGATCTTCCAAGATCAAATATCTTTTATCCCAGCACAAATAAAGAAAGGGAAGGGGAGACAATCATGCTGTTTGACATTGTCAGAAGTAAGGTGCAAGCTTCAGCCGAGCGTGTTGCAGACCTACCTCTGTCAATACCCGGGGATTTTGTCTATTATGGTCCCATCTAGAGACCCCAGTCCTTCATTCCAGACAGCAGCAGCTGAAATGTTCAGCTTGAGAGGGAGAGCTGTGCTCTGGCAGCCCTGACCCCGTCTGTGGGAGGGGGATTAAATGTGCTGGTGAGGCTGCAAAGAGGGGCCTGGGCAGTGCTGCAGCCCCTCTTGCAGCCTGTGTGAGAGGGGGAACAGCAGCAACAGGAGGGAGGAGGTGTCAGCAGGGGCTCACCCCAGAGTCCAGGTGCTGTGGCTGCAGGTAGACCCAGGCTGCCTCTCCTGGTTCTCTACACTTGCTTAGGGAGGATCCCGCTGCTCCTGGCTGGGATGGGTGGCTCTCACCCGTTTGGCTCTGGTGCTTTTACAGTGCTGGGGACCACAATAAATTACCTGCACCAGAGTGAACAATAACCTGATGAGGACAGTCACAGTGTGGCAAAGCTGAGCACCACATGAACATGGAACTGAAGAGGATATATTAGAGATTTTATTTGACAGGCTAATGCACCATAAAGTCTTTGTGGTGCTTGAGAGAGAGGTTCAGAGATGCTCTTGGAGAGCAGAACTAGTCTCTGCTGCAGTCTGGTAGCTCCTCATTGCAGTGTCCTCACAAGACTAAGAGAGTGGAAGTTGTAGAAAAAGCATGTAAAATTTTTTTTAATAAAGTACCTTTTTTTCCCCCTTTCTCTTGGAAACATCTTACAGTAATACAAATTGAAGGCTTTATCCATTTTTATTAGGGTTTGGTATTATTTTATTTTATTCTGCCTAACAAAATCTATTCTAAACCTAAATGTTGTGCACTATTAGCAATTTATTTCTAGTTTAAAAGACCAAAAAAAAACCACAAACCCTCAAAGCCAACCCCAAATAAACTTTAAATTCAAAGAAATTATGTGTTAGAGGAAAGATATTTTCTCTGACCAAGTCCAATGAAATAAGTGATCTGGAGAAAACTACAGTCCCTCTGCCCTCCCCATCATACTGCTGTTGTTATAGCTGTGCACTGGACATGCCTGGCACCATTACTTCACCAGATTTTATGATCTTTCCCTCAGGCAGGTATGAACTTTATATGTTTGTATTTTATACATTGTTTGAGTCTGGAAATCTATAAGAAAGTTCAGACAATGCAGTAATCTTATTTCCTCATTTTGAAACAAAATCCCTTTGTAATGCCTGAAACATCTTCAAATGATTTCTCCTGTCCTGTTTACCTTCCAAGGGCCATAATATGCCATTGATTTTTTTTTTCTCTTTTCTTTCTTTTTCCTCTTAAAAGTAGAGTTTCCTACTGAAATCAGTGGGGAGTTTGTTTCAAAATCAATAGGGCATTATGGCCCTGAAACTTAAGACGATGTTGGCTCCTTAATCATATCAGAAAATGTGATTAAGATGCCAAAAACAAACCTCAAATCCACAGACTCAGGCACAGCTGCTAAATTAGGAACAACCATCTTTACCAGAGCTCCATTTAACTTCAGTGGGACTTTGCCTGGGAAAGAGCAGAAGAATCAAGGAAGAAATGTGAAACAATGTCATCAGATTTATCAACCAAACATTGTTGCTGAGCTATGATAACTTTTCAAGAGCAGGTTTGTGTTTTATCACACAAGCAGCTGATTTTGAGGCTCGAAGCTCTTCTGGGCCTTGAGGACTGGAAATGCAAGAAACAAATGCAGATATTCAGAACATCAGACTGCCTTTTGGCTAAAGTTATGAAAGGCTAAACTGATGAAACAATTCCAAGTCTCTCTCAAAAGACCTTTTGGATGTTCCAAAAGCTGACTGACTTTGTAGAGCAAGGATTTACAGAATTACTCTTGTGGAATGGAAGCAAGCTGAAGTACAGATTGCTTCTGGTTACTCCAAAACTACTCATGGTCCTAAGGGGTTGCATTTGAAATATTTTGCATCTAATATTTTTTATCAATTTAATTTTTTTTGTTGTTCTTTTGAGATCTACAGCTGTGATTGTTGCCATTGTGTGGGAGTCTCCCCTTTGCTTTTAATAGAACTCTGTCCCCACTCAGAAGACAGAAGCTATGAAGACCCTGGGTTTGTTCACCAGTCCCATGTTAGGATATATTTTTCACAATTCAAATTTTGCATATGCATATTTTTGGCAACTGAGTAGCAATAAAGCTCTAAATGGTAGAATTGTAAGCAGTATGGCGAGGACAGGGTTGGCTATATTTAAATAAAAATGTGTAGAAACCGAAGACTGGATTTCCCATTTAAAATGTTGCATCAAATTTATCTACAGTATTAAAGATCCTTCTGAGGAAGTTACTCTCAAGGGAGAATGTAGACAGAAGCTGTGTGTGTGTGGTTGCTCTTAAAGAGGAGATGTGTCTGGTATCTCCTGTATCAAGGCTTAAGGTTGGAAAGCTGGTCACGGAATGGGCTTGGCTTTTGTTACTCCTCTTGAGCATTTTACTTCATCCCTAAAAGTGACTTTAAAGAGTTATCACATTTTTCAAAGGCTGAAAGAAGAACTGGGATCCAGATTATTAGTTCAGCTTGTGAGCCAAGAATGATTAATTTTCTAAAATCTGCTTATATTACTTTGCCAGTGAATACTGAGCAAGGCTTTTGTTTATCTTCCACACGTGGTCACTACTGCAAACAAACAAGTTTAATTTGCTTTGTAAGCTTATTAACAGAGGCTCAGTGGAGAACAAGAGCTGAAAAGAACCTCTTGCCTCTGTGGTTTTATTAAGAACTGTTTTCTCCAGAGAACTTTCAGCCTGTCAGATTAGAAACGCAAAGAGACCTTTTACTGTAACAGTCTCACACTTATCCCCTTAGTAAAGTTTGCTTTTGTGATAATTACATTTTACCATCTACAGTTGTTTACTAAATGAACAGCTTTTCTCTGCTGCTTCCAGCCCTCACGCTTTTCCTCTGATAATTTGTGGTTATAATGAAATATTTAGAACACGTGTTTGCCCTCTGTTTGTTGACTTCCTCGTTTTGCTTAGATAGCAAATGATTTTGGTTGTGGTTCTGGTGATTATGGACTACAGGACTTGTTTAAGATTTATGCTTGAAGTAACACAGCATTAACACTGCTGTTTGCACAGAGAGGGAAGGTGCAGGCTCATCTTCTCTCACTGTGAAGAGGAACCATTCTGTGTCAAGGAGGGAGCTCCCAGCTGTCAGGATGCCCTGAAGATGCAGAACTTGAGGACAACAGAACCCTGCAACATGAACAGTTTTTTTATAGGAAATATTTCCTACATTTCCTATAATATTCCTTCTATTCCTTCCTACTATTTCATGGTATCTCTCTACAAAAATGTTGCTTTTTTTTCAACTTTGTGGGAAATAATGAGCCTCTGCTTGCATGAAAAACTATTTTTGTGTAATGTGTAATTGTTGTGTAAACCACAATGCTTATTAATACAAATAATTTTTGGAAAAAAATACAAACTATTTCTTATGCATCACTGCTTTTTGAACAAAGAAAAAGATAAAACTTTGAATAGGTCATAGAATCACAGAATATGTTCAGTTGGAAGGGACCCATCAAGACCATCAAGTCTGACTCCTGACCCTGTGCAGGATACCCCAAAAATCACACCATGGTCAAGGTAATCAGACACCTCTATATAAGGTAAAAACAAATATTTTCTCTTTTAAATTCAGTATATATTTATTTGATATCAAAGTGGGTTTGTTTCCTTATTTTGCATTCCAGCTGATTCCAGCTCTTATTTTCGTATGATTGCTTTACATCAAAAAATTTCTACCATAAAAAACCTTGATGCAAACCCACTTTCACTTATAAATCAGGATGACTAACGTTTCAAATATTTGAGTGTGAATTAAACCCCTGCTATAAGGCTCTGATTTTTGTGAATGTCACCAGAATTTCTGTTCTCTGTCACTTGATTATTTCTGATCAGTTCTGAAAGAAGTTACCTAGGAAGAGCTGACAGAGGACAGATTTAAAGAAAAAAACATGATTCTTGGATGATTAAAAATAAAGCCAGGATCTGAAACTCTAAAACAAATGTTTTTCTACCCGCATTTCAAAGGGAAACTTTCAGCTCCCTAGAAACCTGGACCATCAGCAATATACACTATTGAGTGAAACCTAAAATGGTTGCTGTATTGTCCCTGTGATTTGGAACTTTGCTGTTCCTGAAAATGTTCCTGGAACTTTGCTGTTCACCATCTTGGGCACAAAATTCAGATTGCATTAAAAATTGGTATGCTGAATAAATTTGAGTGTGATGCTAAAAAGCCCCAACAAACTAATCAGGAAATATCTCAGTACATGTTGAGATCTTTAGACATTCGACTATAAGAAAGTCCTAGCTGTCTTAAGAATAGGGGAAAAATATTTTTCAAAGTGGTGACATGTCTAATTGCTAAGACTCTTGTCATCCAAGGTACAGCCTTTGTTATGAAAGAACATTAATAATTCAACAGTGCTGGTAGCGGGACAAGATGCCTTTCTTCACTGCGGTCCCTCATAGTCCCTTTCTCCTCCTGTCTTCCCAAAGATCTCGGTATAAACTTACCAGGAAGGGTGAATCAACCTTGCTGAACTCCACAAAATGGGTTCCAGGCCCGGGAGGATTTGTCCTCTGCTATCTTGGAGAGGTAGGAGCTCACACAGGGGAGAACAAAGCCACTCTGACTGTGGCATCTGAAGCAAAGCCTGCAGACATGTCCACAAGGTTGATAGCCACAAATGCTTTTCCATTTTCACAAGCTTAGTGGGCAATTCTGCCATTTTCCATGCTGAGTCTCAGTGCAGACTAACGTGTCCACTTCCCCAGTCTCAAAAAAGTCACAAATACTCTTGTTGAAGGTGGAAGGTCTGTGCTTGAATCTAGGTGAGTGTAAAAAGGGAGTCAGGGATCTCAGCATGA